>NC_049170.1:130666857-131266857 GCF_009769625.2 Cygnus olor
GTATTAGCTGTACATCTGGCTCGGAATACTTCTTTGAACCAATTTCAGGAGCAAGCAATTTGCAGATTGATCTATATTTAGAGTTGTGCCAACAACACAATCCAGCTGTACTGAAATATGACCCAAAAAAGGCTCTTAAAGTGAGCTTGGTAAATTAGCCTATTTTACAGCCAGGCACAGCTAGAGTCAACGATTTATAGTAAACCACTCACAATTCTGCAGCCCGCATTCACTGCGGAAGAGAGAAAACAATAGAATAATCCTAAATAAGTAGTAAACAATTTTTAAAAATGAATGTATAATGCCTGTTGACCTGAAACAAACATTTCATTCATATTGGTGTAGATATTTAATTTTGAGCAGAAAGAGTAACAAATACAGTTTTCTCTTACACGCTAGCCTATTCACGTTCTCCATTGCAGCACTACCCAACTGCTTTTCAGTAGTGCATTAAGCAACACATTGTTTGTTCTCCCTTCCTCTGCCCCAGGGGAGAGGTTTGCAGAATGATTTGCTTTGATAATTTGGGTGCTTTTCTTTAATGTATATGTTGCAATGCCTTTATATCATAGAGGCTGGTTAAAGAAATCCTGTTTGCATTTATACGATGATCTTTGTGATAGTCTTCAGCTCCTGAGGGAGTTCATTCCACACTCTGGGACCAGACTTTGAAAGCCTTTAACCTCCTGAGTGGAGTACATTGAGGCCAACGAGTAAACATTTTTTTCTTGATTTTTGCCTTGCTTTTCTGTCTCGAGCTTTAGCCCATCCTTTGGATCAGCGGTCTCCAAAGCAGGGTGCAGGCCCCCCACGGGGTGTGCAAGACAACCCACTGGGGTTTGTGAAGAAAACACCTTTTGTGCCATTAATAAATAAAATAAGTTTTAAACATTGTGTTTATTCCATCCTTATTGCATCCTTTTATAATTTCTATTTCTACTTATGTTTTATAATGTACATAGTATATTAGTACAGTAATGCATGTATATAATTCATAATTAAATATACATATAATGGGGAGCACGTGCTCAACATTTTTTGTTGATAGGGGTGTTCGATCAAAAAAGTTTGGATACCTCTATCTAGATCACGGTTCCCTGATGATACCACACCCTAACAACACAAACTAAGATCTTGAGTTTCTGTCGATACTCTGTGAATCAATGCAAAACCAAAGATAGTTGTCAAGCGTACTTAAAAGAAGCGCTGTTGTTGTGGAGAGTTGCTGTGGCCTTCCCATGCTACATGGATTTTCCTGGTGCCAGGAATCTCATGCAGATACATTGTGGGACTGTTGTCTAACCAAGGGGTGGTAGGAATATGAGAAGATGGCAATACAGATCTGCCAGTACAAGAGTCTCCCACTCAAATAGAGATAATTAAACGCTGATTGCTTTATGAGCTCCTATTTGGGTATCAGGGAAAAAAAAATAAATAAAAATTCTCACAAACTGTGGACTGAGCTAACTGTGGGGTTATGCATTCACACAAATTAAGCTAGAGTGGATGTGTAAATTCTCTGAGAAGTTTTCTGTGAGCACCACCTCCAACTTGCTGAGATTTTTGACCCAAGAGTTGATGCCATCATGTCGTGTCCTTAAAAACCCAAGTCAATTGCCTAAATGCGCATGTGAATGCCATCGGGTGACCAGTGCTAAGTGATCTGGCATTAGCACCTACTTTTGAAAATGTTGCCTTCCAAAATCAAATCAAAGTATTTCTGAGGTGCCAGTTGTAAAAAATCCTTAAAATCCTTGTGTGTGTGTGTGCCTGCAGGGCTCTTTTATTTACTCTACTTTGACACAATTAGTTCAGTTATGCCATATGCCTAATCCCTAAGAACACTTACAAAATAAACTTACGGAAAGCCAAGTAGGCACTCTGATTTAATGCAGGTCGTACTGTAAATTCACCCACTCCCTCACACACAAAAACAATGAAATGCTTTCTAGTTTACTTACAACATCCAGAAACGCCTGACTAGTTACACGGAGGTAAGCCTGAAGTCTTCCTGACTGAGCCAGAATTTTCCAAGCATTAGATTTCACGTTTTAGCAGTATTATAAAAACAGATTTTCTTCCTAGTAAAAGCAGGCATGGCTTTCTGAAACATCCTCTGGAAACAACTGCGTTCCTGGTGGCAACATAAAGTTGCAACCTCAGGTGCACAGATTAATTGATTACTAATTAATAGCCTGTCCATACCACAGGGAGGAGGGAAATAAGACGTTAAACAAGAATACTTCAGGCAGGCACCAGCAATAGCTCACAGAAGCTGTCTGCTGGCAGCAGGATATGATAGAGAAAAGGATATCAGCACCCGGAGCTCCCGTGACATGCTCCAGATCCACGCCATAGTGAAGGGAACAGGCACAAACATTTGGGCAACACCTTGCCAGGCACTAAAGGGGACACTCCAAGAAAGCCATGGGTATTATTACTATAATTATGAATTAAACAGGGGAATTCAGGGGGCGTAAGGTCATCAACGCTGCTTTGTGGGAGCCCATGCAGCACTCTGTTGGTACACGCTTCAGCACGGTGGTATGGCTGACGGCTTTGATGGGGTTGGAAATGTACATGAGGGAGAGGGATGGCACGAGGAGAGTGCCCAGGCTTTGCTGTGGGCTGCTTCTCTTGCACTAGCGTGCTTTGGGAAAAGAGAAAAGGCAGCACTGGGTCGGAGAATGACTGGTGAAGTGGAAAGGGGACTTAAGTAAGGACAAAACTGAGCCTCAGGGCCCTGAGCCCACTCCCATCCTCCTGGGGGTTTGGCTGCCTGGGCTCGGGGCCAGCTCTAGGGACAGTGCAGCTGGTGACCCTGGGGAAAGCTCTTCCCGAAAGCTCTGCCGGGAGGCCTCAGCAAGGGCTGTCCCTCTTTCCCCTCCTTCCTTACTCCTTCCTTAGGACCTGTTTTTAAGTGGAGACTTCCCTCAGTCACTGCCCGAGTTGTGTTGCAGCTGCACTGCGGTCAAGCCTGCGCATCGCCTGCAAAAGATTCTGAGAAGAAAATTGTGTGTCCATGTCTGGCGTTGGCAGTGGCCATAAACTTGCAACGGTAGAAACTGCAACATCCTATAATGAGTAGTAGATCATTAATCACATTTGGGAGTGTTGTCCTTGTTCCTTACTGACCTGGCATTAGCATCCTCGCTGACAGATTTCACTCAGTTTGAGGAACTTTGTTATAAATTTGATTTTCTGAGTGATAAAAAATATCCTGTAAAAACATTTTTAAGAACTACTTGAATTCCCCCCAGCAAATATAATTACAGCTGTTGTATCGAATTGCAGAATTAACAAAGTGTGCCATAACAAATGTGTTTGCTTAGTGTTGTTTTCTTATCTTCTCCCTAGACATGGATTCATAAGGATCATCCTACAAGGACATTTTAATAAGCAAAATTTCCAAATTTCATTCCTGTCCATTACTGCATGGACTAAATCCACCCAGCTGAGGTTCTGCAGCCCATGATACCTGTAATAACTGCTCACTAATTAATACGAGGACAAATTAATGGAGGCAGAGAGATGTTTTCTAGGAACTTTGGTAACATAAGACAGAGTACCACTGACCTGCTGGCAGATTTAGAAATCAGCGAAAATGAATAAGGTTATCTAGACAAACAAGAGACGGAAAGCAGATATTGTAACAAAGAGATGGCTAAATTGGATTACCTGAAGTCAGCAGTCAGAAAGTTAGGAGGAGGCTGTGCCCTGATTGAACAAGCACTGATCAAAGCCACGGGGAAGGTGCCGTTGTCTAAACACCCAGAACAGGAGCTTGCGCTCTTGATTAGAGTGCATCTTTCACAGCCCATTCACTCGCTGATAAAGCACATCTGTCCGAGCTGCAGACTGCAAAACGCAGGACTGTGAAGGAGAACCATCAAAGAAACACAAGACATGAAATACCAAGAATGGACTATTTTTTCAGTGAGGCAGAACGTGAGATCCTATGGCTTTAGGAGCTGACTTACATTCAGAGTAGAGGCCTGACCTGAAGACAGACAAAAAGGATCAGATCTTAATAAGAAAGAATCAATATATGTTAGATTAAAAAAAGGATACATCACTTTAAAAGAGGACTGAAACTAAGAGGAAGTTCATTGCATTTGCTAAGGCTAAACTGTTGGTAAGGCTGTCTAAAAGCCCTAGCCTGAAAATACAAGGAAAATGTGTTCGTGAAAGCTGTGGAGATTAGGATAATACTGAAAAGGAGAAGAAAACAGAAAGTGGAAAATAGACTCTGCAATATATCTGCCATACAGCGACCGTTCGCCAAAGACAGCAGGGGAATCTGCAGAAGGAGTGGAGCTGCCATGTGTCCTCTGGCTCTGTCAAGGTGAGGGTGCAGCCAGAGGGGAAGGCTCTGCGACAGGACGGACGAACCTGGAAAGACAGCGATGAGGACAGCTGCTTGCAGCCAGCCAGACAAAACTCTTTGTGGAGGCCTGTGTGCCACTGGGCCCCTCTGGGTTTAAGAGTAACAGGAGTCATGTACACAGCAAGCATGAGAAAACGTGAAAACCAGGAAAAAATGCTGGACTCTGCGCTGCAACGTGAGCTTCTCTCCAGTGGTATAAAACCTGTGAGACACCAAGCCCCAAATGGACTGTCACTCGGCTGACAGATGCCCTGCATTCGGGGCTGAGGTTCTGGATAAAACATTATGGATTTAATTCTGCAGGACTACAGTTATTGATATTCACCCGTCAGACCCTTTTCACACTGTTTTGAAGAATAAGAAGGCTTTAAAAGGGTTATAAATTCCATCTTTGAACACTTAAAAAAAAAAAAAAAAAAAGAAGAGGGGAGGGGGTGTATAAATTACATCACTGAACACTTTCAAATTGTTCTATAGTGCCAGGCCAATACAAAAGCACTTAGTATAAAAGGGAACTAAGCCAAGAATGTGTAACAGAAAAGGCATGAACATGTTTGGAAGAGTTAAAATATCCAGCAGCGTATGCAGGACTAAGTCATGCACTGGCATTGAGTTTGCAGACAGGTGTGCCAGTTGGTGACATTATCATTCTTCCAGTTGTTCCTGAACAGCCCTCTGCCGAGAGCTTCCACCCCCACAGCTCTGTTGGCAAAAGCAATGATGTGAGTGCTCCCTCACCAGCTTCCAACAAGTCAGATGGATTAGCCGATGAGAGGGTATAAACTAACCTGCTCACTTGGCCTGGAGCAAATTAAAGACCTCTTAAACAAACCCTTTTACCAGCAGAGCTATGTCAGCAGTAACCACGGCATCTGAGATGGAAAATGGCACAGTTAGATCTGGAGCAGAGTGTCTGTCCACGGGCTCACGAGTATTCACAAGTTATAGCATCTGATATGCATAATACTCGTCCATGTGTATGTTTTGTTCTGCAGCAAACGTAACACAAAGTAATGCAAATATACTTAAAGTTCTGGTGTTGTGGACTAGGTTGACTCACATTATCTCCTGCTTGCTCCGTGCTAAAAGTGCAAGGCAACAGTTATCAAGTGGTGGATGGTGAGTTTTAATTCACGATACCTTCCTGACCTGTCTGCGATCACAAGGTGTGATTGTGCAAAATTAAGTACTTCACTGCATGTCCTGATTAAGGTTGTAAATTACTTTTCCCAGTATCACTTACAAGGTATTCCAAGAGGAATAACTGCACAAACTCAATTTGAGTTCAGTTTACTCAGAAACTGCTACTGACTGTAACCCCTCTGGGTCTTCTGGGAGTTTACAAGTTCTGTTATTGGGAATGGGGCTTACACTTCCAAAAGTCTTCTCTGATGGTACTCTGGAAGCAAGGATTGCAGCACAAGCAGATGCACCCGTGTCAGGTTGAACCGCAGTGAAAATTCAGCACAGGCTCCTTCCCAAGACAGCTGAACCCGTGCCACCCAAATCCACTCGGGTACATCTACTTCAGCTGCACCTGGACGTGCAGCACAGACAGAACCTCAGACCAGTGATGGCATCGAGGTTTGTGAGTCCTTTCTTCCCCGTCTTCAAGCATTATTTTCTCTTCCTGGTACTTGTTCTGTGGCGTAGTGCTGCTCATACTACAGGGTGACTGCTTATGCTATCTATTTTCAGCTATAATCTATTTTTCCACTTTTGGCATATCAGGACAAATGTGCATTCACTTCTGCCACAGTAATAAGGCTCCAATTCAGCCATGCTCACTGTGTTGTGTGATCCCCACAGCAAATAATCCCATTCTCTAGAGTAATGCTTTTATTTGTGAGACAAAAGCGCCTCTCCTATTAGTGAATTTCTAGCTTCAAAAATCCCTTAACATGCAGAAGTATTTGAATTGAAACTTTCATGTGCCTGGGAACATAGATTTCCAATAATACAAAAGACATGTTAGTGGAGTTTCAACTCTAAAAAAAAAAAAATCTTGAATCTTCTTTGTTGTATGGATATCTGTGGCAGAAATGTGCTCTAGGAATCAGATAACATCCCATCGGTCTTTGAAGATATCTTGGAGGAGCCAGCCTCATCGTGAAAGCGGTTGTTAGGTCTTGGCAGGAACTTTGGGACACAAATCTCCCCAGAAATAACATGCTGTTAGTATGAGTAGCATTTTGCTGAAAATGCCACGATTGGTATACCCTGGAACCGCATGATGTTTCCCATGGCATGATCTGCTTGTCACTGATTTCTGTAAGAGTTGACTCAGAAGTTAAATATTCTCCTCAGCTGTGACCAAAGGAAACACTGGATGTGTGTATGAAGCTCACTCCCCCTGTGGCTTGCATACTGTCCCCAGTCAGCATGATATTCTACATCGTGGGTTACACAAGTATGAGAATTTAATTCTCAGGGTCTCATAGAATGAATTTTATCCTCTAAGAGCAAAAGATCCTATTCTTTGTGTAGGAGCTTGCCATTTGTTCACTGAAACCCTAATTCAGCAGAACATACAAACATGCTTTTAAATATTTTGATGGAATGGACTTTAAGTATTATTACATATGGAATTTATCAGCCATGACATTCATCCACTAAGTAGCTCTATAAACCTTTCTCCCCAGATATATATATGCAGTTGGAATGCTAAACAGGATTGTATGCGCTATTCACTCCCTTCCATAGCATTATGCCCACTTAATTATTTTTAAACATAGCAACGCCAGTGACTGGCAATGGCATAGTTTAGATTTGGGTTATTCTAGATTTGGTGCAAGACAGCACACTGCAGCAGCAGCATATGCAACACGATGCATCAATTGTTAATTCCGCTCTCCCATGTGAGGCGTGAGAGCTCTTCATTTACAGGAAGCTGAATCAGTTTATGATTTTTTTTTTTAACTAATGAACCATGGGAGACTTGCATGCCTGTCTGTGGTATAGGAGAAAGAAGCGGAAAGAACCATGGGGCTATCAGAGAAATAAGAAAGCTGCAAGTTTTATCCGTAGGATTAGATTTGCGACTGAACAAACCAGTTTTGCTGTCTGCAGGACTAGGGCACTTAACCACTAAAGAGTTCTTTCCTATACTGTCTCATCAAAAAATGGAACAGGAAAGAGGTTCTAGTTGTTGTCCAAACTGATGAACTTTGGTAGTAAACACCACTGACTCTCAAGAGACTACAAGGAAAAAAGGTGTGCTAAAAATCACCAGGAGCTGCACATCAGTGATCATTTCTACCTAGGAACCTTAGTAGCATGTGGGTTTGACAGGGGAACTGAAAAACTGTTGATGAAGAAACAGTGAATTAACTTTACTACAAAATAAATGCATTCTTGCTACAGCATCTCAGGACGCTTTTTGAAATATTTAGTCCCATCATGAATATAACATAAAACTGCATTTGCAACAAAGCAGTCTAAAAATAAAAACTTCTGCAGCAAAGATAAGCAATTTAATTTTATTTTTGTGACTTACTCAGTGACAAGAGTGCTATGCAAAAGTTAAGATTACCTGGTGAGACCTGTGTCCATAGAGTAAAAGTATCAAATTCACCAATACAATCTAAGTTCTGTTGTCACAAGGCCATTAATGACCAATTAAATTAGCCACAATGGTTTGAGTTCCCCACGTTGAGCACTCTGAATGGAGGAGGAACCCCTTGGAGGGAGCTGGCAAAGCAAGAGAGTGGTGAGGTGATTTGGGAGGAGCTGTGCTACTAAACGTTTTCTGTGCAAAGAGTCCCGGAGACTCTGAGACGTTGTCCCTGAGCAGCCTCATGTATCGCTGGGGTCGGCCCCGCTTTGAACTCCAGAGGTTTCTTCCAATCTAAATTATTTTATGATTCTCTATCAATTTTATTAGCATTCTAGATTACCCACTGCACTTAAATGCAAATTATCCTTGCACTCCAGCGTCGGGACCTATAGCTTGTTATCCTCCAGCTCCTCCTGTGCTGCCTGAGCATCCCAGTTCACTCCGAGATGTCCATTTCAAGCACGCCCCTCCTGGATGCAGGGTACGTTCCCTGACTGCAACGCCTTTACCTCACGCATGAGTCCCGCAGGGATTCTTCATGTAAGCTCACGGCAACCTGCACTGGTTTAAACATTCAGTAAGAAATAATCCATAGCAATACAATTTTCAAACGACTAAGAAATTCAAATGTAGGCATGTGCTGAGGCAGACGTCAGTGGACGGACGCGTAGACAAGGACCATGAGCTGCAGGGACGTAGGAGCACTGACACATCGCACAGCCTAAAAGTGGACGAGCTACCAGTCCCGTCTGCGCTTTATGGACGCTGCACCACGGGAAGCTTTTGCTTCGGTGGACCCAGGTTTGAATCGCTATCTCCACCCTGTGCCCCGCTGAGGCACAGCAAATTTCATCATGCTTTATCTCCCGTCCCTCCTCTCACCCCTCGCCTAAATTTAGAGCATCCCTCCTGGAAATCCGACACTGCCTTTGACGGCTTCTGTGTTTATCCATGGGTGACTCTCCCCTCACCCCTGGAATTGTAGGACGATTTTCTTAACCAGTGGAAACTAATTTTCCACCTAAAGTCTCCTTTTCTCAAATAATTATTTGGAAGGAAAGTGATACTATATGGCACTACCTACAGCATTTACAGCATTTACAGCAAACTCTCCTCAGAGGTTTAGGTTATTTCCCTCCCCGTGTCTTTCACGATACTGAAAAGAGTGAGCTCTCCAAGTGCTTTGAGGCGGAGGATTATCTTTTTTGTTACCGAACACTTGCAGACACAAAACCTGCGGCACCAGGGCTGGAGGGTGCCAGGAGGGGAGGCTGCACACATGAGCCAGCCAAAAGGGCACTGCAGGCCCCGAAACACCATGAGTGGGACAGGGAGCAGGGGGCTCGGCCGGCCTGTCCAGGCAACCGGCCGGCCATGGGTCTGCCCACAAATGGTGCCATAAAACCATGGGATGGTTTGGGTGGGAAGGGCCCTACAGATCATTTAATTACAACGCCCTGCCATGGGTGGGACGCCTCCCACAAGGTCGGGCGCCCGGTGATGGCCTTGGCGCCTCTGCTGCTGTCCTGTTGCTGGCTCCTCTCACTCCTCCACTTGTGTTTGCCCCAGAACCACTTGGTTTTGCCCCAACTCCCCTCACAAACCCGCTTGGTTTTGCCCCAAAACGCCTTTCTTCACACATTCACTCCCCCCTCTCCGTGGGGCGCTCGGCTACCGTCTGTGTGAAGCCCCCACCACCCTCCCCGCCCTTCCCGGTGCTTCCTTTCACCGATTTCAGTTTTATTTTACTTTATTATTTTATTATCAACTTTAACCCCTTCGGCGCCGCCGGGCCGGGCCGGGCGGGGCTGTGGGCGGGGCGGGCTCCCCGCGCGCGCGGCGGCTGCGAGGCGCCGCACGTGCCCGGCGCCTAACGGTCCCGCACGCGCCCAACGGTCCAACGGGCGCAACGGGCGCAACGGCCGCTCCGTCAGGCGGCGGCGGCGGCAGCGGCGGGGCGGGCGGGACCGGCGGCCGGGTGCTCCCCGCTCGCACCGGGCTGGGCTGGGCTGGCGGCAGCGGAGCACGGAGCGGCCGAGCCGCTGCCGTTAACACGGGACGGGGCGGGGGGGTAGAAGAAAAAAGGGACGGGGGGTGGGGGGGGGGAGCGGGGAGCCCCCTGCGCGTGCGCAGTAGGAGGAGGGGGGGCTTGGGGAGGGGGGCTCGGGTGGAGAGCAGGAGGAGGAGGGGGGGGGCTCAGGAGGGGCGGGGCGGGGTCGCGTGACGCGCCCCAGCTGTCGCGCGCCCGCCCCCCCTCCCGCCCCACTCCCCCCCCCCTCCCGCCGCCGCCGCCGCCGCCCCCCGCTCGCGCTCCCCCTCCCCTGCGGCGGGCCCCCCGGTGCATTGTGGGAGCGGTCCGTTGTTCGCTTTGCCATTCGACCTGATCCGGGGCCTGTCGGGACGGAAGCGCCGCCGAGCCGGATCCATTGTGGGCAGCCCGCGGCGGCGCCCAGCTAGGCCGGAGCCGGGGGGGGGCCGGACTTTGTTTCCCTCGGCCGCCGCCCCCCTCGCTCCCTCCCTCCCTCCGCTCCCTCCTCCCCGCTCCCTCACGGCGGCGGCTGCGACGACGGGCGGGGGGCGCGCGCCATGTTCGCGGAGATGAACCGGCGGACGCTGGCGTTCCGGGGCGGCGGCCTGCTCACCGCGGCGGCGGCGGCTGCGGCGGCGGCGGCGGCAGCGGCGGGCGGAGGAGGAGGAGGAGGAGGGGCCGGAGCGGGCGAGGCCTGGGAGCCGCAAGCCCCCGAGGCGCTGAACGGGCGCGGGGCGGACGAGGAAGTGGAGCTGGAGGGGCTGGAGGCCGAGGAGCTGGAGGCGGCCGGCGACGAGAAGGAGCTGCTGCTGCTGCCGCCGCAGTCCGCCGCCGCCGCCTCCTCGCCGCCCCCCGCCGCCGCCGCCGGCCCCATGTTCGCCGAGCGGAACCGCCGGACGCTGGCCTTTCGGGGCGGCGGGGGGCTCCTCGGCGGCCCCCCCGCCGCTAACAATGGCTGCGAGGCCTCGGCCTGGCCGCGGAAGCACTTCAACGGGCGGGGGGCGGACGAGGAGCTGGAGCTGGAGGGCGCCGAGGGCCTGGAGCCGGAGGGGCTGCTGGAGGGCAAGGAGCTGGTGCAGGACGGCGGCTCGCTGAGCGACAGCAGCGACGACGAGGAGGACGGCGAAGGGGGCAGCCTGGGCGACGGCAGCGGCGCCGAGGGCGGCAGCTGCAGCAGCAGCAGGCGGTCCGGGGGCGACGGAGGGGACGAGGCGGAGGGCAGCAGCGTGGGCGCGGGGGAGGGGGAGAGCATCAAGCACTTCCCGCTGGCCCGGCCCAAGTCCCTGCTGCAGAAGCTGCACATCTCCTTCCAGGGCTCCTGGCTCAAGGAGTTCCCATGGCTCTACTACTGCCAGGAGACCGGCCTCATGTCCTGCGCCTGGTGCACCGCCGCCGCGGCCGCCGCCGCCCCCCCCGAGCTGATCCTGGCCGGCGGCCCCGTCCCCGGGGGGCACGACGAGCTCTGCAAGGGCACCCGCAACTACAAGCGGGCCCTGCTGCTGCGGCACCACCTCTCCGCCGAGCATCGCCTCAACGAGCCGGGCAGCGCCGAGCAGGTAGGGGACGCGGGGGGGGGACGGCCTCCCCTTTCGCCCAGTTTTGTGGTTTTTTTTTTTTTTTTTTTAATCCACGCTTGCCCACGTGTACGGGCTCCTTTACGCGGCTTCCTGTGTTTGTGGCGGCTGCGGCCGGCCTCGGCGCATGGGGGCAGCGAGTGCCCCTTGCCGAGCCCGCCCGCCCGTCTGTCCGTCCTTCGTGCCGCCGAGGTAAGCCGGCGCAGCAGCGGAGGGCAGCCCGCGGCGCTGCACTGATTGAAGGCGCCGGGCACCGCTTCCTCCTGCGGTCCCGGGGGAGGAGGGCAGCGGCCGGAGCTCGGCAGCACGAAATCCCGCTCCTTCGGGGCCCTTCCAGCGCCCTGCTCTTGGTGCCTTGCTCGGGTGGCTCCGGGCTGCGCCTCCCCGTTTAAATCTTTCCGCCGAACGCGGTGCTTTAGATTAATTTACTTTGCCAGAAATCTGCAGTCGCAACTTGGTGTTTGTTTGAGATAAACATGTGGTTTCCTGAAAGCCACGGTAATATGCCAGCTCTCCTCCAGTGCTTTCGGACTAGTGAAACTCTTCGTGCTCCCTGCCGAATTCAAAATCACTGCATTTCTTCGCATCCCTTACATGTCAGGCAGGGACTAACTGAGAGCTTTTCATCCGCATATGCTCCAAAGAATAGCCTTGCCGAATCACTGGCCTCCTGCAGCCTTTCTCCCGAAGGATGTCTGCACTGCAGAAGTTCGCTCAGATTGGCTAACTGGCAGTAAAGTTGCCAGCAGGGACAAGCTGCTGAGCTCCAGGTTAGGTTACTGCTTGACCTGTCAGATCGAACCCGAGCTGTTAGGTGGAATTAATCCTCGACTGCTCTGCTCTCACTGTTTAGAGCTGAGTTTTCATTAAAATGCCTGTCGCGGCTGCAGTGATGCATCTGGACTCCAACTCACAGCGTAGCACTTAAATTGAGCTTGTCGCTCGAGCACTTTAAGGAGCTCAGGGTACCTTGGACAAGAGCTGCTATTCTAGTGGTTTGAGTAGGATATCAGAATGACGGATAAATGTTAGGTGAGCACAGGTTTTCTTAGAGCCGATCGGAAAAGGGATACGGGTTTAATTTAAAACTCCTGCAGGACTTTAAAAAAAAAAAAGTTATGAAGTAGTACCAGTTATCCAAAACAGTATTTTGGGTCCAGAAGTGCAGCGTTCATGTTTAAGATGAGTAATGCTGCCTCTACAGTAAGTGCATTCACGGACTGAAATTCTAGGGCCCCTGTTGTTACGCACGTCCCATGGCAGGAGGTCGCTTTATCAGTTTCCTGCAATCTGAGTTCTGCTATTCTCTGCAGTATTTTGGCCTGACTTGCCTTAAATATCTTCAGCTTCTATTTTGAAGCTCTCAGTTGTGATTTCTTTTATCTCTTAACATTTCGAAAACATTCTTTTTGGTCAGTGTTAGCATGGTATGTTCTGTGCCATCCTGTTGTGAATGATTGATTACCCTGCAAAGGTATGTCCTGTCACTGCGCAGCCTCCATCTCACTGGATAATGCTACTTGGTGGCACAGTTGGAGGTTTCTCTTACAGTCCTTAGCTATGTGCAAATAAAACATATTCCAGGTGTTGTTTTTTTTCCCTACTAGGCTTAATGCTCTTTCCTTCTGACCTTCTATCCCCGTTGTGTCACAACACTAATATTGGGGAGGAGGGAGGAGCGGGTGGAATCTTATCTCGCACATCACACAGTAGCCTAAAAGTTAATGTATTGTTTGTACTTGAAGATTAACCTTTTACTATCATGGGAATCCTCATAAAAATGAGCCTCTGCCTTTATACCACTGATAACTCGAGAAAAAATAATTGTAGTAACTGTAATAATGAATGAAAACGGTAGGATAGGTAAGATGTGTCAGTGGTTCTTTTGTACTTACTGATGATAAGGTTTGGACAAAGTAAGCTTTCAGTAGCTCTAGAAAAGGAGTGGTGATTTTGAGTAGAAAACAGGGCTGGATGCGTCCCCGTGCAATCACACTTCAGTTAAAAACTTGCTACGAGGAAGGAATTGCAGTTTTTCAAGAGTTCCTGTAGGGTTTTTTTGTGGTGCGCTTCTGGGTTACACTTGCCTTATTGCAAATGTGATTAAGAATAACTGTTTTCTTTGCACTTTTTGTTTAGTTTTCATTTCCTTTCACATTTTTAATAGCACTTCCGCTTATCTTGATCCATATGTTTAATCTAATACCAAAACAATAGCCATATTTTTATCTTAATGCCACGATGCCAGATACTCGGAACGAAAGTGGGTAATGCGTACCCTGACTGTATTTCCAGCGCGCATAATGAGGCAGCAAAGCCTTTTAAATTTAATGAAATTTGGGAGAGATCTTTTAGTCTTTGTCTTAGAGACAACACATATGTATTCTTGACTTGACAAGCTCCAACTGCAGGGCATGTTTAGCAGCTGCTAATAAACATATGGCAGAGTGCCACTGTTGGAGAGCGGGAAGGAAATTGTAGGTGTTGAGACAGTAAAGCAGTGGAAATTTCTATAGGTCTGTTGGATATTACACATGAAGAAGTGAGTGATGATTTCAGTTTATTTTTGGGATACGTTTAATTTGGAATGCCAAAATACATCACAAGTGGTTGCAGCTGCTGTAATTCAAGGGTATGGGGCTGTCAGGGGTTGGTGCTTCTTCCTAAGACCAAAATCATAACTCCTTTCTTTCTCATCTAGTTTTTAAAATAATCTCTCTCCGTGTTAAAGTTTAGAGAGAGATAAAATTCAGCAAAAAAAACCTTCAGATTTTTTAGAAAACGGCCTTTTTTTTTTTTTTTAACTAAAAATGAAACAATGACACTTACTGGGAAATGACTGTAAAATATTCTAATTCTGTGATGAATTTAGATCCATGAGTTGCAGATTTATTGGCAGTTGTTGGTTCTTCTCTTTAAAGCTGTTTCTTAAACCTTTTTTTTTTTTTTTCTCTGGACATAATTTGAAGCTAAGCTTTGGAAATACTGCCAGAAAAGCTTTCTCCAGCCTAACAGGCATGTTGGTTTAAAGCAGAAGCTCTCCGAAAGGAGGAAGGCCTTTGATGTGTTATTTTTTCCATGTGAACTGTAATTGTTTGCTTTGTGTGAGCAGTGATGAATAGAAGTCGTGCTTCAGATGCGAAAGTGGCATTGTAGTGGTCGAAGTTAACTTCTTGAGTTACTCGCAGCAGAGCAGAGCAGCAAGGAGGAAGTCAGGACCGCGGGGCAGGGACTCCCGCCTGCCCTAGCTTTGCACAGTGCTCCCACCCGA
Organism: Cygnus olor; assembly: GCF_009769625.2. Taxonomy (NCBI): domain Eukaryota; kingdom Metazoa; phylum Chordata; class Aves; order Anseriformes; family Anatidae; genus Cygnus; species Cygnus olor. The sequence continues at coordinate 130,681,675 of NC_049170.1, forward strand.
CATGGAGCCCCTCGACTGGCTGTCGGGCAGGGGCGTAGCAACTCCGAGTCGCTGGGTTTCGAGTGATGCTGCAGCACGTCAGACAGCGGTGGAGCTGATAAGACCGTTTTACGAGATAATTTTCCTCTGTAGCTGCATGTGCTGGAGAAATTCCTGGCAGCTCATTTTTGTTACAAGGTCCGTCTTTCAGGTTGCGAATTGATTTGGGGGTATAGAAAAGATTCTGTAGAGCAAGGTGTGGTAATGGGGAAGGGATTACAAAAATGTGGCAAAACTACTTTTGGTATATGTACGGCTGGGGTGGAATCTGTGCTTGGGTTGTTTTTGCTAACCTCCCCCCGCTCTTGTTCCCAGGAGGCAGAGCATGCTGATGCACAGGAGGGAAAGAAAAGCCGGTTTCTAGTAGCAGTTCTTGGTCGGCTCTTTCAGCTACTATTAGCTTGTAGGCAGGTTTAATTAGTGAGTTATACATATGAAAGAGTCATTTATCTTTGTGTATATTCAGAGACTGGTTAACTGGAACTGAGCTCAATATTAGTTTCTCTGAGCAGTTTGTGTTCTGTTAGACCACTTCGTGTTGCACGCAGAGTGAAGCTTCTCAAACTTACTCTGTAAATTCCACGCAGGAGAACACGATTCTTCATTTTCTAGATGTCTAACGAGTTTTTGAAGGTAAAGTCGTTGAGGTAGCTTAAGCCAGGGGAATATTTTTGTCTGTATTCTGAAAATATAATTTGACATCTAAGGAAATACTAGTTTGTGTTTCTTACCAGAAAAACATTACCCGTATGATGATTGCTATGAGCATAACAGGGGTAATAGAAGCTTGAAGTTAACTTTTCTTTGATTTTTCTGTAATTATCTTCTTAACTCTAATCTAGTAGATTGTGTTGTACCTCTTCTGTACTGAGGGGAGATGTTTGAAACTCTCCAAGGGGGTTATTACATTTCTTCCATTTTTCTCATGGTAAATGCTAACGCTTGGTTTCCATAGACTTGTTAGCTGTTGGGATGTTAGGGCTTTCATTTTGTTTGAGGTGCAGCATTAAGGTTGGCTGCTCCCGTAGCAGCAGTTAGCCAGTTGTGTTCAGTATTACAATCAGCTTAAAAAAAAATCTTTATGCGCCCCATTCTGTAAAGCTCTGGGTGCCTGTGGTAAGCATCTCTCTTTGCCCCAACACCCCCCATCTGTATTTCAGATGTTAGTTACACTATGTCTCTTAATTCCACTCTGCCTCCCGTTTTCATAATGAAGACTTCAGCCTTCTTTCTGTAGCACATAAATCTGCAGGTCCTTTTTACCATGCTGGCTTGTCGTTTTCTTAAAGAAAAGATGCATTGTAAATCTCACTTTCCAGCTGGATTTGGTTGCATACACATCGTCACTTAAAACGTACTCTATCACTTCTCTGTAATCAGACACTGTAAAAAAGACACTGTAATCTGCCTCCTGCAGGTTATGTTTAAGCTTTATGTGGTGTTTAACATGTTTCCAGATAATGAAATTCCATCAGCTGTTGTAGCCTGTACCCGACATGTGCTGTCTACGACGCAAGTCACTGATGTTTGATTTGGACTAGAGTGACAACACTTTGGTACCATCATTTTTGTTTTAATCTGACGCAAAATCAGGGTGATTGCCCTTTGAAACTACACAGTGCTCCACTGCTGGGCGACAGCAACTTGGTCCAGATCTGAAATCCTCAGAACTTAATGTCACACTTAGTTGTTGCGCATCTGGGATGTCATTCCCGTTTCAGCGGCCTGATCTGGGAGAGTACTTGCTTTTGTCAGAGAGCATGTACTAAAATGCATTAAAAAAAAAAGTGTAAAAATGTATATATATTAAAAAAAAAAAAGCTGAGGCTGGACAAAGATCTGTTGCTTCTTTTCATGTAAAAACCTAATTGCTACTGGGTGCTTTCTGAGAAGAGATTTAGAAGTAACTCGAATGTGACAACAAACTGAACTTTGTCTGCACGAGATGCTTAAAACTTTGCCTTGGTTATGTTGGGCATTATTTGCTGCTTATAGATGTAAAATCCCTTTTTGGAGGGGGTAGTTACAACCTCAGTTGTTCGGTTGGCATCCCAGTGATCAACACTGGGACTGTATCTTGAGGCGAGTACTCATTTAATGCACTAATTCCTGTGTAGTGGAAAGTGGCTGTTTGATATAGCTGCTGTAGTCCCAAAATAAGGGGAGTACTTTGCTTTACGATATATTTTAGCCCCAGTATACATTATGGGTTCTCAAAAGCCCATTACCTGTATCTGACCTGTAATGCTGAGGCAGTGGAGCTTTTAATACCTCTACCTTTTCTAATACCTGTGAGTCTCTGTTTGGTTTTGTTTTTTAAACAGAGGAAACAAACAAACAAAAGGCATAATTGGCAAAATATACTCCTCTCTCATTCAAAATCACTTTGGAGCCAGCCAGTTTTGAACTGTTCTTATTTGCTAGAAGAGTCGTAGAGATCCAGCACAAAAACGACCCTGTCATCGTCAGTGCTCTTGATGGCAGCACCAATCAATCAGTATAAGTATGGTCTCAAACATGCCAGTCTGTGTTACCTTCTGCTTGCTTCTAGCTGCTGCTTTGTACCACATCTGAATCATCACTGTCTAAACATCAGTTACAAATTGCCCCAGTGCTGTAAAGACCTCTTGTTACTCATCAGCCTCTGCCTGAACTAATCTTTAATAACTCATTTCTTGGTGTTGGATTGTTTGATGCTACCGTTAGGAGATTTTTGAAGTCACTTTTGAGATCTCTCCTTGGAAAGGTTGTAGAGAGACACATAAGTACATATTGTCTGTATGATTAAATATTTAGCATTTAAAGATGTCGCTGCTGGGAAGTTTCAGTGAAGTTTGATTCAAGAAAGCCTTAGATAATGTCGCTTAACTTTTGTTTGCAATATTCTGTCCGCTTGTCTTCTAATACAGCTATTTAATAGTAAACCTGCACAGTCAGAAAATAATTTTAAAAAGCACCCTAATTTGTAGAACTGTAGAAGAAATGTAGCTGTTGTTATAACTACTCTGACAATATGTTTTCTTGGAACATATAAAACAGGTAGAGGTTGGGAGATAAGACATCATATATTCATCTCTCAGCCTGAGCAAATGTTGAATCCATTATCAGGGTTGCCTTTTGACCTGTTAAAGTGGAGAGTTCTAAGGAACAACAAAGAACTGGATATGGGAGAACCATGTAGTTAAATCTTAGGAAAGGGACTCCACATCTTTAATGTATATGGCTTAACAAAGACAAGTACTTAGTGCTCAACTAAATCTTACCTTACTTTTGGCCCAAATTTTACTTCCTTTGTCCTTAGGGCACTTCTGCTAGTTCAGTCTTTGTTCCATATGGGAGAGTGGGGGGCGGAATGAGAACGTGACTCTTAGTTTACAGAAGTATTTTTTTAATTATATATTCCAGCCTGTCTTTATGACCAAGATTATTAAAAAAAAAAAAATCTAAGTTTAGTTCCATATCCTTATAATAGCATTGTATGATTAAGGAGAACATTCGTTAAGAGCTAATTATGGCTTTTTTTTCTAATTCCAGGAGTCAGAGTTACCGTCAGAACTGAATAATGAAGGATACTGTGATTTTAACAGCAGGCCAAATGAGAACTCTTACTGCTATCAGCTCCTGCAAGAACTAAATGAACAGAGGAAGAAAGGCATTCTTTGTGATGTCAATATTGTGGTGAGTGGGAGGGTCTTCAGAGCTCACAAGAACATCCTGGTTGCAGGCAGCCGCTTCTTTAAGACTCTGTATTGCTTTACAAACAAAGAAAGCCGTAACCAAACCACTGTTACCTATTTAGATGTTGTTGCTGTTCAAGGTTTTTCTGTCATCTTGGACTTCTTGTATTCCGGGAACCTCGTGCTTACGAGCCAAAATGCCATTGAAGTGATGTCAGTGGCCAGCTACCTTCAGATGACGGAGGTTGTCCAGTCTTGCCGCAATTTCATTAAAGATGCCTTAAACATAAGTATAAAATCAGAAGCTCCCGAGACCGTTGTGGTGGATTATAACAGAAGATCTGTTAGCAGGGATGGTATGTCTCCAAGGGATCAGAAAGTTGCCAGTTTCTGGGCAACACGAAACCTTACCAACTTGGCAAGCAGCATAAAAACTGAGAACGATGGTTACTCTATTGATGAGGCCCAAATTGAAAGCTACCAAATGAATGACTGCAGTTGGGTCCAGGACAGCTCACCTGAAATGGCTGAAAACGAATCTCAAGGCGAGGGAAAAGTTTTCGTGTGGAACGACATGGGCTCACAGGGACAATCAGTTCAAGAACCCGGAAAAGCAAGAAGGAAAAACCAAACCGCAAAGAGATTTATTTATAATATACCACCTAATACTGAAGAGAACTCGGAAGATTGCTCAGTGTTGCAACCATCAGTCCCATATCCAGAAGAAGATTTGTCATTTATTAAAGAAGAAGCAGGTAAATATCGCGTAGCATCAGTCATTATTTGAAAACTGATTTTTTGAATAAAGTACACAACAATGTAATTTTTATAAGGCTACGTTAGGGTCTTTTACTGAAAATTAGCACACCGAGGATAATTCAGCAATCTGATTCTCTCTCTTGGGCTGCAGCAATGTGTCTTCAGCTAGAAAAAAGATTTGCCTTAGCCTATGCCATGTGGTACGTAACATACTTTTTACAACTGACTCTTGGGTTGCGGCTCCTTACCAACCAGTGGAAGCTAAAATCTTCACGTCTCTGTTGGATCTGTAGCTACAATTAGGCACAAAATCAAGGAGCAATAGCTGATGGGTAATAATGCTAGCTGGTTGCATGGAGACTGTCTTTATAATTTTCTTTCACTGGCAAAAGATTTTTGGGGCCGTCTCCCTGAGTCTCAACAAGAAACAGAAATGACCTTTCCACTGCTGCTTGTTGTAAGGATATCTGGGAAAATGCACAAGGAGTAATCCTGGCTAGTATAATATTGACTCTCACAGCAGGTAGATTTGAGAAGCAGATGGGAAAGAGATGCCACGATGACTTACAGGAGAGAGCATATCTTATTGTTGAACTGTTTTGCAAGCAAATCTTGAAATGTGGCTTGATTCACAGCGTTTTGTTTTTTTCAAAGAATATTGGTTAATGTAAGTGCTAGAATAAAATTAAATGTATTTAAAGATAAATACAGTCACAAAGTTCTAAGCAGACAGTTCACAGTGTATTTAGAATTCAGGGTAGTGTAGTTTTTAATTATTATTACATCATATGAGTAGCTGAAACACATACTTAAAATACTGCTGTTTACCTGTATCACTTCCAGGCGGATCGGCGACTTTGAAAGTGTGACTCTGAACCTTGAATTTCAGAGCTGACTCCCAAATAGAGTTAAATTAAAGGTAGATGTAAGACAGCTGGAACAAAGTTCTTTAGACGTGTCTGTTTCTAAAGCCTTTTAAAATGAATGGCCCCTTCAAGCATCTCAAGAGACTGTAGGTGTCCTCTGCCTCCCAGGCTCACATGGTAGAATTAAGAGGAGAATAACTTAAGGAAAAACAAAGTCACTCAGACCTGTGGGCATAGGCTATTTTTGTAAGCCAGCGACGAGACAGAGTTGAAAGCAACCTGAGTTCTCAGGAAGGCCTAGAAACCTACATTCATTTTGGCGGAAGGAGGGATGACCTTAGCTTCTTCCTGTGCACCCAGTCTTGCTGAAAAACAAGGCTGAAAGAAATCCAGATCAGTTCTTCTGGGGCCCTGAAGCTCCTCAGCTCGTGGTGCTGTGGAGCCTTTCTCTGTTGCTGGCAGCTGCCGAGGTGTGAAGAGGCAGTGGGTGGGTAGCAGTCCAGCAGAGGGCACGTGGTGCCTGTGCTGTGTTGTACCAGAACAGATTCGTGGATCGTATATACGTGAGCACCGCGACGGCATGTGACAGTGGAGCGGTGCAGACGGGAGCTATGGATAGCTCTATCTGGTGGGAGCAGGAGCGGGCAGTTCAGGAGACGTCCGTTGTCAGCAAGTGGCACTACGGGAGCAGATCCCGAGAAGCAGCTGTGCTGGGGAGCTAACACTGGCTCTGTGAGTGTAAAGGGGGGTTGCTTTTCTGCAGCCTTCGTCTCTGAACTCGGGGCAGGTCCTCAATAGCTGTTCAGTTCGGCTTGGGAACACACTTGTGAGGAGAATTTCCCGATCTTAGCGTACTTTGATTCACATTGTGGAGCATTCTTGGGCTGCACAGGGTTTCTTCTGCGTGAAATGAAAATGAAAGCTGTGTTTGAGAAACGTGCCTATTGTGTGTCAACCACAAACAGCTGTTGGGTCTGCAGCACCAGGTTAGATACAGCCTGAAGTAAAACAGCTCGAGCTGTGCGTAGTGGGGATGTTGGGTCTTCAGCACCCACATAGCACATCTGCCTGTGCTGGGCCGCACTGCTTGCTGAAACATGTTTAGCTGGAATGGCATGAGGAAGGGCAGCAGAAAGGCTGGAGCAGGAGTGGGGGACCTGAGGTGCTGTAAATTGCACAAATACCAAGTTCCTGACACAATTTAGCATGTTTTTTACTTCTGATTTATTTGGGGTAGACAGTCAACTCTTCTTTTTACTGTTGGAAATATCACAGAGAATAAGTATGCATCTAACAAATGGTGTCTCCTGCAACAAAAATAAATGCTTGTACACATTCTACAGAATTTGAATAGCTGTTTTGGACCTTCCACGTAGGAATAAGGGATGATGGGGGCAGTGCAATAACGATCGAACAAGTTCTGAACTTGCTCAGGTTTTTTTTTTGGACAGAAACACCAAGGTTTCCAGTCATTCATTGTGCTGAAGCATTAAATTACAAAATATATTCCATGCAACATCTTGATGGAAAGAACTGTGTTGGAGGCATGGGTCACGGTGAATTTGTGCTGAGGTGTCTGTCCAAAATCATTGAAAGCTCTGTGATTGTAGGGGATAAGTTTATTTTTTTTTATTAAACTATAAAACAGTGTCAATTAATGATCTCCTTGGTACTTTGACTGCAACGGAAGTGATCCCAAGTACATAATTACATCTTTTCTATTAGTTCTAGAACTATTTCGGAAGCCATGTCTAATACTCTTATATTAAGACCTTTACTTTTATGAAGGCCTTTTGTGTATGCGTGTGGTTTGGAACGAGGAGATGCTGGAAGTAGAGCTCGGTACAGCTTACTTTCAGCTGTTCTCAGTGCTTCAGCAACCAGTGTTCTTTCTCCTCCACTGCTTGCTAGCTTTTTCTTTGCTCTGTGTGTGTGATAAGTGCATTTGTTCTGTAAAACACTCTCTTCTTTAATGGCTCCCTCCAACCCCAAGTAAAGGTGCAGGAGGGAGGAGGAAGAGGGATAAAGAACGGAGAATTGGAAGAATGTCAGGAATGGGTTGTAGAATAACCTGCAGGTTATATGATAACTTCTCAGTTGTGGATTAAATTTCCTGTGGAGATGAAAATCTACGAAAAAAACAAAGGCACTGGGAGTTAAAAATCCACAAAAAATGTTTTCTGGAACAGATTTAAAACAATGCAGTTAGAAGAAAAAGAATGAATGGTAAATTCTTGTGATGCAAGCTAAGCAATACACTCTCGCTGTCCCTTTTTGGCTGCTAAAAGAGAAAATGAGCTTCTTCTGTTACACTTTGTAGTGTGCTGCTGGGGATAACTAACACCAGCTGTGGTTATTAGATGTCTGATTACATGCAAAGTGAGTTGCCCTGTCCTTGGTTGTGGTTTTAGGTTGTTTGGCTTTTCTGTGAGGGGAGAGAAATACCACAGGCATAGTGGAAGGGAAGCCAGTATAAGAACATTCCGCTCATTACGAAAACTTAAAAACAAAAACCAAAACAGGATAAAAAACAAAAGCCACTACCTTGAATTCTGTAGTAAATGGACTTTCCAGTTGGGTACTACAGGTAAGTATTAGATAAACAACAAGAAAAGTTTTCTGAGCTGTCACCTCTTGTCCCAGTAAAGCAAACGTGCTAAACTGCTACTTGCTGAATGTGAGTTTTCCTGCAGACATCCATCCGTAAGGGTATGTCAGCTTCTCCTTCCTCTCACCCTGCGTTGCCAGTGAGTTTGTATTTAACACCTTTCCTGCAAGAAGTAGCACTTTGGGCTTCAGATAACTCCATAAAGCTCAGATGGGTTTTAAATTCAGCGTGACATTGTACTTCATTTATCTGCTTTTACTGAAGCCTTCAAGCATTCTCCCGTTTTAGCTACATTAATTAAAATAGCTGAGCTTCTCCCCGCTGAAGGTACCATCCATCTCACTATTTTCTGTTCTAGTTGATAATCTGTTAAAAACGTCTGCACTGGTTACAGCCGCGGTGCATCCTACAATTAACCATTTACCGTGGTGGAAATAACCGTGCAATCAGTCAGTACCTCTCGGTCAGTTTGCAGTTCTTAAAAGCTCAGTGATTCCAAGTGGTATTTTTAGTGTCTGTTTGTAAGATTATTACCACTTCTTGAATCTGTTTTTCATTTGGGCTTGGTTTTTGGAGTGTGTGTCCTATTCTTAGGCTTCAGAACACAACTGAAGTATTGCTTATGCTTTCCAGAGCTGACCCTGTTGATTCTTACGGACACTTTAACGGAGTATTCCAGTAGCTTTATGACGCTAACGCTGGATCACTTGTTAGCATGATTTTCAGGCCATGTAATGCTGTGTTATGTGTTGGATCGGAGGGGGCTCAAGGCAAAGGTAACAAGGACAGGATGAAAACAGCCTTCTGTGGAACAGGAGTTTTCTGGATAGTTTCGTAGGAGTTCTTAAGGATTTGAATTCAGTTTGCTATAAAAGCAACTATTTTTCCAGTATGTTACAAGCAGTGTCTCAAGCTGCTTACAAAAAGGTAGTGCTAGTCACAGTTCTTGTCATATGCTGCTGCCTCAAGTCATGACTCGATCAGGACTTTGCAATAAGAACAGGTAACTTTGTATTTAAAGAAATGGAGACTGATGGATTACTTTTTGTAGAGGTAAGTCCCATTTGACTGTCCCATTTAGAAAGAAAACAAATATACTAATAGAAAACTAAGCTTATTTTTCTCCCCCTCTTTTTTGATTCTATGACTCTGTCAGATCTTCCTCAGACAGCCGGCTGACACCCTGATTGAAAGATTTAAGTCGCTTAATGGACATTTAACCTCTCTATGTGCTTCATTTCTTGTCTAAGCTGGAAATGAAGGCCCCGGGGGTTTTGAAAGGCACCTAAAGAGAATACAACGCCTGGGAGTCAACTGCTTCCCTACCCTGTAAACTTACCTCTCCTCGGGATGATCCTGAAGACGAGTAGATTCTCATGGAATGGACAACCGCTGACCTCATAACTTTAAGGAATGTTTTGTGTATTCATATGTTGGGTTTTTTAATTAAAAAAAAAGGGCAGATGGGTTGGGGAAGAAGGTTATATGGTGTCCATGGGCACTTGGATTCCAGATCAAGATTTGCACTTTGTCATCTGATTACACAGACTGTTCAAGTTCTGCTTTTTGCTTTTACCATCTGCTGTAGAACTACTTTTTGTCTCAGTGCAATTGAAGCATAGGCAATACATTTACTTCTAAGAAGTTATCGGTCTGAAGAGTTGACTTAATCTTTCCACTACCTCTGCTATTTATGAAATAAATAGTGACGATGCTGGGAGCGACGACATAAATAAAGAAAAACAGGGGCTGCATATCTTCTTGATTCATTTAGGGGACACAGCTCCAGCTGTAGAAGTGAGCTGTGCTGTTCCTTCAACTGCATTCCCTCCTGCACCTCAAAGATGTAGCTCAGTAAGTCACACCAAATTCATTTAATCATATGCTGAGCACTGAAAGTGTTTTTGATCCAGATGTTTCAGATCCTCTTTGATCGTAGATGACTTCAGTGTGGTGCTTTTTTCTGAACTATCATGAAGATAAGAGTACAACTTCCCTTAAAAAGCGCTTTCTTTTCCTCCAGATAACCATTACCCTAAAAAAAATAAGGAGACCGTGGATAAAAACAAGACTTTATTTCCTGCGTTCTTGTCTTCACATGTATACCCGTTCCCAGATGACATTTATGAAGCTAAAGGATAGGCAAAGGACTCTTAGTAATGGCTGTCTTTGCTGACGTGGTACAGAAAAGCAATAAGTTCCTTATTTAACCTGCAGGTTTTCTGCCTTGATGGGCCTGTTCAATTCAGTTAAAATACCATAATGCCCCCTGAGAGCTTTTTGTGCTAGTGTGACCTTGTCACGTAAGAGTTTGTAGAAGTGTGAGTTGACCAATTGCTGTTCAGTTCCTTGGGTGGTTGTTTGTTGTTGTTTGCTGTTTGAGGGAAGGTGTAGGTCACCCTCAGTGTTGGTAGCTGTAGTGTAATAGGTTGCAAGTTTCAAGTGATGTTTAGTGACTAAAACCACTCCTTTCAGCTCTGTTTTCAGTTTCTCTTTACTGTTGAGTTCTGGCTGCCCAGCTGCTCATGCTCTGTGTGCTGGGGGGGTTCTGGAACTGTAGAGGACTTGGAGTAGTTTTGTGGGGTGGAGGAGAAGTAGGCAGCATTTCTTACTTGTGCCAGTTTCTGGCAGGTATCAGTAAATATATCCAACCAGAAATGTGTTCATATTGTAGAAACTTTATGCTATGAGTAGAATACTATGGCGTAGCAAGTTTATATTATGCTTGTTTGGGAGGGTTTTCCTGTTTTTTTTTTTTTAAACAGATCGGTGTTTTTACAGATCTGTGCCTCGATCTTGTACCTTGTGTTTCTTCAAAGCTCTGTGTAAAGACAAAATCTCTCAATATTCTTGGACAAAGTCAGACTTCGGCAAAATCCGTCTGGAATGAATGATACTGAGATAACTCGTTTAGCACAAGAGTTTGGGTCAGTTGTGGTGCTGCTGCTTCTCAGGTTGCCTGCAGTTAGAGAAGCTAGCATAAATTGAAACACTCCTTCCTTAATATTTCCTTTCAACTACTTAGCATTCAAAGCTGTTCTGTTCAAAACAGTCTGCATAGCAATGGTACCTGTGCTTATGTCCTTACGTAAGAATAAACACAAATGAATACATGTGGGTCCTTGGTGTACTTGTCTTGACTACAAGCGACGCTGTGATCAGTTAGCGCAGCCTAGCAGCAGTGAAGGCTGGCCTCGTACTGGCAGAACTAGCAAGAACTAGCAGAATTAAGCAGCAGAACTGGCAGAACTAGCAAGTCCCCTGTGCTCGTGACTGGCAAGGCAACACCTGAAATATTGTGCCCAGTTTAGGGCAGCCCAGGTCAGTCAGCAAACTGGAGGGAGTCCAGTGAAGGGGCACTTAACGTGGTTAGGGGGTTGGAGAACGTGTTCAAGGAGAGGCTGAGAAACTGAATTAGTTCAGCATGAAGAAGCCCGAGGGGGATCTACCTGCAGTCTTTGACCACCTTAAAGGGATTCTAGAGAAAATGAGTCCAGCTGCTTTTCAGAGGTGCACAGTGAAAGGGCGAGAGTCTTGTCACAAGTTGCAGCAGGAGAAATTCCACATGTCCAAGCTGTTGACCGTGAAAGCAGTTGGGTTGGAGCAGATTGCTTAGAGGGTTTATTGAATCTCCATCCTCGTGTATATTTAACACTTGGTAAGGTTCAAAGCAACATATAATCTAGCTTTGAAGCTAGCCCTGCTGTGAGCTAGGTTGAACTAGGTGACCTTCAGAGGTTCCTTCTGATCTCAGCTCTTCCTTGAGTCTGTTCCCTGAGACCAGTAGCTCGCCCCACATAAATGGTGTGGATGAGGATAGTTCTCACCCTCTCATGTTTCACTGTTGTTGCCTTTATGGGGATACCAGCAAACTGGCTTTGTAAGCAGTGACAGACTGAATGGCACCCCTTTCTTGGGGGGGGAGGAGTATTTCGAGGGAATAATGATAAGCAAGCTGTAAAAGCAGGTTATTTATTTGGCAACAATTGCTGGTTATCTGGCAGGGTTAGTTGATGACTGTTCTGCCTCCATAGTCAAGGCACTAAACCAGTTTTCATGAATGGGAGCTAGCAAAAATTAAGAGCAATTGGGAGTGGTACATGGAGTATTTGTAAGATTGCACTGGCAAAATATCTTAAGTTTGTCTGAGACTTGTGTTGCAAGAGGCAGTTGAGAAGTAATCTGCCTTGACCCCTTTTCAGAAGCAAGGTTAAAGATGTGAGTAATGCTCTGGGAACAAGCAGTACAATATATTTTCTTTCCTCTACCTTGCCAGTACGTAACTCTTGGCAGTACTGTTTTTTTTTCCTGTCACATTACTTAACATAAGCAACAAATCCAGCTCTAAGAGCAAACCAGATTGTATCAGTAGATTACCAGTGCTCTCTTTACGATCCTTGAAAGCTCTGGCCTAATCGCTTATCTGATCTACTTTCTGGCTTTTTTTTGAATTGATCTGAATAAGCAGTCAGTGTCAGAAAAGTTGGGGGAGAAAGCAGTCCTATTGCTTTTCTTCTTCCTTTGGCACTGCTTTTGGTGGTAATATGTATGAAGAAAACAGAAGCTGAATTCATTACAGGTAACTGTCTACTGTGCAGTTTTGTATCCTTTCCACTCATGCACCCTGCCGCCGTACCCCTTTCTAGAGCGACCTGTTCAACAGCTCAAATCACTGAGCTTCTCGATCTTTTCCCGCTCCTTTCTTGAGGAGTCTCCTTTGCTTCCCAAAAGTTCAGCTTATTTCTGCTTATAGAAAAAAACAAAACTATGTCCAACTAAGGATGTTCCTGCTCACGTGTTCTTCATGGTGATATTCCCCTACCTGTTGCCCTGAAAACTGAAATTCAGCATCTGACTTGAAGTTATCCTTTTGCCTGAGAAGTTAAAATGTAAAAGCCTTCCATGAAGTTCTTCCGTTGTGTAAAAGCCCACACGACCACTTCATGGTATTTGGAACAGCCTTAATCTCTTCTCAGACTGACACGATGAGAGTTTTAATGCTGATAGTTAATCAGTTTGTGTTCTGTTTTATTATTGGTATTATTTTGGTTTGTGGTTTGCTTTTTTTTTTTTTTTTTTTTAAGGTCAGGTTGCTAATAGAAGCCTCTTCTCCACGCAGGGTGGAAGCATGGGTGGATGTTGGAGGCTAGCTGACATTTGAATGATTAACCTACGCTTATTTTAGGAATGAACAAAGCTGTAAAAAGCTGTCCTTAGATTAGGGGAAGGCTGTGGTCAGATGAACTGGTCTGAAGATACAGATTATTGCTTCTAATTACCCTGTTTTTTGGCCTTTCTCACTACTGTGTGGATTCTGCTGTGCCCCCCACCCCTCCCACCTGGTCTGCCCCCACAGCTGCATATGGAGTTGCTTTCAGTCTCCTGTCAAAATCATCTGGGGTTGTGTTAACTTGACAGGAACAACTTGGGTGGTGACTACAGCTGCAGGTTTGAGAGGAGCCGCAGCCTGGGTGGGAGGACTGGGAGAGGGCGCTGCGAGCCCCTGGGGTTTGTGGCATCCCGCACGTGGCTCAGCAGCAGTCGGGAGCTGATGGGGCTGTCGGCCGCGCGTCCACCTTGGGGCAACTACTGGAGCCTAGGCGCTGCGCTTCGTTACGTGTAATTCATGTCTTCCCTGTGTGGACGAGCCATGAGATGTTAAAAATGCCTTTTTAGTGTTTTAAGCCTGTTAGATGTGTGCTCAATCTAGAAAGTAGGTTTTCTGGGTCAACAAATTATTTTGAGAAGGAATAAGCATTAGGTTTAATTATGATCGGCTTAATCCTGTGTTCCGCAGAGGCTGAGATGTCTGTAGCAACCTCTTATCTCTTGTGGTATCTATACCAGTGTTCTTTCATGTTATAGCAGGTCTTCTCTTCAAATTGGAGGTAGACAGACTTAATAGCTTTTTATCTGTACTAGACTACAGCTCTGAAGTCTCTTTGGCTCTGTGCCGGGCCTCATGCTAAGATCTAGGTCTCCCGAGGGGTTTGAGGTCCTAACTTCCCTCAAAGTTCGATACCAGCTGCGAGCGCAGATGTTCCTCGTGAAATTCCCCGTGTGTTCTCCTAGATCCATAAGAACCATCAAAGTGACAGTGTTATACATGTGCTTGGCTTGGTAGACCTTTTACTTATGGCCAGTCTTTGTATGCTTATTTTGAAGGAGGTTGTGTGATACTGCCTGTACACAGCATATGCGTTACACCTGCGAGCAGTCAAGGCCTTGGTCTGCTGATCTTGCAGGTCCTCCTAAAACGGGAGGGGACGAGGACTGATTAAAATACTTTAATTGTTGCTCTTCCACTGTACAGCTAGAGACAGGACAGTTTGGGGGAGGGAGGGATAAAACCATGAAGAAAAGTTCTAACGTTTTAAACAAATTATAAAAGGCGTTTTGCCTTTCTATTAGCTCCTGAAGTCTGCTTTAATTTGGAGGCTTTTAGCCTTGAAGTCATCATCCTAGCTTTTGCCTGGAGCTGTACAGCGCTGCTTCCTCACTAATCCTGTCTCGCATATTACAGAAGGAAGGTTTAGTGCTCACCTCAAAGGAATGTGTAGTTGGCATGCCTATGGGGTATCTGTTCTATTGCTTGAGCTGTTGAGATGGCGCTGCGGGAGTATATAGCTTCAGGTTAGCGTAAGGACTTCTTGCCTCTTTTGGACGTAATGACAGCTATTGGAGTTTGTAGTTTAAAAGGTTTTTGTTAAAATGTTGTCCTCATTGTTTTCTTCTAAGGTGCAGGGAAGCTTAGTCTTCCCTGGCCCTTTCTCCCCCCAACTCCCCTTCTCTCTCCATGCCAAAATAGCTAGGTGGGTAAGTTAAAATACTGACATTTCTCTTACCTCGTCCATTCAAGCTGTGATTTTTAAAAGCTCAGATGGGTGGAATAGCTTTTTGCTCACTCTGTGGTTTGGCAGTCACAGTACAGCCTTGCTTATCATTTGCCGTTGTGTAAAGGACATGGCAGAATTCTAGGTTTCCTATTTGTTAATTTATGTCCTTTTGAACTGTCGTCTTCTCATGTTGCAGCTGCAATTGCTGCTGCCAACTGTAATACTGCTTGAGTGTTAAATAAAGCTGATATCTATGCCTAATGCTGTAAGGATAGATAATTTGTACTTTTCTCCAATAAAACGGTAAGTTATGAGTGTTTCAGTGTGCTGCTTATACTGCTGGCTGTTATGAAACTGTAGTTTACACTGAGAGAAGTTCCTTTCCCAGAAAAATCCTTGGAATGAGCAGTATGGGGACAAGTGAAAAAGTCTTTGGACCATGAAGACCTACAGTCTCAGGGTGGAAAGTAAAAATAGATACATTTGCTGTGAAGTCCTTCTCGAGGTTTCTGACAGGAGTGATGTTGGGAATCCAGTGTGGTGAGGATCTCAGCACCATCCAGACAAATAAAAGGAAATCTGCCAGTTTCCATTGCAGTTTGTTTATTTAACAGTTATGTGCCTGTGAGGAAAGTAATGGATTTATGAGTTCATGTTTTCCAGCAAACTCCTGTCTTGGGGGGGAAGATTGATTTGCTCTCTTGCCAGGAGAGTCTTTGACCTACAAATACAATTCTGTCAAATGCCTAGTGCAGTTTTTGGTGTACTATTTATAGTCCTTTTCTGTGTGATATATAATAGTGATTCTGTATTCACTCATGCAAATATTACTTGTTACAAAAGTGTGGAATTAAAACAAGCGAATATCTTTTTCTTTTCAAGGCATTGTTTGCTTCTGACTAATTTTGTTCTTTTAAAGGGGGTAAAAAGCCTACAAAGGCCATACAAACTGCAGGAAGAGCTCGTCTAAAGACCAAATGTAAACCCACAAACTGGTGTTTCAAGCTGGTATATTTCTAGTAATTATGGTCTCTTGAATTGATGTGGTTATAGAGCAATGGGGGTGATTATTCAAAAAAGGGTTTAGACATAGCTGTAGGATACTTTGTATAAATAAAGGTATGTAAAACACTTTGTATACCACTGAGATAGTTTAAAGCAATAAAGCAAATCACGCCTGTAGTAGAAAACATGTACATTTGTACCAACTAGTAGACTGCCTGTGGTAGGCCAGATGAAGTCACTGCACTTAGTAGTTCTAAAGAGAAACCACTGGAAAACTTTTTAGCACTGGCGTGATGATAGCGAGGGAATAACTATCCTTACCATAAAAGTTCCTGTGGTCTGAAAAAGGCTTTGAATTTTTTTCAGGTTGGGGTTGAAAAAATGATGCCATGGAGAGCAAGGCGCAAAGATCTAATTTCATTTAAAACAGGAACACAGCTTCCTTCATTTCAGTGCTGAAGATTATGTGAAAGAGGATTATAACCATTACGATTTTAAGGTTTTAAACTTTTTTGTCGCAGTTGAAGAAAGATGCATATTTTAAGATACAAACTGACTGATTAGAAGGAGGGAAGCTGAAGTAATACTGTGTCTGTAATAGGTACTTCAAGTGACTTCAAGTATGGACTGCTGCCGGGTACTTCAAGTGACTTCAAGTACGGATTGCTGCCGGGTACTTCAAGTGACTTCAAGTACGGATTGCTGCCGGGTACTTCAAGTGACTTCAAGTATGGACTGCTGCCAGAATCTTGGCCAAAAGAAGCTTGGGAAAATGGCAAGTATATCTGATACAGAGCAGGTTGTTTTTTGTCGCTGATAGGAGTTCTTGTGTGTCACTGCAGGTAATATTTGATTAACTTCCACAGAGATTTATTAGATTGTGTGTTTACATAATCTTCTCCCACTTCATTTGCCCTTTTGCATAATGTAAATAAGGCTACTTCTTTGGAGTGAGAGAGAGAGAGGAATTCAAACATAAGGGAAAGTTAAAACAGAACGTGACCTATATTGACTCTTGTATTGTGCCTGAATATGAAGGTACCTGAAGTCTTTAGTTGTCTGATAGCTTTTTTGTAAGCTAGCTACAGATTAAATAGGCTTTAAAATTGAACGCTTATTTAACTTTGTATCTTTGTATATAATTTTAAAAGCAGATCTCAGCATACTTCCTAATATTAAAAAAAAAAAAAAAAAAAAAAACTTAGTCACAGTATCGGCTTTAAATACAATACAGACATAACTAAAGCCCTCTTCAGTCAACTTTGTGGTGTGTAGCCTACCCTTTTGCAGCTTGTGTGTCTTATTTATTCAAGTGAGCAATTATCTGTAATTATTTTCTGTCTGAAAACATTTGGAATGTACCAAAAAAACACCATGTTAAACTGTTATTGCTAGATCATCAAAATATGCAGTCTTGCTTTAAAAAAAAAAAAAAAAAAAGAGGACCTTGAGGATGCATAAGATCGGGTAACAGTAATTCCTGCCTCTGTACGACTTTGAGATATCACTGGTATGTGGTTTATGGTTTACTTCAGATATTTTTGGTTTTACAATGGAAGAAATTGGGTCATCAGAAGGTGAAACTCACTAGTGGGTAAAGGATTCAAACTCAGGTCTTTTGAGGTCCGCCTGTTATTAGGCTGTTAAGTTCCCATACATCTTACAGCCCTGATGTCTGTGTGTCTGTCTGTCATACTTCAACAGAAGTATATAAAACTACAATTCAAACCCCTTTTTGAACTTCTTTTTTTTCCATGTAACCCCTTACATGACATCATGGTGACATGCAGCTTGCATGGGTGCTCAGATACACCAAGACAGATTTTTGAATGCTAGCAAAATTTAACTTCCACATTATGATGGAAATTAATTTTTGAAGCTTTTTAAATGGAAGGCATTATCTTAGATAGAGGTGTGCACGTAACAGACTAGTTTTGCTTTCTTCCTGCCAGCTTGCAAGTTAGAAACTCTCGTACATAGTCACGTGGCAATAGAGCTTTTCGGATGCTTCCTTTGTAGATGGTTACAATCACGTTCGTAAATTCTTATCTCACCTTTCTCAAAACCTTTGTATTCCTGTGTGGCCATCTTCATAACTGTCACAGCATCCTGTACCTTTCTATGTCATATAGCAAGAGGTAGCTGTAGTAAACCTTGGTTTTGCAGATAACCTTTGAGCAAGCTGTGTTGTCCCTGGTCCAAGCAATGTTAATAGCTCTCTTTTTCAGAAGAAAGAACTGGGATATTGCTAATTCCAGAAGTTTTTTATGCTCTCACTATTTCTTCTGCCGTTAGACCAAGTTAGATTTTAGGGAGAGGCTAAGTAAGTTCTAACAGAGTAATCTAAACCAATACCTTACCCTTTTAGCTATTCCAGAATTATGCTACCTTTTACTATCCTCTTTTTTTTTTTTTCAATATTCATTCTTGCTTGGTTATATTTGTTTTTCCTTTCATATAGATTCAGATCTTAGGGCAGGCACTTCTTGCACTTAGTTCTAAATAAATTATTGGGAGAGAAGATCATAACTTTCTAAATGTCACAGTTACAGTGTTTCTAATCTTGAATAAAGTGTTTTCTGGTATAGATGACTTCTGGGAAGTGTAATACTGTTAATCTGTAGTTAACTCACTCTGACTCATGAAATAACACTACTTTTTCAAAGAATTGATCTGTACTCCTGTGCTTAAAATTCCTTGTTTACAATAAGGTATTTTTCTAGCAAGATCATACGTGCTGGACCCACCGGTAGTTGTGGTTTTCTGCAGGCAGGCATTGTTCTGATTTGGCTGATGAAAAGTCACGTGGGTGCTTTATTGTTTTGGCACCTGCTTATTTTTGTGCACCAGGCAGAACATAATGAAATAATCTTGTGTTTCATCATCTTTTCTCCTGATGGCTTATTTTCTTGTAGGCGATTCCTCTGCTTTAATCATGAACAAGTTGAAGTGTCCACACTGTAATTATGTAGCCAAATACAGAAGAACACTAAAGAGACACTTGCTCATTCACACAGGCGTGAGATCATTCAGTTGTGACATCTGTGGGAAGCTGTTTACTCGGAGAGAGCACGTAAAGAGACATTCCTTGGTAGGTAACATCTGTGTGTGTGTGTGTGATGCACATGTACAAGCGGGGTCGTCATTACATTGTGACAAATGTAAAACTGTTTTATATTAATCTGAAATGGATGAAGATAAATGCCTCTGTCATAACTGCCTCATATTCTTACTCCATGCAGTAAGTGCATACAGTAGAATGCAGTACCAATTAAGACAGTCTCTGGAATTCTGATAGATAATTTCATGATTACTTTGAAAGGATCGTGAGAGTTGCAGGATATGCAAGTATCCTGTAGATAACGAAAGGAAATTTTGCTGTAATGTTACAGCAGTAGAATAGCACATCTGCATATTCTGTGATGTTGCACCACCATTTTCTGTGAGGACACCCTGTTAATCAAGAATTGCACATCTTGGGGTAGTTCTGAAATACTTACTTCACAACTAGACAATGCTATAGTGTATGATGTGCTTTAAGATTTGGGTTAGAATGAAAAGTATGTGAGATACAGACAGTAAATAAATACCCCTCTGAATTGACATTCTACAAGTACCATATACTCAACAGTTGAGCTTACCTGTTGCATAATTGGGAATCAATTTGAGTACTACTTATCTGAAGGTTCAGAGAGCCTATTATCTGTCTTGGGTATTTAGCAGGTACTTTCTAGTCTGTAAGGAAACAGGTGAGATTTCATTATTATATTTACTGTATAGCATCTAAGGTGTGTTTTAGGGGAGTAACAGAAGTAAGATGATATTGGTAGTGGGAAGGTGGTAGCATTTCTCCAAGCTGTGATCTCAAAAATAAAACAAAAAACAACAAAAAACTCATTTTGCACATACTCAAAATAGGCTACTACGTGGAATAGAGTAATTTGAGCTTTTTCTCCATTTTGATGTCTTTCCTCAGTCCTTTGAGAATCAGTGAGTCAGCTTATGAAGGTTTTCCACGAAGTCTGTGTAGCCTCCTTGCTTTTGCCCTGTGGTTCCCAAATGAGTAGAAAATGTGGTTGTGAGCTTTCAGGTTTTCATGTGGATGCAGTAAAGAGCTGTTGGTGCAAGTCGTCTTAACTTTCCTTTCTGTCCTGTGCTGTCATAAAATAGACTTTCTGTTAGCCAGTAATATTTTCAAAAGTAAATGATAATGGGAGTCATAAGAATATAATTCTAGATGATGCTTAAGACCACTGTAGTAATCTACAGTTTTCCTTAAACTGTCGTACAGGTAGACAAGGCATATGTGACAAGGCATATGTTAATAGTTCCCAAGTAAATTTTAGAACTGCCATCTTTCTTACATTCTGCTTCACTTCTCTCACCTTAAATACACCTTTCCAGTCTGAATCTGCTCCCTCTCGTCCTGCTGGTATGGGCCACTGCGTGAAGGCTTAGATGCTTGAAGGGACAGGAGTACCTATGATGTTATTGAGCCTGAAGGACACTGTTCTGTAGCATGTGTAGGTGACTGCAGTGATGGATGTGGTGATGGTATGTGGCTTTTTTTGGCTGGGCAGAGGAAGTAAGGTTGTTATTGCCTTATTGTTGGTGATACCGTGTGTCCCAGGAGCTAATCTGCTTCTTCCTCCAGAAGATAGTAACAGTAGGTTGTAGTTGTTGTACAAGGATAAGTAGAGTTGGACTTTAGGTTTCTGTCCTGTCATATCTGACCAGTTTTTTTAAGCTAAGGAAGTTTTACATCCAGGAAAGGAGGTGAAGTCAGACAAAGCGAAAATCACTATAAAATGAACTCAGTTGAGCTCCGCTGAAGGATTCGGAACTTTTTTTTTTTTGCCATTCAAGGAACGCCTCAGGCATTTTTTGCTTTATGTGAAACAGTATCATAACAAGCCTAGATGCTGGGGAAAAGGGAAAAAAAAGAAAACAAGTTGTATCAATTGTACAGATTAAGAGGGACTGAAGTAACTATTTGTATCTTGACCTTGCTTTTTTTCCTCATGTGGGTGGTACTTTCTCTTTTATCTGAAAGAGCAACTTTTTCAAGGTGACCTCAAATGGGGTATTTAAGCACATAATTGTAACCTGCTGTGTGGACTCCAGACAAGAAAAAAGCCTTCAACTTCATTTTTTTCCAAGACAACAACTATTGTTTATTGTTGCCCAGTTGAATTACTTGTAAGAGTAACGTACTCTTGAATTCATTTCTCCCTGTTCTTAAAATGTATAACAGCAACTACTCTGTTAGAATTGCATTATTGGCTAAATATTAAAATTTATGTTTAGTCAAGGTAGTCAACAGTGGTCTTCTAACTTTGCACACAGGCTCACTCAACGTCAAGGACAGAAAATTCAAACGGGAGTGAAAAGGTGTTGTCGCCTTTGGTTTTGCTTGGCTGGCTTGGGGCTGGGGGGTGTAAAAGGGGGATCTTGATCTTTCAACTCAAACAGAATTTAAACTCCTGCTTGTTTATAATTTTTTTGGGCTTAAAATTGTAATGGCAATTTTCTAAATGAGCAGCATGTCTGTTATGATACTGAGCACAACATAAGCGCTTGTACTTGTTCTTAGTGCCATTTGGTGTCTTGGTCTGAACTGTGAGCAGTTGTAAAATGAATGCTCACCTACTTACTGGACAGGCAGCTATTCAGCTACCCACTGCACAGTAAGGAGGTGGCTTAGTTGTGGGAATAGCTGATGTAGTGAGTATGGAGCTCTAGCACTGCTCTTCCTCTGAACAGTGTTGAGGTAAAAAAAAAAAAAATGTTTTTTGTTAGTAATTAGTACTAGAATACTACTGTTAATATGTACAAGCACAATCTGATGTACGTATTTTCACCTTGTAATCTTTCTCTTCCTTAGGTGCATAAAAAGGATAAAAAGTATAAATGTATGGTGTGTAAGAAGATCTTTATGCTAGCAGCCAGCGTTGGAATAAGACATGGATCTCGACGCTATGGAGTTTGTGTAGACTGTGCAGATAAATCTCAACCTGGAGGGCAAGAGGGAGCAGACCAGGTGCAGGACACAGATTTCCCTAGGGATGAAGAATACGAGGAAAATGAAGTGGGAGAAGGTGATGAGGAGCTTGGTGATGATGTAGAAGAACAGAATGACCAGTCTCGATGGGATGAATCTGGGGAAGTTTGTATGCCTTTAGATGACTGACAAGAGCATATGGCTTCAGGGTGCCGGAAATGGACGCTATACGGATTGACTATTTGAATTTCTGGACTGAAGGCTTGCGAAATATGGTACAGGCTGGATGGTAGTTATGTTGCTGTGAAAAATGTAGGGTCAAAGCCTTATAGCAAAAAAGGATTATTAATTTTTTTATGATATTTGCACAGGACTGTACAGCATACAACCATTTGGTTGAATTATACAGAGTCCTCACATCTACAGTCAGTTATCAAAAGAAAAATGTATTTTTTATTATTTATAGGATATAGCTACTTGGGTCCTATTCAGACATAGTAGTAACTGTACTTACGTTACACATTCATGTATCTGTTAACATGAATGGAGAAAATTGCAACTTGGTATGGAAATACAAAGACAGCTTCCCCAAATCCACTCATACTTTATTAATGAACCAGTGAAGCTAATTTGGGATAGTGGCTTTGTTCCCACAAGCATGTCTTTGCCATACAAACCTTACCTCTCCCGTACTCTGATAGGTGAAAGCCAATTACTTAAATATGCATCACAGATAATGCCAACACCTTATTGAAATTTGGTTTTAAAACTTTTGGCTCTAAGCCAGCAGGTGGTACAGGTGATAAGCACTGGAGATGTTAATGATGGCATTAATTTAGAGTCTGTTTCTTCACAATTTTGAATTTTCGAGAAAGTTGCTATTGACTTATCAGTTCCAAAATAATCTTGCAGAAGAAATGACCAATTATTAATTTAATAGACTGATCAGAGCATGGGTAACTCTTCTGCCACTTAGTCAAAAGAGATAGTCATGCTAAAAAGTATCTGATGTAATAAAGCTTCCTTTTCCCTCTAAGGTTCCCCTCACTCCCCAAACTTTTTGACTCCCCTGCTGTATACCTCAGTCCCACAAAATGAAAATACAAGAAATGGAGAAAGTGTCATATTAAACAACTTTTTGGTATATAATTTCTTGTCCGCTTTTTGGCTAGTTTATGTGATATGAATTGGACACTAGGCTATTGTGCCCATCGTCTGTCATTAAAATGAACACAAACTATTTTTTATTCTTTTGTATTTAATGGGATATTGCTAGCGTTTAATATAAATCAATTACATTTAACTTGTTGACTTAATTTGCTGGATTTTTTTTAAAGAAAACAAAACAAAGTCCAAAGCAAAATAATGCTCTTTGAGTTGTCTTTTTCAGGATGATATGCTCCCTATACTCTTTGTTTCAAATTTTCTATGAGGCATTTAAACTTGAATTTTTGTAGCCATGTGGATTTTTTTTTCTTAAGCTTGTAATATTGTACCAATGATTTCAGGCCTCTTTCACAGGGAGGGGAGGGCATTACATCTTTATCTTAAACTCTTCGGTGTTGTCTAGAGTAAGGCAAATGAATTCAGGCAATCATTGGAACAATACATCTGATGTGCTGTTATGTCACAATGAGTAAATATGCAGAGCATTTATCATAACACATAGCTAGGCCAGTGTGACAGTACTGTATAAAAACCAATCAAGGGTCACCATATTCTTCAGCTTTGTTTAATTTTAAAATGAGTATATTTTTTTCCTATTTTATATCAGGTAACTAAATTATGCTAGTTGTGTGGATAACTTTGAACTATGCTTTGACGGACAGAATCTTAATGGTGCTCCATCTGATCAAAGTTGGTATGTATTTAAAGAGACAAGCTTTACTGTTGTCCTTTACATCAGTAGAACAGTAACATAATGTTAAGACATTGTTTTTGCTGATTGAAGCTGAGATAAGTTTGAACTACAGTTATATGGGAATTAAAATACTTTTTTATCATCAATTTGTTTCATTGTTAGTTTCCACATTATTGTAAACCTGACAAATGATTAGTTTTTTGGGGGCGGGGTGGGCGGGTGGGGTGCTTTTTTTTCTTTTACACTGAAGAACACATCTTATTCTCATTGTTCTAGACTGAAATGAGTAATGTGTAATTCTGGTGGGGTCCAAAGTAGAAATTAGTTGGGCAAAGATGATATGAATGAAAAAGTATTTTAAACGTTTAAGTAATGTTCTGCTTTGTGAATATGTAAGTATAGCATAAAGATTTTTCCATCCCATTTATCCCCTTTAAAACCATAGTTTACAATTGGTAGATCTGTCTATATATATAAATATATATATATATATGAAATTCACCTAAATCTGCTTTATTAGAATACCGCTCACTTAATGCTTAGAAACTGGACCTGGCTCTACACTCTTAATGTATCTTCCTTTTGTTTTTTGTTTATTTTGTTTGTTTTCATTTGTTTTTTTTATTTTTTTCCCTTGAGGTATGAACTTTTTCTCTTGGAACTGAATCTTCTTTTACTACTTAAATCATTTATGTATATCTGGTAAATTATGACCAAATTTGTTGTTAGACTGCATACAGTAAATTGAAATATACACTTGGTACACTACAGAATTGTTGTGCTTTTATTCTGGTTACCTTTGCAAAAGCAGGATTTATTAGAAATCAGTGTAATTTATAAGTATTTTGTTCACTGGCCTTAATATACTGTTGCATTGTGACAATCATTGTTTCCTTGGTAATATTTAACTGCTTGCCTTCAGAAGCTGCATGTAATTGCTCTTGGTAGGGTTGGAGGGAGAGGGATGACTACTGAAATGTGATGCTAGCTCTTTAGGAAATGGTGTGAAATAGTTTAATGGAGATCCACTCTTCTCATGCTGGAGAAAAAAATTCGGTTGCTATCTGCTGTCTTTATTTTCTGATTGGTTTGTTCAGATGCTATTTTAAATATATTACTTTGATTGGGGAGCTCTAAATTAATAGATGAATTTCCTAATAATTACCTTAAAGGGGATAGCTCAAATTTCTTTACTGGTGTAAAAAGTAGGAAGAAATTTGTTTGCACTCGAAATCATCTTCCTCTTAAGAAATGCTGGAGCTATGCTGTAGTAAATATGCCAATTTTAAAATTAGAAGAAAAAGGGTACTGCCCTGATAGTGTCTCCTGTATCAAATTAAACCATCTAGAAATGTATCTAGTTTTGCTTTTTGTCTTCTGATGAAATACTTTTCAAACCAAACACGAGAGTTGCTTGTTTGGGGCAATGCCATGCAAGAGCAGGTTTCTGAAAAGAATCCCGCATGTTAAAGACAGACAAATGCAGAATTCTGGTGTTAGGATTCCCCCCTTTCTGTGGCTGTTCTGTTGTAAAGAAATGCTGTGGAGAAGGTGGGTCTTCTCGGTTGTGTTCTGGTGATTGTCTTCTAGAAAGAAATGCGCAGAGCACTTTCTGGCAGGAAGCTGTGATGCAAGACCGAATGAAATCACTAAGTAAATTCACCTTGATTAGAAGTCCCTGTCAAAGTAAGTGTAATTGAAGGAAGACAAACAACTTAAAAATGTGCCTTACGCCTATGTGGAATTAGTTACTACAAGCGTTTTCCAGTTGTAATGTCAGACGCAGCTTGCAGGCAAAATGGTTTTTTTTCAATTGCATGTAACGTTTGTGTATTTAAACTAACAAGCAGATCTTCTAGTAAAAAAAAAAAAAATCTGAAGTGAAAACAGTTTTGAAAGCTGAAGATGATGCTTGGTTGCCAGTACCATGATGCACCCTAAGAAATAGGGGTTAGAATTATTGGTCCTAATAAGTGCGTTGTTACTTTGCAGATGCATATACTTCTGCCAATGCACAGTTTTGAGTTCCTTATTGTCTGTCCCCATTCCTTCTGAAAAGAATGAGCATTATCAGGTGAAGAAAACTTTGGGACCAGAACAGTGGAATCTGAATGGCTTTTAGTTGTGTGGTTCACCACAGTAATTCTGGTTAGCAGAAGATGCTTTCTTTGCCTAGCTTTAAGTTGATAAGTCTTTTAATTTAATTCTTTAATATGGACAGTCTCTCTGGTTTGCTTTCTTGAAGTTTTTTTTCCTCACTTTTCCTGTTTTTGCAGCTTGGTAACACAAGTTTCCCATCTATTCTATAATATTTGTGTAGTGTGCTGACTCCATGCAGATGCAGAGTTCTCTTCACAAGACTGTACATTATTGGGTGGTCCTTTTTACATTTTTATATTTAAATGGCTGTGGAAACTAATGTGAGAAATGAAAAGAAGAAAATTGACACCTACCTCCTCGTCCCCTTTGAAAAACTTGCCATGCCAAAAGAAAGTGAAAAAGGAGAGAGATGTTGAACGCAATGTGATAAGAAAAAGACTCTTGGATTTGAGTTGAGTAGTATCATTCAGTTATTTTAAGGAGTATTTAAGATGCACAATTTGGTGACAGCCTTCTGATGAAGAAAGAAACCCAATTTTGATTTTATTTGTCTTCTCCAGATTGTGGTTTAGGCTCTGCAGCAATAGTACCATTGAGCAGTTTTTCTGGAGGTACTTACCATATACTCTAGTCCTAGTATCCTTCCTCACTGTAGGTGTAATCTGTTACCAGTTCTTTATTTGAGAGATTTGAGTTATATGTGATTTAATAGCACATTACTGAGTTGCACTAAATAGTACGGTAAAGGTTAAATATTGACACAATGGATAAAAAGAAATAAGTTGATTTTCATATAACTTTCAACAAACCTGCAATAAAATAAGCCTTTCTGTAACAAAGACGACATAGGCTTGAAATACAGGGGAAGGAGCATTGGTGAGCCGAAGACTTTGAGGTGTTGAAGATCATGTATGTAATTCACTGTTTTTTTTTAAATGCTTCGTGTTTATATATTATCAGAAGGATAATATGACAAAAAAAAAAAACACTAGAAAATAAAATTAGCTTAAGTACTTTGTATTTAGCATTATTGGAATTGGAATCAAATGTTTAAATTAAGCTAGACATAATGTTTTGCTTACCTGAATTGCTTTGGATAAGCCACTTCAGAATACAGACATAAATAACTTCCTACATATTCATACATAAACAATTCCAAGAATTATGATAGTTTGTGCACCAGTTTTTAATTTATACTGCAAATGAATTTAAAAAAAAAAAAATCCATTCCATCTGTTTTTTCTGTGCCGTGCCTATTCACCCTCCATAAGTAGATGCAGAGAGACTTCTTCAGATGTGTGTTAACATACAATTATTTCCTGCAAATGACTTAATCTCTGCTTCTGATGTATAGAATTTAAGGTTATAGATTAAACTTCATTCATAATAAGGCAAATCATTTTAAGGTAACTAATAGACATGTACCAGAATCCTAAAAAATATCTACCTAAAACTGGATTTTAGACAAATTTCAGCTCAATGTTGAGAAGATCACTTAATGGGTGGCTTAGACGTAGCCTGATGCATACTGAAGAGATTGGCCCCCTTCAGAAATGGTCATTCCGTGTGAGCCCCAAACCTTTGCCATGGTGTTTTTTTTTTCCTTTTTTCCAGCCTCATGAAGCTCAGGTGATTGGAAAAGGTATTTTCACCTACATTTCTCAAAAACTTCTAGGCTGATTGATGCTGGATGTGTTTAAACTGATACTTACCCTTCTGTCATCTTCCTAAATGAACGTTACCTTCATGGGGTTATGCACAAGTGGATTCCTTCAGTTGTTCAAAAAGTGATCAGCCCTTTGTCAGTTCTGTCAAGGACTTGAGAATTTCAGCGTTTTGTTTGCCCTCTAGAGAAAGTGTTAAGTTCTGTGTCCTCGATAGATGTCTGCTTGTACCTCTTGACTTGGATGCTGGGGTTTTGTGAGGGCTCCCTGATGAGCTTTTCCTATTCGGTAGCTCTGCACAGCTTTCTATCTGATATGCAGAGAAGATGTATAAGGAAATTATGGGAAAGAATAGCTCTGGTTTGGGGATTTGGTTTGGGTTACTGGAAAGTAACTTGTAGGCCGTTAAACTTCTGCATTACTTTTGAAGTCTGAATGGTGTTTTTCAGGGAATTGCTTTAAGCTTTGAATATATTTTCAACTTTTGAATTAAGTGCTATGTAATAATGTGAAACTATGTAATAATGTGAAGTTTTCTTGTTAAATTTATGTAAACTGTTGTTTTGCATGTTAGGAAAATATACTAGGTGACCTTTGTGTGCTAGGTGACCCTGCCTGGCAGGGGCTTGGACCAGATGATCTCCAGAGGTCCCTTCCAACCTCAGGCATCCTGTGATTGTGTGAAAAGAGCTTCAGATTCAACACAATAACATTAACTTCGTAGTTCTAGCTAGAAAGGAGTATCAGGAAAATACATATGTGAAAATTCAGCAAATTCAATCACATTTTATAGGAATTAAAATAAGGATAGTGAGCACCAGTAGAAGATGAACTGCAAAGTTTGTAATAAGATCATGGAACGAGTCGGTGCTGAGTGAAATGGTCTCTAGCAGCTTTCTTAATGGACATAAAGTCTAGCTGCATTCATCAAGGGCAGGAAAAGATGCGTATCTTTGCAGCATGGTTGGATTAATGTTGCTGTAAAACTCTTAACTTGTCAAATGCTGACCTTTGAAAAGGATAGATTTTTGCGTGAAATTTACAAGCAGTCGACCTTGTTTTAGCCCTCTACCTTGGAAACACCTAAAGGACTGGCTGCTAAGAGTTACTAAAACTTGTGCTGAGAAACAGCCCAACTTATTTTCAAATCAAACTAAGAGGTGTGGTTTTTTTGAGAATGTGAGTGATTATGTCATCTTAAAGTCTTTATTTTCCAAATTCATACCGTAGAGGCATAATACTGTTCATTCAAAGATTCACTCTTAAGATTTTTATTGATACTGAATGTCAAAACTGTCAACTTCTAAACCTTATGTTTTTCAAAGAAAAGTTGTAGCGTTAATATTGGAGCTGCATTTGCTTCAAGGTACTATTTGTACGGAGAAAACATTTCAGAGAACTTAGTCTTTATACACGCAGAATGAAACGGAAAAAGTATAATTTTCATGTTCAGATGCAAGAAGCATTTTGTCATTTCTGTGATTTGTTAGAACCAGAAAACCTCATAAGAGGAGTGAGGTGTGATTAATGTCTCTTATCCTTGAAATGCCTCCAGCTTGGAAGGCTTGCTTGTTACCAGGCAGTGTGTGCTGCATCCTCCCAAGATACTGTCTCCTGAGGTTCCGGAGCATTTGAACACACCTAAAGTTCCTTCTTCTGGGAATAGATCGGAAAATATTATCAGTGAATAGATGTGTCATGAAAGAAACCCTACCTGGGGATGTTTTTTCTTGTTTCTAATTGCTGAAATTTAGGAAGAATGTTTCTGAAGTGCTACTTTAATTGAAAGACTCTTTTTTTTACTTTAAGGAACTATTTTGTTATGGAATGCTGATTTGATGAGTGACCTGCATGTGCTCTTTTGAGTGTTGTCATAACTCTTCTCTGTAAGTTGTTCCCTGCATCCACTTGAAAAATTAGACTATTGAGGTCATAGGTTATAATATTAATATGTCTATGCAGACAGCGGATGTCATCTTCTTGCCCAGAAATGTAGGTAATTGGAAAAGGGGGTGGAAGGTTTATCTTTAATTTCTGAGTAACTGTAATTTAGGGAGACGCTTGCTTTTAAAGCTTAATTAGACTTGTTATGCCAAGATATTTATAAACTGCATGGTATATATAACATTAACGAGGAAGTTTGCAAAAGTTACCATTGCCATATTTAACTGTATTTATTCCAAATCTACTGGAGTTTTAACCTCAAGGTCATTTTTGCCTTCATTCCTCTAACATAATCTGCAACTTCATAGCATCTACTCACATTTTAGAACTGGCATGTTATGAATATATAAAGTTCACAAAGCAGCTGGGAATAACTTTTTTTCTGTTCAAAGGTATTTTTCTGCCCCGGATTCTTCCTGGAATGCTGTTTTTCCCTTTCTGGAAGACATGGAAAGGGATATGGTACACAGTGTATGCGTGCATGGGGAAAAAATTGTTAGCTTGTAGGAAAGGCATGTATTCAGACTAGAAACAGACTTTCCTACTGGAATTGTTTTTGTACATTCCTCTGAAGCGTTTTAGTTTTGGACCCTAAATAGTAGTATAAAGAAACCACTAGTCAGTCTGAGCTGATACGCTGATTTTGGTGCTTGTACACCACTTAAGTAAATAAAAATAGGATCTCATTGCAGTGCTACACAGGTCTTAACTGTAGTTATCATTGTTTGCACTGCCTTAATAATATTAGCTACCTAAATGGTATGATCCGATTACGGTATTCGACAGAGCTTTTTAAAAGCCCATTTATTGTCCATTTGTGCTGTAGCCTGCTGGGTAGTCTTGGGGAAGTTATTTCACTCCTGCGTACGTCTTTCTGCAGTTCTGTCGGTGTCTGCCATCTCTGTTCATAAAGCTCTCCGAAGTGCTGAGAGGAGCACTGCTTAAGAACCGAAGTATTGGAGCACCAGTGCAAATCTGTGGTGTCTAATGAGAATTATTGGAGGTTCCTTCTCTTTGATGTACACTTTGAAAAGAATCTAAAACTAAATGTGGTTTTATGTTACCACATCAAATGGTTTAACTGTAGAGTCTCATCATTGTGATGGATGATGACTCATTTCTTTATCATCACAGGCTAAAATCTCAACCAACTGTTCTCTAAGAAACACTTCTACGTGTTTATCTTGCACTAGAGACTTATTTCTGTTCACAGGTTGGAATTCTCCCGTTTTACTCCTAGCCATCTCTTTTTTTCTAGTTCTGTTATCTATCTCTAAAGCGATTGCCCATTTAGATCCACATACTTCCTTTCTCGCTGGAGATGGAGACACAAATGCCCTGGAAAGGAGTTCTGTAGGATGAACCCGAAGTGGAATTAGGGAGAACTGGGGCTGTAATGCTTGACGTGAGCTGATAGCTGCAAAACTTGGTTGCTTTAATTAGTATGATTATTTTGAGGAAGAATTAAACAATAGAATTATAATATTCTTTGACATATATATCTCCTACTGGGCTAGATGGGTGTTTTTGTTTTGGGCTGGTTTTGTGTGCGTATGATTTTTGCCTTGCTTTTACTCATGTTAATGAATATGATTTGCTTTCCCCATATCTACCAAAAGTAAAAGTTAGAGTAAATATTTATAGTGGTCTTGAACATTGGCCAAACAACTCTCACTGAAAATCATCCACAAATCTTTTGAATGCTGAAGATGGCTAACGTGGTGCAATTCTTAATAAATAACTTGGAAGGAAACGATACCTTTTAGTTTTAGATTTGATGCTGGGCTTCTTGAGCAACTCTTAAAACATTTTAGGGAAAATATCTTAATGTAGTTTGGGGGTTATGTGTAGACAGCATTTAGAACCATATTGCACTAATTGTGAATTTCTGCAAGTCGTTTGTGTTTCTATAACTTGATACAGAGCTCTCAGAGCAACGTGTTTAATAACAGCAAGTGAGCACGTGATTGCCAGACCTGACCCAGAGCCTGCCAGTCAGCTCGCCTGAGAACGGCAGGAAGCAACTGAAAATATCATAGGAGGGGGAATCCTTCACTTCTACACAGCGGGGAGGAGAACCCCTGCTTTTAAGAATTCCTTTCACAGTAAAACTGCATGGAATTAGATTTATGTACTTTGGAAGGCGGAAGGACTGAGTCAGCCCTGCTGGAATTTGAACTTTTGTGCTAGGGCGCTTAGATATTTCAAGTCTGAGCTTACCCCACATCTCTGCTTCTAACAGTATACGAGAGCTTTGTTACTGTGCTGTAGCTCTGTCTGCAACCTGGTGTTGCAATGAGAGGCGCAGATTTTGTTTTTAAACCACCCGACTTAAATCCCAGATTTAAAACTTTGAAAGCAAATGAACAAAAAAAAAAAAAAAAGAAAACCCGCTTCCACTCTGCTTTTGAGAATCCGCTCAAATGAAAGACATCCTGGATGAAGTCTGTATTTAATGCAATTGATACAAAAAAAAAAAAAAAAAAGAAAAAATACTCAGTACCTTCTCACATGCAACAGGGGCTTTCATCCTGCAGTTGTTTCTTCAGATAAGCAAGCTTAACCTTAAGTTGCTGTCCTTTGTTCCTGTCCAGAGGCTAGCTGAGAAACTCAATTTGAAATGCGGCTGCTTTCCACCTCTCAGCTGCCTTTCCTGTCCCAAATCAACCATCAGTCTCCTCGTACCACATTTGGCTTATTTGATAAGTACAGTTTGAAACTTGGTAACTTTTATGCTGTAAATAATTTCTTAGAGAGGAAAAAAAAAAAAAAGCCACACTTTTAGGTGCTAAAAGGTTGTTGCTGGACATTTGACCTCTCAGTGTTCAGGATGGCCCCAGCAATATCTTATTAATGCGTTTAATATTAATGTAATATCAGCTGTGCCTGAAAGCAATCTCCGGTGGTTCCGTGCCAAAATGTGTGCCTTTAGGCACAACTGCAATTATGAATAAAACATGACACACAATGTACTTGTCTTGCAGAAGTGCAGCAGATCTTTTGGGCAGGTGAAGTGGAGGAAATGGAGGTACCAGGAAAGCTCGAGGTACTGAGATGGAAAGCACTGTCAAACGGCCTTGCGGCATGAAGGGCTCTTTGCCAGGAGGCAGTAATGTGTCCCTCCTATAGAGCCTCATTTTCTCCGTAGCGTTCCCTCTGAGGAGCAAACCCACATGCACATCAGGTGTCTCGCTTTCTCTCCAGGAGAGAGAGCTCTCCCTGTTCCTTAATTCTCACCCTTCCTGAAATAATGTGGGGAGGAGTATGACAGCGTTGAGACTTGAGTTATTCAGTAAGCTCTACGTCGTGAGAGGTGGTGTATGCTCAGCTGTCCACGTTTGATACCGAGCTTTCTCTTTTTAATAGAGATCACGTTATGTAGGTGATATGGATGACAGATTGCACCTTTACAGATTTTATGTCAAGCCTGTACTACTGCGTCTCGTCGCTATTAGTGGAGTTGGTGACTGATATGATAGATTTATTGACATCCCATATCTTCTGCTGTTATCAGCTAAAGAGCAAGGGTCGGGGATTAAATTTCTGATTTAAATCCTTTTTATGATGTTTGCCTGCTAAGCTCCCAGTGCTAATAAGCTACTTTACTCTTAAGCTTTATCAGTTTGCTACTACTGTTGTTAAATCTAAGTGAAGTACAAATCAACCTTGTTAGGTCATCATGGTTTAAAAGAAATAATGAGAGAATCAGCACGTATGCTGTGAAAAGGACGTCTGCTTTTACTCCCAGCTCTAGCTTGTTTATAACTTACTGTACTCAGACATTATTTTCAGAATAACAACAATTTTCTGAAAACTTACCCATGCCCATTTTCTCACATAGCTGTGACTCAGCAAACCATAAAACAATCCTAACCCATTTTTTTAGTCCTCTTTTTTTTTTTTTTTTTCCAGCTTACTCTGAATGAATGTGCTTTAAGAAAGAACTCTGAGTTTCCTCCTGGCTGGCAGTACTTGAGGCTGTAGACGACAAGCAAAGAGATGTTGCACGGGCTGTGAATGAGCAGGGTATTTCTCCTCCCTGCAGTCTCATATGTTCTCACCTATTTTCTTTGTTTTGCTTCAATATCCTACTGTTGCTCTTTTTTTTTTTTTTTTTTTATGAAGCTGAAACCAACAAAATAACAATTAAGTATGTTTACTGTATCTTTAAAAATTCCTTGTTAAAAGGTTTTTTTCTGGTGTGTAACGTTTCTACCAGAAGTGGAGACAGAAACTGGAGGGGGATGGAGAGCTGGGGGGGGGGAGGTTTTGGGGGGGTGGGGAAGCAAGTGGCAGTGGTTATAGCAAGGTTAGCTCTCTGAAATTGTGGATGTGATTAATGTGACTTCTTTCTAACATCATAGAAGAGGAAAACTGACAACCACTGCCCTAGAGCTTTCCAGATTCATTCCTATGCATAGGGTATTGTGATACTTCTGCTCTCTTAGGGCAGAATATTCCTCTGAAAATCTTGAGGCACAAAACTGTCTGCTGATGAATGTTCAGTGTTAGCGTCTTACTGAAGAAGGCTGACTAGGCAACAGCTATCGCCATGCTGGAAATACTTATTTAGCCATCGTTTGTTACTGTGTATTAAATACTTTTTGAATTTGTGGAGACTGAACGTTGGACCAAATCTTGATACGACTTCCTTATACCCTGCTATCCTAATTTTGGTACAAACCATGTTGTTTTGTTTTTTTTTCTTTTCCTTCTGTTGGCTGTGCAAGAAACTCCCAGGTGAGATTTGCACACACATGAGCTGTCAGACACGACCCGAGTGCCTACTTTTTGTCGCAGACCGGTTTGGGGCAGGTGGGCAGAAACTATGGCATGGTAAATCTCATTCAGCTTTAGCTCTGTGCCGAAACTCAGCAGCTTTTCAGGCCCCTGAATTTGAACCTGCACAGGATCCACTTTTTTTTTTTCTTCTCTTGAAGAAAACCCAAGTTGCCATTGGCTTTTATATCCTTTCCCCTGGGAAAGGTATCATTACTCCAGTGCAGACGCTTTCCTTACTGTTCTGGGAGTTGCAAGGTGGTGTCCTAGAACAAATAAACTATGGTAGGTATTCTGATAAATTGTCACCTGGCATAATAGAGTATGTTTAAATACAGTAAAGCTTGTTCAGAAACATTCTCCTATCCATCCTTCTATCACACTGTGTTCATAGTAACATCGAATGCAATCTTACTTCAGTCTGATCAAATCTTCATCAAGTTTGTAAAAGTTAAACATTAATGAGAGCCTGACAAAATTTATGAAGCCTATTCAGAGTGGAAAACAAATATGAAAAACTAAGCTATACTTGATTTTTCTTGCACACAATTTCTTAAAAAGTAATTGTACATGCTCGTAGCTAGGGTTAGATTGGAAACCAGTCGTAATGACTCCAGCATTCACAAAATCGCGAATCAAAGCTTGATCATGCAAAGTGTGCAACTTCATCAACCAAGTTTTATAAACGTATTCTAAATGTGTGGCAACAACTCAGCCACCTTCTGGAGCTGATGCTGATTGTGCTGTGATAACGCAAAGCAGGGAGCGATCGCACCCCTCTCACAGGGGGCGGAACGCCTCCAGCTGCAAGAAGCAAGTCGGTGCCTTCGGCCAGGCTGCCAGGTTTAGTGAGGGCGGGAGAATGAAGGGGGGAAGAGACAACTTTGGGGCCTAAGATTCAAAACAGACAACGTCCGAGTTTATTCCTACCTGCGCAGCATCAGCTGGTGCAATTTAAAGAAAAAAACAACAGTTATGGGTGGAGACTTTTATAGCCACTTGTGATATAACATAAAATGCTTCACTTGGTGTATTTTTGAGGTGTCTTCCCCCCAGCTGACGTGCACCATCTGTCAGGTTTGACTGAAAGCGCAAGCAGAAAGTAATTGTGGGAGCGCCCCTCACACAGCGGATCACAAGCCTTCGCCCTCCCAAAGACACGGGGCTGAGACTGAACCCTGCTTAAACAGGGCAGCCAGTACTTTTGTTTCTTGGCGATGGACCCTGCTATGAATGCAGGAGATTAATTTCAGTCCCATATTCAGCTTGCACCCTCGGTGAGGGTCCTGTTGCTGATCAGTTTCCCGTCAGGAGTGGCGTGGCTTTTCATAGCACCTGTACCTAAGCTTTCTCCAGCAAAACCTGCACAGTCAGGCACCTGTGGCTTGGGTTAGGTGTGCAGCTCCGGGTGTGATGGGACTGTCTTAAAGACTACCCCAAGTTAATATGGAAAAGCATTAACTTTTTTTTTTTTTTAAATCATACAGAATTTAATTTGTGATCCCCATGTAAGCCAGGGAAAGGCAGCTATCACCTTAAAGCAGCAAGGGCCAGGTGCAGGGCCTACAAAGAGATGCTCTGAAAAAGCAACCCTGATATTGAGCTGTTTCACTTAGTAATGGCATTCTAACACTTAAGTCCAAGTGCTTTTTAATAGACCTGTAAGATTTTGCAACAGTTTACTCCAAATTAATGTAATTAGATATGCCTTGGCCTCTGACCAGGTAGCCCTTCATTACATGCCATTGTTAGTTTGTTTGGCTATGTACGCTCCTACACAGACCTGCTGCTCTTAGCAATTGCAATTCAGAGTTGGGGATTTCAAAACAAACTATCCAGAACAAATATTTAATTCTGGTTCATTCATTTTAACCTCTTAAAATGCTACTTCTTTCATTTGAAGAAGCTTAATCAAATGTTTCCTGAATTTTGAGTTCAGTTTATAGGCCCCGATTCATTTAGGCCCTAAATATTTCAGAATGTTTATCTTGAGCACTTTCACAAATCTAGGTCTTAATTCATGTAAATATGTGGGGTCTGATGCATTCCTACTCATCACTCTAAGTATGCTAAAATAATGGCCAATTCAAAAGAAATCTACCGTATAAACATAAATGCTGAACTCCTAATTAAACACTTATTACTTCAAGTCATCTGGAGCTTTGGGTGTTTCTTGACAGTCTTAAGAGTTTGCAATGGCCTTAATACAAAACAAATGCACAACAACAGCAAATCTAGTGTGGGAAAAAAGTAGCTAAAGAAATCAGTCAAAGGTGGCAGCTTTACCTTGTTGGGCAGCTGAGCTCCACCACCACCGCGCTCTCACTCCCCCTCCTCAAAAGAAGAGGGGGAGAAGAGAAAGTATGCTGGAAAAAAAAGAAAAAAAAAAAAAAAAGCTCATGGGTTGAGATAAGGATAATTTAATTAAAGGGAGAAGGAAGAGGGGAAAAAAAAAAGCAAAGGCTATGTGGAAGCACAGAGAGAAAAAAAAAATTCTCTACTTCCCATCAACAAGTGGTGTTTGGCCACATCCTGGGAAGCAGGGCCTCGATACGCATAACATTTGTCTGGGAGGACAGACGTCTTCATAACAAGAGCCCCCCCCCTCCTTCCCCTTTTCCACCTTTTATTGATGAGTGTAGCATCATGTGTTACAGAATATCCCTTTGGTTGGTTTAGGTCAGCTGCCCTGGTGATGTCCCCTCCCCACCTCTTGCCCACCCCCAGCCTGCTGGCTCTGGGGGGGTTGGAGGGAGCCCTGATGCGGTGCCAGCACTATGCAGCAGCAGACACAACACTGGTGCGATACCACTGCTGTTCTAGCTACAAGTGCAGAGCACAGCACTGTATGGGCGGCTGCAGGGAAAGTTAACTCCATCCCAGCCAGACCCAGCACGGCAGTGAAAGCCATTGCTCTCCACGTGCTTTCTAATTAGGTTGGCTGGTAAACCTCAAATTGAGCATCCTATTTTCAACTCATAAAAGGCTATGAAAGCCAAAGTTAGGAATTAAATTCTGGTAAAGAGCTTATATCACTTCACTTCTTTTTCCAAAAGATGTCAGTGGTTTTGTGTAGTCCTTGCTGGGCCTCTGGTATTTGTTTTCTTTACGAAATGTCTTCAATGGAAATATCAGCCACCTTCAGCCTTGTAACATCTTCCATTAATAACAACTTTCTTACCATTTGCATTTGTGTAAAATAGTCAATCATCCAGATAGCTGTTGCGTGGATTTTAATCTGTATTCTTTAGATTGGCACAAAGTATTCTCTTTTTTAATTTATATATTGAGTAACACTTTTGGAAAATCAGAGGGAGAAGAATAAAAACACAATGGTGTTTGTAGTTGAATTAGAATGTGTCAAAGAATGTTAGTCTTCTTTTTAAGTCACTTTTAAGAGTGAGTTTTCAGTGAACAATTAGTTCTTTCTTAGAGAGGAAATATCTTCCTGTAGGCCCACCATTCCCCTTCAAGTATTGCCTCGGAATTTTTTATCCTTGTCGAGAAGTGATGTAAGCACATGTGATTTGATTTGCATGGAATCTTGACCAAAGTCAAGTAGCAGCAAGACCCAATACTTTGTCCTTCACTTTTTTTTCTTCCTTTTTTTTTTTTTTCAATAAAAGACCTTGGCAAGATTACATTTACCTTTAATCTACATTTTTTACCAAGTGCCAGTATTGATTTTAAAGCAAACTATGTTGTTGAATCACACTGTAGTGTTCAGTGTTTTCTCTAATTCTCCAGTCCCCGAGATGCTATTTGATTTCAGGGTTGTATTGCGTACACTGTATTGCTCTAGCACTCCTATCTATGCAACTGTCTTTGGTCACCATTGGGGAGCACGACACTACGGAGTACGGCTTCAATCTGAGCCAGTAGGGCATGCCTTAGTCTTATAATACCCAGAGAATTTTGAGTGCCTTCTGAAATTTTGCCTTGTGATAGACTATTTTCAAACAGTTTCACCTCTCTGTACTTAATGATCTTAATATTCACATATTAACAACAAAACAAAAAAACCTTATCCTTAAACAATGCCTTTAAAATGCCTTTGTGACAGTCATAGGTAGGTGCTATCTGCAGGGTTATATTTAAATACTTGACAGAGTTTGCAAATGTTTTCAGAGTTTGATTTTCTGTACCTAAAACCTTAGTGTGGCTGTCACCCTTTCCAAGTTTCAGCTGGATGTTATTTATTTCTGCCTGCTGCTGCTAAAAAAAAAAAAAAAAAAAAAAAAAAAATCTGTGTTTTTTTTTTCTGAATTGTGCAGTCAGAAGAGGCATCAAAACTTGCTTCTGGGAGGAGACCAAGCTTCTTAACAGCTTAAGTGAAATGAACAAAGCAAAAGTATGCAGGCAACATGTTTAATTAAAAGAAGAGAAACCTAATTTCATGCTCTAGTATGCTCTTCACTGAAATAGTGAAGTTTAATCAGAACTGGGGAATGTAGCTCCTAGTTTTAATTTATGATGACGTATATGAAACATTCATAAATAATCTCTAGCCTTAACACAGGCATGCTTTCCCACCTAAACAAAGGCACGTGCAGGATTTATGGTAGCATCAGAGACTCACCTCACCTTGGTTGTCTACGTTCATCTCATCTGTTCCATACATCCGCTGTAGAACAAGATGAACTTAACCCAGGAAGCACTTAGACTTTGTTTAATGACTACAAAAGAAAACCCTTTCAAGTAGAGCTACTGCTCAGTTCAGCTGTCCAAACAGGGGTATTTCTTATGTTTTAGGGTATCTGACTTGATCTTCAGCTGCTGGTCAAGAAGCATGTGTGACTCAAAGATCCCACATCATATTTGCCAGTCCTACGTGGGTGTTTTGGAGACCCTAAGTACTGAATTAATACCATAGGCTGTAGTTTGGTTTGACATCAAGAAACCAAATGCAGGTGTCTACATCTGAGGTATCTGTCCATTAGAGTCAGTACAGAGCTAGTCACTACCCCAACTGCATTGGAAGCTCAGGCTGAGATGTAGGCTAGAAGCCATCTAGCTGACACGTTATTGAGTCTTTTTTAGGGTAAACAGAATCACTCTATAGGCTTATTGACCCAATTTAGACAGGTAGACACGTATTTAGGTGTGTTGATCTGGAGCAAATGCCTACCTTTTATTTGCACAGGTAACAATTCCATTTGACATGTCTATTCCTTTTTGAAAGTTCATGAGGCAGAACAGCAGAGAGGCTGAAAGCTAAAAGAGAAGCCTGGTCAAAACCTAGAGCAACATGAAAATGTGTGTGAACATGAAAATGGCCTGGAAAAAGTGTTTTGTTAGCTAAATGTTGGCATGTACTGCGATGCTTCCTCTGGTTCTCTGTTGAGGGAAATGGGATTTGTCAAGTGCACAGGGATGCACGGAGAAGACAGTTGACGGTCATCTTCAGCAATCCAGAGAACTCCAGGTTTTTGTTAGCCACTTGGGCCAAAGGGTAAGACTATCTGTCCTTTATTCTTCATTTCACAAAACAAAGTGGTATGGCAACTTTCAAGTATCAAGTGTATGAGTCAGCCATGGCAAACAGAGCCACAGAAAGCTGGGCGATCTTAAATCTGCCAAGGAAATCCTCAGATTGGAATCCAATTCTTTAGATAAGAATTTCTTTAGAAGTGGCTGCTTCTTATAACTATATTCTTAACATCATAATGTGCAGAAAATATCAGAATATCTATCAAGTGTGAGAAGCTGTACTCACCTTTGATAGAGTCACAGAGTATAATAATTAAAGGGAGTCATGAGTCAAGCAAAAGCTCAGCAAAACAAACTGATGCTGACATACACAGATAATGTCAACTGATAGCTGGTTGGCATTATGAATTGTCTTATAATTATGTAATTAAAGCAAGTCCGTACAAACCTTAACTTTCAGGAAACTATAAAAATACATGTAGCTATAAAATTATATTTAGCCATTAATTTCTTGTCAAGTCTGTCATACCTGCTCATAAAATGCTTAATGAAGAAGCTTATACATGTACAGTCTCATACATTTCTTCTAGAAACTGCAGTCTGTAACAGTGCGGTCATAAAAACAAATTACACTGTTAAAATACATACAATTTTTTGCTCTTCGTTCCTTTTCAAATTGAAATTGTTATTACGCTTTCAGTCTTTCAAAGGCAGGAAGGCACTTGGTCTATTAAGCTAATCCCACTGATTTTGCCAAGACTGTGCAAAAAATTCAGGTTTTGTGTGCAGGAGATCTAGACTGGAAACTAAAACTCTCGGTTACTGGGATTCAGATTTCTTTCTGAGTTTAATTTCTGTTCCAGTATCAGAAAAACAAATCACACAGCTTCACAGGGAAAATAGATATTAGTAGTTATCAAGCCCCACCACGTTTTTTGTTTTGGATCTTGCACAAGTAGATATGGTACACAACACACAGATATCTCGCAGCAGACTTGGAGGAGCTGATCATGAATGAAGGCACAGCAACAGATTCACAAGAAAGATGTTCAGAATACAAGCCTACAGAACAGACTTAAAGCTAGGATGTTTAGTTTAACTCTCATTTGCTCTTGAAATCCACTAAATTTTGTACTGTAGGCTGAGGATAGATTTTAGGTCTATATATCTGAATTTCCAATTCTCTGTCCAGAGGATCCAGGGTGAAAAAATCTGTAAAATGAATAAATGTGCAAACTAACTCTCCAAAAGCATTTTGCACTGTTTCAGGGACTAATGATGGAGGGTTCTTTGCCTGCTTTCAATAGATTGATATTTTTGCTGAATCGGGCTTTACAAGGTGCAGTTTACCAGCAGCCCTGGCTAACTGGGAAGGCCTCAGTTGGCTGGAGGTTAGTGAATGTGATTTCAGGCTTCAGTAAGGAAGGCTCCAGGGAGTTACAGGCCTGTCATAACCTTGGTACCAGGGGAGGATGTGGAGCAGATCATTTTGAATGTCACGACACAGCACGTACAGGACAATCAAGTGACCAGAAGCAGCTGGCATGGGGTTATGAAATGCCTGACTAACTTGGTCTCCTTCTACAACAGGATGACCTGCTTACTAGATGAAGGAAGGTCTGTGGATGTTGTTTACCTGTTTTTTAGTGAAGTGTTTGACACTACTGCTATTTCCTACGTCATTCTCCCAGAGAAACTGGCTGCTCATGGCTTGAACTGGTGCGTGGTTCACTGGGTGAAGGCCGCACCTCGAGTACTGTGCTCAGTTTTGGGCCCCTCACTATAAGAAGGACATTGAGGTGCCCAAGGATGTGCAGAGAATGGGAACAAAGCTGGTGAAGGCACTAGAAAACAAGACTTATGAGGAGCAACTGGGGGAACTGGGGTTGTTCAGCCTGGAGAAGAGGAGGCTGAGGGCAGAACTCCTTCCTCTCTACAACTACCTGAAAGGAGGCTGCAGTGAGGAGGGGGGTCAGTTTCTTCTCAGGAGACAAGTGACAGGATGTGGGAGAACAGTCTTAACCAGGGGAGGTTTAGATTGGATGTTAGGAAGAATTTCTTCATGAAGAGGGTGGTGAAGCATTGGAACAGGCTGCCCAGGGAAGTGGTGGAGTCCCCATCCCTGGAGGTATGTAAGAGACGTGTGGATGTGGCACTGAGGGACACGGTTTAGTGGTGGGACTCGGTAGGTCAGGTTGATGGTTGGACCTCATGATCCTGAAGGTCTTCTCCAGTCTGGATTATTCTATGATATTCAACAGATGGGCTATTACAAGCATCTTTTTTATTGATTATTTCCCTTTAAGGTTGAATAAACTAAACAGAGGAATTTATGTAAAATTAAAATGGATATATATAAATTTATGTAAAATTAAAATGGATAAAAACCAGACATTTAACAGATGCAGAAATGGCTAAATTGTCTGTTATGAAATGTTTCTCAAGGCTGGTTTTGTTATTTTATTTTATTTTATTTTATTTTAATTTAATTTTAATTTTATTTTAATTTTATTTTAATTTTATTTTAATTTTATTTTAATTTTAATTTTTCCTCCTGAGGAAGCACTGTTTCTTAATAGTTCTTATTCTTATTATTAAGTCCCTCTCACAAAAAAAAAAAAAATAATGTTTCCCCAACTTCAAACTCCAAGTATATTATATACATCTTTTTTTTTTTTTAGTATTTATCAGAAGGGCTTAGTTATCCAATACATCTACAATCATAATGCATGTGAGTCCCTCCAACTGAAAAAAATGTAGGATATCTGAGGATGTGTTCATTACTAACCTAATATGAATTTAACCAGTATGCAGCTGCTAATATTATTAAAAAAATATGAAACACTAGAATAAAGCAAAAAGAATAAGATAAATTGGAAAATCAAATGTTGCCAATATCAATTGCTCTGCCTCTTGCTTTGTACAAGCAAGATCCCTTCACTGGGAAAATCCTTCCAACAATTAAATGAACCTTAAGGTGTGTTGGGGGCTGGCACAATTTTACTTCCTTTGTTGTTCTCATACTTTATTTATGACCTGCCAAGTGCTTGTTAAAAAAAAAAAAAAAAAACGCTCTCTCAACATTTAACAATGCTTTCTTTATTGGAGTAAAGGAGTTTGAAAGCTATTAGGACACTTTTCTCTATAAGGTTTAGTTACAGTACTATAAATAGCAATATAATCTTAAATATTGGTCTCTGAAATGATGGTGTTCTCTCTTCCCAATCACATAGATATAAAGATGTATCAGCAGTGACAAAGGGCTCTGGTTGTCACCACGTTAGGATGAAGGGCTCCATACTCCTAGTATTTATGCATGTGTTAATCATGCACATAAAAGTCGACTGACTTACCGGCGCTTCCTATGTATATTTTTTGAAAAAGGGCTAGTGTCATCATTTCCACCACAAACTCCTTCTAAACTTCAGCCCCAACTTTGTAATTTATTTTTCTGAGTTAAACAGAATCCAGCAGTGCGTTTAAAACAGTGTGCTATTTGTGTTCACCACAGCATTTGTGTTCACTAATGATCTTGTCCCCAGCTCAAAGACAAATACCCATTCTGCTGATGAGCTAATAATTTGCTTTTGAAGAAAGCTTAAAGTTTATAAAAGATAACTGTTTTTTGTCAAAGTTGGGTGTTTGACAAAAGTGGATTGGCATTTAGAAAGCATGGGCAAGTGAACTCAGAAATGAGGCTGCATTGCTTACACCGTGACACTTCAGCTCTGGGTGGCCAGAACGAGGAACCTTTGGCCTGCTGGCTTCTGTTTGCCCACAGGAGGATTGCTGTAATTGCTGGAGGGGAAACACTTGAGGTTTATAATGCACACTGACGTTGGTCCTCGTGGAATGTTGTGCAGAACAAATACCAATCTCTTAACAAAGGAATTAAAAAGTGGTGCTCCAGGCCTTTACCTGTGTCACAGTAAAATGACACTGTAACCTTTTGAGCTTCCCTGTTCTGTATCGCAGTGCACTTTGGCACAGCAGACCCGGTCAGGGCATAAGCAAGATCAGACTAGCAACCAGGAGCCTCCCTGCTCTAACCATGGCTCTGGCACAATCTGCCCGGGCCATGCTAAGGGACTTGGAGGTGAGTCCTCTTGAGTCACACCCAGGTGGTGGTGGAGGACGTAGCTAAGTTCAGTGGAGAGGTGATATTGCCCGAGCAAGCAGAAAGGGTATCAAGCCACAACAGCTTCATGGCTGTGCCAGAACCACCTCCTGATGTGTAGCATCAGCTCGCTCTTGTCAATAGTTTAAGCTCATGTAAGGAACTGGGAATGGGAGCAGCTCAGACAGGAATGCACCGTTTATACTGCTCTGCTTGTTCCGGTAAGAGGTGGCAGTAACTTTTGGAGACATGAGGGTAAGGCACTTCTGCTGTACCCACCAAGATGCTACAGAACCAGTCTGATGGTGCCTTAAGTCTCCACTAGAGATATACTTAAAGTTCAAAGAAAAGAACAGTCAGCAGCATGAGCAGGCATGCAGCTGTTCACTAACACCATGCAGCACATACGGACCTCGGTAGCTGTGGGTCATACTCTGTGTTTTTTTGGTGAACATGCACGTGTAGAAGTCATTGCTTGTAATATTCACTGTTACACACGCTGTAGGCAAAATGCATTGCAATGAGACTTGCTCAGTCCAACCCCCCAGCAGAGGTTAATGCAATTTATTCACAAATATCATAGGACTCTTTTAAGCTGTTAATGAGGGGATCCTGTTATACCCCGTGATACTTCAGTCTCATTCCGTTTTATTGCAATGGCTTTGAGGCATGCACAGGTATCATGACTCAGCTAGTAAGATCTTAATTTCTTAAACACACAGACACTGTAAACATGCCACCATACACGTCTGTGTGTATGTGTCTGCATGGGTAAATCCCTTCAGCACTAGGAAGAGAAGAGAAGACAGGAGGAATATTTGCAGGCAGTAGCTTGTTCTGTTTTCCCCT
The DNA here is from genome assembly GCF_009769625.2 of Cygnus olor. Classification (NCBI taxonomy): domain Eukaryota; kingdom Metazoa; phylum Chordata; class Aves; order Anseriformes; family Anatidae; genus Cygnus; species Cygnus olor. The sequence continues at coordinate 130,726,210 of NC_049170.1, forward strand.
TTGTGTTGTCACGCAGGTCTAGATTTATTGCTCCTGTTTCTAAAGAAATAAATATAAATATATATATTTGCATCTTGTTCTTCATCTGTTTACATTGACAGACATTTAAACTACTTAATGTGCCCTGGTGCTGTATTTTAGAATATCAATAATTTCTCTTCTCTTAATTTTTCACTCATCTGCACAACCCACTACTTTCACTATTTGTTTATTCAAACAAGTATTTCAAGTACTAAAAAAAAAGTTAGCATCACAGTGTGCTAAAATACTGTTTTAACCTCTGAACAATTTAACTGACCGATATTTTCCTGGAGGACATCTGAATCTCCGTGGGTTTTCTAAATGTCTCAAAAGGCTCACAAAGGTGACATATGATGTTAAAACTGGCAGCTCCTCTTTAACAGTATGGCTCTACCAGAACACTTGGGGTTTATGATCTTTGGGAAAGGTGGAAAATGAGAGGCAGAAACTTTACCCTGAAAAGAAAAAAAAAAAAAAAAAGGCAACAGAGGAAAATGTCTTTGGTAACACATTTTATCTGTTTTAATCCACCCAAACCAGCAGTAATTCAAACCTTCCCAATGTGCAGTGTGAGACGATCTGCAGGAAGGAGTGAGTCAACCGCGCTGGTTGGAGCTGCCACTGCAGGACTGCCCCGGGACCCAGCTGCACCTCCAGCCCCACTCCTCCTGCAGGGAGGCTGTGGGACTCCTCAGCACCATCTCTTCCTTCCTGTGAGCCATTGCTAGCATGCCGTCTGCCCGCTGTGCAGCTAAATAGGGTACGTTGCCTGTGGCTATTGATCTGCGTGAAGATTTTAGTATTGTGGCTGGGAAGCTCATAAAGATTGGCCATATCCAGGCTAGTTATAAGTGTTTTTGTAGTCAGCGCTCAGTATTGTACTTCTGTCGTTTATGTTTCAGCATGAGGCTATGGATACAATTTACTTTCCAGCTTTGCACATCTTTACTTTCCAACCCTTTCCACAGGGCATGGTAGTCCTGCTTGGAATGCCCGATGAGCTCATATGCCTAGTGCCATGGCTCTGCGGCATAACCACGTGGTTGTGCTGGGAAGTGGCGGAGTTCATACCCCCGGAGGTATTTAAGAGACGTGTGGACATAACACAAAGGGACATGGTTTAGTGAAGGGACTCGGTACACCAGGTTCATGGTTGGACTTGGTGATCTTGAAGGTCTTTTCCAACCGAGATGACCCTAGGATTCTATGTTAAGTGTAGACCAGTCCGTATAGGTTTTGCAGTTGTTTTTTGTTTGTTTGTTTGTTTTTAATGTGGTTTTATATAGGAGAATAACAAATGACATCTGAAACAAAACTGAAAATAAGAACTGATTTAGCAATGACAGTTACATCTCCAAACTTTCTCTTCTAATGGGTTTTTAATGGTTTAATGCTTTGGGTTCAGTGCCCACAAGTTTTGATCTATGTCAGGTGCTTTAAAACGATACATGTCTAGTGCAGCTGTAGTCTAAGAGCTGCAAGGTTTCTGCAATTTCTTTCTGCACTAGTTGTGCCAGTAGCAAATATAATGTACGCTTTACTCCTTTCACTTGGTTTTGAACACTGCCTTCATTTCAGACTCTCAGTGTCTAACACCATATAAAGATCGGCCCAATACGTAGGACTGTCAGTCTCACAAAATGGAGTTGGACATAAAAACTTGGCTCTTTTCTGGACCATGGCAGAGCACTCTAAGCACTGGAAGTGCTATGAGCACACAAGGTCATATTTAAAATGTAAAATAAATGTAGCAGGGATCAGGTTGAGGGAAAATTGCTACCTTCTCCAGCAATTTTCCTGAATGCAAGAGGTTGCAATATATTTTTCCCCTTTGCACCTCAAGGAAAGGGAGGGAACGAATCCTCCTAGGCTATTTCATCTGAGGGAGTGGAAATTCACTGAGTAAACTTGGATCAAAGTTTTTACTCTCGAATTCTTCACAGAATAATGGCTTTGTAGCCAGAACCGTAAGGGCAGTAACTGTGACAGTTACTGAATAAATGAGGCCGGTCAGGCTGCAGAGTCTGACTGGAGGTGATTGTGCTGCCTCGTCAGACTGGTTGGGGAGCAGGGTGCAGCGCACCACGGGGCAGCCGCGGCACAACGAGCATCCCAGGGCAGGGAAGGCATCAGTGAGCTGGGGAGTCACACTTTGGAGATCTAATACGAGTGGGAGCTGTAAATATTTAGGATTAGATGACTACCTTCACCTTCTATGAGGCTTTTTCTGCATGAGTGGTGGGTTTTGATTGGATGCTGGTAGCCTTTTTGTCCTGCTCTCTTCGTAAATTGCTGTTGGGGAACTGTTGGCTTGATCGTAGAGCAGTACAAGCTGGTTTTTTCCAGAGTTCACGTGATAACTGGCATCACATAATAACAAAAACGTTCTTACTTCTGCCAAAATTTAATGTTTCAATACAGCAGCTAATACGGACAGCCACTGTTCTCATTTGCAACAAGCAGAACGCCACATACCGCTTCTGGGCTCTCAGTCTTGATGAAGTTACCAACAGTGGGGAGGTGCCAGCTCGGTGGGGTTTGCTGCAGTTCATTTTACACTGGATTTTTCTTCTCAAGATTTGTGTTGCAGGAATCAAAGGATTGCAATAGAACAGAACTTTCCTAAAGAAAAAAGAAACAACAAAACCCTAAAAATACAGGCCCTACAGCTTGCATAGTGCTTGGAAAATATGAGTCAAGTCCACCCTCAAGCTCCGAAACCAGAAAGCAAATAAAAGAACTGAACAATGTTGCTTAGAATAAATAACCACAGCATGGGCACCTGACTGGGGGTGTGTGCGTGCAGGGGGAAACTTCAGCTTTTTCTTTTTTTTTTAATCCTCAAGCTTGGCACATCTGCCACAAGCTAGATAAACAATCATTATTGGAGTCAGGAAAGGACAAGCTAATGTAAAACAGGCTGAGGGCATAAATTAGTAGTCATAGTGATCTGTTACAGGTGAGTGCTTGTGACAGGAGTGACTTGAAATGCCAAACAAACCTTCTACTGAACTCCTGGGAACGTGGTTATCCAACCCCTTTATTTTAACCTACAAATTAGTGACAGCTATTATAAAAAATGCATATAGAGGAATATAAACACTGGAAACTGTTGTAAAATTTACTAGTAATCTTCCTTCCTTGCATGACTTCTCTGCCATCTTAGTGCCTGTGCAGCCACGTGCAGCGCTGGCTAGAGTGAGCAGTCACAGTAAGTCAGGCCTCTCTAAATCAGAAGTTAAGAACACTTTACTTTAAGCATTGATTTCTTTTCTAAATTCCAATGTTTCATGGGATACAATTTCTCCTTTTTCTTCAGAGCTATCATGAGATAACCATTAGAGTTACCTCATAACCACGAGAATTATTAACAGCAAAGAAAATAAAAGGTGGCATAATCTTGATCTTGAGGTTTTTATGGGGGAAAAGAAAAAACGTGGTGCAAGACTAAAGATAAAATGTTGACAGCTGGTAACAAGAAAATGGGCTCATCTCCTAAATGCTTTAATTCTCACAGCAACTTGTAAGAGCAAACTTTGCCAAAACTTGTCAGGAAATGTCACGTTTCTTTATATTTATTTCTTGGGTTAGCGCTGGCTCGCAACATTTCAGTTTCAAGGGGGTTCGTTAGGCTAAAGATGATGGTCACAAGGACACGGAGGAAACTGTGCAGCGGATGTCAGAACTACTGGCCCACATCGACAAATAATTAACACTCCTAACTTAGACCAAATTAGTAGACCTAATAGAGCGTGCACACAATATTTATGCTCTGAAAATATCTGAATGGGGGCTATTTCTGGGGTGCCCGAGGAGCAGTGTGACAGCGTGTTTGTTCTTACAGTGCAGCCGGCCTTAATCATCATCTCGTGTTTCTCGCTTCTCATTGCAACTATCTGCCTAAAAAATGACTTCTGTCTGAAGTGCTGTTAAATTTGGAAAAGAAATATTCAGCTCTTATCCCCAACAAGTACTGTCTGCTTAGGCTTGTGTTGATTTGATCACAGCAGGATGAACAGCTCACATTTAGATTTATTTTTCAAATGTAAAGCTGAAACGACGACTCTACAAGTGTTCTTGCATCTTTGCAATACGGGCTGCTTGGGTTTAACACCAAAGCAGGTTTATTTGATGGCTGAACTGTCTTAACAGAGCTAAATAGCTTAGACAGCAAATCTTTATTTAGATTTAATTGCAGCAGAATCTAATTAGCAGTTGTATATTAAAGTCTTGGGAAGTCTCTGATCTCTTCCACAATCATCAATACTGCCAAAACTGTGCACTCCTGAAAATCATGAGACTGACTTACATTGTGAGATTTTTGCACATATGACATATATGCCATTTCTTCAGAAGGAAAAAACATAGCTGTCACTCAGAAAACAACAAAAACACAGGAGTGGTTTAAAGGGCTAAATCCAGGAGAAAGCAGAAAATATTGGAAGAGCCAGCAATGAAGAGACTTGCCCTCGTGTGAGCGGCAGTCGACTGAAGTATCAGTTAGATCCTGTAAAGCTTCAGAGATCTTGCTGCTATCAATAGGAGGAATCTAGGAAACATACTTACATCTTAACTACAGAGCTATAATGGCAAAACTGTGCCCCTGGCATGGGTGGGTACAGCCCTACTCTGCCTGGCTGCCAAATTATGGGGTGGGCCCGTAGCAAAGGCTCCAGATAACGTGAGGCTGTAGGTTATTTTTCATGTTTCTCTGCAGCAGCATACAGATGCCACTCTTTGGTTTACCTGATCTGATGTGCAAGAGACAAAAGAAGTTGCAATACTCCATTGGAAAGGAGGGAAGTAAGATCGTCGGTCACCTATAATAAGTATTTTGTGTCCCTCTTCCCTTCAAAATCCCTGGCTGCTGCATTGCTTCCATCAGGAGTAAGCTCAGGCTTAGAAGTAAAGGAAAAAAAAAAAAAGAAAAAAAAGAATGTGACTTTTTTCCTTGAGTTTTCCATCCTTACCTTCCTACAGCTCCACTGTAGATGACTGATTTCCCCTTCAGTCCTCACGGGGACTGACAGTACCGCCCGGCCTCTGACTGATTCAGGAATGGCTCTTTATTTTGTCAGGGGAAATTTGCTCAGATGCAGAATGTGCAGCCTCTATATGGTGTCTTTCTTAGATGCAGCTACTGACCACAGCCAGAATGTGGAAATGAAGCCTATAACTTCCTTTTTTTTTTTTTTTTTTTTTTTTTTTTTGTGGGTAAAATGGTACCAGAATGGGATGAAGACCTGGAACTTTTCTTCTTCCGTCCCATAAGGACTTTAGATCTGGGTGGGGACTTCCAACCACAACTGTTGTTGAGAAGAGAAATACTGAGCTAGTCCACTACTCTGCACGTCTGCCCTCCGCTCTTGCAATGACAGCATCTGCCCAGTTTCCGCCATCAGGCCCTTGGGCATGTAGATCCCTTCCAAGGAATGCCACAGCCACACAAAGAGAAATTCCGATGCTCAAAACAATAACACACCAATATTCAATGCAATTCAGGCTAAACAACAAATAGCCGGTTCATATTTCTCCCCAGCAACATTTGGTGAGCAGTGAGATGCAGCCGTGCTCTTATACTGCAGAAATGAAGAAGACAGAAATATCTACAGATTAATGGGATCAAGCAAAATGTAAACTTCTTTCTTCTCCTTCTGCATGGAATTCTACATCTTTTCTACAGCCTTTCTCTGAATTTCTTCTTTTGACAAGGAGTAGACGGGAATATTAGCCCTCTACAAGTAAGTTTTGCAAGAGAATCCAATCACATACACAGTATTTCAACCCACAGCACATATTACAGCCCCGCTTTGAAAACAAAGCTACTAGTTATGGTGCCGTAACGTTATTACTGATAGTACAATGGGGATTTGGTATCTGACCCGACTCCTGTCTCATCACCCTATCAGATCGGTTGTCTTCTGCAAAGTTTGACTAAGCATTAACTCAAGACATAAACCCTAAGGAATCTTCCCAGTATTTTTAACTTTTTCTGGTTTGCTGCCATGCATAAAAAACCCCATTCTACAAACTCCTCTGCTGTCACTTCTGTGAATGAATGCAAAACACTTCTGGAACCATGGCAAATATAGGCTTTTACATGGAGACTTTTAATTTATTCCAGCTCCATAATTCCTCATCTATTACCATGTCTTATTTTCCTATTCCAACCACCTGTTGTTTCACATAAAAGACTAAAACTATCTGCCTGTTTTGAGGGTAGGATTCAGGAAAGACATAGCAACAAGATGATCATTCAATCTGCACTCTCCAAACAGATAACTAAATTCAATCCCCAAATGAAAGAAAGATGTTCAGTTGCCCAAGGAAGCAGACGAAGCAGCTTGGTAGGCTGCATTCCTAGTGATAAGTCCTCTGCCTTTAAAATCTGGTCTGTTCTCACAGCTCGGAACACACCCTTAGGAAACAGCAAACAGATTTGCCCAAATACGGGGAACCACACACAGTTTCCAAATAAGGAATTCTCCACGGAGCCTTAAACAAAGGAAATCAGCCCCTTTTCCTACAGTAAGTCAAATGAATCACTTTTCCCCTAGAAGAGGATTAAGTGTATTTTCCTACATGAACACTGTTCTGAAGTTCCTACGCTTTCAGTTTTGATTTTGCAAAGGGATATAGAAACGATGTCTGAAGTTCCAGCAGGCAGGCTTGTTTCTCTAGCTTCTTTATGTACTCTGCTGCAATTGATTTTGGGAGAGCCTGTCTATCAAGACAAAATAGAAAGCATTTTTAAATAAAACTATCTTCCTGAAGTCTGTAGAAAATATGTTCATATGACAAATATTTGTTATTGCTCTCAGAAAAAAGGGAACAAACACATATGCATATAACTCATTAAGGAAAATATATTAAAAGAAATAAAAATAAAAAAGTCCATTAACAACTATCTAGTCTGCTTTTGCCCTGTCGGCGCTCTACTGAGTAACAGGCTTTAGGAACCTGGTACAATCAAGGTCAAAGATTGCTACGCTTGCATGGATTAAAATAAAAGCCTTTGAGCCAGTAGCTGACATGCCCTTGCCTTGCAGTTCCAGCAAAGCCACCTCTACCTCTCTGTTACTTGCAGCATGAGCTTGGTATCTCCTAGACACAACCGACAATGGCATTTATGTACAAGTCTTCAGTTCTTGTCTGGAATTCTGACTTCCCTCCTATACTAGTGCTTCACATCAAGTTCTTACTTGCAATGTGCTAAGAACTGTTTAGCCCACAGGCAGACCTCTCAATTGATGTTGCAAGATCTCCTAATAAAATCAGGACCTAATTATTAGTTTTACCCTCTCTATCCCAAGAAGCTGGTAAGCAATCACATTTAATGGGGCATCTCTGACCATCTTACACTCTAGGTATCTTTCCTGTAGCTTTGTGGACAGCACTGGCTGCAGCTGGATGGTCCCGGATCGTGCCAGCAGGTCCCGTATTGACACTCCCCCAGAGCTGGCCTCAAGATCAAGAAGACCCTATAAAGAGAGCAGCACAGCTGGAATTCCCATGCGTCTCGTCTGACACCCACTTTTCAGCCCTAATCTGAGGGCTGTGTCTCAGCTCAGAACAAGTTTTCTCTTTTCTGGCTTCCTCGGACTTTTGCTGGTAACAGCAGCACAATCAATGACCAGTGTGAAAGGAATACTGGGAGAAGTGAAAAGGTTGTTTTGGCTGTAAGGACATAATGTCCTCACCATAAAGATTCCTCTTCTACATGGAGACAGGGGGAAGGTGGGGAGGAGTAAATGAGAAGGTTCACACATCTCCTGCTTCACGTCTCTATGACACAGTGGAGGGAGCTGCATTCCCCATCCGGCCTTAACAGGCAGTGCTGGACAAAACCCACTCCAGCCTCTACTGCTCAGTTACACTCTACCACTGTCTCTCTCAGCTGTGCTCATCCCTGGGAAGGCTCTCTCTTGCCAGGCATATTCTTGCCTCCTCCTTCTCCCACCCACCAGAGTTTCCCTGGCAGCTGTGTCTTAGCCTTGCTCCAGCCCTTAGGATGTCTCCACCTACCACTTCCTGCCATGAAAACCCTTTAGATTTATACCACATCTGCAAACTTGGATAACATGGCACAAAATGCTGAGCTGAATCACCTCTCTAAGGCACGAATGGGGGAAGGGATGCAGAAGTGACTTAATGCACCTTGGCAGCTCTTTTTCTGCTTGGATTCTAGGGGATCAGCACACACCAGGAACTGAATCTGGTTTAGCAGCCCTTGAATTCCTTTAATTCATTACAGCAGACCCTACAGCAAACAACGGTCACCGCAATGAGCAGCTTCTGTGTGGAATATTTATGGCTGTGCTATGCAGCTCTCAGGATATGACAGTTCTCCTACCACAATGGTGATCCTTCGGGATTCTTCAGCTGCAGTAACCTGGCCTTGAGTGATCCTTTGCAATTGTTTGGGCCCTTTATGCCTTTCACTTGTGCACAATACAAGTACAAATAGGCTGGTTAGGTGTGGAAGGGTGGAAAAGCTTTTAAGACAGACAGAAGTCAAGAGAAGGGGTGGGGAGGTGAGGGCCTCAGTCCTTTGGGAGGATATGTTCCACAGGAAGCTCAGCAAGAAGGAGCAGTGTGTTTCAGGCTCCCTTTTAACAACAACTTTTATTCTGGAAGAGGCAGGGAATTAGTTCAATGCATCATTATTTAGGAGGTGGCTTGTTTTGCTAGCTCCATTCCAAGTTATTAAAAATGGAAATACCAAAAAATGAAATCAATCTTCCAGAACTTCACTCCATCACCAACTAAAAAGAAATAAACACTTCTACATTTTATTTCAAGCTGGTATTTCATGTACTCTTGCACAACTGCAATGCTCAGGCTGTAAATGCTTCAGTGAACTTGAAAGAAAATTATTTCTAGTGGATCTTAAATCACAGACATATTTCTGCTACTAGGAATTTCTCACTCTGTACTAAAATGAACTTCAATGCTTTTAAATATAGCTCTTCTTTACGTACTTTATAACATTATAGCAGGAATGAGTTCGTAAATATTGAGTATTATAACCCAAATAATGTCAAAGCAATGAACTTCAGGATTCCTAAAGAGCAAAGCTGTAGATTTATGTATTTTAGGCAGTGGGGACAGAAGAAAGAGACAGAGATAAAGACAGAAAGGTCGTTTATTAAAAGTTGAACATTCTACAGAAACAAATATATGAACACATTTCTAATAATGTAACACTCAGAAAATTTATGCTGTGAGTACTTTTGAACCTCTTAAGATTCATGTGTGGAATGCAGCATATGCTGGAGGCCCAAAACAAAAAAATGCATGCAAATATTTCAAAGAATTGATATAAAACACTATGGGATTCCTGCACATACTGCAAATTATTCTGACTGTAATTTCAAGGCTCTTTATACATGAGATGATATAAAGAAATATAGATACAGAATATAGAAAAGTTAAGCAGTGACACGAGTGATGTCCATCAAAATAAAAGACATGAGAATTTTGAGATTTTATTCTACTGCATGATAAATTAAGCCTTTCTCTTCCTTTTACTGTTTTTCTTTTATTTTTTTTTTCTCTCACAGGAGATCAACAATTATAACATTTCCTATTCAAACTACATTCCTGCCCCTTGTTTCTTGGAGGCTATTAAAGTCCACACCACACCAGCCTAATTATCACAATATAAAATTATACCGTTTAGTTTCTGAAAGACAAAACAAGCTCCGAATCCAAGAGAGGATTCATGGCTGTGAATCAGTTAAGGAGACTTCCTCCAGTCTCAAAGATTTAGATGCGTAACTTGTATTTAAAGGTACCTAATTACCTTTAAGAATTTGAGCCTAAGTCCCTTGGGGTTAACTTGTGGCTCTCTCCTTAGCACTTCCTATAGCAATTTCAGAGAGATGTCTGTGTAGTTTTCTGCCGCCAGGCACTGCAGGAGGGAACGAGTCTCTATTTCAAACCTATATATGCAACTAGGTATCAGAGTTAAAAGCTAAACTGCTTCAAACCTACCACTGGCGACTTTCAAAGCTCCATTATGAATTTAGCTTCTCAGTACCACTGACTTGACCTTACACACATCTGAAACCCACCTATTGCCATTTCTTCTTATGCCTTTCACCTTCCATGTGCTTAAATAAAACTACTTCTTTCATGAACCCAATATAACATGCCGTCCTCTAAGAAGCACTAGGCTTTTTTCTTTCCTCTGCTGCTTTGCAACATCCTAGCTTTGGAATGCATCCAGTAAGCTCCTTAAGCACATGGAGTCACAAGTACTCAGCACAGAAGGGTATTATATAAATAATAATAATAATAATAATAATAATAATAATAATAATAATAATAATAATAATAATAATAATAATAATATAATTAATAGCCCATAAATGGGACCTTAAGGGGCTTCTAATCTTCACGTGTTTAGAAAGCAACTTTGAGAAACTATTTAATTTGGGTGAGAGTTCTTAGCAGCAATATAATAAGCAAAATATCAAACAAGTTTGTACAATTACACAGCCAAGTGGGCTCCAGCACAAGGCAATACGTGTATACAGTTCACCTGTGGCAGAGCATTGCCCATCCCTGGATTCCTAAAGCTGATTTTTTAAACAAAGTTTACAGGGAATGTGTAGGATGTGTTACTCTTATGCACTACGGACTTGAAACCAGGTGCCAGGTTGGAGGAGTGAATCATTTTGGAAGTGGCGGATTTCTTTTCCTGAAGTAAGAAATGACATAATGTATGCAGCTACACACATACTAGCAATATACTATTGATGCCTATATTTAATGGTCTTGATTTTTTTTTTTTAAGTTAAATGATGTCATATATAATTTCAGCACCCCTGGTGTTTCAGTGTAAGTACATTTTGTTCTCTGTTTACACGGAGGGTTTCAGTACCACAACTGCAAACAAAATGAGCAGAATTTTGTTAACAGTGCTGCTGCAGTCTATGGTCTTGTGACTTTGATATGTTGCTTATGTCTAAAAATATATAGACTGAGCTGAATAATGATTTTTGCTTCAGAATTATTTGACTATGTCATCCCCCCTTTTACAGCTGCTCAGCAGCAGGACCTTCTAAGAGGTATTAATCACCAAGTTTTCTATGAAAAACACACATTTTAGTGAACAGTTTAGAATGGAGTATTGAAAAAATGGGCTGTCCTGAAAGCAGCATTTTGAAACATGGGTAAGACATGGGCCACTTCTGCATGCAGCATCAAAACACAGAGAGTATCTGCTTATGGATGGCTGGGCAGAGATGAAACCCTCACCCTGACAAAGCACCCATCTCCTTCGTGCCCTGCTGCCATTAGGGACCTGCCCTGCGCACAAACCATCCCCTCGGGCTGACAGTGGAGCTTTTGGGTTGAAAAACACAGAATTGTCCATAACAGCCCTCAATTTCCCTCACATTTCCCCTCAGGGCTCCTCACGGAGGCCTCCGCGGGTTGACAGGGCAGAGCCACCGTTCCCGCCCTCCCCGCCGCGCCGCCATTCCGGCCCCGCGGCGGGAAGGGGGGCGCTGCGCCGACATAACGGCAGCAGCCGCCATGGAAATGGGATTCCCCTCGGCAAGACGGGCGGCAGGGGGGCGAAGGGGGTCTGGGGGGGCCGAGGGCGGCGATCCCGCCGCCCTCGGCCCCCCCAGACCCCCTTCGCCCCCCTGCCGCCCGGCGCAACCCGCAGAGGGGCTGAGAGAAACCCACGAGAAGTCATCCAGAGCGCTGCGTCACGATGTTTCCTTCACGCCACGCAGTGTTGTTTTGGGGGAAAAATAAAAAATCATAAGCAATTAAAAAAAAAAATCATCCAAATTTAGCACCGACTGCATATGTGTATTTAATTTTAATAACATAGGAGAGCGGCAGTGGGGAGTTTTCCTGGCTAAAAGGGGAGGAATTGGACGTGGAAGGGGGGAGATGAGGCACTGAGGAGAGCAGAGGCTGGAACGGGCAGCTCTTGGCAGCCAGGAGAGAAATAGGATGGGATCTGGTGGGGGCAGCTGGTGCTGCAAGTCTTCCCCTTTAGCAGCAGGAAGAAATGGAGTATAGGGTATGAGGCCTGTGAGGAGGGAGGTAGGGAGGCAAGTGGTGAAGCAGGAGCGTGAAATTGGGTTTGTGCGCAAGGCAAAGAGAAACAAACACAACAGGTCGAAAGGGAGGAATTTCAGAGGAATGTCAGAGCCGGCACAGGGACAAGGGGAGAAACACACAGCTATCAAGTGGGGAGAAAGGAATGTCCCCTACTGCCAGATCAGCTGGGCTGAAAACGATGAGGTACACCCATGGCTTGCTATTCCTCTGCTGTCAGCAAATAGTGAGACCATCAAGTGTCTGCACTGCTCATCCGTGTAAAAAATGACAATTTTCCACTGATAGAGGTTAATCCCCCAGCACAAATGGCAGAAGGGCATGCTGTGTAGTCAAAGTGCTCAGCAACCCTGCTAACGATCCTGAGGTAACATACACAGAATTTCAGATGGCGGGATGCGTGACCTCTCTCTGCTTTCAGTACGACCTGCAAAATTATGCTGCAGGACGCATCCTTAATTTATCTTCCCTCTGTACGTTCATCACGTTGCAGGTTTCAATGGCATGATCTCGGTTGTTTTCCACAGGACGCCTCTCTTCCTCAGTGCATAAGGTGGATGGTGCTCAGGAGATGAATGGCAGCCGGGCAGTTACGGGGGATGTTCACTCACTGCTTCACTTTTGCAGAAACTGGAGCATAAAGGGTGAGTGACATGGGGGAGGTCTCAGGAGCAAGGAAGCCTTAATATTAATTAGATGAACATTTCCTGTGATATCAAAGGTAGATTCGGTTTCCCCGTGTCACATCTGCCCATACACTGTTCTTTGCCTCATCGTGGCAGTTACCAGCTCCCTAAGTGCGGTAATGCAATTGCATGTGGTACTGCAGTGCAGATGATTTACAGGCCAATCTCATAAATAATTGCATCAGTGCTATTACAGAAGCAGTGAACTGTGCTGTGAGAGTGGGACTGGGCAGCTGGAGGTGTGGGCTGAGAGGGGGGGAACTTCTTTTACTGCTTTTGCCGTGGGAGGAAGATTTCCATTAGCTATACCCTGAGTCCCTCTTTGCTGGAGTAGCAATGATGGTATAAGAACTGTCCCCTCACCTCTGAAAGGCATGTAACAACTTCTTCGTTAATGCTGGTGAGTTACTCCGCTGTCTGAGCCCCCAAGCAACACCGGTGAATAATTCTTAGTGTGGAGCAGGGTTAGGGCAACATTCAGCATATAAGGACACAGGAGCACAGGCAGAATGCAGGAGAAATCAGGTTGTTGACCAGGAGTTACACAAGTGGTTGCTGGCTGTTCTGCTCACCAAATGATGCAAGAATCCCACAGGAAAAAGAAAAACAACAACAAAAACCAAAACAAACAAACAAAAATCTAGAACATCACATATAATTAAAGACTGAATCCTTGCACAGTTGTGCACAGAGCTAAGTGAAGGACATGGCTCTTAACCCAGCATTTGACTAAAATACTAATTTCCTTTTAGATATTCTGTTCATCCCAAAATACCTCTCTTCCAGCCTCACCGTGTTTAGATTTGGTTAGGATGGCTGCTCCTCCATTTCTCCCTGCCTGTAGCACCTAGGAGGGTGCTGCTCACTGCATCCCCATGCCCACGGAGCCGGGGTGAAGTGGCAGGGGCCTCCTGCATCCTGCATGCTGCCAGGACAGCCCAGCCCAGTACAGACCTTCTTCTGCCTCAGCTGGACAGAAGCTGCTGCATTCATTTCCTCCCCCTGAAAGCAGCGTGTGAGCTGAGAGCTGTGCAGCCTCAGCCGGCTGCGTGGGTGGGGAGAGGCAGCCGGCGTTCCCCAGGGAAAGGCAGGCTTGGGTGTACACTATTGATTTGCCGGGGGGCAAAGAAAGAACAGAGCATCTGGGTCCTGCGAGAGGATGGCTTGCCCCACCAGAGATCAATCTGCCAGAAGTTAGAATGGCAGAAGTTTCCTTTGTTCCTTTTGTCTTACAGAAAAAAAAGAGTGATGAGGAAATAGGTTTAAGGATTCTGGCCCTGGGTATAGGGAAGGGAATAACCTCTTTGTTTGGTGAGTAGCACAGCCCAATCCAGCAGTGCCAGGTTTTTTAAAGAATTTTAATGGTGTCTATAGCTGAGGAAATGGTGACTGCTGAGGCTGGGGGATCTAGAGAGTTTAGTGCATGTTAGTTGGGCTACTTTTGGTTTGAAATAAGGGCAGCTTCAGGGACAAGTGGCCAAGTTCCCAAGCCAGTATTTTGTGGTTTTACAATCACACTTTCAAAAATGTTTTCTCCTTCCTGTTGCTGTGTGGAAGATCCACCAAAATAGTAATGAAGATTGCCAGTACACCAGGCAACAGAAAAAATATATATTGCTAATAGCATCTGTTTTGCAGTCTGTGTGACATATAACACCAGGAGACAAGTAGGTTTGAAATGCACGTGTGTTTTCAATTGTTTTTAATTTGACAGTGACTCTTTAAAAACATAACATTGCCTCCAGAGTTTATTTTACATTTCCCAGTAAATAAGAGTTAGGCTGCCAGGCGTGGTTACTTCAGGGTTTTTTTAGTTGTTCCTAAAATCATGGTCTAAAAACTCCTAAAATGCAGATTGCAGTGTTCCATATTTTTGGAAGGACTTGTTCATTGTGTCCCCACAGCACTCCATGCTCTGCTTTACTGTTGCACCTTTGTCTGTTAAGTCTGTACTCGAAGAAATCGTATTTTGCAACGTGGTTTTGTTTAATAAGAAAACATGAAAAGCACATCCCTTTTCTGGGGGGGCAATAACTATGATAAAATAATGAGCTAAACAGGGCACAAGCGGTCACGGGTATGTCACTGTTCATGCTGCTAGCATGCTTTCTGGGATGGCTTTGGTCCATGCACGCAGGACTCCCCGGGCCATGCCCAGAGACCATTCCCAGGAGGCAGCGTGGGGACTTGTTCTAGGCAATGAGGAGAATGCTGCCACATGAACACAAGCTGGCAGCAGAGTCAGAGGACAGGCGCTGGGCAGGCGCTGGACGTGTTCAAGTTACTCATATGAATGTTGTGGAAATGAGCTTTAAAGGGGGCAATTCCTCATTTTCAAGTGGAAGGCAGAGGAGCAAGCAATGAGGTGAAGCAGCCAGGATCAGCAATAGGACATCTTGGGATACAACACAGTCTTGGGGTACAACACAGATCTTCTGTTTGTTATATTTCAGGGCCGTAAGTTCACAATGTTGATGTTTCAGGTAGACCTGTTTGGACAATCAGATAATTACTGTGGAGCTCTGCCACAGCTCTCCACTTCATGAAGGACGTAGCTCTCCTGCACCTTTCCTGTGTAATGCTCTTGGTCCTACGCAAAATCCATTAGGAGGATCTCCAGCCAGTGGAATAAGTAGGGTGCACAGGCCTGCTTGCCTGTTTTTTTTATAGAATGGATAGTAATTTAAGTAACACAGTGCAGACTTGAATCATATTTCAACTGCACCAGATATATCTGAGCAGTCTTTTAGTCAGAAAAATGTGCGTTTCCTCTGGGATATGAAATATGAACTACGAGGTAAAGGGAGAAAGGGAGAAAGAAGGGAGATATAATTTGTATTTTCTTCTCCTGCTAGAAGTCTGTAACCTCTGGCAGTGAGCATCATGTCACCTGGGTGTGTTAACACCTCAGAAGTTACTGTTAAGCCTGCCAGGATTTGTCTGTGAGAGACCAAAATTAATTCGAAGGAACAGGGAGATGTTGGGAACCTGTCTTCTTCAGCACGCAGCTTCAGCTATACAACCACTAAACTTAGGATTACAGCAGTTGTAAAAAAATAAAATGCATTCCAGATTCTCTCCCCTTCCCTCCCCAAACCCCAGACACCCTGGTTTCTTCCTAAATAATGTCTGTGGTCACCTATTTAGATTATTTGCAAAGCTTCCGCTTACCACAGTCATTTCGTAGGAACGAGTGTGTTCCTTCAGTGCCAGAGCCTATGGCGTTGTGATAATAAGAGTAGAAATAGGGATGGGAAAAAGACCAGAAGAAAACAGAGGCCTCACCTAGTGCTGCCCTTTTATTAAGCAGACTGAGAAGAGAATCAGGGAAAAGCCAGGCAGTACTTCATCCCGAGCTATCACGTCAGTTAAGACTGAAAGCAATTACTGACAGATTCACAGGGTTAAGATTGTGGTTAGGGCTGGATGATGTTTGTTCAGGCAGGAAAGCTGCCTATGCAGTTAATTCCAAGCACTTTTAATTTGTCTGATTCACAGGTTGCCACACCTGAAAACAGTGAGGTCCAATTTAGCTTGGCAACAGAACAAGGGGACCCACGCGTACCTTAAAACTTCCTTCCTTAAAAACAAGACGGCGAATGCAAGTCCTCACTTCTAAAGCAGCTCTGCTTTAAATTCCCTCGGGTTTTCTCCTCTCCACTCCTGTTAAGCTGTGTGAATACCAGGGAAGTGTAAGTCACAAAGACTTTCACCGGAGCGTCTTGCTGATCATCAGAACAGTAGTTTTGTACTCCGAAACATCTCTCTGTAGAAGAGCAGGTGGCCTGTACTGTTAAGGAAGAGACTGTAAGCATGCACATGATGCAGAAAGAGCTATTTCCAGCGTGACGTTGGATGCGTGTGGAATCAGGACACGTTAATCCAAGCTCACGCAGATAACGCACTGAATTCATGTACTCATTTGTCTTACGAGTTTGAAATTTCCAGAGGTGCCTCTGGGATTTAGTTATACCATTTCCAGTGGCACCAGGGTGCCTAAATGCGGTAATGAGGAGTACAGACCTTGTGGGGTCACAAAGAGGAGTAGAGCTACGTGACTTTGGGAACAAGTATTTTCACCAAAAGCTCTCCCAGTGTGCTCCCAGCTCCCATAGGTAAGTGAGAGCCGCGTCCTTCGCTGAGCACTTTGAACAACTCCAGCCATCGTGCTTTGTAAATTGTCCTTCGAATGCTCTAGTTTTTCCTTATCAGCATGGTGAAGGACAAGCTGCTTTTGAAATGTTTGTTGATCCTACTCTTTATCTTATAGGAAGTGCATCCTGGCTTGACCCAAAGAAATCCACAGTGCTTCTGAAATGAGCTGTCACTGCTTTTGCGTATCTCTTAAGTGCAAGATTTGGTGCTTAGTACTGTAAATGTCAAAACCCTTTGACCCACACATATCTGTGGCCACAAAAATGTGTATTCCCTTTCTATTTCAGTCTTTCCTCAGAACTGTGGAATACAGAAAAATAGTAAAAGTTCCCCAAAGAGTTCCAGTCATCAAATAAGAAAATTGCAGTAAACCTGTAGGTGAACTTAAATGAAATCTTACAGAAAATTCAAGTGGATTTTTACATAGCATATTTAAAAACAAGTAGGTAGCCAAAAATGCACTTCATCTTTGGAATTTCACATGAAAACCACTTCTAAAAAAAAAAAACATCATTGTTTCTCCTTTTTCTCAGTTCCTGGGGCACTTGCCACAGCTTGTATTTTATGTGGTGAAATTGGTGTATTAGTCACTGAACTGAAAGAAACAGAGGGATAGAACTTGTCCTTCATTTATCTTTTTTTATTTGCTTACTTCTTGCCCTTCAAGCCTGATTTGATATCTTCTGTCCTAGTCAAAGCACTCCTTTATTTTCCATCCTCAAGCCGCCAGCCCCTTGGAGCAGTGCACATTTTAGACATCAGTAACCTCTCCCATCCCACTTTTAAGACTGGTGGGCTGAACTTGTCCAGCTGTTTCTGCGGACCCTATGATGAGCACAGACTATTTCATATTCTGTCTATTCCTTTCTTGCGGCTGCTATCCCTACGAGCCCATTCTTCAGTTTCCTATCCCATTTAGCACTAAAAGCAGGATCCAGCTCTTGAGGTACAATGAAGGGCACTAAAAGGACTCAGAAGTTTATCTTTACAGCAGACCAGCAAGCATTGGCCTTTCAAAAAGCAGAATCAGCAGAAGGGTGTCTCCTATTGTTCCTTCCTAGAGCAAGCTTAGGGCAAGCAGAGAATTACGCAAAGAAGTGAATTCCACTCACACGGACAGCACAAATAATTGAATGGAAGCGTTCTCAGTAATGACTGCAGTTACCTCAACAAGCAAGATGGGTGCCTTGGATATACAGTCCAAGCCCTGTTAATTCCGGATGATCACTTGTCCCCTTGCTTTCCGTGTAGATTTAGTTCATCAAATTGATTTGTGTTTTAACCGGGGCAGATCAAAGAAGTTGCCACCAGACGTCTTTGTCAGATGTAAAAAAGCCTGTCTTCAAATCAGAAGCAAGTTGACACAAAATGTCTGGTGGTCTGTGCCCATAAACAGGTGAAAGTCATTTGCTCAGCTCACGAGGAGAGTTCTTTGTTGTAATCTGCTAGGGAGATGTTACCATGTGCTCACAAGTGGTTTACGTGCATCCTGACCTTGACCGTGCTGGAACCAAGCTAGTTTGAGAAAGCCACGTTTCCCATCCGGTGCAAGATGCGGCCTCTCCACCCGGGTGGTGTCTCACAACAGAGGAGTTCCCAGCCAGCGGAGAGGATTTAATCTGCACTCCGTGCAGCCTGCGCAGTGCCAGTTTGAAGTGGCCCTATGGTGACGATCCCAACCTGCCAGCCCTTTGGGCTGGCTGCAGCAGCCTGCTTTCTCAGTGGAGAACACCCTTTAACTCCACACCTCTTCCCACTCCCAGGTGACAAACCCTCCATCTGCACCATCTTGGGAGCCATATCCAGCTTGCTCACCGACGAATGCCTGTGGAATGAAGCCAGCATGAGTACACTAAAGTAGGTTGTCCTTCTGTCCTCTGCCAGTGTTCAAAGAAAGCGTATGAGCATTCCCAGATCCGTAAGAGGGAAGGATACTTCCTAGCAGGGCATGTTATAGGAGAGAAAACATCTTCTGCCTTACTGCTTGGCTTCACAATCCAGCATTTGGGCACAGAGTTGTTGCTGTTGTAGTTACCGTTCATTTCAGAAGCTTTGACTTGATTTGATCTCAACGAAAGTTGCAAGCTGAGCAAGTAAGATCTCAAGTTCTGATATTTCAACACTCTGTTTTTGTGTCAGGTTTAGGATAAAGACTCAGAAATGTGACCCACCTGCTCCCCCACTGAAGTAGTTAAATATGTTATCACATGGAATGTTTCTTTTTGATGTTCTCCAAATCAAAACAGCTCATTTCAGCTTTGTTTCAGGTGGAACTGTATGCCTACAGGTAGTTTTAGTGCTTCTGCTTTGTAGACATCAAGACCTATATCCCATTCAGCACACAGTCACAATTTTCTTGGTGCACTGTTCCATTTCAGACAGAGAAAAAATACATTAAGAAAAAATTAAAAACAAAAAAACATTTTGACAAAAAGAACCATCCCACAGAGAAGAAGAACCATGTAGCTCAGATTACATCTCCCAGAGAGGTATTGCGGGGCTTAGGCACACACAGGTTACTACCAGACTGATCCTAGTTGTTTCCAGTGTGTTCCAGCAAACCGTGTTTGAATTGAGACATATGATTCACTAATTAAATACTTCATCTTTTTTTTTTTTTTCCTAGAAAAAATGAACTTCTGTAAAAAGTTTCTTGGTGTAGGTTTTAAAGCAGCTGTGGAGCTTAATATATTTGACAATCAAGCTATTATTTAAAGATCTTAATATAGATTAAGGATACTCAGACTCAATTCTTCAATGTTTTGGTCAGACAAGAAAGTGTTCAAATATTTACTGGAGAGGACTATAATAAACTGGATTAATCTCTACCATATTTTTCCTAGACAGAAACGTCACTTCAAACATGATTCCCCTCCGGTGGTGGCCTTCCCCTCCAGTAACCGAGTTCTTGGTATCTGCAGCACCAGCAGAACAGTTCTGTTGTGAAAGAAGGAAATCGGCAGAGCCACAAGTTCTGCACTGACTCAGAATAAAACTGAAGTCTCAGAAGAGGAGCTGAGGTTGAAGGATGCTCTTCAGAAGTTCCAAGAAGGCAGTTTGCTTTGAAATAGCCCCAGTGGCAGGGAAGCGTTACTGTGAAATTGAAGCAGAAGTCCTCGGTGCTGCAGCTTTCGCAATACTGAAGCTCTGTGCTTTCACCTTCTGTCACAAGTCGTTAGGAACACCAGTTCCTGTTCAGACAGCCCAACTGCTGACCGTACCTCGGGCAGAGGTACCTCTTTTCTCATTTCACTGGCTTTGGCTGTGCCTTCAGACAGCTGCGCTGAATTTCCCAGCGACGCCCGCAGTTATGACCCCTGCGATGAGAATCCAGTAATTCCTCCCGTCTGTCTGGACGAAGAGCTGTGGTATCCAAGTGTTTCCTCTGAAGTCCACGTGCCTCCTTCTCCCCCTTATCCTTCATGTCTGAGCGCTGACACGGTGTTTGAAGTCGTCGGGTGACCAGTACACACTGCAGAGCCTCCTTTCGGAGTTTTGGGCTTGTAGTTGCCAGCACACGCTCCCCTTCCCTCCAGAGTGACCTGGAGTAGCTGGGAGGTGTCACAGCCCTTTCCTCTTGCCAGCTCGCACTTTGGATAACGACACCCTGCTTGCTTGTATCCCCTTTGCAGGTTCGACTAGACACAGTGTGCGATTCACATCCCCCTGGAGCTTGCCATGTGGAAAAACAATACCCTCGTGTACCCGAAACGTTCTTTAATCCTTCTAGATTAAATATAGGTGGTGGGCACCTGAAAGGAAACAGAGAAAGCGGCTGAACAGACTGAACACAGCCTTGAGTCTCTAGGCTATGAAAAAAGAGAAGCCCTTGCATATGTTACTGAAATTTGACTCCTGATGAAACACGCACCGCACAGGCTCAAGATCACACCTTAAGATCAGAAGAGAAGACATCAAAACGCGAGGCAGACCTCAGTCTGTCTATCTCGTTCTCTCCCTTTATGACCAAGTACGCCACAGCTGGGGGGTTGGAGCCCAGTTTACCCTAAGAGATCGGGCCACTGAGGGATTTCCCTGCGCACCACAGCTCTGGGCTCCTGGCAGCAGGAGGCTGCCTGTGGGGTTGTGACAGCCCAGGGAGGCTGAGCCGCTGGAGGAGCCTGCAAGAGCCCCTCTGCTTTGTGCCACTCACACGGGGAAGACTGGGCACACAACCACACAGCCCGGACCACATAGGAGCAGCATCAAAAGTTACTCCTTGCAGCAGTCCTCGGTGAGAGTCAGACAAAATATGACAAACCTGAAAAGGATAAAAGAGCACCACTGCCCAGCAAAAATCAGCCAACAGAGCTTTCACCACTTTCTTTCTTCCCTCGAGGAGGTCATAGCAGACTCGAATCACCTTGTGCCCTCCATCCCTTCGACATCTGTGTGCCAGGCGTCCAGCCCTATGGGTCAGCTCCTGCCAGCTGTGCCCAGCCACGCTTCCCGGGGGAGCAGGCAGCCCTTCGGAGGTCTTGAGGGACCTCCACGGTCTGTTATGATCCCTTCAGGTAACGTTCCCCAACACCTGTAGCCATTTGTCGGCTTGCTGATGTTAATGCTGCGAGAACTCTTATCGGATGTATTTATTACCGGGGTTGTTAATGTTTTGGGAAGGCACGGGCTGGCTTGGGTTCAAAGGAGGACCACGAGAATGGAAAGTAAGCCCTGAAGGTGCTTATTTCAGGAGCTCCTCACTAACACACCTTGCTAAGGAGAAGGTTGGTAAAGGGTGTGGATACTCGCAGCTGCAAAGGGTGGTTTAGCACAGGGCTCTTCGGTTCTGCACAGCAAGCTCCAGTTTCTGGCTACTGAAGTTAGGACCTCCTACGATACATCAAATGGAGCACATTTCTGATCACTGGGCAGAGTCTGGGGGCATCGATAAACTCGCCAGTGCTTGAGGCTCTAAGGAGAGAAGAAGGAAGGTGTGCTGCATCATCCGACACGCACCCATGTGCAGAGGGGAGCCGGGTGCGTGAAGGATGTGAGGTAGAAAGATCTGGAGCTCTGTGTTTTAACTCAGTAACATGTAAATGCTTTGTTCCTGCAACACAGTCGGAAAGTTAGCAGTGGAAAGACGTGCTCGAGGTCTTGTTGTGATCTAAAATACCAGAAAGTGAAGTGCTGCAACTTGTGTTATCATTAATGGATTTATTCGGACGTGGAACAACATAAACAAGAGACAACTGTGGTACCATTTAATTCTGGGGAGACGATGCGGCCTCTGCCAGAGCATCAAGCAGGAAACCCAAATGCATTTTGTCATTCCAGTCTCTGCAGATCCCTCGTTCAGTGGCTATCGGCGCAGGACTCACATGAAGGAAAACAAAATAAAATCACTCGTTGCTCTTTATAAGTGTTGAACATCTCTCATCTTCACAAAGAATGTGATCGTGAAGATGGGACAGTGTTAGGGACGGGTCTGGTTTTGTAACTGTGGTGTGGGAGCAGGGCTTATCTCCTTCTGGAAAGCTTTAGCCCCACGCTGTTAGCTGGAGGCTGCCAAGGATGTGCTTTGAGGAGTTAGGAGATAGTTAGAAGTCAGGGAACCTGGAAGGGAAACCGATACTGAGGGGGAAAGGAAGATCAGAAGTCCTTCGTGGTCAATGAGAATAAAAGCTTGCTTTTTCTGGAAGATTTTTTGCTTTGTGGAAGATTTGTGTAGGCCGGGATGAGAGTTTTAGTTGGGCGCTCTCCTACCTCCTTTCCGTGGCTCTTTTTTTTCCGGAGCTATTGGGACGCTTATTGTACCTGAGACAGGAATTCAGCTTATGGGAAGAAGGTAAAGAAGAAATTATCCATCGATTTCTTTTTCAAGTCAAAAGGCTTAATTAACAATATTCCTGCTACAGACTGCTTAAATGTGAGGTGGCCTTTGACATTTGTTGAGACTCCTTATGGCACTCAGGACTATGGCTGACTACTTGGGGCCATCTCTATGCTGTTCACAGAATCACAGAATCACAGAATCGTCTAGGTTGGAAGAGACCTCCAAGATCACCGAGTCCAACCTCTGACCTAACACGAACAAGTCCTCCACTAAACCATATCACTGAGCTCTAAATCTAAACGTCTCTTAAAGACCTCCAGGGATGGTGACTCAACCCCTTCCCTGGGCAGCCCATTCCAATGCCTAACAACCCTTTCAGTAAAGAAGTTCTCCCTAATATCCAACCTAAACCTCCCCTGGCGCAACTTCAGCCCATTCCCCCTCGTCCTGTCACCAGGCACGTGGGAGAACAGACCAACCCCCACCTCGCTACAGCCTCCTTTAAGGTACCTATTCCTCCTGTTCCTCCAGTGTTCGTTTTGAAGAGTGAAGACGAGATTCCTTGGCAAGCAGGGTCAGCATTTTTCATACACTTACAGTGCAGGAACACACCTCAAAAAAACCCTATGGCCTAAAACCAGGGGCATAATTAGGTCTTCCTCTCTGTAGTTCATGTTCTTGAATTGTGTGAAATTGCGACTATAACTGATGAGTAAAAACAAAACGTTAGAGGGAGCTTTCCATTTACAACATTTTTACTGGGAGCCGAGTCCACCCTGACCTCGGTAGGCAGGAAGGATTTTGTGAAGGACACACGACTTTGCCTAGACGTCACAGACTTAAACTGGCGACGTGAGGTGGAAAACTGGAAAATGAGGTGGCAAAAAGTGCATGTTTTTACATACATACGCAGCAGGCACACAGTCAGTCACACGGCAAGGAGGCATGTGCTGCACCGGATCAAAGGGGAAGAGCCTAGTGGGAGATTAAAGGGGGAATAATTGCAGGCAACCAGAAAGTTTTATGATGGAGGTGCTAATAATATACAGCAGAGGTAGGAAACTGCAAGGAACAGAAATGAGGCTAAAATGCAAATAAAAGAGATCCTTTGATCCGTCTGGCTTCCCCCCTGTATAACAGAATTATTTTATCACCCTCTTACTTCATTTCCCTTCCACTTTCATCTTGCTTTCCTCTGATAACTTTCTAGTTCCTCTGCCCTGACACCACACCAGGTTTGCCTCCCTCCATATGTCTCGAAGCAGTGCAGGATGCGCCTTTATCACGGGCTGACTCAAAATATGAAACATCTTCAGTGAGAGATTGTACTTCTCATTTTAGCGCCGATTTTGGGAAGCAATGGAAGAGGTGGTGGAGGGAGGAGCTCTGAAAGTCCCCCCGCATAGCAAGCCACATGGCTTGTTCAGCCCCAAATGCCAAACTCCTGCCCACCGTTCTGGGTGAAAACATAAACATTTAGAGAAAAGAGAACCTAAGAAAGGAGTAGCCTGGGAACCGAGCCTGGGAGTGGGATTTTCAGAATGCTTTTTGCAAATTTCTGATATTTACCAAAGCCAAGGAAGTAAAAACCATTTCCCTTTCTCCCTCCATCCCTTACTCCGTATCCTCTTTGCTTTCACAGGTCAAGAGGTCCGTGACCAGAAGGAAGGAACCCAGCCCTTTCTAAACAGGACATCATTTGAGTCCCCTAACAGAAATCTCAACTCTTCAGGACTTCAAAAAGCCTGGTCAGTCCTAGCTCAAAGCTCAGGCTAAACGTGGTTACGTGAGTCACCGCTTTACTGATTTCATACCTCAAGCATGAGGGGAAATAACAGCGGTGATACAAATGTGCAGCACAGTAAGGAGCCTGCAAGGAACAGAAAGGAGGAGAAAATTAAGGAGGGGTGAACAGAAAGAGCCGGTTTCTGCTCTAACATGGCCAGGAGGCTTGTTGATGGCCTGGAAAAGGCTGAAAAGCATTCTGCTTGTCTGGCAGTGATATCTGGGGGGGCTTGCTCCGTGCTCGTTGTGGGGGTGAGCTTTAAAGCACGGTAGCTTTAGCTAGAGGGACTCGCGTGTTTACGTTTGAGTTGCAGTTCCAGCTGCGTGGGAAGGTGAAGACATCTTTGGTGTGTTCCCGTTTCGGAGGGTGCCCTGGGAAGGAAGGACTAATTTGGAGGCAGTGTTCTTCCTGACGACACTGAAATGAATTTGGTACCACTTCTGGGGGAGATTCAGAGCACCCTTTTTACTGAGTGCTTGCATGGGTAACATTGGTGAGGGCCTTGCTGCCGTGAGGGTCGGGGGCGTCCTGCATCGGCTGCAGGGGCGAGCTGGGTGGATGGAGGTCAGGAGTATCCCAGGTTCACCCCGAAAGCTGGTGGCATCTGCCTCCTATGACCTGAAACGGGCTCGCCTCTGAGGGACTTTAACAAAAATGCCTGGTTTCCCACTTGTTGACTAGTTTTCTGGTCCTCTGGGAGAGAGGGATGCTCCATGCCTTGCACGGCACAGGATAGTTCAATAGTAGTGGTAAAAGGAGACACGTACAGCTCTGGTCTGCAATGATCTGTGATGAGATTGCTGCTGCTGCAGCAGTTCCAAGAGCTTTGGGAGGAATTTTGCTAAAACTTCCCACAAATTTAAGAACTACTTGGCCTGAAAGTCTGGCCGTGTTTCAGTGATGTGTAAGATATAGGGTTTTGTGTGCTCAAGGGTTAAAAACGAAAATTAGAAGGCGAGGGTCTCTGGGATGCGCTCTTGTATTCTCGGAGTTCCCAGCTTGGTTCCGGAGGGCCAACTCACCCGTATTTCTCCAGCCTTGCCGTGGTGTTGACTTTTGCCAGGTATTTTTGGCGGCTGCAGCTTCACTGAAGGCCACGAGAGGTCAGCACTGGATAAGTTTGCATCCCTGACGAGTGGTCCTGAACTCTTCCCGGGCAGATGACAGCATCACACCCGGGTCGGCAACACCAGGGAGCACCGAGTCGCTTCCAGTAACGGGGTGTGTGCATCCCAGCCTCAGTTTGTGCACGTCTTTAATCTCTTCTCTGCTAAAAACGCGCTGTTTTCTAGTTATTTTTTCTTTTATTTTTTTCTGGGTTCTCATTTTCGAAATGAATTTGGGGGAAATCAGTCTCTAAACCAATTTTAATTTATGTATAAAATAGAAATATACATTATTGTTATATATTAAATGTTGCTTATGGCATTATGACAGCAAGCTAAGCAGTCTGCAAAGCTACCAGCTAAGAAGTCTGGGAGGGAAGGGTCAATCTGCTTCTAGCCAAAAAGGGAATGCTCACACACTACTCAAAAATAACGAAGGTAAAGTTTGGTGGATCACTGATCTGCAGAGTCGGATTTAGACACTTGGAGCTATGCCATAAAGTTGGTTAAAAACAAGCCTGGTAGTTTAAGCCAGACCTTGGTAGTGTGTCCTCCCTTTCTCCCTGTCCATAAGGGTTTTGTTTTGTTGTTGTTTTCTTTTGTTCAACAGCTTGGCAAAAAGAATCGAAGTTTTGCTTCAGAGCAGGACACAGTACTATAGTGGCAAAGCTAAGCCAAAGAGTAATGAGAAATTTGCTTGTCGTTTGTCTTGCCTTAAAACAAATGTGTTTGAAATTCTTCTCCTCCTTCCTCAACAATTTTAAGTGAAAAAAAAAAAAAAAAAGATTTCATTTGTTCATGTTGGTATCATCTGGGGATAAAGCAGGAAAGTATAACTCAGGAACGTGCAAGTTCTCCCTCTCTCTCTCTCTCTCTCTCTCTCTCCCCCTCTGTTTCAAAGCTAAATTTAGAACATAAATCTTAGCATAATGTTTACTTTTTATTTTGCTAGCCAAAAGGAAAAATGTAGCTTAGACTTCAAACCAATACGGCTGTTTTTATAGCCTAAATATTTGTCTTGGCACCGTAAAAAAGAGTGGGTGGGAGGGGGAGAAAAAAGTTGGCAGCTTAAGCAAATAAAATAGAAAATAATGCATTCAATTAAGGGGCACCAAAATGATATTGCCATTCCTTAAGTAGCACTTTCATTGCTAAAATGTTGATTCCAGTGTTACAGGTTCCCAGCAGGAACAAAGAAGTAAGGTTATAACGTAACGATTCTCTAGCACCACATTTGGAGAGCAGGTCTCAATGGTGCTGGTATTAAAAAAAAAAAAAAAAAAAAAAAAAAAAAAAAAAGACGATGGCAACATTTGAAGTATAAAATGCACAGGATATTTCAAGAAAAATTGTTTTCTTGCAGTGAAGAGTATTTGAAGCCCAAATTTGAACCTAGTGAATTATTTTAGCTAAAAGAAATGAGGTTGGAGGAAGTTACTGATGCATGCAGAGAAGGGAGCATTCTGTCTCAAATTTTCTAAAGGAAGTACATGAGGGCACAAACTATTTCTAAACCAAATGCACATACGGCAGTCACTTCTTAAGGCTGTTCGGAATTAACTCAAAACGGGGCAGAGGCTGTGGAAAGGGGAGAGGAGGGAGTGTAGGTATTCAGCTCTGCACCAAACTGAAATCCCCGTTCTTTAATGCTTCTGCTTTGTACAGTGCTTAAGCCACATTCTTTGCACAAAGCTAACTGCAATGGTCGGCGCGCCTGTCTTCAGAAATATCGCAACAGAGATTGTTGCCTTTTAGAGTGGCATTTAATTAGCGGGATTTAGTCTGAAATACCACTGAAGCACTTCCTTGCTAATTATGGCTTCAAAATCCCTTCCTTTTGCAATCTAGACGAGTGGGCTGTAGGATCACCTGGTCGCAGGACCCTAATGACACAGCTTTGGGTACCGCCTGGCAGGAGGGGGGGTCTCTGAAGGCGACAGCCTCCTCCAACAGAAGCACCAAGGAGCACCTTTCACTCCAGCAATGCCTGGTACGTGTTGGATTAATGCACACTGGGGAAGGGGACGCTCAGACCGGCCTGGTGCTGGTGCTGGTGGGCAGCAGGGCAGGGGCTCCTCACCCGAGCTGCTCTGCCTCTGCCCTGGAGAACAGACGGGCTTAGAGATCTTCCTGACTAGAGATGGACGGCTGTTGGTGCATGTGTGTGGTGAGGAGATGTTGCTGGAAGGGAGAAAAATATGAACAGAAGAGTGATTAAACCACTCATTAAATTTAATAGCCCTGCTATTTATATTGGAGTTGGCTTTGCAGCAGAGGGTAGGAATGCATTAGCCAAAGGAAAATCTAAATATGACCTAACAAAGCGAAGGGAGTTGAGAATTTGGACAGAAACAGTATTAATTTATACTTTTTTTTCCCCCCCCACAAACTACTCCCTGTTTCGGGAATGTCTCTCCTACTCGTGAGTTCAAAGCAGTAGCTTCATTAGCTCTGCCGTGAGGAAGGCTTATTCTGTTCAGACTAATCTTTGTGTATCAGGAGCGTTCCCTCACGTGCACAGGGAAGGAGGTCAGTCCCGTTTGTAATGAAGTCTATGCAAAGGCTGTCATTGACTTGTGCAGGTTCTTGGTTGATGTGCTGGCATTTGTGGCTGTAAAAGAACTAATTTTCACACAAACAAGTTGCAAAGTAGTACATATGGGTTTTATTACATGAATAATTTGACATACTCCTTGGTAATTGGTTACAAGTGCATTTAATGTTTTGTGGACATCATAACAGTCGGAATATCTCAGCTGAACAGTCAGTATTTGGCTGAATTCAAGCCAGTGCAATTCATGACATAACCATAAACAGGAAATTACAGGTCTACGATGAGGTTAGACTAGATAGATAGCAACAGCATAATTATTGTCACATCAAAGCATTACAAAGTATGAAAGCCCAATATTTCAACTATCTCTAAAATGGTATTTGTACAAACCTGTTGTAGATACCTAAATGTAAGGAGTCATCACATCGGTAATGCATCATGTCTTTCTCTATTCTGGGGAGTTGTTTCAATGTTCAAAACCATTTGGGGCCACAAGAAGAAATGTAAACATCTGATGGTCCTTTGAAAGTCCATTCTGAGAAAATACATTGTGTGCCACAGGAAAAGTGCATTCTAACTGGTGTGTCTGCTATGGCCAGTTCGACTCAAATTCACATAGCACCAGGTATTTATCCATTTCTGCAGTAAAAAGTTAGAAAATCTTTGTATTAACTCAGAAAAGAGAAAACAAAGTCAAAAGTTTTTTTTTTTTTCTTCTTCTTCTTCTTTCTTTAGAGGATCAGCAATTAAATAAAAAAAACCCACCCAACATTTAAACAGTTACCTCTTATGTACAAAGGAACCAAAAGCTAGCAAAGCGCATAGCCAGAGAACAGTCTTTATTTATTTATTTACTCTCTTCAGGTTCACGTACCTGAATATCTGAGTTTATTTACAGGTGGACAGCTATCCACAGAAGTAATAATCAGAATACTTCTATTTGGCTAAAAGTCGTATAAAAAAAGACAAAACACTTTTTTTTTTTCTTCAAATACTTTCCAAATATATATATATATATATTAAAAGTATTCAGTATTTCCATTAGTGCCAGAGTTGGAAGCTCTTTCTCGTTTTAAAAAGTTAAGTTGGTGATCGTAAGTGATGACGAAGGCCTGACCGCTGCGCTCAGAGCTGGGATTTGAGGGACTGCAGCTGGAGCTGCACCAGACCCACGGGGCAGTTGCAGGTTGAAAAGAAATGCAGTCGTGTCTTTCTGTTGCTCTTACAGGTCACGTCCTGGACACAGGATCTCCCAGCTCCGAGGAGCCCCCCGTACTGCACCGAGCACCCCTACGGCTGCCCCTGCGTGACCCCCCAGGGCAGGCCCTCTGCTGATGGCCATGGGCACGCCTACGGGAGGTACGGCAGCAGATAACCCATGAAGACCTGTCCTCAAGCATTTTTTGTCACGTCAGCGCGTTCTGTGGATCACGTTTTAGGGGCCCTGGTAAGGAACATGCTTTTCTGTTAGGCAACATACAAAAAGCGCTGCATTTTTTTAAGGATGGTGTTTAAAAAACAAAACAAAAAGAAAACCCAAATCCGCCAAAGTACTGTAATCATTGTTTATGCAAACGGACAGATAGCATGGTCAGGGAGCTCAATAAATGGGGAAACATAATTTCCACTCTAATTCTTGTAAAGAATATAAAATTAAGGGCCTTAGCCCACCAAATACAAACACATACTGTAAAAATATTTTTCAATTAAGCATAACGTAGATGAGTGCACGTCTCCAGATAGGTAAAAATACCACTGCCTTCATACCAGTATCACATATTTGAATAGGTTGCATATAAACAAAATCTTTCTTTGTTGTTCAGTCCAGGCTTGCTTTACTCTAAAGCAAGGGTGTTCCTAGTACATCTTTTTTTTTTTTTTTGGTCTTTCTTCCTTTAAGATAAACCATAAGAACACACTTCATTCATTGACCCTATTGGGCTGATGTATATCACAGCAACAACCCAAAATACAAGTATTGCTGCATGCGATACCTTTCCCTTCGTTTAATTACCTCAGCTACAAGGACAAGACAACCATGTTCATCTTTCCACTGCCTTCCAGCAGAGGGTACATTCAAACCGAGGCACCCCAGCCCTGAGGCCCCGGTGGTGCTCAGGGCGAAGGACCGAGCGCTGTGAGCAGGGGATTGATCACCTGGGGCATGGAGAAGTGGTGCCAAGGGCAAAACTGGGGCTGTAGGGGGCTGGAAGGGCTCTCGCGAGGGGGAAGATGGTGGCTGCAAGCCCCATTTGCAGTGGCCTCCTACTTGGCATAGCTTCTTCCAGCCTTGCTGCCACTGACCCCGTGTGAGACAGCAGCTGCTGGTCCTGCTCTGCTGCCCGGGCCTGCAGGAGGCCGAGAGGTGCGAGAGGTGCCAGGGCTGGAGCAGTCCGAGCGAGCGCAGGGAGCACATCTGTCCCTCTGCTCGGCTACCTTGGACCTGGGGCCCAACCTGGTCCCCTGGAGCGGGGAGCAGCCGGGACAGAGCCAGGTCCCTGTCACTCCGCTCCCACCTCTCGCCTTGTCAAAGCTCTGAAGCAAAACAGGTGAGAATTAAGCGCTAAAGGAGGCGGGAGCGCCTCCAGCTCCTGGAGCTTGGGAGTCGCTAACCTAGAGGAAAAGGTTGGAACGGAGTTGACTCGAGACACAGGATGCAGCTGGATGAAATGCATAGTTCGTGTGTATACATTCATTCGCACGGATCAAAGGGAGCTTCCTCGCTGTAGTTTGATCACCACCTGCTTTCAGCAAAAACGCGATCTGACAAAGCTACGGGAGAGCAATTAAGCACACATCTTGTGAGTTAATCGTAACTCGATGGTATTTCCCAAAGAAAGTGGCTTCTTTTGCTTCTTGCTTTTTTTGAGATAATTTTAAGTAGGTTTTCCTTCAAAGACTCCTGTTTCTTCAAAAAATGTCTAACATTACCATGGATTTTGAGAGATTCCAGTTCAGTGGTGGCCATCTGAGCACCAGCGTTGATAAACCTGCTCTGAGGTTTACCAACAAATACAAGCCCTAAAAGACAAGCAAGCAGACCAACAGAAACCTGGTTTTAAAGACGGCAATGAGCTAGATTAAAAAGTGATTCTTTTAAAACGCTGAAATTCTAGTTAAGTAGTAGTGCTTTTATGCTTTTTTTTTTTTTTTTTTTTTTTTTTTTTGCAATAGCTGAGCTAATATTTTGAAAACTCTAAGAGTTTGCTTGCAGCTTTTATTTCAGTTAACACTTTGGAACCTAGCTGCTTCCCGGCAGGAACATCTGTTGTCCTGAGCATCCCTGAACACACAACAGTGATGTACCAGGCAGGATAGACTTAAAAACAAGCAGAAAACCTGGGTTTAAATGATCATTTTTAATCTTGTTTTCCGTTTGTGTTTTTTCTTTTCTTTTTTCTGAAGAAAAATTGCTTTCTCATTTACTAAAACACAGTGATGTGCAACAGAATATAACGCCAACAAAGATTAGTGACTTTTACTAATCAGAATGTTCTAAAAATATTTAATTCAGAAATGCAATGCTTTGTTCGTGATTCTTCATGCTCTTGCTTTCTCATATTCTTAATTTTCACTTTAGGAAAAATTGTTTCATGCACTTATGAGATGATTTAGATCCTTCTCTGCAATTTTTAGTCAACCGTATCTAAGCAAATTGCACAAAAAGCATTTTTAAAACTAGAAAAAATGTAGAAATCAGGATTTTCAAGGAGGAGAGTAAAATTTTTAAAACACATTTGGCAATCAAAGTGAAGAAATACTGCCTATAGCTAGTGAACTGATAATTCACAGCAAAATGAAAAAGCAAAGATTTTTTCCATACAAATAATGAATATTAAAAGCACAACAGGATGAGGGCTCTTTCTGGGCTCCTTCTAAAACCCAGTGACTGGAAACAAAGAATTCATTTCCTGAATTATTCCAATAATTTGAGAAGAAACTATTCCTTCTCTACATTTAGAAAAAGTGACTCTGTCAAAAGCTGGTTTAGTGCATTAACAAACTCAGGAGCTGGTGCTTAGCAAACTAAATAGTTCAGTAGTCTTTCTTTAAAGTTTCAAGTACAAGCACATGGTTTTTACTATTTAAACTCAATTTTCATAGACTTTTAGACATTAATATGCACACTGCTAATTTCACAAATGTTTTTAAGGAAAATATTTGAAATGTTTGGGGTGTCACCACTTGCACTAAGAACGACTCCCTGCGTAGCTGAAGTCTATTTGAAGTGCTCTTGATTCAGCATGCAGGAGCAACTGAGATGCAGACACAAAGATTTTAAACACTTTTTTTTTTTTTTCATAGAAAGTAACAGCAAAATTCCTAGAGGAATTTTGGAAAGCCTGAGTCTATACATTTTTGATCAAACACTAGGACATTTCCAGTGGCAATGGACTGCAGAGGCGTTTTGATGAGTTATGGCTGTGGTCCTGTGCCTTCCACCATTCTCCCCAGCTGCTGGCACTACGGGCAGACACTGAGGGAGTTAGCAAAAGTCTGCACGGTGGCATTTTGTTGTTCTGTGTTTTTTGTTTTTTTTTTTTCTTTTTATAAGAAACAGTTGTTAGCCATGTCCAAGTGGCTGGCAGTGGATTTACCTTACCTAAATCTGCAGCGCTGCTCACAGGCTGCCCCCAGAGGGCAACGAGTTATCAGCTTGCCAGTAAGTATGAGCTACATGCGAAAGTCTCTCTCTTTTAAGCCTTCCTTCAAACACACATAAAAACACAGAAAGCAGTCGGGGAGCAGTGCTGCTGTTGTGCTGCTGAAGGACAGCCACCCACCAGGATCCCCTGCTCCTGATTGTCTTCTGTAGGGGAAGCTTGATGGAAAAAGGGCAAGGTGACACATTTGCAACTCAAATGGAGTCTGCACCCACGCTGCTAGACTCAGCAGTCAGCCGTCACTTGTGCCTGGGGATGCAGAAATGGGCCAGCGGGGTGTCTGAGGTCACACACTCGCTGATCAGCCAGGGAGCGGAGAGCCCAGAAGGATTTGCCCCAGGAAGGAGGGAGCATCACGGCTCCTTGTCCCCTTTACTGCTCCGTGCTCCACTCACAGTCGCCGCAGACTTCCCCACTTCTATTTGGAACAAACACAGTTCGGATGAAGTAAAAGAAAAGGGGTCTTTATTTTTTGATATACTGCACAGGATTCTGCGCTGGGGCAGAGGAATTGTTCTTTGTTAAAAGCACTGAAACTGGCATCTAAAAATACTTAAGCTAACCCACATGCAACAGTATTAGGGCCCTACGTTTGACACCAAGATCAGGAGGAAGACGATTTCTTCATTAGCACATCTAGGAACAAGAAGATTGTCTTTAGGACATTGGTTCCCCAAACTGGGGGGGGGGGAATAAAGCCAGAAAAAAACAGAAAATAGCACTGTCAGCCTGGAAGCAGGACTGTTAGCATAAGAGTTCGGAGAGCTCCTGCTGAAAGCAGGAAAACACGTGCTCACATAGGGCTTCTGGTGCTCCCACACAGCTTCTAGTGAGAGGTGGGTGGAACTAGACGATCTCTTAGGGCCCTTCCAACCCAAACCATGGCCGTGATGCTGTGATTCAATGATTCTCTAATTCTGTGGTATATCCTACTTGTGAGAGTTCAGAGACCAGAGGCATCTCAGACTGCCCAGTACCCAGAGTCGTGTTAGAATAGTGAAAACCTCTCTTTGGTAATTAAGTGAAGCTGATTTCAACTTTTCTGGGAACTCCTCTCATGTCAACTTGGCTTATTAAATGACTTCGCACTTTAAACTATTTCTTAAGGCCCATATCAATTAAACTAATGCAGGTTTTGTATACAAGCAAATCCAATGGCTAGAGCTTTGTCTCCTGCTTATCCATATTCCATTTTAAATCATGCAACCCATTAATATATTGAATTTACTAAATAATAAACCATTTCAGAGGCTACAATATTCCTCAGCATTATCATTAAAAGATTTCCAATCTAAATAGTTTATTTGCTATGTTTTATGGAACTTGCATTTTTATCAAAACATCTGAGTGTCACGGTTAATTTCTAGGTGAAACTAGAGTAACAAAAAGTTTTGTACATCAAAAATACGTGGCCCAACAAGTGAAAAAGCACATAAAGTGCAATGCAGAGCACATTAAAGCTCTGTGAAATAGATTTACACTGAATGAAAGAGGAAATGCGCTGGTTCTAACAATATTAATGCAGAAAAAGTGTTTTTAAGAAAGAACTCTTTTACTCTGTATTCACCAAAACAATATCTGATAGGAAACAAAGGAAAAAACAATACATGTGGGCAAGTATTTCCCTTTTGTGATTGAAAAGAGGCAAAGGGATGCAGGGATCTAAATACTGCAGTCTTAGGCAAGCACAGGGCACTGGAAATCCTGTATTCATGAACCCGGGCAATTGGGCTCCTGCTTTTCTACTGACTTAACGTGTGCTGAGTTCACTCCTGTCTCTATTGGAAATACTTTTTTTTTTTTTAATATGAAATGTAAGTAGCAGATGACAAGAAGGTGTAATTGCTGTTTTCACAGAGTTTAAACAATCGCAGTGCCACTGCTGTGACCTCGCTCGAGCTGCGTGCCGAGCCTTTCCTCCCCACCACCGCTGCACTGGGACGCTTGTGCCAAGCGGCGGAGGACCTGCACTAGGAGCCGGAGCTTTCTATTCAGGAAAATTCCTGCCTGTGTCCGGACAAGAAGCACGGCCCGGCTTCCTGCGGCCCAGAGATCTCACGCAGAGGTAGCACCTCCCCTTCGCACCCACCAGTAAAACGTGCATGGCCCCAAATTACCCCGACTGACTTCAGACTGGCTCCGGGACGCGCCTGGGGTGAGGGGAGGACTAAGGTCCCGCGGGGTGGCTTTTCGTGCCCCTTTCCTCCTCCTGTACCTGCTTAGCAAAACCGCGGCACGGTTGAGGTGTAGCCTTAGGCCTCACTGGGCGTAGGATTAGTGAGCCACTGCTGGCCACATGAAGAGCGGAGCCACAAACCCAGCAGGTCATGCACTGACACAGCTTTCGGGCATTTTCTACAGACCTGTGCTTTTAGGAGTGGTTCAAGCCAGCACAACCCAGTGTATTGTTCTGTAGCCGTACTTTTGCCAGCAGAAAAGAGAGGCTGAGAGGCTGTGGGCAGGGACAGTAGCCCAAGCTTGGGCCAACCCAAGCTGCTCTGAAGCCAGGTAATAGGTGAGGTGTAGAGCTCTAAATCTAAAAGAATATTCCCCCAAACCCGTGACTGACAAAGACAACATCCGGTTCCTTGCAAACGCACTGGTGGCTGGTGCCGTGTTCGAAATCCCACTGGGAAAGCGATGGAGCAGTGCCCCCTTTGTAAGAGCCTGCCAGTAAAACACTCAGGAAGGGGAGGAGTTGGGTTTTAAGCCTCCCCTACCTGAGGGTCAAACCCAACACCGGCCTGGTTTTAGGGCTTGTTGCTGGATTCCAGCAGATCTTGGGAAGAAGCCTTTGGCCAGGTCACGGGGCAGGGAAAGCCCAGAAGCGAGGGTGCCCCCGAGATGCAGCACGGCTCTGGGAGGAGGGAGACCACCGCCTCTGCTTTCTGCTCTGACAGCGCCGTGTTTTACTCAGTGACCTTCCGTAAACGTGCCTGGCATCGTTGGGAGGGATCACACACCGCACAGCACGTGCTTAAAACAACTTGTCCCTAAGACACACCCAGCGTATCGCCACTGTGGTATCACTGGAAACCCAGCCAAGACCTTCCAGCGGCAGTGCAAACGTCTCGGGAAGCGTCTGTCCCTCTCGCAAAGCCTACGGCACACTGTTCTTTGCAAGCAGAGAGGGAGAGTCACAATTTCTCAGGCAGTGACACCGGAAACAGTCACACAGGGAAATCCCAAACCTCCTCCCCACAGCTGCCGCCCACGGGAGCCGTCCCAGTCGATGAAGCCATTCGCAGGGATAATGGCAGCTCTCCGGAGAAAAAATGTAATGCTTCGAGTGCTCAGCTTGTTACAGCGCATTTTACTCTTAATTGTGTAACAAGACTTCTTATCAAGCTTGTCAGTTAAATAAAATGAGCCCTCTGCGACTGACTGCTTCAGACTAGTGCAAACGTGTGAGAAGGAACCTGCAGCGTGGCACCTGAGGGCTGCAGACAGGGCTCACGCAAGCTTCGCAAGGGTGCTTTTCCTCTCCTCCTCAGAGTAATTAGAAGGATTTCCTGCTAACTGTTTGCACGACTTGGGAGGGGAAAATGCTTTTTTTGACCTTCAGTCTGTGTGAAAGACGGTCAGTGCAAAAGGTTGCATTGATGCTGTTCGATTCATCAAATTTGGTCTTTTCTGGTCAATTTATTCACACAATCTAGTTTTTAGTAACTGCGGTAATTTTAGTATCTGAACATGTTTGGCTAAAGATACTTCTGAGAAAAAATGATTCATTTGGGCAAGAAGGATCCGTCAGCAGGTTACGTACGCTGTTACAGAAAATAAATAAAGCCAGCGTTGGCTACTGATGGGGTGGCAGAACCTTTCCCTTCTGCACAGAAAATAGTGCAATGTTTTGGCAGATGGAATGAATTTGTATCAAAACCTACAGAGATGAGGCCGCAGAAGTGACAGCACACTACAAGGTAGCATCTGAACGAAGACAGTCCTGTAAGGTTTGCTGTGTGTAACCCCTTACTCCCAAGCCTCTGGTCTCAACACAAGTGAAAATGGGCCAAGAGAGAAGTTTCATTCTACTTACTATGCTTCCCTGAGCTATTTTGTTTCAGGCTGTGCCTCATGGCTCAGGCCTGTTCCAGTAACGTCTCTGAATTTCACTTTGTCCTTTGGCCCTTTGCTAGGAGAGTCAGAGGGAAACAACCGAACACCTTCCTGCTCAACAGACCAGAGCATTTCAGCCTGCCATTTAAATATGGATTCGGAGAACACGATGGGAACAGCAAGAGTGATGGAAAAATGGCATGTAAGTCATTATTTAACAGCAAAAGTCTAAGTTAGCAAGCCACCAGCCTGGAAAACCTCTGTTCTAGGGACCTCACAGTGCAGATGGAGAGAAGTTGTTCTCTCCGAACAGGAGAGCAGCCCTCCGGTTGCTTGTTCAGCCCCCAGAGCAATCTTTTTGTACATATCCACTTTTTGACGAGCTCTCCGCTTAAGAGGGAGTAGATCATTCAGACCGTGCAGTACAACGAAGGAAGAAATCTCCTCCTTTAAAAAGTTCTTTTCAAAAGAGTCTGATTTCAAGCCAAGTATTGCTAATTTAGGAATGTCTTCACAATTAGAATACAAACAGATGAAGCCCAGTAATAAAATGCAAGAGACAAAGCAAAATTTACCCAGAAGTAGGCATTTTCCTAACATCACTGGCAGTTTCAGACTAAACAATTTCTGTAACCAAAGGCAATGTTTTTTTGTCACTAATCCAAAATGGGTATAGCTTTGTAAAGGTGCTTTAGGTTACTTCCGCCATGTAAGACAACACACCGCTATTCTATGTAATTTACAGTTTTCCCTCTCTTCCTTTTGGTTCTTATGAAATCCCAAATTCTGTTTTGTAACTTACAATGAATGGATATAAAATTATACCAACGTTATCACTTCAGAGAGGTAATAAGATCCCAGTGCTATAAAAGCCCATTTTTAAAGAGTGCACATTTTGCAGCGCTGTACATACGCACACCGCTTGTTTCCGTAATTTAGCCCTTTGTAAGTATTGCACCTTGCTAATAAGGCTACCATCTATTTTCTCTTCAGTAACAGTACTGATACTCTTTTAACACTAAAAAAAACACACCAAGACAGCATCATCTGTGGCTTAAAAGCACGATATCCTCAAGTTTTTAGGTAAAATTACTTATTTTCTTGCATACTCAGAACTCTGTGCCTCCAGCTCCCCGGAGGAGTGCTGAGCGCACAGGGGATACAGGTGGGACGACACACATTTCTGCTTCTCATGCATTTTTTTCTGATGTGCTCAAATAAGTCCCGTTGAGCTTGATGGCAAATAGACACCTCTACATAACTAAGAAATGCTTTCACGTGTTAAAATGCTCAATTAAATGTTTCTTCTTTCTCGCGTTCCCTTTACAATGCAAAAAAATAAAATCCAAGAGTCCTCTAAATTCATCTCATCTCCTACACGCACAGTACGAATCGCGTAAAATCAGAAAAAGATTGTCTTACAAAGTGCATATTTTGCTCAAAGCCGTATGAACATCAGCTCCTTCCGCGGCCTGATTTCAGAAAACCACAAGCCTGGCTTTAGGAAGAGGGAGCAGCACATCCCCTCGCCAAAGCGAGCGCAGGAGGCTAAAGGCTTCCTTGAGCGCCTCGGTGGTGCTGAGCTTGCGTTTGGGACCGGGCAGCCCCTGTCTGCGCAGCCAGCCCAGCCCTGCCCTGGGGATCACGGGCAGCCCTGCCACGAGACATCGCCTGGCGTCAGTGCCACAGCTCCTACAGGTAAGTAGCGACACCCAAAGTCCTGACGTCGAGTGGGATTCACACGTTTAGGTCCCAATACTGAAGATTTTGGTGTGCATTTTTATTCACTTCAGTATATTTAAGAATTTGCAGAAAGAAGGCCCGGGACAACAGAAAAAGATTTGATAGGAAAAATTATTACAGACAAAAAAATAATCCTGTATAAATAAGGAAAACATTGAGAACTTGCATATGTATTCTTTTAAAATACTGGTTAACATGGTTCGGTAAGACCTTGGGGTGACTGAAGCTGATGCCTTTGCAGATATGAAGAGTTTGGTGGTGGCATTGTTTCTTTTAATTTCATGTAGAAATTAGCACTATGCACAGTGGAGCACTCAGTACCTCTGGGATATCATGCTAGTGTACGATTTTTTTGCTTGCTGAAGTGATTTGGTAAGTAATTCCATTACAGACAAAGTATGCTTTGACCAAGCAGCTACATGAACAAGAACCCTTTATATTTACAGCAGATTTTGAAAAGATTTATACAAATGTATAGATTTATAGTACATTTAGGATATGGTTCAAACTCACTTTCTGTATTTTTGTATCAGCTAAAATGTCTGGTTTGTGTTTGGACCTTCATAAGCTATAGTGCTGAGTGAGATCACATTCACCAATTAATGCTTCCTTCCAAGCATTAATAATATATTAATAATTCAAGTAGTGACATATTGCTCTTCAGATTTTGCCTAGAATAGAAAAAAAAGAAATTAAATTCTTACCCATCTTCCATTCAAATAAAACTACACCTTGCCTTGACAACCCTCCTATGCTCCCTGAGGAAATCTGCATTAACCTTATCTTTTTTTTTTGTTTTGTTAGTCTTCCCAAGGCATTTTGTATAAACATTTTAGTAACGTCTGTTTATCTGAACATTACACATTACATGCTAATGGCTGGAGGGCATAACACGGTAAGATAAAGACTGGGAGGTCAATCATACATTTTCGAAGAGGACTGGTTTCAAATGCAAGTAAGAAAACCTGGCCTTCCCGTTTGGCAAAGACGGCAAACACATTCAAACATGTCAGCATCCCTCCTTGGCAAGGAACTACATCAAGAAGTTTAATTTAATATCGAAACCCTGCCCCGTTAGTCTAATATTTTGTACAGTCCAAAGTAACAGAAAAGCTGAAATAGTGTCTGTGTTGCTAAATTAATTTCTATCGAGGGTATTGCAGATATCTCACGTTTACATTCAAACACTGAAGGAAAAAAGAATCTTGGCATTAAGATGTGTTAAAAAAGCAAAACACTAGCTCGTTACTGAATTTATCCATTCCCTTACATTTCAAATGGATTCTTGCTGTTAGTATAAGCAAGAACAGGAGCAACAAGTAGTTTATTTTTCATGGTGCCATCAGAAACAGACCCTGTTTTCAGGGTCTTTTGGGATTGTTACGCAAAATGGCCTGCGTGAAGCCGAAAGCAGACAGGTAGTGCTTTTCATATCGAGCTACAAACTCAGGAAGTTGCAAGCTGAAGATCCTTTGTATCTTGCGTTTGGACAGAAGCGAGATCGCTGTCTACGCGGAAGCACTGTAGTCCAAGATGGAGAAAAGCCTTCAAGAGGGCACTATCAGCTCCCGCGGCACACTGGCAGCCCTGAGGAAGTTTTTCAAGGTCAAGCAGACGCAGCCAAGGGCTGCTTCCATCTAGCAGACACAGAATGCATTCAAACCGTCAGCTTGATTAGTTTCTGCTAATGACTTACTCTCTTAATTATGTTGCTAAAGGTGTCATAAAAGTCTCCTACTCACACTGGAACAACAACTCCACTACGCTGCTTTGCAGCAGCCCCATTTTCCACCAGCAAAACCCTGACAGATGCAGGTTAGATCCAGCACTCTGCCAGGTCCCAGTTCCAGTGCTACCACCTACAGGAAGATTGATAACGTGTCAATAGACGACAAAGATGAGACTCCACAAACACTTCCTGATCAAAGTAGTTGAAGAAAAGGAGCAGCACACCATCTCCCTACAGATGACTGAAATTTATACCGACAGAAACAAGCCTCTCTTGCAACCTGCTGTATCTCTACACATGGCCAGCAAGCTTTTTATGTCTTGCCTTCTTCCCGAGATGGTTTCTCAACATATGACAGAGAGAGGATGAAAGAAATGACTTTGTGTGCCACACTTTCAGATGGGTCTGCCTGTCCTGCGGTCTGGGCAGGGCCACTCTACCTGGTCCCAGAAAACCATTCAGACCATCTTACTGGGTCCCAGCTCACAGCAAGACACAGAAAACCACTCAGACTGTCTTACTGGGTCAGGATGAATGAAAAAAGCCAAATGCAGCGACAAGGAAGTACACGTTGGACCATGACATGGAGCCAGAACCCGTTCTTAAACACAGGTTCTGCAAGAACTTGTTGCTAAAGCTTTGCCTTCCGATGTGTTCCTACCTCTTTGTTACCTTACACAGCGAAGGGGAGAAGGAACGAGGAAAGTAGGTGATGGAGAAGGGCTGCGAGGAAACCACGTATCATCAGAAAGCCGGTGTTCATGCCATGCTAACGATGTGGGTAAGGTAACCCAGCGGGAAGGCTTTCTGCTCAGCGCGGTCACACAAGCAGGCCCGGCAGCTCTGGCTCACACGACGATGGGTACCTGCTAAGGGATGACGGGCACTGCTGACAAGTGCAAACCTGCACGTCGCTTTGTGGAAGAGTTTTTGCTCACTTTGCATCCAGTGTATCCTTTTACACTTGTGCAAGGCACTAGAGAATCAGGCACATTGGGGTGGAAACAAATTTTTATGAGTAAGATGATCGGAGCTCGGAATGTCCAACAGCTGCTATTTCCTATAGGAACACAATCACGTTTTAAAACTGCATTTCTTCGAACATCTCCTTTTCCAGATGCTTTTGTTTGTTTAGGGGTAGAATAAATGGGGACATGAGAAACAGCTTTGTTCTAGGAAGAGAAATCCTGAAGAAAAGTATTTGGGAGTTACGCTGTTGACAGCCACTCTGCTACTGATGCCGACAGTCTCTGTAACCAGCATCACTGGCAGCAAGCGGCTAAAACTAGCAGAATTAATCCTCCCACTTGTGTATCTCAGAGGGAGGTTCTGGCTCTTGCCATCAACGCGCACGTGTCCAACCACCTGCACCACACAGACACTGCATAACGAGCTCTGGCCGTTCCTCCCGTCTTTGGGAGGTCAGAAAGAATGACCTATAAACTGCAAATAATTAGAAAATAGGGGAAGTGGTGTGCCCTGATGGCGCTAAACAAGCAAAGCATTCAAGCTAGCCCCTTCTTGGGAAACAAAGAGATCAAACTCTTTCTGGAAGGACTGTGCAGAACTGTGACATGAACCAGGCATTAGCAGGACAACAATACCGCGTGAAACAACACCGAAGCAATATACTAAAAAATGGAAGAAGTTATTTCGGAGCGTGCTCTGCGATGCCAAGACAGAGAAAGGCTTTGCTGATGTTTCTGGTCTTGCTGGCTGTGTTAAGAAGGCGAAGGGGATCTTCGCGGATGCCGGAGCGCAGTCAGCTGGGTGCCTGGGTGCCCTGAAGCAACCCGAGTCTGAAGCCTGAAGCAGCTCAAGAGGGCTGTGCCATCTCCCTAGCTCAGGCCATGAGCGAGACACGTTAACCAAAATGCCACAGCCAAAAGGTGCAGAACTGATTTAATATAAACTCTGCTGATTAAAGTTTGTGTAAAAATACTGAAAATTTAATTTTGTCCTGGCAAAATTTATGCTGGATTGAGTATTTCCTGTCCTCTGCTTGTTAACACAAACTTTCTATCACGATGGATGGTTTGCAGCTCTTGTGCCTCTACGTAATCCATAGCAAATCTGTACCAGAGGGCGCTCTGGTCTGGCACGAAAACCAATCTTCTGTGCAGAAATCTATAAAGAATAATCTTACTACAATAATTCGTAAAGTGCCCTCAGGAAAGGTGCTCGTGATGCCTTGACATTACGGAACCAACATACAATCTAACACATTATTTTTACAAAATCCTCCAAAGCAAAAAGGCAAAACACAAAAGGAAGGGAACAACAAATATATAAGCAAATACTGTTAAGTCTTACAATAGTCTAATTAACTATGAAACATTTTATAATTAGTCTTGCAGGGCTGTAAGAATAGGGGGAAAATTGGCAGGAGTATCTTTGAAAAGGCCCAGATTTTGTAAGTACTACCACAGTAAATACAGAAACAGCAAGTTCAGTGTTTGAAGACGAAATTTGAGACTATGAATTACTACGAGGCATTTTACTACAGACATTGAAAAAATACAACATACAAAGAAACCCCACGAGCCACATTTTGCTGAGGAAAAAAGATGATAAAACAGTGGCTATGTATACCCAGTGACATTAACCGTCTGGTTTTAGATTTATAAAGAAAACAATCTTTCTCATCCCTGTTGATCCCAGATATGCATATATATATATGTATATATATAGGTGCATATATATACACATACATACACACATACATACATGTATATATTTCAGGGTCTAACTAGATTTCTATTTCCTCTTTTTTTTTTTTAAATAAGAGAACACAATTGGGCTCAAAAAAATCAAGAAATTGTGTGCATGCAAGCATATCCTGCTGCTTGTGCATGTAAATTACACAATTTGTAAACAACTGCAGAAATAGCATGTTCAAATTAGGCAGCTGATTGCCCAATTAACTTGCTTAAAAAAAAAATCAGACGATAACCATCAGTAGCTCCTATTATATATTTACTTCTCAGCATCACTTTGCTGAATTCATAGCACATATCCTCAACAGCTGCGTCGTTATTTTGTGCTTTAACACAGGCATAAGCAGCAGTGCTTGCTCAATAAAGTACCAAATGAACTTTGGACCAGATTTTAGAAAGCTGTTTAGATACTCAGAGTCCTTATCCCAGGGAGGATGAGGCAGATTAGACAATTTAAAGAAATTAAAAAAAAAAACTGGTCTCATTTCAAATGGTATGAAAAGAAATCCAGAAATTTTGGGCCTCTATACCTCTATTAAGAGGCAAAGTTTTGCTTTTTTTTTTTTAAGGTGTCTTGTTTTGTTTAACAGGCAAGCATTACTTAACAGTATACATTCACATCCTAGTAAATCCTCACTTTATTTTTGTATTAAAATAATTGTCAATTAATTCCACATACGTTGAGACAGAACACAGCTTTCCACATTCAGGTGCATACTTCCTAATGGACAGAGAAACTCTATCCAAGTACTGCGAGTACAGAAATTTGTTAATGTGTATACTGAAATGAGTTAAGAAATGGACTTTTACCATAAATATGTTGCTCCTTTGCTGTTGTACTCCTTTTTCTGAGATGATGTTGTGGACAGGGGGTATTTTCTTTGCCATTTTTTTTGCGCAAAATAAATTTTAGCAACTTTAATAGGTGGAAAAAAAAAACACGTTGAGCAAACCATTACCTCAACAACAATCTCTC
Source organism: Cygnus olor (assembly GCF_009769625.2). Classification (NCBI taxonomy): domain Eukaryota; kingdom Metazoa; phylum Chordata; class Aves; order Anseriformes; family Anatidae; genus Cygnus; species Cygnus olor. Next base: position 130,770,266 of record NC_049170.1, read on the forward strand.
AAATATGAGAAAAGGAAGCAAGAGCGGAACTGCTGGGCTGGATCATGTCCCTGAATAGGTATTTTATGTAATCCTAGTGGCTGCATTCACCAGTTCGCTACAGGCTTTTTTGCAGCAACAGATGTGCTGGTCCAACTGTCAGTCCTCCCTAGGAAGAGGGAGAGCGGTAAGAAAAGCTACTGGACCCCCATTATATTCTCATGAGTTTCAATCGAGCATCACTGAATTTCTTCCCTCCACTTCTGTGGTGACGGTATCTGCTGGTGACTTTCCATCGCTGCTTTTCTTCCTCCAGAGATCGAAATCCAATTTGGTACTTGAATTACTTTGTTCCACTCCACTGGTCTGTGCCTGGTTTAAAAATCTTCCAGGAGCACTGCTTGTCCTTCTTGAAAATTCAGGCTTTTGTTTTTCTCCTATAAACAAACAAACAAAAATCCCAACTCCTCCCCATAGCCCCTTTCCAAAAATATAATATAATCATGATTATTCGTATCAGGAGAATTAGTTAGCAGTCTCCAGGCTTAGTACAGCTTTTGCTGAGTGAACTGTAGCTTATAGGACTCTGAAGTGTTTATTAGAAAGCTTTCAAAAAGAGATCTTCATTTCAGGAAAAGAAAAATTGTTCAGTTTAGCAAATACACATGTTCATAGCAAAGAGACTAAAATGGTTAAAAATGATCGTAAGGAGCAAGTAGCTCAAAGAGTTAGCAAAAAATTAACTTTTTCCTTTTTTTTTTTTTTTTAACAGAAAAACACTAATAGCTGCTCTGGTTTCGATACTTAGTAAGACAGATTTTTGTGATATGTTCTTGTTTTTGCTTTTTATTTATTTTTTGCTCTATTGCTCCACACAGGTTTTGATTAGTGCTTCTCCTTGGCTACAAGTGCTTCACTTTGAGATACAAAGCTCTCGTTTTAAAAAAAAATAAAAAAAAAATCAAAACAAAACAAAACGAAAACCAAAAAAACCCAACACCACATCACTGGAGGGAAACCGGGAAGTGATACAGTGCAGCTGTAGCGATCTGGTCCTGCTGTTGTCCTCCCCCATCCCCAAATCCTCTGCAGAATTTCACTCGTTAGTCGATGAACCTTTGGCAGGCCTTCTTCCACCGGCAGGCAGTACACCACATATCTCTGTTCTCCATCCCATAGACCTTTCGACACTTTTTCCCCTCCCCTCTGGGCTTCCTGTTGGAGAGAAAGGGAAGCTCGTTAACGTGATGTTTTTGTAGCTTTGCTTTACCACCCCCAGACCAGGACAAACGAGCTAAACGGAGCGCAGAAGGGCGAGGAACCCCAGCGTTTCACAGAGATTTGGGGGTGTTTGCGAGGTGACCAGGAACTGGTGAAGCTGGCAGAGACATGGCTGCAGTCTGTGGCAGCTGCTGAGCCTGCTCCTGATCCCAGCAATACACAGGCTGAGCTTGATCTAGAAACGTGTTACTTTAGCCACACGAAGTGCCAAGGCGTAAGGGATAACCCCAGCTGCTCTGCAGCACAGCCCAGGTCACATCAGACACGGGCGCTCTTTGGTACAAATACTTTGCATAGCTCCGAGCGGCAGACCTTGACTACGAGCAGGCAGCAGCTATGCAAAGGAGAAGAAAAGCTACAAGCTCTGAAGGTTTTAAGTCCTTGCTGCATGGTTTACTGAGGCTGATAGATCAAAGAACACCAAGGTGATTAAAAACAAGTTTCAACCCTTGCCCTCAGCAGCAAGGCGTTCACGTGTGCTCCTTCTCCTTCCTCCCCAAAGCCAGCCAGGCAGGCGGTACCGGCCTCTAACGACTGTCATGTGTTCCATCCTGCAACATACTCAGAGTTCACACCAGAAGTTCTGAAAATGATCAAAGTAATTGCTAAAATGGAACTTTCCTATTCAACTTGTAGCAAACCTGAGGAGCGATGCTACAAGGAGAGACCCAGTGCTCATTACAGCAATGCCATCTGCCCTGGCATCCTTAAACCAAGTAAGTTTACAGATAAAATTGTTTAATACCTGTATTAAATACTGCATGGCATACATGGGAATTGCCTGGTGATTACTCTCTTGCATACATACGCATTGTTTTATTATTGAACATTTATTAGTGGTCACAACCCATGAATTGGGAAGATCCCAAGTTTGGTTCAGAGCACGTGCAATGATCTGAGAGTCATGAAGAAATCGAAAAGCTTAAAATCTTCCTTTTAGTCTTTGGTTTCTTTTTAGGGTACAGTCACCTTCTAGGACTGAGAGATGAAGCGTTTCTTTACTAGAAGAAATCTAGCATTACAGTTGAATTTTTAACATAACTTTTTGAATGCTTTTTTTTTTTTTTTTTTTTTAAAGCAGACTCCAGTCAAACATCATCTTTAATGGAAGTGAACGTAGCTCACATCTAGGAAGACAAGGCATAAAGCTCCGCTTTATCTAATTTATTGTAAGATATACTTTTATACATGTTTTTAACTGGAGTCAAATACCATACTGAACGAATGGTGACGAACACACAAGAGAGCCCAGCCTTTCAGGAAAAAAAGCAAAGCCATGTAATGAAGTTCAGGATGCTTCAACTGGAACAGTGGGTCTGCGAAACATTGATTTACAGCAGAATTTAGATCTGCATCTGAACTCCAGATTCATCTGGCATAAGGCCTGCAGTTGTGCTTCACAGTCTGCACTTTTCATTTCTTGACAACTCATTTTCCCCCACAACCTTACTTTTGATGCTAATGAAAAGCATAATAGGTCTAGAAGGGTTATCCTGAAGTATTTTAGCGAGAAGCTGCCTGACAACTGCAATCACAGTTGGTGCTGTAGTTTTTCTGTTTCTCTGGCCACTGACATCTTATTTACTAAATAACCTCCAAGTTGTGAAGCTGCTGGTCTGTCAGCAGGAGCTAACGGTCCCGTACCTCAAGCCAAATGCTACTCTAGGCGGTGATGAAAGAACTGTGTGGGACTGTTTCTGCTCTCCACTCCCTGCAGGACGATTATGAGTTGGTGAGACCTGTCAATACAGACAAAAAAGCTGCTTATGAACTGCATACAGGCACGAATGCAATACAAACACACCTTTAAGTCTTTGGCAATCAAACCGCTGCTGTTTGTCACAGGTAAATAGAACTATTCCCAGAAAATGTAATTAATGATACGTGGCGGCAAAGACACCCGGGAAAGGTTAGTGTATAACACAGAAACACAAATAAGCTGGAGGTCTCTGTACAAACACGTCCATTTTGCATTAGGTACATATTAGCTCCACTTCATTTTTCTGTGCTTCTAGCCATCCCAGCAGAGTAAACTGAAATACAGATCGCCATCACTTCAGGTTTTGGGAAATACAGAAAATGCATGCATTCATTTTTAAGAACTCTGAATGGCTCTTACTAAAGCTTTCTCCAATGTAAGCAGAGAAAATACCTGGAAAAACAAACTCCAGGCTGTGCTAAGATGAATACCAGCAACCCCTTATGAAACGAAGGGATTTTGCATGCTGTTCTGTCTGTGACCTTGCACTGTTTGTGGATTCAGCCTTGGAGAAGGGGCTTTGCTGCAGGCAGTTACAATGCAGCCCCCCAGGTTTCGATGGGGGCACAAGTCAGCCCGTCTGATCCAGGCTGCTAGCAAGCCGTACTGAATTATTTCCTTTATTCTGCACTGTAAACCTTCCCAGCAGGTTTCCTCTTCTATGAATGCTCCTGAGTGCACGGCGTAGTTTGGTCTTCTGAGACTTCACAAATAAACGTGCTGCAGGAGCCTGGGAGTTGGGGCCATAATTCAAGTAGCCAGATGCCATAAAGCCTGGCCTTAAATAATTCCTTGATTATTTACAGCTAGGGACTTATTTTGCTCCTGGGTGAATGCCCCAACCACCTACATCTAAAATGAGAAAAAAATGGCACTTTTGAACAATTCCATTTTGATATGTACAGAATGCAGCAAGCTTCATCAGGTGCACACAGTCGCTGCCTACTGCATCTAGTAATTGCAGATATTGTCATAGCTCCTTGTATAACCACGACTTTTTGCTCCTGCTCTCCTCAAGTCTCGTAATATCTGTCTGGAAGAACTGACCTGATTTGAGAGTAGTTATTGAATGTGCTTTGAGCATTAGTCTATTTTACAGCTATTGCACAGTAGCAAAAATCTATTAGAGCAGACACCCTTTCAAATTTCACTTTTGGCTGGCGCCTACAGAAATTTCTGATTTAAGTGCATGTGCAGCTCACACTGCACAGGTTTAAGCCATTACCAATATAGTATTTCATATCTCAAAAAATTAAATAGATTTCCTCTCTCCACCTGCTTACCGTAACTCAAGTTTTATACAACCAGAGGCTACCCTAGGTCCTTCTGTCCTATCAGTCCTCACTTCTGAGTGCTGCCTGTTGGTTACTACATGCTGCCTCCCCCATAAGCTAGGGGTTATCCAAATTGCCTTTCTCATAAATACAGACTTGCATTTTGCACAACTGAAACACACCTGGTCTTAAGGGCCCCACTTCACAACTGGAATACACATGATTATGTATGGAGTATTCATGACTATCTTGCCTTTTTGTCAGTCTTTCTCCATTAGCAGTGACTTTATATTTTCACTTCCAAAAATGCCCAAAAGCACCAGCCCCAGTGTGGAGGTGATGCTGGCTGAGTGGACTCCCAGCAGACCACTGCTTCTTGAGATCTGACAGCCAGATCTTAGTTCACTTAGTATGTGCTGCGTTGGCACTATGCATTTTCAGTTGAGATACCTGCTGCCTTTCAAAATCTACACGTTAGACTTCTGCAGTTGTCTTTAAACAGAAAAATGTCATCTCCGTCAAGATCGGTGTGGGGTTTCTTCGGCAAATCGAGCTTTATGTAAAATCACGCAGATTGACATTAACTTTCTATCCTTTATTAATCACTTCTCTTGTTTAATCAGAGAATGATTGAAACGTTGAAAACATTTCCTTGTTTTCGTATTGGCAAAGCAGTAACACTTCTCTGTTCTTTGGCACTGGTTTTTAAGTATCACTGCTAACTGGTACTCAGTGTATTTCTTGGCTATCGTTGAAGAGAGAAGCATTCTGAAGGCCTCCTGTGATACAAGCACATTATCCCAATTGTTTCCAAACACAGAACAGATTCGAGCAGCAATTACAACGTGCAGACAGCCTCCCCCAGCTCTCCAAGGAGGGTCTCATCACTGTGGTTACTATGGATGAGGGCAGCACGGAGGCTAAACTGCACCAAAGTTGGGCTTCAGTGTGTTTCGATATGCTTTGCAGCAGGTACAAACAATACCGGTTAGCGGCACTCGCTTGTACACTGCGCTGAGTGCCAGTTAAGAGCAGGGCCTGAGACCTCAGTCCTTGGAGGCTTTTCAAGTTTGAAGTGCTGTCTGCACAGAGAATTAATGTGAAATGATATTGTTTGTTAGGAGGGAAGACTTGGAGCTTCCAGTTACAGCTCCTAGGGGAAGCTGTAGTTACAGAGAATATCTGTAATTACCCAAATCTTCTCCTGCACAATCTTTTTGGGTCTTATGAGCAGTGAGGTAAGAATCAATATCACCCAGCAGAGACCACAGCAGAGTTCCATAATGCTTTTACAGGACTTCTAGATAAATGTCTAAGGTTAGATGCTGTCAATTCTCCCAAGCCAAAAGCAGTTGCATAATGAATCCCAACTGGTCCAGCTGTATGTACGGGTTGTTCGGAGGTGCTTAGGAAATTGCTGATAAGCACACTCACATTCACAAAGGCCTTTTGGTGCTCCTGCTGAAGACCACCCAAAAGCGAGGGCTTAAAGCAGTTTGTACCGCACCCAAGTTCCTGGGACAGCACACAGGGAGTGTTCAGTGCCATGTGAATTCAGTGCCCACGGGAATGAATGGGGAGACACCAACGATAAGTGTCAAAAATCACCGCCCAAAAAAATATTTTGAAATTTCACCTCTCTCTGAGACTGAACTGCTGACACTCAGGCCTTAGGAAGGAGCCTGTGTCAAACAAGGGCTCAACAGCACTCTCAGGGGCCCAGAACAGAATTGCTCCATCCCAACCTCCCTGATAACGTGAGAAAATTTTTAGACCCGTGTGCTTTTGTAGATCTGTATCTAATTTGTTACTACTCAGTGGTTTGTCGTAGGCCAAAAAGGTATCCCTAAGACATTTTAGAAAATAGCTTGAATAACTATTAGGGGTCAGAGAGAAAGCAATGCCTTGGACTTACTCTCTGAGGTTCCCTTGCTTGCTGCAGACATGCACCTAACCTCAGGGACCAGGTACATACAGAACTGCATGCCTGGTGCTCAGAGCACGAGTTTATGTTATGCTGGCTCTGTCACACAGGTTGCTCGCAAATAAGCCTCGTGTAAGGCAGAGAAAGTCCACTATACCCTAACAGCTTTCCTAAAGGGGTTACTCTCATTGCAAGGGTGGGATCTGATAGGCCGCTGCTTTTATAACGTAATATGTAATTTACTTTGAAACAAACGAAATGCAATTTTCATTTAATATGCAGCTTTTTAGTATCACTGTGCATTTACACCCTCACTTACCATACATAATTTCCCACTGCAGGCAAGCCTTTAATTCTTAAATGATCTCACTGCTGACAGAATATTCAGATGTGTGAACTTAAGTTCTCCCTGCCTCCCTTTTTCTTTTTGCCAAACAGCCTTATAAATGTTATTAGATACAGATATAAAAACAGTTCGTGTGGTTCCCTGAGTGGTTTATAATTCTGCTATCATCACTGCTTCCCCAGGTTTTTGTATTAGGATTATTTTTGAATTGTACTTAAACCAATGATATCTTCACACAATTCTCAGAAAGTGATTTTGCATTTCTTGAATTCTTTTGAGCACTCTCAACTCTACAGCCACAGATCGACGTCGTAGCTCGAGCCGGTAAACTCGACACATACATGTCTAATCCTGTCCTCTTAAGTGTCTGATTTACAATGTGGCTAATTGCACTTTTAGATTCCCAACACTGCTGGCACCAATTTCTGCTACTCCACAGAAGGAGCCAGATTTGTAATTGCTCTGTATCAACCCCATTGTTGTGAAATTAAATACTTGAGGAACTTTATGGATAGCATGCTCTGTCAAGGCGCTCGTGTTCAAATTGTTGCCAGCGTGATGTCTTTCACTGTTAGTTGTTCCTTGATGGAATTTAATAAATATTCATTGGCAGAGTGCAATGTAATTGATTCAGCCACTTTCATTTTTTATCATCCCTGCAGGATACCACAACCTCTGCAGAAAATCTCCAAGATTTGCCAACGGTTGACAGTAAGAAGCTTTGGAGATGCGCTTGGTGAAGAAAAGGGAAGGAAATAGTATCTGTTATCACCATGCCTAATGTTCACTGTCAGGAAGAAAAAAACACTATATGGCTCTTAAATGAGCAATGTGCCTTATGCAATACACTGTAAAAAATCATAAAGTACAATATTAAATGAAATGCTATGATATGAAGTGGGTTTATGATTAGCGAGTAATAATTTATACTGAAAAATGCTTTCCAATAAAAATTAGAATACATTATATGCATATTTATTTCTATTTGTAATACAGAAGAATTTCCATTACTTAAAGGTAGTGATTTACATTTGTTGTTGTTATTCACCATGCGAGGCCCCAGAAACCTAATCCTGTTGAAGCTTTCATAAAGGTTTTTAACTCCCCCTACAGTATTCACACCTATATTGCCTGGTGTTTAGGACTACTGGAAGGTTATGTTTAAGCAAGCATTCCATTTCCATAGTACTGTTCCAAAATTAGGCCTTGCACACTAGCTTTTTTGAAGAAAGGGTCGGAGTTGAACTTGCAATAAATTTAAAAGCTGTCAAACTGCAGTATGTAATAATAGTAAAAAGCAATATGTATTAAATGCATCTTCTGTGCAAAATTAGAGAATTTTCTGCTATCATTAGAGGCTATGTATACGTTGCCTACTAGAATCAGACTTCACACTTCATTTCAGTGTTTCCTTCAGTGGTTTTTGAAATATCCTTCATCTTCAGAGTTCATTTAGATAACAGCCCCACTGCTGGACTCAAATTAGCCTTTTAGCACAACCATCATCTTTCTGGTTTTCCCTCTAGTTTCATGAGCAATCTCCTAGTGGCACAAAAAGAAGCGTACAGTGGCAGGCTGTACACCTGCCAGAATGCACTTTTGTAAGTGTATAGTTTAAAAAACATATACTTTTGATCCAGTTCTCTGCTTGTAGGTACTGTTGCAAAAAAAAGTAACTGTCCCGAATTCAACATACTGGCAAGAATGCTACAATCATGTAAATCATGTAAGCAAACTGGGGTATATATTAAATTCATTTATTTCCTGTAACTGTTACATCAAATTTACTATTATTATGAGACACTGTAAAACAACATAAAAAGTTCTAAAAACATTTTTTTTTTGTCATTCACTTACTGGAATGCCGGTGAAGGTAACTGGAGGCGACTGCCAAGAGATGCTAAAGCTACTGCCATTAGGAGTGAATTTTGTTGACCCTGGAATGTTCACCGGAGGAGTGGCCTGTTTGAAAAGAAAATATTATTCCAGTAAAAGAACCATTCCTCTTCCAAAGCATTTCAAGGGATCTTTCACTCCTCAAAACTGTAAATCTGCAAGAGGGGAAAAAAATTTCATCGTGCTGACAGTGACAAGCATTTTACTCTGTTGCTGAGAGGGATAATCACAGATAAGCCAGTAAGGAAGGAACATGTTTATACACCACTGTTCTTAAAACCTTGTTTAGAGAGAGATGATAGCTCTTGCAAGAATCCACACAGAACTTTTAAAAGCTAGATCTGATAAAAAAAACATGAAATTAAGCACCATATAAAAAAATTATTTAATAACGCTAGCCAGCAGAAAAAAAAAAAAAGTATTAGAAATGATTAACCTTCCCACGGTGATAAACAAGGAAGTATTTAAACTGGTAGCAGCTGGTTTAAACAACGGAAGATTGCCTGGAGAGTGTTTTTGGACAACAGGGTTAACAGTAAGGGTTGGCCATTTTCCGTTCATCAGATGAATGTTCCTAAGAATCAACATAATTAAAACAGCCTTTCTTATTAAAAACAAGGAGCTGAAAATCATCCTTGGGATTCAGTAACAGCTAAAGCAAATATCTGAAGGACTCTTACAGTCCTGGGAACTCTTACTTTCTTTCTATCCGGGTTGTAACACCCAGTAATACCCTGGTTTGTAGTCCCCAGTAATTACAGCTTACAACTGTTCAGTATCTTTCATCTTATATCTTCCTTCATCTTTTCTCACTGGGCTCTGTGTCCTCTGCAATTCCATTCCCCACTATTTTTGAATCCCTGTTTGTTTGACAGAGTCAGGAAATTTGTAACTTTGCACTTACCCTGCTTCGCAGGAGTGCGAGCAACCCCCGTCAACACAGGCTTCCTTTGACTCTTGAGATTCAAGCTTTCATCACAAAAAAGGGCCCCTTGGTTTAAATTTATAAAGAATTTGCTCTTAAAAATGAGCTTTCCTTCTATCTTTCAGTTGCTTGTGCCTTACAAGAGCACAAAGCATTTATTTAAGCAGTATTTATGTTCAAGGCTGCTGGAGTTACCTCACTGCTTCCCTGAACCACGACGCTGAGAAGGAGCGATGACAAACTACAGTCTGATTGTCCCCATTAAAGATAATCTTCAGAGCAAACAAGTGCTGAAGCAATCCCTTGGAGCCTCTCCAAGCAAAAGAAACCAAGACCACTGAATGACTCCATCTACTGCAGCTATGCTCTGCATGCTGCCGAGGCTGCAGACAGCTCAAAGGGAATCAATACAGACACACCACCTTCTCGAGGCAGTACGCGTCTCCTGAGCTCAGTAACATAAAAGCCCCACCGAAAGGCACTGGGAAAAACACAGCAACTCCAGGCGGTACCTGCAGTGCTTTACCACAGCCCTATTTAAACAGGAGTGGGTGAAAATAAAATCATAGCATATCCCGAGTTGGAGGGGACCCACGAGTGTCAGAGTCCAACTCCTGGCTCCACACAGAACCACCCAAAAACCAAACCATGTGTCTGAGAGCATTGTCCAGACACTTCCTGAACTACATCAGGCTTGGTGCTGTGACCATGGCCCTGGGGAGCCTGTCCCAGTGCCCGACCACCCTCTTGGTGAAGAACCTTTCCCTAACACCCAGCCTGACCCTCCCCTGTCCCAGCTCCATGCCGTTCCCTCGGGTCCTGTCGCTGTCCCCAGAGAGCAGAGCTCAGCGCCTGCCCCTCCGCTCCCCTCGTGAGGGAGCTGCAGGCCGCCATGAGGCCTCCCCTCAGCCTGCTCTGCTCTGGGCTGAGCAAACCAAGGGACCTCAGCCGCTCCTCATACGTCTTGCCCTCTAGACCCCTCACCGTATTTGTAGCCCTCCTTTGGACACTCCCTAATAGTTTTATGTCCTTCTTATACTGTGGCACCTCAAACTGCACACAGTGCCTGAGGTGAGACCGCAGAGCAGAGCAGGACAATCCCTTCCCTGGACCGGCTGGCGGTGCTGGGCCTGAGGCACCCCAAGGTATGGTTGGCCCTTTTGGCTACAAGGGCACACTGCGGACTCATACTGAGCTTACCACCAACCAAAACCCTCTGCAGGGCTGAACGCCAGCCCTTGTCCCCCAGCCCATATGTACATCCAGGATTACTCCATCCTAGGTGCAGAATTTGACACTTGCTCTTTAAATTTCATACGATTGGTGATTTCATAGCACTCAAAGTTATCAAGATCTCTCTGCAAGGCATCTCTACCCTGAAGGGAATCAACTGCTCCTCCTAATCTAGTATCATCCACACACTTACTTAGTGTGCACTCAACTCAGGTTACTGTAACTGATGTAACCCCAGTTACTACAACTCTTTGAGCCCAAACCTTCAGCCAATTGTTCACCCACAATACTGTGTATACATCCAGCTATACACTAGAGATTTTGTCCAGAAAGACACTGTAAGAGACAATATCAAAATTTTGTTAGAATCAAAAACCAAATCAAAACCAAACAGAACAACAACAACAACAAAAACAGATCCAAGCCCTTCCCTTTGTCTACTATCGGGTAATCTTGCCACAAAAGCATATTAAGTTAGCGAGGCATGACTTTGCCTTCATGAACCCACACTGGCTTTGAATCATGGCAGCACTCTTGCCAGAAGGAGTTGGAGGCAGCAGGTTGGAAAGTGAGGCAGTGCCTGTGCTCAGCATCCCCTGGGACGTCAGTGCCAGCATGGCTGCTTCCTGAGGGATGCCAGTAAGACCTGCAAGCGGAATCCTAAATGCTGAAAGTACCCACCTGTAGCTACTCTGTAGCTAAATTTAACAGGTACAGGCACTGGTTTCATAATGAAATGTGAAGTATGAAAAGTTTCAAATTGCTTTAATTTGCAGTTTCCTAAAATACTGTGATGCTCAATTCTTTTTTCACAGTGCCTAAATATTTACCTCAGAAATGATGAGATTTAGACAATCAATCACCTTGTTCTTTGGTTCCCATAAGTGCATCTTTGCACTTCAAGCACAGTCCCTTTTTTCAGGCTAACATTTTAGACAATCTTTTCCATCAGGTAAGCAACCATAACATTAAAATGGGTTGAAGAGTTTCTATACCCGTGATTTCACTTCGCTTGGAAATTTCCACCTGATTTCCGATCAAAATATACTTATGGCCAATTTATAATTAGCTACTCTTGTGCTAATGCTCTTCATGGGCAGCAATCCCATCCTCTACCAGATCTTGTTTTGTCAAAGTTCCCAGTCCCTACGCTGGATGGGACCTCTTCATTCTGATCACCTTCTTTCTACCTGTTCCAGCTGAGATCATCATCCTTGAACGCGGGTGACCAGAACCATACTCCGGATCTCAGCTGAAGGCATATAAGGGTCTTGTACAATGGCATAAAAAATATCCATAAGAAATTTATATTTCTTACCTGAGACAACTTATAACTGTTTTTTTTCCCTTCACATCTCCACTGTTGTTGACTCACAGTCATTCTGTGCTTGATTTCCTCCTCTTGTGATTTTCTAACTACCCCAGTTTAGAGCAGAAAAATCTTATTAGTTCCTAAGGTGCAGGACTTTGCATACTCTGCCACTAAATTGCATCCAAAAATGTATTATTTTTAAGATCATCCAGTCATGTAAGCATGATCCACAAATCTCAGTACTGCTGACATCTCCTGAGTTTGTTATTATAGTACTTGTCTAGTATCAAAATGATTTAATGAAAATGCGACCAAGTCCAAATACTGCCTTTTCATACAACTCCACTAATAACATCCTACAGTCCCTTCAAAATAACTCACTGTTTTTCTCCCTTACTTCCCAGCTTCACTCCTACACTAAAATTTATCTCTAGCCTAACAAACACTGCCTATATGATTTAAGATCAAACTCTCCTCAAATCCAGAAGGATTTGTTCTACTGTACTGCTTCTTCTTTGTTGGAAAAAAGCTACCTTCTTTTTTTTCTTGGATCTTAGATTGTTCTAGCATAGTCTTTCTTTGGGGTTTCTCCACTGCAGTTTACTTCATTTGCTGCATTTATCTATATTTCTTCAATTATTGTTCTAGATCTTTCCTCACCCATATGATTGGGTCTGACGAAACAGTCAGGACTTGCCTGATCACTACCCTTTTACTCCTTTCTTACTGCAGGTATTCTGTTTGTCATTTTCCGGTCATACTAGAAATGCAGATTAACAGATCTGTTTAGGATTCCTGCAACCCAACTTTGGATTCTGTATTTTTTTCCTTTTATTAATAGGAATTCTGGGATGAACATTATCCAACCTCCCTTATATAAGTTTCTTGAGCTTTGAATTTTGCCTCTTCACTTCTCCCAATGAAGTAATTTCCACTTTCATGATCTGATTCATATGAAAGATTGTCTTCCTAACTACGTTCCCACTGGATACCTTTTTTTTTTTTTTTTTTTAATTCTGATAAAAAATACAAACTTCATCAAAACTGAAGTTTAGAAATTTTGTACATTGCTCACTCCAGCAAGCAAAATGAATGAATGATAGTGGCATTAAAGATGCTGATGTCACCTTCCCTTCTTTTCCCTTTGACACAACAGATTGGTCATACGAGTGCTTAAATGTTACAAAGGAAAACAGGGTTTAATTCTTCCTCTTTCTGGTCAGAGTTGAATCTCCACCTTCCCTCCCAGAATTGTTTTCTGGCTGGGCTGGAAAGGACTCTAGCACAGGATCCCACTGACCTGTTCCACATAAGCTGATTCCCTGGCAAGGAAAACCTAAACATGACCTGGAGCAGGGACCCCAGTTTCTCACTTTCAACATGAGAATGCCTTTAACAGTAAGCACAGGGTCATTCTGCGTTGATGAAATGAAATATTCAAAATGCAGCAACTTGAAAAGGAGGCATCTGTAAAGCTCAGATACATGCAGGTCGATACCATAGAATACATCAGCCCAATTCCAATTCAAGCAGTTGAAACATCTGAACCATGATTTCCTTAATCAAGTGCTTTACTCAAAGGCTGGAAAAAAAATGGAAAGGGCTGGCATATCCTCTCTCTGCTATATAAAGGAGGATTGAGCAAGTCTTCAAACTGCAGGAAAGAGTGTCATGACTGCCAATGCCAAATGCAATGAGCAGCCAGGACTTGGTGCCTCGCTCTGGGAGAGGCAGGGCTTAAATCAGCCTGAGAAGAAAGCTCTTCTCCTAGCTGGCTTGCCCAGGTTGGTGCACTACCTGATGCAGGTCCTACCTGAGGTGCCAAACTTCCACCCAAGCTTTCCACAGTGCCTGGGAGTCCAAAATAAGCCTGTGGACTCTGGGTAGTTCCCTCTGCCCCTTTAATGGGACTGTTCCAGACAAACAACAAAAGGGCTTCATCTGCACCGTGCTGCATACAAAAGTTATTGCATCTGATAAATTTAACAGAGTTCAGTTCTCTGGTACATATGCAGGTCATGGACCACACCACTTCAAAGCCTTAATTCTTCTTTTCTCATATGGTATCCAGACAAAAAAAATGTCAAATTTTAGTGCACTTTTACAATTAATGCTTTCTGTCTGAACTTAATTGGAAGTTTTTGGAACAGCACTTTGGATCTCATTGGATTTTTGCCATTTGCAAAGAATTACCTTTAAGGGTAGGAGGATACCATATACGCCTTTCCATTTTTCCTGCTCTACTTCCCATATGCAAACTGACATCTCACACCGTACAAATACAGGAAATGAATTGTTCCTGGCATCTGCTGGGTACTTGCCTCCAGACACAGTTTCAGCTCTGCTTGTATGGGTAACACTCTGGGAGGGATTCAGCTGACTGAATGAGATCGCTTACAACACAGGAGGCCATGTTAGAACACGTCACCTTGGCCTTTCCTTACAGTCAGTGGAGAAAGGGATGACAGTCACTGAGTAGTCACTGGAACACAGAGAGCAGCTCTTCTCAACCTGAAGGATATGTGGCTGGATAGATAGTACCCCAAAGTCCACTGCCTGTGGTGGGAGCATGAACAGCTAGCTCAGAAGAGGACATTAGATTTAAATGAGACAAATCTTGCTGGCTGCCCCATAAAACTTTTTAACCCCCTGAAACTAGGCTTGGCTTTTCAGAATCCAAACATAGTGATCAGACATTTGTTTCTACGTTAACGAAGTTAGTATAAGCAGTGGAACTCCCTCTCACTCGCGTTACCTGGTAAGCGTGGTCCGTGTGTACGAGGTAGAGGTTGGTAGGAGCTGAGCGGCTCAGAGGTGTCATCAATTTAGTCTCAGTTTTGGCACAGGAAGTTTCAGGACGGATTGCATCTTGGGTGGGAAACGAAGGAGGAGATGCTAAAGATGGAGAGACTGGGGAAAGACTGCTTAAGCCATCGGCTACTGAGTCCGTGTTGAGCCTGATTTCTGTATAGTAAAAATCCTCCTCTCCATCACTGTAGTCAGACTCTACTACACGTCTGTATCGAGACAAAGAATAATCGATTAAATGAAAGCAGGAATCCTAAGGTGAGTTTTAAGTCCTACATGCATGAGCAAATATATTCGTACTGTTGATAAATTAATATTCCCAGTTTCAACTCTGCCTACTTGATCAGTATTCTGACCACACGGAAGGGGAGAGGAAAGGAAAATCATCTAGTCTGAAGGGAGAAGAAGCAGGAATTAAAATTTTTGTTTTTTCCTCTATGTTATTCTTAACTAATTCTTTGACCTCGGTCTTGATGATTAACTTCTATGCTTCCGCTTAAATATCAGTATTTGCTTCCCATTGCTAACCATTGAAGTTAACAAGAATTGCAAAGCCCTTTAGCTTCATAAATGACAGAGAAACCACAGACGGACATGTCAAGATAACAGGCATGGGCAAGATATATTTTACTAACATAACAGCAAATAATTTGTAATCTTATCATAGGTTTCTTAAATCAAATACAGTTATGGCCATGGTTCACTGTAACTTTCCTTGCCGTAATAGAAAAAGCTGCTCAGGAACAGTGCCACCACGCAGCTCCCTCAGACACAGGCAGAGGAAGGACATGTAAGGGCTGGCTTGCCAGTGCTGGACCTTCTGGTCCTACTCTCCAGATGCAGACTTACTGAAGGGGGAGATACAAGAGGCTTAAATGTCCCTGCATCCCCTGGCACCCCCTGTTGCGTGTTAGAGCACAAGTGCTGGGAGTGAAGCAGCCCAGTCAAAAGCAGCAGTTCCCAACAGGCTACGCGTTATCTCGAAGTCCCAAACCACCACTATTTTATCACATTCCCAAGTCAAATGCTATTCAGATGCAACTCGCAGCTCATACATGCATATTTTTGCCCAATCTTCCCCATGAGAAGCCTGGGAGCCCTGTGGGTCCTCCTGTGCATGCCCACATCGGGGCTGAATGCTGGACTTCTCTTTTTCCAGGCATGCACCCCAAGAGCAGCCCCTAGCTTATTTCTCAGCCTGCTTGTCCATATAACTCCATCTGTGGTCCTCTTGCTATCTTAGTGAACAGAAAGCACAGAGAGCAGGGTTTCAGCACAGTTGAAAGGCTCTGTCAAAAGCACTGTCTGCTGGACCTCATTAAGTTAACCACCAAAAGCGTCTCTCGCCCCAGTAGTTACAAGCTCCAAATTCTAGGGAAGTTCTGCTGTTTACTTTTGCCTGCCCCAGGCCATGAAAAGCATGTCCCAGCAATACACAGGACAAAGAGAAAAATTTATAACGGCATTTATAAAGAGATTTTTTTCTGGTAACCTCACTCTTCAGAACCTCAGTCCAACAGCAACTACTGCCACCTTTGCAAGCCCGCAAGTCTCTCCAGAGCTCCATACCAGACTACACCCTCATGGTCACTTTAATTTTTAAGCACTGTTTAACAGGCTTACACAACAGATATGTTTCCATACATCTCACAGGTGAAGATCATAAGAAGGGGAATAAGAAAAAAAGATTCAAAGAACACACACATGTAAGCCAACACCTAGACCCCTTTTCATTGCCCTGATTGCTTTCTCAAAGACACCACAAGGCAGCATGAGGACCCCCTGTAATTATATATTCGACAGCTAGGTCACTCAGTGAATTGCACAGGAGATTTTACTTGAAAACTAAAGTTCTGAAAAAAGCTTGTGTCATATAAGAGCTTTTGCTTCTAGTCCAAATAAACACATATTAAGTTTGCAGCTTGGTTTCATTTTCGGTTTTTTGAGTTGGTTTGAATCCGAACCAGTGCAAGCACCCAATGTGATATGAAACAAAACTGGAAAGTATTCATGCAAGACTTTGAAACCTGTCATCTTTCACATGGCTTCAGTCTGCGTGTGATGTGCAGAGAGAGCAGATATGGAGTGAAAACAATTCTCTATCAAATATTGTTGAGTTGCACTGACATTAGCGATCCACAGCTGCATCTGACCTTCTAGCAAAGTTCACAAAAGCTCAGAAAAGAAAGTGCCTTGCTGTTGGAAAACGTTCCTGTTCACCTTAACACACTGCTCCACAATTTCATCAGAAACCTGGGAATCTTAGAAAAGACAAGGATAATCTGGTTCATCTCCCTGGCAAAGTGTGACTGCTTGCTTTCTATACCAAATCCTTGTGTCTTCAGAAGACACCAGTCTCTTACCCAAGGTGAACGGTCCGTATGTGTTTCTGAATCCCTGCAGCTGTGCTCAGTACCTTTCCACAGTTTTTCCACAGGCATTTGAACATCACCTTCATCGAGTTCTGAAATTTATGAGTAAAGCAACATATTCTTCTTAGTTGCGTGGAAGGTAGATAAAAAAAGCAACCCAAAACAAACACAGAGTTACAAAACACTGTTTTATCTGTATGCTAAATCACTGAAGGTCTAGAGTGTCCAACTCTGAATTTGTAATACTGCAATTGGCTCTGTTGACAGTGCAATCCCACTGGACCCAACAAATTCCGGTAGAAAGCCACTGGAACAGCTTGTGCCAGAAGTTTACCTCTCTCTGCTCTTTGGCATGACTTTTTAATTTGCAAATTCCAGTTTGTCTCCCCACAGAAGGAGGGAGACAATACAAAAACTTTCTCTGATTCTTTGGAGTCTTATTTTCACAGAACTACTGTGTGGATGAGGATTTTTTTCTTAAATTAAGCTCTTCCTAAAGCAAGCTTTCAGGAATATTACTGCTAATGAATTTGGCAACACAGAAAAAATACAGTGCCAGAAAGCCACAGCTTCTGCTGTGACAACATTCATCCACAAGCCAGCAAAAACTACTTTTATTACACTCAAAAGTTCCTATGACCCTTGCCTGGACAAGTGAATGAGAATTCCATCTAACTTTGTTTAATGTTTATAACGACTGTGTGTGTAATTTCATTTTAATGAGATTCTTGTGCATGTATAATTTCACTAGACTGAGTTGTCATTGATTTAAAGCACGGCAGACAAGACTGTAACCACCCCCGTCTTCACTATTTTGAAGACTGGAGAAAACAAATCATCAGTTTAAAACACAGTATGTGGTAACAAACAGCACAGGAGTTACAAAAATTTACAGACATTTTAAAAGCCAATATAACCCCCAAATGACACCAACTTTATACATTTCATATAAAGACTGTTAATAACTAAATAATTTGTGCTTCCTCAAAATCATTTTCTCTATTATAACAGAACGTATTATTAACGAAAACATGAGGAAGAGCTTCAAAATATTTTATTATTAACCTATAATTTTAGTTACATGGAAGATTAAATGAATATGCTCATGTAAAGTTCAATTAAAAAAAAAAAACAACAGACCAAGCATATCTTTAGAGTTAATAACATGCTTCCTTTGTATCTTGAAGAGAAATCAACTTAGTGCTTTCTTCAGTTTGGACCCTTTGGAATTGCATGCGAGTAGATGTAAGTTTCAGCATTTGCTATAAAGATAACAATTAGAACACAGTTTTTAAAAAATCTGAGCTGATGGGCTGTTTGAAACATGAGCTGATTGTAGTAGCATGTTCTCATAGCTACCTGGCAGTGTAACAACTCCTGTTTTAAAGTATGGATGCTAGGTACTTCAAAACCTGAGGTACCTATCATACCATTTGTACAAAAACCTTCTACCTTGGAATAAGTTGCACATAAATTCCTTGCATATATATATATATATATATATATATATATATATATATTTTTAATCTGACGATACAACTACCATTCAAACAAATACAGAACTGTTTCTTCCTAAAATTAAACATAATCTAGCAATTCTAACAGAAACATTTCTTACTTTCATAATAAAATACTGAATACTGTCATCAGCTTAAAAAAACAACAAAACACCACCAGCCACAGTGGCAAGATGAAGATCACGTTTTCCATTTACATCTTAGGAATTCTGATGTGGTGTCACGAACACCGTATGTACCTTTTTGAAGACAGAGTGATTTAACATCAGTCTCTGGTTACATGGCAAAAACAATCTCTCTCTAGGGCGTTTTTAGCTTTTTTTTTTGTCAATGCTAGGAACTTGAAAAAAAAATAAAATTTTAACATTAACCAAATGAAATCTCACACAGTAGAAATATGGAACATAAACCACGCTTCCATTTCTGACCAAACTGCCTAGTAGGCTTTAATGTTTTATTTTAGAAAATAATGGAACATTAGAAGATTTGGTGGGGAACGACTACCTTAATGGAAACTTTTAAGCAACCTTCTTAGTGGAAGTGGTTGCTAACACGTAATGGAAGAAGTTTTAATGAGTCAAAGTAAGGTTACCAATCACTGTTTCCATGTCTATTTCTTTAGGGCTTCAAAATCAGAAGGAGAATTAACCTGAACATTTTTATTTCAGCTTCTAAATGTGTGAAGATGTACTCAGGCAAAGTGCCATGCTGGGGCCAGAATCAAAGAACCACAGGAAATGCTGTTCATCTGTAACATAGTTTAGCAGGTATTGTTATTATTCACCTAAACTAAACATTGGCCATACAGAGCAAAATTCATGAGAACGGGAACAGATAGTGTAATATATCTGTGGTGTGTACATAAATAGAAATATTCAAAGACAACTTACATAACAATAACGATGGCAGCTGTAAAACCATCTGTCTAATCACAGCTGAACAATAGGAGTGATGATAATAAGCGTAACTTTAACTGAAAAGTAAAAGGCAAACCAGCACACTTCTGCATTCCTGCTGCCACACAGCCCAAAATCATCTCTGCCGTTAGTTTAACAACCAGGTCTAACTTCTAATTTATTATAAGAAACGTGTCCTCCAAAATATATATATTTTCCTTTTAAGAAAAAAAAAGGCATTTTACACCCTTCTCCCACAAACACGAGCAGAACAGTGTGGGTCAGCAAATAAGCAACTTCTGGAGCAAGAAGATAAATCTGAACACGTTTATACGATCATTAAAACTTCTTCCTGCTGGTGGTGAAGCAATTAACTGTCTCAGACTGAGCCAGAAACAAAGTCACTAGGGGAGAATAAATTGTTTTTCTCTTTCTTACAAAAAGCTCTTTTTCATCTTGCTATGTAAAACCTGTCCTGTTGTGTTGGAAGGGAAGAGAAGTTGGACTAGTGCCATCTCTTTGTTTTCTTTTTCTTTGAGAGGAGCCTGCTTGATAGCATAGCGGTGCTTTTTTGGTTTTATTTATGGACTTTTTTTTTTCTTTTTTACCCTGTGCCTTATTTAGTTTGCTTTTGCACTCCTACCAAGGATAAATTCGGCCACTGCTAATACTGGATCAAAAGCCATTGGGTTTGATCTCCCTCTCCTGTTTTCACCCCATAGGTTTGTGCAGAAAAAGCTTCGCAGTATTAAGTCAACTGACGCACTGTCAGACAAACAGCACTTTCAGGGAACATGAAATATCAAGGCCATATCCAGTCTTTGTGATGACACGTAAAGGCTGCCTGTTGCATCCTGCATGCAAAGAATTTGCCAGAGTGGGACAGAAATCCCTTGAATGGCCAGAGCCGACACCTTCTGGAAACCACGTTGTTGTTTTCCGAGCAGGAGGCTCTGCAGAACCTCACCATCTGCCAGCAAATATGTGGCGCTGATGGCAGCGTGTGCAGTAGGTGAGGAGACCACAGACACAGGGACTAGGCTCAGCACCTACATTCACTGGATGCCAAGGAGGGATATGCACACAGAGCTGCCTGGGTGACCCACTCCTTCCTCACGGCAGAGTAGGTTTACCGACGCCCAATTTGCCTACGGGTATGGAATTCAACAGGAAGCTAACCTTTCTTTTCCTAGGAATGGGTTCGTCAAAGAGAAGGTTGCTTGTTTCAGCTTCATCAATACCATCATCTGGCTGGGAAGGCGTTCGAAAAGCTTTGAAGCTGTCAGCTGACAGAGGTGGAGATGGGGTGGATGGGTTGGACTGGTCACTGGGAGCATTCCAGCTCCAGTATCCACTGCTGCTGGTACTAGAAGGCACAAATCCTCCTTCTTTCCAAGATCCATTTAGGGATTCTGTCAAGAACAACAGCGATCATCAGTATCACGTGTTTAGGGCAAAGAAGCACTTTTATCTAATGCTTAGGTACCATGTTGGTAATTAACTGGGTGTTCAGTACAGGAAAGCAAAAGTCTTGGACACAGAGAAAACAACCACATCTATCCCAGAGCATGCACATTACATTTGTTAATAGCCATATTCCACGCTTGATTTTGTAGTTAAGAAAAAAAAAAGGTATTTTTCTACAAAGAAATTCTGGGTCTAGAAAAATAAACTGTTCTGGAGCATAAACAGAGATAAGCACTCAGATACTGCATGCACAATTAAGGAAAAACGTTCAAATACATTCTCAGCTTTAAACACCAACACACGACTGCAGCGGGGTGTAAGAGCAAGCCCCAAGCCACTGCACCACCAAGAGGAGACCCCTGGGAAGAGGATATAGGTTCTGTGCCCCAGGACACGAGCTGCATCTGCAAAAACATCCATCATCATCCAAGCACTAAAACACCAAAGAAAACCGTAATTACACTCTAACTACCTTCTCATAGTCTGCCAGCTCACACACCTCTGCCTAATTTGCATCCTGGTGTAACTGGATGCATCGTTAGGAGGATATCCCTTTTCCTTCATAAAGGTGTGCGGCTAGGCACCTGGTTTCAGACGTGGCATCCCTGGACCCCGTCCCGCCTGCTCGCTGGAGGAGCCCCTTCCTCACTGCAGCAGCTACCCCGGTGTTAGGCAGCAAGCCTAACAACCAAATCCATAGGTTTGGCCACGCTGTGGTGGGTGGGAGTTGTCTGGGGCATGGTTTGAGATGTATTTCACGTACTGAGGTCCTCAGGAGCTAGACACTGGCACGTCACTCTTCTCTGCCCCCAAAAGGCTTTTGGCAGGAGGGGAAGGTTCAGGTCCCCAGCCAATGCATGGGCCGAGCACGCCCAGCAGTGTAATGCCGAATACCAGGGGGGCTCTGCCCGAAGCTGCAGCTTGAACCGGGTTTGGGCACCCGTGCGGGGATGGTTTGGTGAGGTCTCGCCAGAAGTCGGGCATCGCAAGTTTTTCTCAATGGCACTGTAGGTGTCTGAGCATTGTGCGATACCTGACTTTGGAGTTGGCAAGGAAATAAAATAAATAACGTTTCTTTAACAGATAAGATCTTAAGTATGAGGCAGCAGTCTTTTCAAGTCAGTGCCTGCATTTAAGAGTTTTGCAGAAGTCACTCCTTCATTCCTTCCCAATTTCTTACAGACAAATTTAACTAATGACATCAGCAAGAACATAATGTCTGCCACCTGCAACCAGAAGCTTAACCTCAAAATCAATTAAACGAATCGTTTTTTAATTTTTTTTTTTACCCCTAGTTCAGTTGGTTTTGGACAAAGCCCTTACTTATTAACATCAGCTGCTCGCAAAACCTAATTCAGTGCTTCGTCATGTAAGCACACGTATAAAAATACCTGCCTGCACAGGCAGTAGCCAAGTCCCTGCACTTACAGATCAGGGCCACTGGCTGTAAACCCCACTTCCCTCTGCAAAACAAAATAATCCTGTTTGGAAAAGGACACATAATTCCTGTAGCTACTAAATTAACGTATGAAAATGTAATGTTTTGGTTCATGGTTACAGCCTTCTGAATTTTCATGCGACTGTAACTGAGGTGGTTTTTGTTTCTTTTAAGTATTTGTACTTGAGTTTCCTGCCAAAGCCAAGAAGTACATCTGGTATCAACTTGTGAACTTTGCATAGTTTAAAAATTGCATTTGTTCAAATAAACAAAGGAAACAGCACTCTTTCAACTACTGTTTTCTGACACATTTACAGTGGTACTTCGTATTCTCGGGTTTTACAGCTCCTCCTCACCTTACTGAGAAAGAGATTTAGATCAAGAACATTTTTAAAGTAACATATGAAAGAAAAGACTGAACGAGGCTGACAACAGGAAAAAAAAAACAAACACTGGTTCTCATTAATACTAACAAATCTATCAATGTTTAAAAAATTTTAAAGTTTAAAAAATTTTAAAAGGAGTTTAAAATAAAAATAAATGCAACTTACTATTACTATGGGGCTCTTTTCACATTGCTGGAGTTGCGTGAAAGAGAACCAGACCAAATACTACTCAGCTGCAGGGAAACAGGGGCCAAACTCTGATCCAATTTACGTGGGTGAGCACCCCCAGCAATTCCAGCAAAGATCGGACTTTCATATTAATGACAATATTATTTTCTACTTCTAGGCAGAATTCCATGTTTTAAAAGAAATGCTCCTTTAATTGCACTACTATTTACTGCCTTTTTTTTTTTTTTTTGGAGAGGGGGAGCGGGGGGAGGATTCATCATTACTAAATTTTTATTGCTAAGATCAGAGCCTAGCCTTGCAATACTGATTGAGTTTTAAATTATCAGATCTTTGCACTTTTATTGAAGTCTTTAATAAGCCTCCACTCAGGCAAAACTAAGATATTCAGGGAGAACATGCCCAACAACAGCTTCAAAATCTCATCTGTGACTACCGAAAACATGTGAACTGCTTTTTCAAGCTTGTCTTCCCAGATTTCGGGAAAGATGCAAACAATCTATGTGAAGGAATATCAAAGAGCACTCAGACTGCAAAAAGAAGTATCAAACACAGCTAATAGCTACTGTTTACCTCTTAGCAATTTAAAAAGGCTTGTTTGGGAGATCTTCCCAGCCAACAGATGCTAGCTAAGGTGCACTGCGAGTCCTTATAATTGTCACCTGCTGAAGCTGGTGGAGGTGACAGAACTGCCTTGCCCCACAAGCAAGCAACCCCCAGTGACAGGGGATGCTAAGAGGGACACGTAGGTGCCTCAGACGCTCCGAATGCCTGCCTGGGACATCGGCAAACATCCACCTTCACCTGTGGTCTCACTGAGCTGGAGTGACTGCAGAGCAGTTGTCCACTGGGTCTTCCTTCCCTCCTGATGGTGGGCAGCCTCCAGCCCTGCGGCAGGACAGTCACAGGGACACCACCACCAGAAACTTCTCAGGGCTTGTCAGAGCTGTGCTAATCTACAGGCATTGCTAGCTTTAAAATATCCAGAAGGTGTGTGCAAAGCACACAGGCAGCAGCCATGGAAGTTCATGGCCCAACTTCCAGCTACTCAGCCAGAGGGGCAACACTTAAATTTTCTGGAAATAAATAAATAAATAAATAAATAACACACTAGTCATAAAAATCTTTAAAGCCACGACATTCCTCATAGGACAGATTTTCTTTAGGTATGACATCGTTCAGAGGGTCATCCCTGATAACAGTAAGACTCGCAGAGACTACTTCCCTATTAATTTGCAGTCCACAAGTATTCCTCTCAGCACTCCACTTATTTACAGTAGGAGGGCATTTAGTGTCTATTTAACAGCTACAAGTGAGTAAGAAAAGCAAGTGTCACACAAACAATGGTGGTACATCCTCACAAGAGTGTCCTAATTTGAGATTATTCCTTAACACGTAACAGTTTTAAAAACCTCTTGTAACTCCAGTCAAGCTTGCACACATTAATTATGATTCATTAGCGATTTCATTATTATCGCTCACATTTATTTTTATCTGTGTGCCTTCTGCTATACCATGTATAATTTGTAGTTGAGTAGCCTTGTAGCCTTTGATGGCAGACCACCAGAGCTGCTCAGGGCACAGAGGAACAGGGCAGGAGCCGAGGGCCTACTCCTGCGCCACAGAGGCAGACCTGTGTCACCGCAGGCCGCCAACACACAGCCTCTCTGCAGAGGACCGGGATCCACAAATGCTTTGCCTCATCGAAGAGTTGAGTAAAATCTGATCTGATTTCGGTGGTGTGTGGGCAAGAACAACCGCCAGATTATTTACGGCGTGTGTGCAAACGCAACCAGGCTGTTTGGAAAGGCAGCGCGTCAGCGAGAGCAAAAGGTGTTCTGCGGTGCTAATTCCCCCTCTTCTTCCTGCCCACGGAGCGGCTCCAGGGGAAGGGAAGCAGTTTTTTCCTCATTTCTGCCAGGACTGCACCCAGGACCCAGGCTCGGTGCTGTCCCAGCACACAAGGGCCACAGCCAGCTGACAGCCCCTCGCACCTTCTCCTCTGTGACTCCATGAAACGAGCTCCCAGCACCACCGCTGGCAAACACGACACGTTCTTCTCTCTTCCTCCCACACAGATAACCACACTGCATCCCCCCCCCCATAGCCCGTGTACTCAATTCCCGGGTTTGGGGCTTTTCAGCACAACCCCTCCTGGAAGCCCCTGACAGGCATTTCTCTGCAGCTTACCATTGGGTCGGACAGGAGGGCTGCGAACCAAAGGGCTGGTGGATAAACTGGTTAGTACCATGGCTGCTGTTACTTTATCCATGTCCAGTTCTTCTGAAGATTTTCTGAAAAACAGTGAATAGGAGGCAGGAAACATATCAGCAGGTGTGTATATATATATATACATACACACATATATACACACACACACACACATATATATATGTTTAGTATAACAGACCAAACCCTAAGATGGCAAAGCACAGTGACCAAAGCAAACAAAGTTCTCCAAGCTTCTGTCTTCTGTCAACCTGAGCATACCAAGTGGCTACTTCAAGCACAACAGCTGGGGGTGAATAGGAAAAGGAGTGGAAAAAGAGAACACATCTTGACAGAAAGTTGCCAGGAGTACTGCGACACTCCATTTTTCCGACTCCATTCCCTTTTCTCAGAACTTCAGCTAGTCATATGCTAAAACCAAAGTGGGTGATTAAGGTTTTTTCTTGGATGAGGACAGAGATGCAAAAGCAGGTAATATGACCAGTAACATTAATAACCCACATTGCTCTCTATAGGGTGAGGAAGAACTGGGAACTAGAACAAAGGGATGACATTACTTCTTTGTTGCTTCATCTTAATGCCCTTAACTCTCCTTTACTCTAACCCTCAATTTTTCCTGATCAGATTATTAACCAATTATTTAAAATCCACATACATACAAATTACGTTCCTTTCATCTATACTGTCCTTTAGTTTTAATCATCTGTTCAGCCACCACCAGCCCCAAGGTAAGGGTGAGTCTGCAGAAGAGGTGATGCTGAAAAGGGTGCTCTCCCACCCGACCCACAGCCACCGGCAGCAGCTCAATTAATTCAACTTATTAAATTGGTAGAAAGCTGGTACAGGAAGAAAAAAACAAAAAAAAAGGAGTTTTCTGCTGGTGAAATGGGCTGAGTCAGCCCGGTGAAGGCTCAGCACCAAGCACCCAAGCCAGCGGGACAGCACCGGGTGGCTGGGAACCAGCCATACGCCACTGCTTTGGTTCGTACAGATAAGATCAACGTGTTCTGTGGGAAAAATACAAATAAATAAATCGGGCAAGAGGCAGAAGAGAGGGATTATGTTTGTGCACTGCCTCAAAGGAAAGGCAGAGAGAGCTCTGTACACGCCGGCAGCACCCATCCAGCCACAGCATCCACAGCCCCAGGGCACGCAGGTGTTTCCTCAGGGGATGGGGAAGGGACAATAAGGGAGAGGAAGACAGGGATCTTTCCAGGGGAGGGAGGAGATGACCTGGAGACAAGGGATGCCTCAGGAAACCAGGCTTCAGTGATTCATCACTCAAGGAGTAATGTTTTTTTTGAAAAAAAAAAAAAAAACAACAACAAAACAAAACCTAAAAAACCTGCAGAATTTCTTTAGGCTGTAAAAACATATATAATTCTTTTTTCCCCAAAATACCACTCTTCCAGAGGGGTTCAGCAGTACAATGCAAAATTTCTGAAGAGTCAATGTATCAGAAGAAAACCACGAAACCCACCAGGTTTACCAGACTTTTGCTTTCCATCCTTTTGGGACTGCGGGACACACAGATGAGTAACCAAGAGCTCTGGAATCGCTCCCGACACGTAAAACTCACAAGCTGACACATTTCAGATGCCAAGTTTATCCACTGACCTGCATGCAGCTCTCCCAAAACAGGTGAAAGACACAGTTACTGGAAACTATGCTACAGTCAAAGCCTCTCGATATTTTAGTGAGCCTCAAACTGCTCCACGGACCAGTGCATAGCTGCTTTTTGGCTGATGCAAGGACCCACGTGGATGTCAACGAACACTTTCCCGTGCTAACAGCTTAGCTTTCATTACTGTCTTTTGCAAGACATCAGTATCTGGAACCGGGACACTGATGATCATTCCTGCTCTGTTCCAGTTATAGCCATAGAAATCCTCCTTCCATTAGCCAAGGCTTTTGCAAAGAGCACAGCAGCCATATGGTCACCATCAGACACTGGAAAAGGTCTTGGATACCCGCTATGATCCGCTAATACCTGAATCCATCACCCATCAGTTCTCATCTGCAGAGGAGTGTGTCACCTGGAACGCCAAATCCCTCTGGACGCAGAAGCCTTCTCCGCAGGGATGACAGGGAGGAACTACATTTTCTGGAGACCAGTCCTGCCAGTTGGTTTTCCAATTCCCTAATACTCCATTATGGAAATCCTCTCTCTGAGAAGCATTTAGCTGCCCCGTAGTCCACCTACACAGCGTCCCACCGACTGCCCCTACTCATTTATCCTGCTGCAGACGAACCAGTAATATTTGCACTTCGGCAATTTATGAGGAAGGAACAATAACAGGTTCCTGATATGCTGGGAAAGCCAATCCCTGGTGTTTGCCATCAGCTTTCCAACAAGGCTGCTCTGCGTGTGTGGCAACAGGATTAACACGATCCTACCCAGGCCTCTGCAGAGTTACAAAATCCCGCAATAGCGGTTGTTGCAAGCATTTGCCAAGTTGGTGTCAAGATCTCAGGGTCTAAAGACCCAGAGCTAATCCCAGACACAAAGTTCCTCCAAGTGCTCTATAAATTTAACTTCTTCAGGCTCTTCTGTGTCGATGCCTTTTTCTCCTCTACAAGGACTCAGACCGTTGTGCTGAAAATCCACCCTTTGCTCTGGTCTTGGGTCAATAATGCACCGAATTGTCAACACAGGCACCTGTGTCCATGTTTTTTTCCTCACCTGAGCAATTTAACAGTTTTTCAGCATGGAAAGCCCAAGGAAATAAAACTTCTTTTTTTTTTTTTTTTCCTCTGCCCATTTCGAATCCTTGCTGCTCCTCGGACGCATCCAGCCACCCAGGAATGCTGCACTCGTACTTCCCAGCCACAAGAATTTTAGCAGCTCCAAGCGCTGCCTTATGTGAATCTGCTCCCAAACACATTTTTGCAGTTTGGCTCCTAAACGTAAACACACATATTTCATGCATCATTCAGCCAGCACCGCTGTAGGAACAGCAGCCTTTGAGAGAGAGGCAAAGCATAAAACTGAAGACAGGAACCGCTTAAGCCATCTGCATTCAGTCAGAATCACATGCAAGGCAAAGCCCCAGTCTTCTCCAGCTTTTCGTGCTGGAAAGCTGAACCTGCATGCAGCTGTTCGACGGTATTTGTACTCAGAGGGGAGGATAGCTTGTCCATTACCAACCGATTGTTCACAAGCCATTTATTCCACCATTGCTAATGTGAATTTCTGCAGACCGAAGTTATAAACCCTGGCACTGCTTATACAGTTATTAGGCACAATGAAATCTAGATCAGCTGTAAAATCATCTACTACACCAGCTACAAAGATTTCTTCTTTCCTCTACTCCCACAATCCAGTTCTCAAACACACTCTCCCAGTTTCTGGACATGTAAGTTCGCATCAGCCCAGCCTGCATTCGAGACCAAACAGTTTGGGATCCTTTATTTCCAAGTCTTCATATTTGTAGCGATGCCCAGAATCCCCAGAGCATTTTGTAAGTCCAAATACAAGCCAACAGCTGGATTTTAATAAACTAGCCCAGATATAACTCATGGATATTAGAGGACCTCGGTGACAGACCTTTTACCACTGTCCTGTGTCTCTTGGCTTAAGGGTTTCCCAGTTCCACAGCAGGAAGAACAGTTTCAGTTGATCCCTGTAATACTCCATACCTGGCCAGCCTGGTATTTAAAATAGCCCTTTTCTTTAACAGCAAGCTCAAATTAAATGTAGACATTACCCTCACTCATTCACCCCTTTCGTTTGTTTCACTGATGAACGTACCACTTTTTTTGAAAACCATATGATTATGTTAAGAAACTGTTACATCTTTCTCAGAGCTCTCTGAACTTAAGACCCAAAAGATGAGCACAAGAGGGCGGAAGGCAAGTCCAAGGCTAGGCAAGTGTCCCAAACCACTCACTTAGGCAGAAAGTCCTCGTCCGAGTCTCTGCAGACTGCCTCTGACTGTGGGCCTGGACCAGCCCCAGATGGGACTTTTCTTCCGGCAGTACCTTCTGCAGCATCACCCCGACCACGTCTGCAGTCCCTTGCAAGCCTTCATTTGGGTTTTAACATTGAGCTGACCCACCAGAGCAACACGCTCCTTTGCTTTTACATTACGTGATCTGGGATGCTCTGACCTGTCCTCTCAAAAAGCCCACGATGGCTGCTATCAGCCAGGTAGAAAGAAGATACAACCTCCGAGCTCCTGCTGCCTCATTCCCACAGCCCGTGACTCCTCGTGGGACTGAATTCCCAAGCTGAGCTCCTGGTGCAGCTTCTCACAACTTGCTGCCCCCTGGAAGTCCCCCTGATCTCCTCAGCCCACCTTCACAGGTGTCTGCTCTGCTCCGGCCACACCTGTACCCCTTGGTTCTTCTCTCCACTCACCACAATATCATCTGCAGCTGGAGCTCCCCTCTCCTTTTTTTCTCTTAATCCTCTCTCAAAAAAAAAATTTAAAAAATATGGTGAATTTTAGTGTTAAAGTCTCTCTGGCCTACCCTTGATTTTCTTTAAGCAACCTTTACTATTTGTCTGGCTTAGATCAAAAGCCTGCAACTCTTCCTCTTGGACAGACTGCATCTTAGGCCAAGCTTTACCCAAGCAGATTTTTTCTGCACAGCAGAAAAATTGGTAACGTTAGCAGGTGTTTTTGATAAAACCGACCTTATTTAAAACGGAAAAAGCTCTCCTATTTCACCACAGAGAAAAGAAAAAAGAAAATCAAAACAGACAGAAATTTACTTTCCCTGCCCACAACTCCAAACCCTTGGCTAATTCCCAGACCCGCTACCTCCACCTCATGTGCAACGATGCTCAAATCAACGAGGCTCGCTGTTTGGGCAGGGAAAGAGCAGTTAACGGCAGGACCAGAGCCCGGCGAGCAGAAGCTCCAGCACAGGGACACGAGCCCGTGCAGAAGGGCAGGGTATTTCCAATTGCTTTAGGTGAAAGCTGGCTGCAGAAGCTGGTGGTCACAGATCCAGCTCTGCTGAGCTTGTCTTTCCTTATTCTACTTTCTAAGCAACACCCGTATGGCCAAAACATTCAGATTTATCGAAAGGCTTACATTTTGCTTTGTTTTGGCAGAGACTTGCACTTACCTGTTTCTTACCACTATCCTCACTAACAGGACACAGTAAAAAAAAAACCAAACAAAATCTTACTTTCACCACCTGATTATAAGCACATCACATCAAGGTGAGCACTACAGCAATACTGATTGATAAACACGTTGTTACAGGCTTTTTTTCTGTACAGCAAAAAGGTGATTAATCATATAATGAAAACTGTAATCAGTGCACTAGTAATAGCAGAAGTCCTTCTGAAAGGAGAGAAAATCCTCAATTATGTTCTACAGGTGAAATAAAAGGCTTTAGATTTCTTCAATTCATCATTAATGGCAAAGACAGGACGTTAATGAGGAACCAGCAAAAAAAGCCATGCACGTGGCTGTGACTCAGATACCTCAATAACCACAACCACTCTTCTATATCGAGCAAAGACCTACAATAATGTGCTACAAGACACGATTAGTCCATACAATAGCTTATGTTCACAATAATACTCAGTTACCATTTAACAACTCAAAATACTGACAGTACAGAGAAATAAGTGAACTGATCCTGCTCGTTGCTGTTGTGGTCGGTTGTTGATTATGAAGATTAAAAATTAACCTGCTTTCCAAACAAAGAGAAAAGCAGAACTTGTATAAAAAGATGATGCAGGGGAACAGTCAGAGGTCCTGAGCACTCTTTGGGAAAAGCTGTACCTTCTCACAATGAAGCAAAACTCAAAGGAAAATATTTTCAAAGATTATATTAATTCAGTACAGTACTATAATGACAGAGCTGAAAACATAAGGGATCATTACTATTTATACATCTGAAAAGAGAACTGGTGTTTGATATCTGAAGCACAAACACAATAATATAATGCAGTAATTAGAAGCTCGGGTTTTATGCCTTTGCTCATATTGGCCAAACATGCAATTAACCTTTTCCACACGGTCCTTGTGATATTTGTGGACTGTATTCATGTATACAATAATTGCCCTTTCTGTGTCTCTGCTGTTCTGGTTACGTACCAGCAATTTTTTAGGACACTGACAGCTACTAGAAATTAATTATGATCAAAGTCTTTATGATACAAATACAGGAACTTCTGAAAAATATATACTTGAACTTCTTAAGGAAAAAAGAAAAAGGCATCAAAGGCCACCTCTAAGCTCTCCAGCTCCCTCAGGCCAAGCTGACAGACTTGGAGATTCAATTATTCAAAGCATCTTTGGAAGCCTGTCTGGTCTGCTCGGGGCTGCGGAGACTTTATATAGAGAGTCATCAGGAGCGCAGATACTGACTTTCTATCTGGACTGTGATGGTTTAAAAACAATAAAGTGTCTCTGCAGATCAGTTGTACCAAATGGGAGGCACTGCTCACAGGGTGGTTCTCGGCATCCTGGAGGAGAAAATCTGTTTAACAGAAGAACTGAAGGGGAAGGGACTGGTAATGACAGAGTGTTTCACCAGTCTTCCATGCTTCCTCACGTCAGATAATGCAAACACTTTCCCCCAGCACTGCAAAAAGAGGACTTTACAACCAGATATTTTGCTGGTTACCATTAAAAGCGTTAGAACATAACAGAAAATAACCTATTTGTTTTAGTGACCGTGTTGCAGGTTCAGACAACCAGGCAAACACGAGTGGTTGGTTCGAAGGGTGGCCGATGTAGGTGCAGCACATACTCTCGACTTGCTCTTTGGACTGTCGCTACTCCAGATGTCTTCAGGGAGCACCGGTATCGCCTGACCAGAACCAGGAAGGCTGCTTTACAGTCAAGCGGTCACCAGAAAGGTCTGCTTAAGGCTAAGTCTGCCAAACACATGGAAAATACCTCTTTAAAACAAGTCCTTCCTATCAACGCCTCCTCTGACTTCTCCTTAACGTCAGCTGAAGTTTGAAATGTGTTCAGATGGGAGCAGAACTGAACTCTAGGTTTCCTTCTCTGATTTACATCACACGGGCATCAGTGCGCTGGGGTGCAAGGTAAGAAACTGCTGTCATTACTGGCCAGTGAGAAGGTCTAGTTTTAAATGCTTTGCATGAACGGGAATAGTTAAGACAAATTCAACATTGGGGGATAAACTGTAGTTGACATCAACATTTTATTCTATATATTGAAAAATTCGATCGAATTAGTAATTTTTTACTTTGCAAACAGCCCTGATTTATCAGGGAAACCCATCTTGGCAAAGAGCCCCAAGGGCAACAACAGAAGTCGATGTAGGAATATGACAGAGAATAGGAATAGTCCGCTTCAACACAGCAATCAAATAAATGGTAATCACTTGATACATGATGAGTGGTAAGCAAAAATTACATTCAGAAAGGAATAATAGCATCCTGCAGAGAACTGTTACCCCTCACAGTCACCCACAATCCTTGAAGATTGTCTGGGAAGATTTTCTGTTCCATCTCCTCTACTTTAAAAGGCCGCTTGCTGATGTAATAAATAAATCAGTCTCCACAAACTGAGTCTCAACAGTGCCCTGAAGCAACAGAGCAATTATTCCAAATATTATCCATTCTATTCATGTTTATCCCTTTTCTGCCTTTGCTTAATGTTGCTGTTCTGGCTTGTTCATAGGCATATCCACTTTCATCAGTGGGGTTGCTTCTACAGGGTACTGCTTACAGGACAGGACATTTTGCACTTCTGAGCAGCAATGTGCTCAATGGGCAGAGCAGAGTGGCTGGACTGCTAGAAAAAAGAAAAAAAAAAAAAAAAAAGAAGTGCCAGGTCAGTGTGATGTGCTAGGGAAACCGCTGATGCCAACCGATAGCCCAGGGAGGGGACAGGACACCCTGTGTCTGCAGGCAGCCTGCAGTACACTGCAGCCAACAAACACAACTGACGCTTATCTTTACATCCAACCTGATTACTGCGCAGATTTACAGCATTTTTCTTTCTTTGTTTTCTCTATTTTTTCCCCGGGACAGATCATTACTGAGACAACAGCACTTCTGGACACTTTTCCGGTAGGCCAGCGGGGTATATGCTGCAAATATCAGGCACGCATCCGCTCTCACACTTCCACGTGGGACCACTTGGTCCAGTGCTCTGTGGCCAGCACTGCCTGTTTCAAAGGAAGATGCGAGAGGGACCTTCCCATGATAAACACACCAACCCAGGAATTACGGATTTCCTTACGCTCTGTGACCAGATTCAGAAAGCACCAAGAAAATGCTCTAGATCTTCCAATACATTTGCAGCCAGCTATGGCTCTACTCTTCATTTCCATGGTATCTTCTCCTCTGTAAGCTGCCCTCCTGCCTGCATTTCATTCATGTTCCGGGGCAAGGAGCACTGCAATCTAGTTATGTTATTAAGGAGACAAATATTACCTTTTATCACATTTGGTTTGGTTGCTTTTCTGATCGTTATGTTGTTTTCACACCACCAGCAAGGGAGAACAGAAGCTGTAAGCACAACTTTATCCTAGGACTGTTTTATTTGCTATGACGTCCCCGCCTATAAATTTCCTTTTTGAGGTGAACATACCCAGTATGTGTACATACTGTTTTGATGTGGACATACACAGTAGCTTCAGTTTTCCTTCACACCAAGCTCTTTCTATGTTTATCAAGCCAGAGATCAGGACACATTTCAACTGACTTCACTGATTCTGTGCCACGATGATTCAGGAGAGAGATAAGCTGATTTTCTCTCTGATTAGTGATGTGTGCGAGAGCTAAAGAAGAATTGGGTCCTTCTGTTTTAGGAAAGTGTGCTGGATTACAGACTGAAATAGATAAAAAAATCCCACCCCAAATTAAAAATACATTCTGCACTAAGTAAAATCATACTGCATGTATTCTATAGTGCGTAATCCCTTCCCTCTGCACAACCTCATTTCAGGTCACATGTAGTTTACCATTAAGTCTTTGGGATTTTTCAGGCATTTTTTTTTTCTTTAATCTCACAATTACAGGTGAGAGGTTTCTGTTGTCTGGTTAAAATTGCAATTCCAACTTGACATTATGAACTGACAAAGTGTTAAAATCATAAGATCTCCAGACCTAGGTAATACAAAGTGTCGCAACAAGGGCAGCTGGTCTTTGGTCTCTCAAGAAACAAACACAACGCAAAGACATCTCTCTTCTGAACCCTCTCTTACAAAGATGACATATTTAACCTTAACACCAATCTTTCCTCTTGCCTTTGAAACAACTGTTAGACCCTTTCAAAGATCTCCCTAGCAACTTTCTTTCTTCCACAGGAACTGAGTGCAAACTCACAGATGGCCGTCTTCTCACTACAGCTGAGAAGAGATCAGTCTTCTCATCCCACAGCTTAAACACTCCTCCTTTGCTGCACTAACTGAAGATATTTTAGAAATTGTGTATATGAAAGCAGACAGTACAGAACTACAATCTGACAGACATTCAAGGAGATGGGGGACACCCTCCTGAATTCTTGCTCTTCTTGGTTTACAACAGTCTTTCCAACTCCGTTGGAGCTGGCTTACTTTTGACTCATTAAAGCTTGGCTAGAACCCAGGACTGTTGCGCCTGGAGAAGAGGAGGCTTGGGGGGATCTCACCAATGTGTATCAATACCCGAAGGCAGGGTGCAAAGAGGACAGAGCCAAGCTCTTTTCCATGGTACCCAGCCCCAGGACAAGAGGCACAGGAGGTTCCTTCTGAACACCAGGAAGCAGTTTTGTGCTGTGTGGGTGACAGAGCCCTGGCACAGGTGGACCTGTGGAGTCTCCATCCTTGGAGATCTTCAAAAGCTGGACACCGCTCTGGGCAAGTGGCTGTAGGTGTCCCTGCATGAGCAGGGAGGTGGGACCAGATGACCTCCAGAGGTCCCTCCCAACCTCAACCATTCTGAGATTGTGTGTGATTCTGCTTCTGTTACCACAGTCTGATTACCGGGCTAAAAAATTTGTCTTCTTTCATCTGTGTTTCCCCAGATCTGTCCTCCCCCACACCTCTCCCCTCCTCTACAAATGATATTTGTTAACTGTCCTGCATCCCAAGTAACAGAAGTCAAAACCCACAAAACTAGACCTAGAGTTGTACTTTCAAAACATACCATGGACATGTGTCAAAGTGAACGTGACGTTTCACACAAATCTGGCAATGCTGCAATTGGGAACGATCATGCTTGCTGGAACGGTATAAAATGAAAGCAGCAGCCACAGTAGAGAAAACAGCATTATGCTGCTGGTGATAAAATAAAGAATGCATGCTCAAACACTGATCCAGAGTGGTTTAGAGGACTGCATTCAGTCTTGTTTCTGCTTATAGGTAAGTTGCAAACTCAGTGGCTGTTTTGCTAATGGCACCACTACTTTACATTGCATTACATTAAAGATTGCCAAGCAGGTTGCCATAGTTCACTTATTCTATGCAACATTATTGTACCTATAAAAGATCTTCAGATCTATGATAAACTAAGGAAGTACCTTACTGCGGACCTCTCCACCACCAATAAATGTAGATTTACTCATTTTAAAACTATCATAGCATTTAAACAATAGCGGCACCCTAGTGGTGATTCAGGACAACTATACATGTACATATGAATATACAGCCCTGTTTTAACCCACTGGGAATTCATTCAAGTCCTCATGAAATTTCTGAGCTCTGTTTTTTCACCCTTGATCTCCTCTTCAAGCAAATGGAAAGCATTCCCCTTTTATGGAGATGTAACAATGAAAAACAATCATAATCTTCACGTCGTAGAAACTCAGAATCTTCTAGGTTGGAAAAGACCTTCAAGATCAAGTCTAGCCATCAACCTGACCTACTGAGTTTCATCACTAACCACGTGTTGATTATGTTTTTAAAATACATGCAACAATCTTGGTAGAACAAATTGGACCTGAAGTTGGAATCTAACCCTGTAATTAAGACTACTGCAACACAGTTATATCAAATTACCAAAAAACACAGGTTGCACAGTGAAGTGAGTGGGTAGATAACATACAGTTTGAGAGCAGGGCAAGATTTTATCTTTAATAATCTGCAACTAGCAATATACAAAACACCTTCCAAGCGGTAGAGGACCCAGAAAAAGCTGGCAGTAGCAATCATCATCCATGGTCCTACTGGGATAGTAGAAGATTTGGGCAAACCCAAGCTGCAAATTATTGCTTAGATAGCTGTCTGCAAGTAGTTTACCTATGATCCGTAAAATCATTGTAAGAAAAGATTACCACAATCAATATTTGTACTTTGAATGAGGAGAAAAACTAATGTGTGGAGATATTATGAAAACAAAAATGGGTTAGAAAGTACAATGATTTTTTTTTCCCTAAACCACTGTGAAAACACAAAATAGTTCATTTAGATGGATTAAAACTGAAGAGAGGTATTAGCAATATTTATAAGTACTCTTGATAAAAATGATTTTCCAAGGTGCTTTTCACATTAAACACTGATTGTGCTATAATGTGTTTGCTTTATGAGTCTGTGGGTGTTTTTTTTTTTTTTTTTTTTATTTTTTTTTAATTAAATTGAATGCTTTGCATTTTAAACAATGAAAGGACTGATATAATATTCAGTACTGGAAGAACGTATCTGGTTTAACCCTACTTTCATCTTTAGCATTCTTGTCTTAAATTCATCCCTCTTTTTCATTATGAGAAACTGAGCTATGGCCTGCAGGTGTCAAAAGGAAATTGAGAATACGATATCTAGCCCCAGTCTAGTATTAGGTCCATCTTGTTCTCCATTTTTTTCTGTTTGTTGGAAACATTTTCCTTGTTAATACATGTATTTGTTTTCAACTACATATGAAAACGTAACACCGTTCTACAAAGTCAGCAATGTGAAATTTGTTCTCGTAGGTTTTTAAATTACAAAGTAGAGCATGCTTATCTTTTTTTTTTCTGTCTAGGAAAATGCTGCTGTAACAAATACCAAAGGTAATAATAACCATGACATAAAATTGCCAGTCATCTACTGTGGGTATGGTATTATGCTTATGTTACCCATTCTCACACTTCCATAAAGGTACTGCTGACACTGAGAGGCATGTGAACAACAGTAATAGTCACCTAAAGAAACCACAGCAAAAATGTAACTGTAATGAAGATACCATCTTCATCTGTCCCTCTGTACTGTTCCTACAGTAGCTATATTCTACAAAAAACTACAGATGCACATTGTCAACATTTACCAAGGCCATTCTTAAGATGGAGTTATGAAATGCCCAAGTTATGGTTCATACTATTAATCCGTATTTCTACTTTCAAAAAAATGACAGACTTCGACGACAAATGGCATCTTTTTCCATTACAGAATTCTTTTGTCTTCCTACTTCCATATAGAGACATGCATTCTTTGCCACTGTTAGACAAGTATATTTTTCATCTTTTCTTCTACTTTCATACTATGAGCATGAGCCTAATAGTCTAGTTTCTTCACCTTCTCATAACAAACCTACAAGTGACTGATCATGCAGTGCCCCATGATACAGAATGGGAGTATTTAGAGCCATTGACATATAAACTATAAATGAAGTATTTAAAGCCATTGACATATAAACTTTTCGGTTTATATGACAGCAGGTTTCGGTAAGATACAGACTAGAGGCTGATTACGTTACTGTCTCTGGATCCATTATCTGCATCGTGTGCCACCTGGAGCACTGTAGCTAGACATTATCTCTGCAGAGCACTAGTGTGTTTCGACAGTTTAACATTTTTATTTAAGGACTAAACTGTCTTTAGAATTTATATAACGTCTGATGTTTTTGCAGAAAAGTTACGGCGGCTGGACTTATTCCTTCTCCTCTGCACATCTCAATACAGACTTAAAGCTCTGACAGAGCTGCAAGTCCCCAGCAGAACTGCCAGCACAGCCTGACTCTACAGCCTGCTCTCAACCCCCAGCCTTTGGCTCTTCAAAACCAGTGAGCCCTATTTTCCTCTCTTCTTTCCCTCCTGCAATCTCTCCTTACACACACGTTGTACAGCCTTGTGTCTCTTCCCCTCCTAAGCACACAGCTCGGCAGGTCACCGGTTCCCCAGCCTCGCCCTCGGCCTACCTCCCCTCCCGCGCAGAGTCCTGTTGTAACTTTAAGTTTACATTAGGAACATGCCCCAAACGTGCGTCCCACCCCAGCTCCTCTGACCTTCAGAGAGCCCCGTTCTCGCTCCCGCGGACCGACCCAGCGGCATAGGAAAAGGCACGGGGTTCACTCCCCATCCCGTCCCTGACAGGATTTTGCTGCTTGCGCAGCAGTGCCTGGCAGATGAGCAAATCTAGGACAGCGTCTTTCTTTACAGCATGCTGCGAGTAAGGAAGCACGAGTTTATCTCAACAGGCTGTGCCATCCTCAGCTTGTGAAATTAATTCCTCCAGCTCGTGCCAAGGCGGTTGGCTCAGAAACTCCAGAGTCAAGTTCTCATCCTGAGGGGAACAAGCTCTGGGAGTTACCCACAGGAGATGAAGTCCAAAACAACAGCGGTGTAGTGATGGCCTGCAGATGAAAAGCACGACCCCACAACACAGTACTCTACCGTCCGATTGCTGACACTGTCCAGGATTTTGTAAATTATCCAAAACTCTTCCTTTCCACATGGAAGGAAGATGCTGCTGTTATAAACTTGACTGCTGTGGCCGGAGCTTCACTACCAGATTCAGGCTCCCTCCTCAGTTTGCATCGTCAGG
The DNA here is from genome assembly GCF_009769625.2 of Cygnus olor. Taxonomy (NCBI): domain Eukaryota; kingdom Metazoa; phylum Chordata; class Aves; order Anseriformes; family Anatidae; genus Cygnus; species Cygnus olor. Next base: position 130,809,153 of record NC_049170.1, read on the forward strand.
TAAGTATCGATCACAGAGAGCACACAGAGAAACCAAATTGAAAAGAAAAATCAGGGTGCTTCAGGCATTGCTCAGGAGGGAAGAAAGGAAAGGAAGGCCTCAAACAGCCTGACTTGGGACTTCAAGAACTTCAGGACTCACTGTGGCCAACTGAAAGAGATTAAAACAACATTTATGGCAAACAGTTTGGAAAGTGGCCCTGTTGTGCCTCAAGGAAAGCTGCTAGTGGTCAGGAAATACACAGCAGAGCCTGTTGCAGTACCTGCAATGGGTGGAAGTCTTACCAACGCTTCGACAATGCACAGAGCTACTTTTTGGTAAACTAAGGGGGCGGAGGGGAGAGTGTGTGTGCACAGGAATTAGAAAAGTATTATTCTACCACTCACAATTCTTTTTGTTTGTTCTACATCCTATCTGCCAGCCTCCTGTGTAGAACCTTACAGGTGAATTTTTGATTCGTTAATTTCATCTAAAATAAGACAAATAGCCATGCACAAGATGTGTATTTGTCCTTCTCTTAAAGGAATGTCTTAAAAAGAGAATCATTCATTTGCAATGTCAGAAGAATTCAGTCACACACATGATCCACAAACAGGATTTGCTAACTGAAGTTATTCAGTAACAGCTATAAACAGCAACATGCAGAGCACGATAAATCACTTTGAAGCAAACATATATGTCACAACCTCCAAAAAGCATTTCACAAGCAAGATTAAAACAATAACACAAGCTTTAGGACTGATTTTTTTTTCTTGCTCTGTAACAAGGGTCGTGTTTTGAAGAACTGAAAATAAACTCAAGGGCTGATTCAAATAGTGATTATTTTCATGTATCTGCTCTCCTAACTGCACTCCCCACTGCATGCCACACTGAAGGGATACCCTGTCACAAGCAATACATCAATGCAGGGATCGACATGGCTGTTATGCAATGGACCCATCTGTGGTTCGTCTGCTGGCTCTGACTGCTTGCCTTGGGAAAGCGAAGCATCTCCACTGCAAACACTAATCTCATCCTATGTCCCAGCTTTGAATCTAAAGGGCTTTCCTTACTCTTTAAATAACTCTAAGTATCCCCTCTGTGTGATGCTTACCTAGCTGTCTGATGAGAAGCATGTGGAGCCCTTGTGTTGCAACACCAATTGCTCCACCTCTTCAGCTACCATGCTGGGAACCAGCATAATTCCTACCTTTCCAAAGCAAAAACCCAAGAAAAATCCTGAATGGGAGGGGAAAAAAACAAAAGCTTCACCCTCAACAAGATCTCCTCCATCCATGCTGAATGTCTGATGACCAAGTGTTTTTATAGTTCGGCCACACAACACAGATCCCAGCCAAGGAGAAGGAGAAAACTTCTCCATCCTGCTCCTGCGGGTCCTGCAGGTCCCAACCACCCCACCACTGGGATGTGAAAGGCTCTGCTGGTTTCAAGTGGACTGGCTGCTGCACTTCTGCCTGGGTAAGGGTATTGTTGTTGGAATCTGAAAAAGACTTGTCAAAACTATCATCTCTACAAAATATTTCATGAAAATCTAAAGCAAAATAAAACTATGTTGCATGTGTGTTCACAGTCATGTTCTTCAGAAACGAGCAGTAACTTGGGGCATACAACTTCGCAACTTGGAAGGACGATTTTTTTCAGAAAACGTTTAGGCAGCAACTATCAAAACCAAACTAAACCAAAAAAACAAACAAACAAACAAAGCAGTTGTTGCAATCACGCAATATGATCAGCAGTCTCACACTCTTGAATCAGCGATGTACAGAAGTAAAACTGGTTTCACATTATAGCCTCAAGGGCATATGAGTTGCACAAGGAAGCCAAGATGTCTACACAATCTTCCTGAAGTATTATTGCCACGATGAACAGTCAAGATTTTGTATAAAGCAAATGCAGTAACCAAAAAAGTAAGCAAAAAAAATTTTTTTTGATTCATAGTTTCATTTTTATTCCTCAAGATTAAGCAGCCGCATTCTCTATATCTTTTTTTTTTTAAACTACCATTGTTAAAAAAAAAAACACAGAAGATCGAATAGAGTTAGAGAAGCATGTAATGTTTTAAAAGCTCACTTCACAACAATTTTACAAGTAGCTTAAGCTGAGAGTATCACCCAGCATGTGAGGTCTGTGCTTGTTATTGGAATGCTACCAAAGGCAGCACAGTATTTCTACAGTACGTGTAAAAAGTAATAGCCAATATTCCTCTGCAAGCATGGGTTGGTTTGGGGGTTATTAAAATGTATACTTTTAAAAGGGGCATTTGCTTCCAAAACTGCAGGAAGAGAGACAAGTGTGAAAGAGACTTTATCTAAAGACAGTCCTCAGTGATCTGAAGGCCTGTTCCCAAAACTGAATCACAGGGACAAAACCTGTAAATATTTATCTTTTAACCAAAGGACCCGCGTTCATCTTGAGCTTCAACTTCAGCGTCAACTTCTAAGGACAGAGTTTGTACAAAATGAACTTTCTGAGCGTTTTTACATCACAAACTTTAGCTGTACTCTTAAATAAGGCCTTAAAGTGAAGTTTATCTTTCACTTCATTTGTGAAGTTGCATAAATTAATCAAATGATACACAATATTTTTATTATGCTTAAGTAACTGGCAAGCCCAGCCCTATGAAGGTTGTTTTTTATATTGCTTCTTCATCAGCTTGTTATTTTTATTGCTTCCTTATCTTTACTGCATCTTCAAGCTGCATCTTATTACAAAGCAAAGTGGTATGTATAGACTGGAGGATTTCATCACATTACAGATTGCATTTTCCCATGTTATATTGTTGGAAGAATTCATGAGCCAAAATTTTATTTCAGTAGCCCATAATCCTTTGTGTTACTAAATAAAAAGTAGACATGCCAAAAGGGGAACTATTTTTCCCCTTTATTGAAACTTCAGAAATATTTCATCAAGTTGCAGTATGTCTTCTCTCTGCGTTAAGATGTAGTTTGACAAGATAACTTTAAGAAGTTGAACTACAGCTTGTTAATGTGCCATAGCAATTGATTATGTAACACCTTTTAAAATTCACTTATAGCAGTGACAAGAATATAGTTATTGGTGGAAAGAGAAAATAAATACCTGCTGTACTCAGAAATCAGCTGACAGCCCTGGCGACTTGCTACTTGATTTAATTTCCATTAATTTTACACTGGAGAAATTCCCAGCAGGGAACACAAAGGATGCTACAAGAAGTTTCTGCAAATACTTTGCTCTTTTTAAGCCAAAAGCGCAAAAATCCATACTTTGGTGCATGACTGGCTAAGCCCAGCCTTTGTGGAAACAACCAAAAACAGAGGAACAATCATTGCACTGCATGAAATGCTTTGAGAAGCCCTCAGATTGGAAAAATCAAACGAAAACTATGTATTTTTTTTCAGATATTTTACTTTTTATTATACTTGCCATAACTATTAACAGTTTAATCCTGTAAAATCCAATTTCTGCCAACAATCTTACCAAAACTCTTTATATTTTTTCTCTAGAACAGAACCTCAAGCCACCCAGAAAATGCCTGTTTGGCATTTATTACAGGATTAAAATGCATGTGTATGGTAGCTTCGACCCTACAAAAGGGAGTGTGATGATTTGCTCTATTTATTTTTTTTAAAGAAAATGGAGCATAGGATTAAGCAATAGCTAAATAGATAAATTGCCCTACATTTCCAAACCAGGAAAAATGTTCCCATTTATTTAAAACTAAATTCTGGAAACTGTGCACTGGAAATGGCCACATAAAAACGAACATGAGGGGTCACTTCTAAACAATAGGTTTCAAAATAAAAGCTCGTGAAATGCTCAGTAACTAACAGGAGCACAAGTGAAAATGCATCTGTCCAGCACGACACAATAGAGGTATACAGCGTTAACCAAGACAGCTCCGAAACAACCAGCATGGATCCCAAGAGGTAGGATATTCGTGCAGAGTATAATGTTGTACTTTTTTCACAGAAATCACACTACAGCACCCAGATTGCCAGCAGTAGGGGTGCAAGTCCCATCGGTCCCATGTTATACTAAACCTGCAATTTAGCTGATCTGGGATTCACAAACCAGGCTTCCCCTCATATTAATCTCCCCTGGTATCCAGTAAATGTATGAGCACATCAGAGAAATAAGGGACAGACAATTCTTGACCCCACGAATCCTCCCCCCACCCTTGGCCCCATTTTCTCCACCACACCTGCAGTGAGCAGAAGCTCAAAAAAAAAACCAAAGCAAACAATAGAAAGTAACATTCAGAAGGCTTCGGTAACAAATCTAGGACACCCATGCCTGTATTTCTTATGTTTTTAAATGTAATAACACTTTGCCTCCAGCTAGATGAATTCAGTTTCCTGGGAACAAAAAGGATGCAGTTGAGAGCACTGAACACCCTCACTTTCCCTCAAGCCACTTGCGATCACACTTGATTTGTAGTTTCCATATGCTTCCTTAACCACCTTAATTGAGGGATGCTTTTCAGTTGCAGCTCTGAACCCAATTTTGTGTCCTTATCAGAACTAGAATGAAAGCAGCACTAAATCTCCAAGTCTCCATGCTCAAAAACTTTAATTTTAACTTCATTGTCCAGATGCGTGTGCTTGGAGCTACAGAAGTGCAGGCAAAGAAGGGATTCGGGTCCAGTTTAGGACACTTGCATTACGTGTACGTGTGGGCTGTGTCTGCGCTCCCACCACTGCCAGCAGAAACCTGGTCACGTCACCAGCAGAGCACTGGGGGTCACTGACCAGCCTTTACGGACAGGATCAAGACCTATCTTGTGTAAATTCAGGTGTGCAGCATCTTTGAGATGCCCCAGCACATCCCAGCTGGCTCCGAGCTGCTGCTCCAAGACCTTGGTGTCCTCCTGCTCAGTGCTTCCTTGGGGCAAGATGAACTGGCCTCTGACCGAGGAAGCCTCCTGACCACAAAGCTGGCTTGTGCTCGGTACTGACACTCCACCACCTGAAATGCAGACCCTGTTCCTGGCAGGTTTTTCAGAGTAAGAGATCTCCTGCACTTCGCCAACAACTTTTACAAAGGTACTTGCTGTTGACTGACACGCTTAGTCATAACTGCATTCCTAAAAAGAGCTTAATCGTAACTGCATTCCTGAAATTCACATCTAACCTGCTATGCTGTACTATTTAGCTCCTTCCAGCAGATCCCTCAAAGTGCAGTAAAAGTACAACAGTCCTGGTTTCACACAGGGAAAGACAGCAGAAAAAGAGCAAAAGCATGTGCCCAGCATCAGCCATGCAATCACTGTCAGCCAGGAGCCAGCACCATCCCCAGCTGCATTTCAAGGCAACCTTCCCAAAACAACTAATTTTTACCTTGCCAAAATCAAGGTATGGGTACAACTCAACATTTCGAGCTTTGGGTAGCAGGCTTTTTTGTTTGGTTGGGTATTTGTCTGAATTAAAACAGGTTGAAAACTGCTTGCTGCCTGGAAGATTACGTTCATCCTTAAGCCCAGCTGTATATAAAGAGCTGTGAAATGCTGGAAATAAGGCAGTGTTCATGCAGCATTACAGGTTTTGTTCAAAGGGGCATGCTGGGTTGGTAGTGCTGAAGGTATTTTGAGTTCACCTCTGAATGAGCACATTTTGGTACTGCTCCCATTCGTAGCACATTCAGCCAGGCTCTGCTCACAACCAAAATTTGAAGGGGGCAGCGTTATCAGAGTAACCAGGCATTGTAACTCAAACTCTGCCTCTATTTATTTTTGTATTTCCCTTTGTTTGTGTAGCTTGCTGGTACACCCATCAAAAGGAAGTAGCTGAAGTACCTCACATCAGGAATGAACAAAGCTATAAAGCTGCTACAGACAACAGCAATAATTCCTGAGTGTTGCCCTGAAGAAGAACACAAGAGGTATCTATGAGAAACCAGAATAACGTCCAACATTTACACTGCATTCTGCTTCTTAGCAAGGTCCCAAAGCATTACATGTGCCAGGCGCAGTTCTGTCTCACCATTTGCAGATCTCCCCCTAGTATTTTAATCTTTGGGAAGAGTCAGCCAGGTGTTTCCGAGGATAACTTCACCGAAGGTAAATGTACAACCATGCCCACACCTCTGTACGCTGCAGCTAAGTAGGAGGCAGCAACAGTTCTCAGGTCACTTACCTGATTGTCAAGCGGCCGCTCTGACCCATCTGCAGAACGGCATATGTTCTGCAAGGAAAACTCCTCTGGATCTTCCTTCACAACGGAGGCAGCATTTTTAAATCCCTTTCAAAATTTGTATATGGAAAATGCTAATTACCTTATATTTAACACAGTTAAATTCTGAAAACAATGAAGGCCCAAAGCTAATCAGTTTTCAGACATTTTCTCATGGATTATTAAAAAAAAAAATTGTCTAAACATGGCTTCTAGAAATAGAATAATATGTTTGCTCTTCCTAGCAGTCCATGTTTTACATTTCAATTCCTGTTACAAATGAAAGCCCAGGTACAGAGTGGAATAATGCAGCCTTACCAATGTTACCCTGTACATAAGCAAGAATTATCTGTCTTTATATGTAAGTTACATCACCCACCGTCCACAAAAACACACCTCAGATTGTTGTTGAAAACTAGTAGCTCAAAAATGTTAAGGGACAGGATTGGAGGAATTTAAAAAAATGGAATGGGGATGCTACGACCTGCTTATCCTCTTGGGAATGGCAGTCATGCCGTTTTCTAACATAGTGAAAGCAAAATACAGAGTTGACTCTTTTGTTTTTCACTGATGCTCAATTTTATTTGGCAGAAGCTCTCACAGGCCTTTAAATAATTCATAACGCAGCGCCTGTTGTTTAGTTCAAGGAGGGAGCTTGGAGAATGTTAATCCAAACAGAGATGAATTGGCACAGCTGTAAATCTGCAGGACGCCTCCCCGATGAGCTCATCCCCTAGCAGTGCAAATTAGAGTGACATCATGCTTGCCAAGCCGCGCACACGCACTCACGCTCGCTCACTCCCCTTCTCCTCCCCACGCAGGATTGCTGCTGCTTTTTCACAGGGTTTTTTCCATAGCTGTACAGCTCATCCTAGGCAGAAGAAAGAAGCCGGAGGACCTGCCACCGAATCCAGGGTTTGTCCCACTAGGTTGTCACAGCTCCGGCACAGACGCAATAGAACGCATCTTTCTATCTGGAAAGGAATGAAACTGAACCTTGGTCGGTCCAGCTCAAAAAAATCCTGAAAAAAAAATTGTAAAGTGACATGCCTTTGAATAAAATTCACAAACGCTTCTCAAAGGACTGCTCAACGCTTGTACTTGATACTCATCCAGCATGTCTCCGTGACCTTTTGCTCACAAGAACACTCTCAAAGCCAGGTCTCACGAACATTTAGCACAGACAAGTTTGAAAATGCTCATACAGCCACACTGTTGAAATCTCTCATTTGCCAGGGTTTCAGTTTGCCATCAGACAATTAAGGTATAGATATGAAAATATGCGACATTGGTAAACTGTCAGAAGGTATTAATACGGGATAACGTACCAGACAAACTAAACAGTTAATAAAAAGCCCACAGACAGAATTAATACATGTGAATAAAAAGCCCAGTTAACAGTTTTGATACCAAATCCGCAGGAATCCAAGGTGTTTTGCTATTTATCCATGAACAGGAAGGGCAGCTGTACTTGTTTGTGCTCATGAATATGCCAGGCAAGGTCTGCAACAAGCTTTGTAACTTCAGCTACATAGCAAGCATCAATATTAACAAGCTCATTTAGGTCTATTTCATGCTCCTCAATGACTTGCAGTTGTTATTTTGCTGCAGACGTTTATACCGTTTCTCATGGCAGTAGAAAGCACAGCTCAGTGTCAGCTGCAGGCAGCAATACCCCACAGAACTGGAGCCACCACACCGGCTCCTGACCCTTACTGGTCCTGAAACCAGTTCCCAGTGAGTAAGGACCACATTATATCTATCTATATGCACTGTATATGTATATACACACATCATATATATATATAAATGCACATACATGCACATATTGTACTAAGGGCGCATTACATAAACCCCCAGATGAGAATGAAATAGGCACATATTCACAAACGAGACAGACTCTACAAAAAAAGTTTTACATTTTCTCACCATGCATCCTGCCTAAAACACACAACAAAATTATCCTTTCTGCCATGTCCAAGTTTGAGACACTCTTTTTCTTCTGTCCACTCGTAAAGGCTACGTGCTGCTATTACGAAGCCAACTGCATATGACACGGAGGAGCTTTTTGCAAAAGCTTTTACAAAAACAACCTGCCACAACATACCCCAAGCTAAGTAACAGAGCCTGAATGTGCAGTATCACCTCCTGCCTGGTGGTCGGGCCAAAATCAAGGGACCTGGTTTGTGTCCAGTGTGAGAGTGACGGAACACGGCCCCAGGAGGTTTATGGGTTTGCCATAGTTCAGAATTACTGGGTTTTCTAGGATTCATGCTGCTTGTTGAGCCGTGCTATCTAAAACCCACAGATGGGAAGAAAAAGGCGTGCAGTGGATTCTTGCTAACACAGGAGAAGCCCTGCAGACAGGAGAACTAAAACAGGATGCTGAAACAGGGACTACACAGCTCTTGAGACGAACAGGAAAAATGTAAAACAAGAAAACAAACAACACACAGAAGCAGTAAACTAGGCAGACGGCACGAGGAGGTGGCAGGAGCTCCAGCCTCCAGAAAAAAAGCTCGAGGAAAAAGACAGACTTCTGGGCTTTTTGACGCTACACAGCATTTTTAGAGTACAGTGGTGTCATTCCTGGACTAGGATCTCTTTCAGATAATGAAATAAAACAGCAGAGTTTTGTTGCTCACTGAACTGCCGGGCAATTTTTCCACAAAGGAGCATCCTCCTCCTCCTTATTTAACACTGATGCAAGTACCCAAGTTCCAAACACAATTTAAGATTAAGAAACCCAGAATACAGATGCCCGGAGAAGACGAAGCACCCAAGAACAGCACACTTTGGCAGCGGCACTGCACGGGACAAGGCGAGCGGAGCAGGAGAGCCTGGCTCGCCTCAGCCCCCAGAGAGAGGGAGTCCCGTGGGACCTGCCAGGCAAACAGCAGGTAGGAGGTGAGGAAACATTTTGTTTGAAGCGCAGCAGACTCAACAGGCTCGTAATTCGGAACAAGTGCATCATCCGTCCCTTCTTCCCTCTCTGCCCATTGAAAAAAGGCCTCTGGAAATAACAAGCTCTGCAGTGAGAGACGCACAGCTCCTTTTGCTCAGCCCCTGCACTACCTGAATGCCTTGAAAACCAGCTGAGAGCTCGGGGCAGAAGCAATGGTATCAGAGAAAATGAAAAGCAGTGAAGCAAGGGGTGCACGGGCGCATCAGCTCCCCGCCAAATCTCCTTTCCCCTTGAGGAATCCTGCCGGTGACTATGCAAACATTTGCACGGTGGTGTGCTCGAGACTTCTGAGAACAAGCAGCAGAGGAAACCAAACCAAAGCACCTCTTCTGATCCAAGTGCACATTTTGGGTCTTGTAAATAGACTTTGTATTGTAAGGAACTGATTTGCAATCTCCATTTTAACATCAAACTCTGTGGCAATCAGCCCCCCAGATCCCAATTCTGTGGCTTCAGTATGGCACAGCTTGAGGGCACGTACTTATCTGTCACTGCTAACTCTTCTCACAATGTCAGCGAGCCAGAACCTCTCCCCCCCGAAACAGGATGCTTCAAATTAATCTGGAAACAGGCTACGCAGAACGAAAAACTTTAGAGGAACCAACAGATCATTTCGTTGCTTTGCTATTACTTTGCATTTGCGTTTCATCTTTCACACTGTTACCTTGCCCCAGAAGAGGCTAACAAAACGCATCAGTAATGCTTCCACTTAAAGAAGTCATTTTAGATTTGCAACGTGGAAAAATAACTTTTTAGCTAAGCTTTATCCCGTCTTTCTTTCCATCTGCATACAGCCCCAGCAAAAGATTTAATGCAATTTAGTGGCTAATAGCATACAATTTCAGTCTTCAGTGCTCGATCAGAAGCACTGATCTCTGAGCAGAAAATACATAAGTGAAGAGTTACAACATGAAAAAACTCCACTGATGTAGAGGATTTGTATTTCCGCTTCTTTCAAACGATGCACAAACTGAATCCCACATGGACAGGCAAAGGGATAAGCTCACTTTGATTATTTATTTTTCACAACGTTCTTTTTTTAAATAGTTAATTCTGTATAGAACATAAAGGAGATGCTTTTTGTAAATCATTTTAATGATATTACTGCAACGTATTTAAATAGCAAGCTTAAATTCTTTGCAACTTTTTAAAGGTTGGTTTTAAAAATACTCCTGGAAACACTGTAATTGCATTTTCATAATGGTATGTATTAATTTATATTTCTCTGATCTACACCACACAAGATCAGAGCCAAGGAGCTCTCAGGCAGGGACCTAAACCGTACACTGGGCAGATGCCCCATTTCTGCACCGGCTGCAGAAGAAGGTACACGTCTAACAAGCAGACAGAGAAAGTCAACCTGTGGTGTAACACCAGGCAGAAGTGGCACTTTAGCAGAGATCTGAAGGCCTGTGGAAGAAACCAGGCTGTGCCAGACATGCAAGGCTTGGCACAAGGGAAGCATCTGGAAAATGCACAGTAAATTGACTTCTGGATGAGATAACCAGCAAGACTTCAAGAGTTAAGGGGGTCAGAAGTAACCAGAGACTTACTAAAACACTTTAGACAGAGATAAAAATTGGAAAACGGGAGGTGCTGCTGTAAAGCAGGAGAGGAAATGAGTACAGGGTTTCAAGGAGGAGCAAGGCTACCCAGTGGAAAGGAAAACCCAGAGGTGAGAAGGGAAGGGAACAGACTCCCAAGGAGCAAAATTGGCAATCAGCAGGGCAGGGAGCGGACAGACATGGGAACAACAGCAGGGCTCCTGAAGTACTGGTGGGTGGAAAAGAAGGGCTGCCAGGCTAGCACAGGATTTCAGAAGCCATCAAAGAACACAAAAAAAATGCTTCCTCACCCACTACTTAGTTTCTTTGCTTGTACAATTTCTCTTCTATTTCCCAGTGAAGCATTATAAAATATTGCTAATAGAAAAGGAGAAAGAAAATCAGTACAGGTCTTATAGTGGCCTGCTTAAACTGGGAAAATTACCAATTCACCAAAGCATAGCTCTTGTTATTATCTAAAAAAAAAAAAAAAAGGTTTTAAAGTAGAGCCAAGTTACTCTCTGCTCTAAAACTGCTTATTCTACAATTATAAATAGCACCAGCATAATGAAAAGAATGCTACCTCTGCTCTTCTACTCTCCTCCTGTCCCTAACACCTGCTGTAAAAAGAGGGGTCGACTTTGGTTACACATAGCTTTCCCTGCTTCAATGAAATAAGGCACTACTGTATTTTGAGGAGCTCCGTTAGTCAGAACTTCATTTAATTCTAGCTGCTAGATAAACAACAGCGAAGAACTGCAGGTCACAAATGCGATGTTTCAGATCACTGCCTCAGTTATTAAATACAAGATCTTCCTTTGCTGAAGCATGCAGTTGCATAATCTTTTATTTAATGGGGACATGGCAGTTCCACTTCCTTCTATTAACAAGACCTTCACGTTTCCAATACGGTTTTGTTTTGCTTAGCATGCAATGGATTCCACTGCCTGGAACAAGAAATAAGAGTTTATCACTCTTATCGTTCTGAGATCTGAGTCCTTTAAACATTTTCATGCAACTCGATCCTTGTGATAGGATGCTTATGTTGGAGAGCCACACTAAAGATGAAGCACTGCTTGTGACTGGCAGCAACGTGCAAGAACCAGGGACACTGTATGGGACCACTGTGATGGTGACTGTATGTATTTTCTGTAGCAACATTTCATTGAATTTTTTTTTTTTTTTTATAAAATACAAACATTTCAAGTTTTTCAAGAAGCTATTTTAAAGCAAATTAACCTAAATCCCACTCTCTACAAACCACTCTCTTAGACGCTTCTTTGGCAGACGCTTCAGGCATGACCGCTTGCAGATATCTCACAAGTGGAGACGCAGCAAACAACGGAAGGTCTGAATAAATTGGTAACATGGGAAAATTAGAACAAGAGTTTTGAAATTATTATACAGATGAGAAGCGGCCTAACGCACAAATCCTTATATTGCCCATAGCGCTTTGAGAAGAAATTCCCCCTTTGTGGTCCCTCTGACACCTCCAGCCCTAGGGCACATGGTTACAGACAGACAGCCTGCTGCAGGCACTGCCTCTTCCACCCCGGGTATTCCACCGCCACCCCTCAGCGGCCACGGACCTACAACCACAGTTTACTTAACAGGTCATTAGTAGCAACTATTTTTGAATTACAAAATTAATCTCCAACTACAAAAGGTATCCCACCTTTTTTAAGCTGCTCTAGAAATCCCCTCAAGCAAATTCACTTTGACCCAAACATTCGCAAATTTGGGCTCAGCCTCGAGGGCGGGCAGGGTGTCTACAGGGAGCGTTGTAGCTAGGGCTGTTCAGCCGTCTGAGTTCAGTGTTCTTAAAAACAAACGATCCTTGGCTGTACGATACACTCAAAAAATTTATGTACCTGTAAAATCGACGATGATTAAATGCAACTGGTTTACTTACTCTTGTCTCAAAACCTCTGGGAGTTCCCACCTGCTCGCAGGGGGCTTGGCACAGGACATCCCTATGGCTGCAGGGAGCATCGTGCTCAGGAACATGTCCTTTCTTACCTGAAAATCGTACCCTCCTTCCCCTGTTCACTTCTATATGTTGGACAGGTGAGGTTATATTTGGGTCAGTGAAGTAAGGGTTGGTATCACAGACACTAAGCTCTTCACTGGTAAGCTACAAAAAAGAATGACTGCTTTTTTTTTTTTTTTTTTTTTCTTTTACATCTTTACTGCTGTTTTGTTTGAATATCAACCTGGCTAAGGAATCGCTTTTAAACAGGATGGAAATATATGGAAAAAATATAAATACAAATCTCAGTTCTTCACCCGCAGACAATTAAAATTTGATGTTTTCAACACCTCATCTTTATTTGCAGAAGGACTGATCAGAAAACAGCAATAACCTAAAAATGCTATTTGTACTAGGACTGATAGTTGCCATCTCCTTCCAATACTAACAACTCAGTTGTGTCCATCTAGACAATTCACTTAACCCAGCATTTCCAGAAACTGGGCAATTCCTAGTCTGACAAGCTCATCCATGGGTCTCACTTTGCAACGTCCTGGACAAGTGCAAGTTTGGGTGCTCAGCACCTTTAAAATTAAAGCCATGTTCTGCATGGCTTATGCAGAAAGGTTTTGGGAAAAAGGAAAAAAAAAAAAAGACATTTTAAAAATACATATCTTATTATTTTACCATCCTTGGAATCCAATTAAGAAACAAGTAACAGAAACCAAGATTTTTTTTTTGTTAAGCCATTAGACATACAAGGTAGCAAGGAAACATATATTTCAGGGTGGAAATGAGGAGCCATTTCTTCTCAAAAAGAGCAGTCAGGCATTGGAATGGGTTGCCCAGGGAGGCGGTGGAGTCACCGTCCCTGGGGGTGTTCAAGGAAAGGTTGGACGTGGTGCTTAGGGACATGGTTTAGTGGGTGACATTGGTGGCAGGGGGATGGCTGGACCAGACGATCCTGGAGCTCTTTTCCAACATTAATGATTCTACGAAACAGACTTCTGTAAGATACTCTGATATGGAGTAGATATTATTTTGCTTTGGTTTGGGATTGGACGTTTGTCCCTATTTTTCACATCAACTTTGAAGTGGGATTTCAAGTGACAAGGAAGTATAAATGAGGCATAACATTTAGCAACAGAGACTGGCTGTTGAAAAGCAGAAGTTGGAGAGCCAGGGCTGGAAAGTTTCTACTCCTAATCCTGGCAGAGCCCCTGCCACGCTCAGCATCCATTTCCTCCTGTTGTTTCACTTTCTGAACATCTTAAAGTGGTTTTGCTTAATGTTCTCTCTTATTTTAAAATGCGTCAGTATTTATACAGCACTGAATCATAAAATACTGTACTAACCGTTATTATTTTACTAAAAGCAGAGTTGCTGTCCTGGACACATTCAAGTGGACGTGATAAATTTGGAAGGTATCAACATCTGTGTAATTCTTTTTTCCCCCAAATATAAGTTGGCCTTTCTCTGTGCATGCATGAAGAAGTTCACGTATAAAACAAAAAGTGTATTCTATTTTAAATTATACAGGACACTAATCACAAGCAGTGAGGTACATAAGTACGTAACAGAACACACATACGGATGAGGGAAAGCACTCAGGAAATGATTCTTATTGTATGTAGTTAGCGAAACGGCCATTCTTTAAGTGTGCAGTTTTTGGATGCCAGAAGTTTCAACTGGACAACAGACCTGAAAACGTGGAGAAGGAAATGGTGTTTCACTATTACAGAGATTCAACGGGGTCATCTGTTTAACCATTTCCAGCTGTAACCTGAACGTAATTCCCACAGAAAACAATGAAAGCATCTCTGGGAGAAGGGAGGGCAGAAACAACCTCCGAGACTCATCTAAACCACAGTCACTTCAAAATCAGGTTCTCTACAGACACGCATACATATAGGTATTATACACTGACAAACAATTCGTGCTTCATCGCCACTACTTTGCAACCTGGAGTCTGTCAAAACCTACCCAGTGCATCCGCGTCGCAGCGAACAGCCATCAGGTGTCAAAGCTGCACGTATGGAGGGTTGCCAACACCCCCACGCTTCCTTCCGAGCACAAAACCGTGCATCTACTTTGTATCTTCTGCAATCAAAGCATTCAAAGCACTGGGCACTCGGAGCGTGCCTGCCTGTTGTGTTTTGGGGAGCAGGCAGGGAAGGAGGCAGCGGCAGGGGGAGCAGCTGAAATGTGCGCAGCAGTGATAGCGATCTGCGGTTACGGACGTAAATTACCAGAGTGAAAAGTAAAAGACCCTTGCCTCCCTCTAAACCCAACCCAACACAGCCGCTCAATGCAAACATAAAAAAGAGACAGCTCCATGTAAATTGCAGAGCTGGCCGTGTTGATGAGACTTTTGCCTTTACAAGTGAGCAACGGGTATGCCTTCTCTGTCCAAGCTAGCTTTAGAGCCATCCTTCACGAGCAGAACTGGCATTTCTGGGCTCCCAGCCACACATGAACTACAACAGATTGGGTTAGGTCCAACCCTGAGCCCATACAATGTGCTAATGTGGAAAATATTACGCTCCCTTTCCCAGAAAACAAATGCTGGATTCAGTTTTCAGAACCTGTTACTTCTGTTCCCAGCTGACGGTGCAGCAGTCTCACCTATTTATCCCGCTCACTCATCTCACGGAGCTACCCAACATGACCAGCCACGGAGCTCGTGCAACCTTCTTCACCAGGGAGGACAGTTTTTACCTTCTACACTGAATCTGGAAGAATTGAGGCCGGGAAAATAAATAAATAAAGCCACCAAAAAATGTTGATGCTTAAAGGGCACGATCCTCAGATTCCTCTCACGCAATATCAAAGCCACAGGCATCCCGAGCTTCCGCCTGCGCCGCTCCCACGGGTTGTGCCACCACTATCTGGGGCTCGCCCCTTCCCGGCCCCAACCCCACCACCCAGCTCCTGGGGGGACATCAAGCCCTTGCCCCAGCCTAAAAGCCAGAATGTGCATCCCCGTGAATGGGATGTTCATTTGAGAAGGAGGAAGCCTGGGTCTGGCATTTGTTTTCACCTTTGTTCACGCAATTTGTGTTAACTATTGGATAAAGGGTGTCCCTTCCAGTCACCAAAACGGACTGTTCTCCACCATGGAAAATGACAGAGAGTAAAAGAAAACAAATTTATGGGGGGGAGGTAATAATTATTCTCCATGCCCACAGGAGTACAGGTAGGGAGCAATGGATGTAAAAACAATGAGGGAGGTTTCAGCTGTAATTGGAAAATATTCTGGCATGAAAACATTTAAACCCTGGAACTGACTGCCTTTCATTATTATGACCTGTCAATAATTAACATCTTTTAAGAACAGATTACACAAACAGTTATCAAAAGGGATACAAACATTTGATCTTGATAGGGGGGCAGAGAAGAACTACATGACCTGCAGAGGGCCTTCTAGCCCTGATTTTGTTGTTTCAATGCTATAAATCAGAATATGCCAATATCTATCATATCAGCATCTTCTAAACATATCTCTGAATCAAAAATATTTAAGCTTCTACTGTAATAACTGAGCAATTATTTGGCATAGATGATGATACAGGAAATCTGGCAACGCACCAGAAGCAAAACACGCAGTCATGCATCTCCTGAAAGATAGAGTTGGGAAAAGTATTCAACATATTTTTAAACAGAACGTGGTACGAGTTTAAGGTTGTTAAAATCTGTTCAAATATTTTTCATTAAAACTGTAGCAGTTCTGTCAATAAGATACGGTTCTAAGATAAAGGCAGTTTTCCCATCAAAACAAACTCTTCAGCATCTGCAGGCACTCACCCACAGATTCTTCTACCTCCCACTAAAATATAATTTCTGTATCAGCTATGCACTTGCATTTGTGCAGAACCAGCATAATGAGGTCCCTGTACTCCTGCGCATGGGCTCCTATAAAGGTCTAGAGATAACCATGCACATCCGAGGCTCAAGTATAGTAAAAACAGAAAACAAGTCATTAAACCTTGCGATACATATTGACAAAAGCAGTTTAAGAACAGAGGCAATATGCCATCGATTCGTAATGATTGCTGCTCTCCATGCTGTGTGTTGTCTTGTGGTTGGCTTATTTCCCCATCCATGCTTACAAAGGGCATGTTGTTTATGGCCCACCACAGATGTTACCAAGTTTTAACTACCATTTTTTTTTACTGAGTTAGCATTTTACAGAAATATATCCTAGCATGTACGTAAACCTTTACTTACTTAGGAAATGCTGTTACTTTCAGCTAGATCACAGAACTGGAAAAACTCACCACCACACAAAGCAGACGAAGTTTGGTCTGTTGCTCACAGCTTAAATAAAGTAGATTTTTCACCTCATAAACAAAAAATAGATATAATCAGCTTATGTAACAGATGTTGATAATTTTACAAAAATAGTAGTGAAAAGTGATGATTGAGCTCAGGTATTCGGTTGGCTTGCTTTTGCTCCCAGCTACTTCCTTCCCTCCACGAGCTCACACTGCTATTTGCAGCCTTCCTTTCCAATGCATTAGGGCAGGCAAAGGTTATCTGGACATTTTCCACGCACACAAATACACTCGGCATATAATATGAGAATAGGAGCTTTTAACAACGCAGTTCCTTAGTTCAGCACAATATAATTTATCCTAAGCGTTGCTTATATAACATATCACAAAAGCACGGGGAGAGAGTAATTTCAGAGTATTTGGAACTGCATCTTTTGAACAAAGTTAATGGTGAAGAGGAAGAAAAATGTATTCCTCACCGGAACTGAGGAGAAGGTTTTAGAAGAGCAACTATGAAAAATGTAAAGTATTTGAAAGGAGGGTGAGGTCTGGAGCTTCACTTGTTTTTAAGGGACGGTTGGAGCAGAGGCATACCCATAAGAGGAGCAGGAAGGGTAGAACAAGTGGGAGGAACAGAGCATGCAGCGATAGATGGGTACGTGGGAAGCTGTATAGCGCAGTGAGTCAACAGGAGCTTTGCAAAGTAGGAGGGCAGTTCTAGGCCAAATGCTTAGTAAGTTAGCATGACATCAAGGGATACATTTAGCTTGGACAGGCTTTAATTTAAGAAGCTCTTAAGAAGCAGATGCATATAATGGCTTGATATTTGCCACTGGATGTAGGGATGGGAAGAAGGGCAGCTTGGTTTAAGTCTGACTAAAGATTTTCTTTTCTGTATTTCTTGTTTTTTTATGTATTTGATATCAGGTAAACAAAGCATACTTCTAGGAGCAGAAGAGCCAAGTACAACTAGAGCCAACAGCAGTTTAAAATGAGGCACCAAAGGATGCCAATGAATCACAGCATCAGAGCCAATGCATTCAGCACCTCCCCAGGCATAACTGAGCAGTCCCTTCTACCCCAGGGAAAGGTCTCAGACAAAATGAGAGCAGAAATGACCACCATGGAGGCCCAGCTGCAACTGCAAATCCCTGTCCTGAAGAAGGAAACCCCAGCGTTGTGGGGCAGTGCCAGCAGGCAGACCACTGCTGCCTCCTCAGCAATGTCTCACAGCAGCTATGTCCTTCCCTGGCATGTCATTCCAGCTCCACACTGTATACAAACTGCCTCTCCAATCCCTCTGCCGCAATAATGACAGGCAAACTTAATTAGTACTGCGAACAGTTTGGATGTCTGCACAACAGGTTGCCAAAAAAAAAAAGAAAAAGAAAAAACCCACAAAGATAACTAAGAACATTTGTTGCATAATGTAATTCAGGCTTCTATCTGTAGGACCAATACAAGCCATGTTTATTAATGTTACACATTATGTCTTAATTTGAAACATAAGTGAGAGCTTGTTTTTGTACTGCTTTAATTTTAAGATCTATTATAGAAGTATAGTACATAACCAGTTTATTTTGTAAGACCAGTATTATATATCCAACGTCGATTTCTCTCCAAGCTTCTTACTCAGACTAAAACATAATAAAATGACAAAATCGCTGCATTCGCCTGCATTTATTTTCTTTAGGGACTGGCAAGAGAAAGCAATGTATATTCATCATACTTAAAATTTCTGTAAACATCAATGAGAAAATACATACCACAAACCACAAAATAAGTGTAACCGCAAGCCTTTTTATGTGACATGTTTAAAGGGTTAGATTCGATTAGATTTTTTACTATTGCTGTTATTATTAGAAGCATTCCTGCGATCTAGAAGTACTCTAACTAGGGCAGAAAGGTTAAGTATCAGCAAGATGTGTCTCAGGATAACCAGGGATGATGCATGTCACACAGACACAGACTCACCCATGATATTATATAAATATACACACAGATCGGTATACACATACACACTCACACAGAAAAACATTAAATGGCTACTCTGCACTTACTATCGGAGTAACACATCCGTAATCACAGAATCCTTAAGGCTGGAAAAGACCTCCAAGATATCTGGTCCAACCATCCCCCCTACTACCGAGTCACCCACTAAACCATGTCCCTAAGCACCACGTCTAACCTTTCCTTAACACCCCCAGGGACGGTGACTCCACCGCCTCCCTGGCAACCCATTCCAATGCCTGACTGCTCTTTGCGAGAAAAAATGTCTCCTAATTTCCAACCTAAACCTCCCCTGGTGCAACTTGAGGCCATTCCCTCTATCTATCGCGGTTATCTGCAAGAAGAGGCCAACCCCCAGCTCCCCCACACCTTCCTTTCAGGTAACTGTAGAGAGCAATAAGGTCTAATCTTGAAGTTAAGGGCCCAGTGACAATGAGCAACCCCCATAACTGTCACGTAAACCTAAAGGATATTGAGAAGTAAGAGACCGCATGGGCACGGCTACGGCCCCCTCCAGTTGAGGTGCTCCGGCAAGCCCCCAGGCCCGTCACCTGCAGACCTGTGACGGGCAGGAGCTGCACCCTTGGGCTGCCAGGGAGAGGCAGCGTGAGCAGTGAAGGGCAGAACAGAGGAGACCATGACGACAGAGAACCCAAGTACGGCCATGGAAACAGGAAGGGGCATTGGGGCTTCAAAGAGATACTGCTGATCAAACAGGCACGTCTTCGCGAAAATGCACGTAACTGGAAGAGAACACCAAATCGCTTCATCCAAAGGGGCATTAACAACTAGAGGTGATTTCAGGCCAGTGACTCTCAGCAGTCAGGAAGTAAGGAACTCAGTCAAAATGTTCGTTTTAAAATCACCAGTGCTTGAGCTGGGCCCTTGAGATGACCTCCAGAGGTCCCTTTTGGCCTCAGCCATCCTGTCAGAAAGTGTCATCAAACTGTTCTTCACGGCACCTTTCAGCAGAAAGGCACACAAAAAGGCCACGTATGTCCTCCCTCTGGGCCTCTTCCTTCCCCCCAGCCAGCCACCATGCTTCACAGAGCTCTGTAAGCAGCTTTGGGGGGAAGCAGTAACCAACTTTTGTTGTTATTTTGTTGAAACCTTCACTTGTTCTTCACTGCCTCCCTCAGCTTCATGGAAAGAATCGCATATTCAGGGGGAAAGCAAGAGAAACAATCCAAATTAAGATAAAGGGGAAAAAGGCACAAGCAGTGAGCTTAAGTCTGGGAGCGCACTATGGGATAAAGAATGGCTTTAGTATACCAAATTAAGTAAAAGGCTACAAAGTATTTAAACTTTTGTGGCTTTGTTTGTTTGTTTTTGTTTTTCAATAGGAAAGCGTTACCTAAACATAGGCTTTATTTCATTACAAACAGTAAATGACAGCAGCTTAGGCCCACTAAACAAGTGAAAGTTCAGTGACTCTGATGCCCCTGAAGATGAGATGTGTGGGGATCCTGAAGGTGAAAGAGGTTTGAACTGCGAGCACGGCCACCAGCAGCACCTGGATGTTTTCCATCCATGTTTTTCATGTTCAAGGAAACAGCTCTTTCTAAATGTTCCAAATAAAATGGCATTGGAAGTAGCTCAGCTGACCATAATGATTGGACATCTGCTGATGGTGGAAATAGCACCCTCTGTCCTTCCTCAAGCAGCCAAGATATTAAACTGTGCGTAGCAAAACAAATCAAGTAAGCAGCAATGACATTATAATATAGCCTATTAAAAGCATCAGTTGGCTAGTGACTCCATTACCATCTTGAATACTGCTGTTACCCCAAACATCCATTTTCTCTTCCTGTGTCAACATGGTAGCAGCTTCAACGCAACGCGCCAGTGCTAATACTGCCGAGAGCGATCGTCCCCTAGGACAAGACAGTTTGGGAGTCCAGCTGCACCTGGGCTTCTGGTACGCTCCTTGAGAGAAGCAAGGGCAACCGTCAGACACCCAGAGTTTATGATGATGTGTAAATAAAAAAAAGAAACTCTGCTACTGTATTCTGGCAATGTAATCCATACTTTTTACTTCAGCTTCCTAAGGAGATTGTTTTGAAGATGTGGTTATTGAACAATTTCACATACACAGCCACTAACATTGAAAGTTTTAACCCAAAATGAGTTATTTTTCTAAACATCAGTTCTACAGAAAGTAAAAACCTACAATTGCTGGGGAATATTAAATATTTTTAGCAAGATATCTCATTTTACCTACTTCACTCTATGGATGGAGCAGCAAGGTGCTACAGGATTTACTTTTCTCTGGGACCAGTCAAAACACAAGTTCACGTTTCACCCATAGCTTCCTCTGGTTTGCCAAAGATGCTCTGTTCACTGGTTACTGAACACTGAAGGCCAAAGTTACTTGGTAGACTGGCATTGCATCAACAGCAGGATTTCCTATGACAGCACTTAAAATAAAGGGATACCAAAATCACAGACTTCCTACCTAATGAGCTCGACTAGAGTACTTGAAGAACAGCAACTAATGTTTACTGTCATTGTCTCAAAACTGAGGACTAGTCATTTAGCATGTATTAAAAATACACCAACAGAAACGTTAACTCTTGTAAGCTTACAAGGAGCATCCCCTCAGCTCTGCAGAGTACCTCAGCATTCCTTACAGAACAAAAACCACCTGCAAGAATGCCCACAATGCACGTTCTGTGCAATGCATTGCCATCAAGGGCTGCTGTTACAACCAGGCCAAAGGACATGCTTCTTGGAAAAACTAGCAACTTACTGAAAATTATAGCTGATTTGTACAGATCTTGTGTATTAACACTTCTGTTCCAACATTTTTCCACAACTATTAAGGAGCAAAAAGGGAAGAGTTGGATATATTCAGCTTATAAAGATATAAATATATAGATATTAATCCCTTGAAGTCTGCTAAAACCACAGAAAGATGCAGTTCTGCTTCAAATAAAATTAACCCGTTAGAAAAATCTATAGTTAATTTACATACATATCCTAATCACATTGAAATTACCAATATCTAGATTAAGTGCTGCATCATTTCACATTCCTCTAGCCACAGATCTTGTAAGTAATAGGCAAAACAGTACCTGATGTAATAAAAAAATCTCAATTAGAGACTAGGACATCTTTATTACAGAAATTAATAAGAAGTCACCTTAAAAATAGCCTTTCACCTATGCAAACCAAGATTAAGCAGAGAATGAACCAACAGGGTTAAACAGCTTCACCATGAATAGTCATCTTAGGAATATGAACAAAATACTGAAAAATTCTTGTTACACACAATACAAGCATACTACTTTAAATATAAAAAGTCAAACTTTCTACCTCTTTTCTTTTTTTTTTTAATGTGTAAAATGAATGTTTGCATGGAGATGATGCCAGAGAGAGTTAAAAACGAGTTAACAGAAAATTCTAAAATATTTTGAAAAATAACAATTAGTGATAGAACTACTCTCAGAGGGCAGGCTTCATGTCTTTCCTGGCTGAACAATACAATGTCAAAGATCACTGCATAAACCAGAATATTTTAACGTTATAGCATTTAAATAAAATTATGGCTATGAACATGCTTCTGTGTAACCATATACATGGTATCCCATTCTTACACGTTTCACAGATAGACAAGTTTAGAACCATGTACCCATTGACTTTTTTCTTTTTTCTCAGCACAGATGGCATTTCAAGACGGATTTTTTTGTGCCACAGCTAACACAAACCACAAAGAAATTACTTTTATTGAATATTGCCTGCTGTTTAAAGTGTTTTGAAATTACACTCCATTTTTTAAGGGAACTGAAGGGCTGAGAACAAGACATGCATTCACAGCGATAGCTAGCAGATAGAGCAGCAATGACTGCTGAATACAACTCCTCAAGAACCAGCACCCAATGCTGGTTGCAGATTAAGGACACATTTTTCCTCTGTGTCACATTGGAAGAATTCACTGAAATTTGCTTGGTAATGAGATCATTGTCCATTGGCAACTTTGGTCACAAAGATGAAATAATTCAGCCCTTAGTCTGGGCTACCATCAAAATAAGATTTTAAAGAAAAGTGGCTACACTTCTATAGATGGAGACAAATCTTCTTTGGTGCTTTGAAGATACGATTTTCTAGAGAAATGGAAAAATTATTGTTTTGTGTACATATACACGTTGTTTATATACATATACAGACACATGCAAAATCTTCTAGGCTTCCTTTTGAAACAATGACTACCTAAAATAATACAGACTTCAACATTGGGCACTGGGAAAACTTAACATTACCACAATTAATTGCACAATCAAATCATCATGTGTTTATTTTTCAATGGAATTTCATTCCTTGGGAATTTTATCACAAGCCTGCAGTTAAAAAAAAAAAAAAAGACAAATAACATTGGCCAAAAATCCAGATGGCTAAAATCATATTAATGGTGTGCGAAGTTCCTCTCCTAATAAAATTAGAAAGGAAAAAATGTAGAAGAAAGGGTGCAATTTAAAAATTATGGAAACAAAGGAACAACTAAGAAGTCTGCGTGATGGATGACCTGTTGCTACAAAAAGCCCCACCAAGCAGAAAACACCTTACTCATGAGAAGCAGCCTTCATTCCCATTCTTGATGGTTCAGTCACTCGTAAATCCCATCCTCTCACAGAATCAAGTAAAGCAAAACAGGCTGAAAGACCACAAACACAAATAGCTGGCATTATACCAAGTTGTGTGAAAATCACTAGCAAATGCAGGCAACTATTAGTGAAGAGAAGAAAAAGCACTCTGCTTTATTCATGACATTAATATCCCTCTACTCTAGGCATTACTGAAAAAAAAATTAACTTTATCTCATCCAAAACTCACACTTTAGCAAGAATACCAAGCTGACAAAATCCTGCTGGATAGGGTAGCCCACAAATCTAAGAGTGGTGATGAAAAGACGAATTGCTCTAGTCACACACCTGGAGCACATGCAGCTATGAAACCCCAGCCTGTCTACGTTATTTGTAGCTGGCCACGTTTGGCCACCCTTTGCAAGGGACTGTCCTGATCGTGTCCTCTGCTCCCCAGCACTGCTGAGACTTGATCCACCATTTGAAAGGTGAGCTTCCAACAGCTTAGAAGTAGTCACAAACACATCTACGGATACGTTCCCCTTCTCCATCTCAGCATCATAAGAAGCTGGTTCAACTATCATGGCAGCAAGCACTAGGGAAGTGATCTGGAAGACCCCAGTTAAATGAGCAAGGTGACTTCTGCAGTTCTGGTTTGGTTCTGGGGTAACTGTAGTAAGCACCTGCAGAGTTTTTATTTGCAACTTAATCTATGTTTTTTCAAATCTGATTCTGCTACACCACTTTTGTGTGCTTTTTCAAAAGCTCTAGGGTTTAATATACATAGTCCTTCTAAAAAGTAAAGAAAAATCAGTATTAGAAAGCAGCATCAAGACATGCATTAAGAACAACACACTAACTGACTGATTCTCTGACTGCTTTTTGGATAAACTTCTGTTTTCTGTTAACAGTCAGATCCTAGAAGGCATGCCTATTTTTCTTGCAGCAGACCATGACAAGCAGTTCACCATCAATATTAAACATAATCAAGCTCTAATGACTTTTTGGGTGAAATCCAATCAAGCTGCACACAAATTTAACTAAAGAAGTCTAGCAAAACAAAGCAACAATATAATACTTCAATAATTAGCTGGTGCGGTTATTTGGAGAAGCTGCTTTTAAACACATGGTATTGCCAAATACCAGCATTTTTACAGAAGCCCTGAAATACGGGAATTAATCTGGGAGTAATTTTCATTACATGAAAAAACAATGGTTTTCAAAGTTTCCAACTATCATGGATGCACAGAAAACAAAAAAAATTACTACACTCAATCTATAGGGTGGTTAAAAAAGCACAAAACACTTGTGATATATCTCAATGGTATTTTGAGCTGGAAGGAAAGCTAGCAAGCTCAGAAGCTTGCAATAAATCTGAAATACAGCCTGGGTTCTTGGCTTTCTGTTTTCATCCGTTTGACTGAAAAGCATCAGCACCCTGGGGGTGTTTAAGGAAAGGCTGGATGTGGTACTCAGGGACATGGGTTAGTGGGCAATGTTGGTGGGAGGGGGACAGTTGGATCAGATGATCCTGGAGGTCTTTTCCAAGCTTAATGATTCTCTGACTCCCTCTGATGTTGCCTGATCATTCCATTCTGCCGAAATTACATGGCATGTAAAAACGCTGCTCTCCCATGGAGAAGCTGAAGATTTTCTACAACAGAGTGAGAAGAACCACAGAAGACTGCATCTGAATAAACAACATCTCTGGGTAAACGGAACAGCACAGCGTGATCATTGGGTTCTTCCTTCCTTCTGCAAGCGCACTGTGAAGTCCTCCCCGTGAGGGTATCACAGCTAAGCAGATACTGCTGTTGATGTCAGAGTCAGGCTCCTGGAGAGTTTTGGCGAGGAAAACATGCAAATGTTCCCACTGAAATGCGTGGTGCATAATCAGTCACACCCAGCAGGCCTCGCAGACGAGCAACAAACTCCCTAACCAGAAGACTGCCCAGAGCTACATTTCCTGAGACGCCAGGCAAGAAAATCATTCCGGGATGAAAACGCAGCGCTGCCTATGCTGTTTCCTTATAACGATGGTCAGAAAACATGGCTGCAATTTCTTTTGCCCCAGTTTTCTGTGGCTATTGTAAAAGTGCATAGAGAGGCAATGGGGAAAAGAATTCCTCGAGACACTTCATTTACATTATTTCGATTATATCGCACATTTTTCCATTAAATTGTGAACTAATTAGCAATAAAGTATAGGCACACGAATAAAAATTAATTCTGTAGTAAGAGCAACTGTTTTTAAAAAAGAAAGAGATAGGAAAATCCAATATATTACTGTCATCCTAAATGACACTGCTCAGTAACAGTGAACCAGAAGGCACAGGAACTAGAGGCTTTTACTGCTCAATACCTATTTCCTCACTATAGGAAGTACTTGAGCAGATGAGGTTTAGCTTTGGCTTTTCCTTTAAGAGAGCAAACAACATAGAAAAGTTGGACATTTGGAAAGTTCTGGTTTCTTTCTTTTTTTTTGTTGGACATACACTACAGGAGGACTGGGGAAATGGTAATGATATGGCAAGGAGGTAATACAAACTTCACAATATTTACAGATTTTCTAGCAGAAGGTTACCAAAAATGAAATTACTAAAACACTCCCACCCAGCAGAGGGATAGGAGTGATGCCTGCCCACTTTCTTCTTTGATCCTCTAATCCTTCTGGATGTTTCAAGTTACTCCTTTCTGCGACACCAGAAACGACAGCCTTTCTAAGTAATACATAAAGGTTGTGAAGACTTTCCGGATATAGCTGTTCGAAACACATCTGTCTAAAAAGGAGTTTTAGCCCCATTACCACTTCCAGACATTTAGCCTTACATTTTACTCAAAAAAAGGAAATTTCATCCCTTGCTGTCCATCTCTGCGAGGCACAAGCTTGCTCCCCACGCCATGACTCCCGTGCTCACAACTGCGCTATCAGCAGCCCAGGCTCTTTCTCGCCTGCCTTGCCGACGTGCTTTGGGAGTAAGTGTGGATTGTGGTAAGCAACCGATGAAAATAAAAATGAGTGAAAAGACTCTGTTAATTTGTACAGCGCAGCCTACTGGGGACATCATCTTTGATTGCATCTGACCTCTGCAGATGGAGCTGCCCAAAACACCAGCAGACCTGTGCTTGCTTCTGCCTACAATGCAACGCTATTATTCCCTCCGTGACACCACTCTCTTTTTAGTAAATGTCCTTTCACTACTCAGATCCTAGGGATCTGTTCTGTGTTTGATCACTGACGTTTGAACAGTAAGCCAATCTAAAGCATATTTTCCTCTACTGTGTAGATAAAATCTCAATTCTCAGAGATAATCGCAGTTTACAGTTGAGTTTTCAGACTGCTTTCTCCAAGACTCCAGTCCTGTAGACACTAAAACTACTGATTAAATTTAAACTTGGAAAGGAAAAGCAAGGAATTCAAATTTCCTTATATTAAACAAATCATTTACTCAAGCTGAACAGTTTCATTTGCACTCATCTGAGTTTCAGAAGTAGGAAAGCTATATAACTTGTTTTATTTTTGTTCAAAATGAGCAAATGAAGAGATCTGAAAAGGGAAAGACTTAATGCTGTTTATCTCATATTTCATTTTTGCATTCCCAAACATAAAAAAAAACTTTTTTTTTTCCAGAAAAAAACCTCCCAATCTCCTATTTGAATTCAGCAGACACTTCCAATACAGCACATACTATTGAGAGAGACTGCAAGTTCTACAGTTATAATGCAAGATGAAATAAATACTGTAAACACTAAACTTCAAAATAATCGATTTGTATTTCAGTATTAAAATTCTCGGGTATGTAGCAAAATACCGATGCCAGATCTGCTACATTTATCCCAATGCTAGGCCTTTAAAGACCTGCCCTCCGAAGCACCCCAACCATGCCAGGAATGCTATGGTTATGACACCCCCCTCCCCGACACATCCAGGGCGTCCTTCCAAACGCAACAGAAAAACCTAAACCCACACCTTCCACCCTCCAGGAAAGTACATAACTGCTGGGCTGTTAATTACTACAGATCTATCCCTTCTCTGCAGATTTCATTGAAAAACAGAATTCTAGTGTCCACGTTTTCCACTGGATTCCTGTTTTCCCACACACGCACATGACACGGCCACCAGACCGTCCCTTCTCTACACTTCCATCTACAATTTCAGCACACCTTAGTATGAAGCACCTGAGATGTCAGGGAGTGCGATAAAATATTTTCACATCCTTAAAATGTTGGAGTCTGTAAGCAATAATTAAAGCACTGCAGCACCAGTGCAGCTGAATGTCTGAGAAGCAGTATTTATTATGCCAATATTTTCTGAGCTGTTGGCGATTGTGGATACAGTGGTTCACGAGGATTTTCATTCATATTCATTGGCATCCTTAAGAACAGATGAGATGGGATGGACTTTGTTTCATTTAGTAGTCAAAATGAAGGATATTTATGCATGTTACTCGCTCTTTTGCAGACCCTTTTCCAGAGCATTCATACACTCCTGTTAATGAGGATTCTGCAGTACGATAAACTTCTGTCTCAAAATCACTTTAGTAAAACTTAACTTTACCCTTTACTTTGGCATTTGAAGTAAAGTAGATAACCTCCTCAGCTCAATCAAGGTTTTAAAACAAACATCAAACTTCATTTCCATGGCATTTTTCTACTTCAAAGCACGAGCTGAGTTTGTTCCAAAGAGCAAATGGAAACTGAAGATCACATGGAGTTGGACTAGATGATCTTCAGAGGTCTCTTCCAACCTCGGCCATTCTGTGATTCATCTCAAATTCTCCCACAGGTTTGTAAACATCATCTGATTAACACAAGATGTCCAGCCAACCCTGCCAGGGGGCGAACGGAGGAGGAATTGACCTGGGGGAATGAGCAGCTGCATCAGCGCAGTCCTAAAGAGAAGACTGGAGAGGCTTAGAAAGAGGCAGGAGAACTTCAAATGCCTGCCCTTACACGCCTCTATATTCCAGAGAATACGGCTTTTCAAACTGTGTTGAAGAGGAAGAGAGACTTGGTATTCCCTTCATTACAACAACAAATATTTCATAAGTTCCCCAAGCAAAGGTTTTTAGAGCTCTTCCTGTTGATTTTAGACAGACGGGCCAACAAGTCACCTCCAATTCTAAGGGAGAATTAAATTTGTCTTCCCAACCATGGCACAAGCGACCAAGACACTTATCATACTCTTGAATTTAGACTCTAGGTTTGTTTTCTATTTCCTTTTCTAAATCTTCTAATAAGGCACCTTGACCTGCGTGTCTGAAAACATGCAAAAAATTTCTCATAGGTACGTAAAACCATTTATCTGTTCACAACAAAGTACAAGAACAATTCATAAGACACCTTCACAAATGAACACATTTCCTATCATCTTATTACCCTATGTTCAAAACTAGTGGCATAATTAGTTCTAATGAGGTATTAAAGACATTTATTCATTCTCTTTTCCACCCTGTTGGGGAAGAAATCTCCGTAGCTCAGAAGAAGGATGACTTGACCGCTCTGGATTATCTGCATGAAGTTAAACAAAAAGGCTCTTAAAGCCTGTACCTTCATTTCTTGAATTGTAAAATGGAAATGCTAACATATACTCTGAGAAGAAAGTTGGACCAGGTGACTTCCTGCAGTCCCCTCCCAGCCTGAATTTTCTGATGATCCTATTTACTATGAGACACGTAGGCATGAATGAAAAGGGCAGTCAGCCATTACAAGGCTGATTACAGGTGAAGTAAATATTGTAAAATTGTTGACTTTTTAATGTATAGCTTTTTACTAGGTATTTGTTGGAAAAAAAAAATCCTATCAAAATGCTTGTGAACTTTGTGGTTTTCACAACTGTCATCTATGAGAGCCAGAGAAAAATGATGATCCTGTTCTGGATGACATGGCAAAACCAGATGCTTTATGTTGGCTTTTAGAAAGCAAACAACCCAAAAAACAACAAAACATACAGTTTGACTACTAAATTTTTAAGTGACATCATAGAAAATAAACATGGAAGAAATTTCACTGAACATTTTGTGCAAGTGAATTTTCCAGGCAGTTAAAAAATATATATCTCTTGCAGATAGACTGATGCCAACATGTAATCACAAACAATAAAAAGTCTCCCGTGCATTTGTCATCTTGCAAGACAGAACACCCAATTTGTTGTCAGTTTTTCACCACCGTTACATGAGAATCTGTAGCATTACTGGATGTTTCCTTTACACTCATTTTCAGCACTTGTCTAGAGGAATCATTCCCCTTCTCTCTGAAAACAGAGAACCCCTTCCCCCAAAGTTCAAGGTTCTAGGCTATTTTCTAGCCCCTTCTCTTTAAATCATCAGCTAGTATGCAATTCTCAGTTTCCCCTTCTCTTACTATTATTCTACTTAAATGTCAGAAGGAAATAAAAATACATAAATAGATCTTGAATTTCTTGCTGTGATATATGTCATGTCTTAAAGAACAAATATTTTTTTTCCTCAAAATATTTCCCTATAAATAGCTTATAATTAAAAGTGTAACTGCCCAGATGATAGTGCTGAAGTCACAAAAAAAATATGTGCATTTACAATAGTTCCTCAAGGAATAAGAAATTAAAAAGCAATACCAAAATCCCCCAATCCCTATTCTGTACAAATTCGATTTCTCTATGCCACTTTTTTCTATTAATTCATTTCATAGACCACATCATGACCCAGCTCTATCGCTATAGAAGAATGTAACAGAAAATAACATACTACATCCTCACTATCCCGAATAAGGCACCGCACATTCCCATGAGTATAAGGTGGCTGTAGGTATGAAAAAATAAAATAACATTGCCAGAAGCTGATTCTAAGTCTCATTTAGAAGATTACTTATCAGGCGCTGCTGAAGCTGGGTCAACAACCTCCTCCTGTTAAGGCACGTCCTCTTCTGGGGGTACTTCAGTTGCAGCACATGATAAAAGCAAAACCATTGCAAAAGCAATACAAAGTCCTACATTGCAGACAGTCTCAGCTCCCACTACTACCGTAAAACTTCCACCACATCTTTCAAGGAGAGGAGTTGTGATCAACTTTGGACTACTTGTACATGAATACTACTAACCTTAATAGTTCATAGTACCACTTGTCAAACTTGCCTTCAATATCCCAGCAGGAAAAAAAAATAAACAAAACCCAACTTTCCCTACCTTGCTGGAGGCACATCAATATTTGAAGAAACAACCTTGCGCTTCTGTTCAAGAAGACAAACAGAACGAGTGTTTTCCTTTTCATACTCATGAACTCTGCTCAGTTTTTTGGTCTCTGCTGTTTTTAAATCTTCCTCCTTTGTGGTGAACAGGAGAAACTGTTGGTCTGGCAGTTTTTGACTGATGTCACTTTTCACATCCTCCTGTTGAAATGCAGGGAAGGTCATTTCACGCTTGATGCTGGCTGCCTGCAAAATTAAAAGCAATTATTAAATTTTCCTCTAATTCTCCTAAAAAGTAGGGGGCGAAAAGCCCAATACCCACAGGCATTTACTTCTAATTAGCTCTCTGAATCATAGTATACCATTTCTTTGTCCTTCATAAATTCTGAAACTGCTGTTAATTTCTCAACGGTGTTGAAGACAGTCCAAGAAAATAAGCAGTACTTGGCCGTTTCGTAAAGCAATCAGTTACCTCTTAATGCTAAATAGAATTTAAATGAATTTAAGTAATGTAAACCACAGTACGTACAACTGACATTTACTGTATGTTCCTTTGTGTTGTGTATCTATCCAAAAGAAATCCTTGCCACCCTCCTCTTAAAATCCTAGTAAAGACAACAGAATTTATACAGATGGCTTTCTAAAAGGCAACCAAGCAATGAAGAAGCTTCCGACAGCCACGTATGGGATTCTTTTAACAGCTATTTTGTAAATGAGGATTTCTCCATGAGCAGAGAGGTAAGTTGTCACGACCCAAGTCATCTGCTGGGCAGCACAGAGCAGCAGGCGATGCCGGCAGGACCTCCATGAGGAGCCAGCCAGCTCCGCCACCAAGGAGCATGGACACACAAAGGAGTGGCCTCGGCTCCTGCAGCTGCTTCACATAAGCAAAACGGATGTCTTAATCAAGTCATTCTTTCTTGCCAGCAAGTAAACCGAAGTCTGGGATGTACAATTTCCCCTGAAACACCACTCCCCAGCCAGCCATGCTCCTCAGCTCCACAGGGCAGGCCGTCCTGCGGGCCCTTACAGCCCACTGCTCCATGCTGGGTGAACACCTTCAGCCTGCTAACATCCTCACACCCATATGAACACATGTGGACAAGACAGGGCTAACCAGAAGTATCTGATCATGTATTATTTCTAGGTGTCTGTGCTTTTAGTATCAGGAGCGTCAACCACCTTCTTGCTGGAAGCCCCAGGGTAGGCCCCGAAGGCCAACAGCCCCCGGCAGAAGACAGCCAGCAGAAATGCCTGGCTTGAACAGACGCACTTCCACAGCACATGAACTGCCCCAGAGAAATCCAGACGTCTCCTCGGACCCACAAACTGGATTTTTAGACACCTGTAAACTATCGCTGAGCTTTACAGTGGAGAAATCCAGAATACGCTACCATCAGATACCAACAGCTTGAATAAGCAGAAATCCTTTCCTGTGTAAACTCTGTCACCTTACTCCTTTTCATTGTGTTCAACAAAAATACTGCAGATGTAATGAATATTGACATCTATACATAAATAAGATATATTCTTCTCCCCACAAATCTATTTATAACTTGCAGACCTTAGCAGGTATAAAATGGTGCAAGCTATTGTAAGTTCATAGGAAAGACAATCTTGTCAAGGTAATTTTGCTTTGTTATGCAAAGCATATGTCACCATTAACACGTAAATACTTAGGACTGATGATTTAATGTCTCTCATTCTCATGTTTCCATGGAAGGGCTTTTGGCAGTTGCTTCAAGAACAAAGCTGGAATTGTTGCTTTATGAATGTAAATAGTAGAAAGAATTAGTCATTTTACACTTCTTCACACACAAACAGATGACACATTACCAAGAAAATTTGCCTGGAAGACAAAACAGTCAGCATGTGATCACACAAAATTACGCGAAGACATAAACAATATAAATTTAATTATGATTTGATTATTTTCAGAAAACTTAGATTAAAAACAAGTCCTTTTCTGAGGATTTTAACAGATGCTGAGGTGCCTTCCATTTGCATCAAAGTTAACTTAGAAGTGATCACTAAAGAAAAATATTGCTCGAGAACACCCAGGTTCCACTATCCAGCCTCTAGACATTATACAAAGCCAAATGAAGGTATGTATAAAAACGTGAATCCCACTGTCTTCCACGGCACAGGCAGACTCCCCTCTTACCTACCCTCCAATTCCAGACTGAACACACTACTCATCAGGATTTTTTTTTATCCAATAAATTCATGATTTCATTAAAGGATTTTTTTTTCAACATACGGAACTATTACATTTTATTCCTTGTCAGCAATATACTGTCACACATTTGTAAGTTTACTTTACAGACCTAGTGATCACAAAAGACTGCAGACTTGCAGACTCAGACTAATTTAACGGTTGGACAAATAAAGTCTAAAGCAAAAAAGCAGAATACTTGTACTGTGATACCAGATTGTCATCTATATATATTATATATATATATATATATGAAAATTATTCATATGCAGTTCAAATATATTCAATAATGGTTTGTTTTTCAAATGTCAATATGCTGAAATAAATACCCAGACCTATCCAAGCATGTGAAAGTGAAAAAATGACAAAAACCACACAGGCAAATATTCCGAAGGTTGCAGAGCTGCTGCCAAACAGTTCAGGTCCACTGGTTAGATGACCAGAAATGGCAGAAGACCAAAACTATTGCTTATTCTGTTTTCAACAGCTACTTGAAAAAAAATGATTAACATCTTTTTAAACATCCCCTTGACAGTGATTTCAGATAAAGAATATTTTCTGCTTTAAAAACAGGTGGTGATGACAGAAAGACGAGACTTTAACTCGGTAGCCACTGTCTGGTAACTCTCTCCTGCCCTGCAGACAGGTTTTTGTCTTTAATTCATCCAGGTCTACAAGAAACACTTCCACTTGAGACACTGCCTACATGGTACCTGACCTTTTTACAGAAATCCAACCACATACATAAGCAGACGCAAATGTGGGAGCATCAAGTGCCACTAGTAATTTGACTGATCAAGTTCCTCACTTTTTGGTAAATCCATTGGTTAACCATTGGGACTTCTCTGCCCTCAAGTTCTGCTTCGCAATTATTCACAGTTCTGAGATACCATTGTCAATTTTTAATGCATCTTTGCAGATAAGTTAACTATTCTGATATATCTTACCAGAAACATTTTTTCCATGGATCCCTCATAGCCTTTTAAGCATTTCAAGGCTTTTGGTGGTTCTGTAAAGCCACAACACATTTTAGCAAAAACCTGATGGAAGGTCTAGCGCAAGCAGCTACAGCCTCACTGTCAGCTGTACACTAACACGCTTATATCAACTTATTCCAGCTTACTTCTGATACTTTGCACTTCTCTCTCCTTAGCTGCAAAGCAGTTGTTAAACCACATGATTATGTTGTTTGCTAATGGTTTGGCTTTCTTGTCATCATACCTTAGTACTTGCCACCTTATTGCCTCCGGTATCAATGGCTGATAAGAACTTGCAGAGTTTTTCCATACACACAACTAATTATCACTCATACAAGCCATTTTATGCTAGGGTAACTGCTTTTCTATGTAATTCATTGCATATTTTTGCCCTCAAGACATCAGTAACCTTCAGCTTGCTTTCAGCTAAGTGCTTTGCAACCTGCCCTCGGGCAACTGACATTGCTTCGAAGCTCAGGTACAAAAACACGAGTTGGAAGCAATCTGCAAATTTTAATCTAACCTTGTCTCTATCTGCAGTTACCATCACCTCCCTCTGACAACTTCCCTCCTGCACTGGTTGGGCACGTGAAACTGTTGATAGGCATGGAAATGACAGCTCAATGTTACCTGTATGTAGCCTCCTCCCTGCAGCTCCACTCTGGCACTTGCAAGTGCTTGGGTCCCGCTTTTTCACTCTTCTTGCTGTTTTGCAACAAGTGCTGGCCCTCCCACTCCTTCTCCTTGAGTTTTCAACATCAAACAGCGCGAACATTTCCACAGACTTCTTCTGAGACATGAAGCAGGCCACAGAGCCTCCTCCCCTCATTCGGTCTGCAATTCTCCCCCTCTCCGAGGTCAGCAGATCAGGATTGTGGCAGCTGTGCTCCAGCAAACTGGAGGCAGGTGCTGCTGCAGCTAGACAGTTTGGTGATCTTCCCATGAAAACTGAAAGTAGCTTTTTTTGCTTTAGTCTCTGAGCTGAAACTTTGCTAAATGCAAAGCGGAAAGAGTTTTAGTTTCTGTTACGAAGTCGCCAAGACAGTTTTGGTTGAGGTTTTTATTTTTAGTTTAAAATTCTTTCTTGGTTTGTTATTATTTTTAGCTAAAGTAGTTTAATATTCCATATTACAGCTAAAAGATTACCAGGACTAGCACTAGAAAAAGGAGACCCATCTTTTATTTACAATCAAACTGAGTGACTTCATTTTGGCAGACTATACACGTCACCTCAAGTACAACCCCACGGGGCTTTTAGCATCTTCCCTCACTTTTGGCCCATTGCTGCTTAAAAACTGAAGTTAGTTAATTTCAGATAGTTTACGAGCACTTACCAGGCATTTAGATGCCTGCTTTTCCTATACAGAGCAAAGAATTCATCTCCCAAGAATATTAGAATTTACCTGTATGTGATGCAAATGTATAGAAAAGCCCCTGTAAATGTTAAAACTGACTCCCACGTATGTTCTCTCAACCCCCCTATTTCTTGTTCGGTACCTGTCAAATCAGGTGGACTCATCAGGAGCACAGACCTTATTTTTAACAGGCTTTGTAATGGTCTACAAAGACATGGTAACAGGAAAACAATCAGAAGAGCTGCCATGCCCCACAAGGCACACACTTTGCTGTCAGCTGTACAAACACCTCAGGGGCTCATTCACCAGCGAGGAGCCAGGCATCACAACGCGATGGGATGGTGCAAGAAGAGCACAGCCGCCAGCACTGAGCACCGCTCATCTGAGTTGGAAATGAGGAGCCATTTCTTCTCAGAAAGAGCAGTCAGGCATTGGAACGGGTTGCCCAGGGAGGTGGTGGAGTCACCGTCCCTGGGGGTGTTCAAGAAAAGGCTGGACGTGGTGCTTATGGACATGGTTTAGTGGGTGACATTGGTGGTAGGGGGATGGTTGGACCAGATGATCTTGGAGGTCTTTTCCAACCCTAATGATTCTATGATCCAACCTTTGTGAAGCTGTGCTGATTAATGCCAGCTGAAGCTGTGGCCACACGCGTGGGCTGCCAAGCAGTCACCCAGCAAACAGAAGCTCACCAGCTAACTCCCATTTGTCCTCACATGTCTGCTGGGACTCTAGAAGCACTAAGATGTACAAGCAGGTCCCCTCTCTGCACAGTTCAAATCCCAGAGGCCTGGGTAAATTAAATAATCTTGCTACTATGGCCTATTTGTGCCATTATGTTTTTTTTGATTCTTTTTTGTTGCCAAACAGATAAAAGAGCTCATTTTACTAAAAGTAGCTCTAAAAACATTAAAAAATATATTTTATGAGGGTGGAGAGTAAATAAAAGTTGACTGCATCCAAAACTCCCTACAAAAAACGCCAGTGGGAATATGCTTTGGGAAACTAGCATCTAAAAAAAAAAAAAAAAACCACCAATACCTTATCTTAATATTCCTGATGCCATTGCCACGCTTCCATTTTTATACAGACTTCCTTTTCTCCCTCAACCCATAAAGTCATACTTCCAGTATTTCAACTACAGGTCACCATAATTGGATTCCGCCCCAGTGTCACCTCATTCCAAAACAAGATCCCTAATAAAACACCCCGGCTGCTTTCCAGGTTAGGAAGGATTTCATTTAAAACAAAACAAAACAAAACACACACCAACACACCAACAGTCACACTGCTCCCATTCTGGATAAGTTTCCATGGCTGACAGATAAATATTTTAACTTAATTGTGAGCACTTGGCTTATGTACAGTATCAACACTACATAGCTGTTAAAGAGGGCACAGTTCAAGATGAGGATTTTGGATTTCTGTCTGATTTATTATGCAATTATCTGGTCTAATTCATCAACCATCCCCCCCCCCCCCCCCCCCACCCCCCCCCCCCCCCCCCCCCCCCCCCCCCCCCCCCCCCCCCCCCCCCCCCCCCCCCCCCCCCCCCCCCCCCCCCCCCCACCTTGTGATTACTGGTAAAAACACTAATAGCCACAAGATGGCTTAGTACCATCCCACCTGCCACACAACTCTGTTGTATTTCACAGGTAATTTTTCCATTCTGACTTGGTGACCACCTCTTCTACTTTCTGAAATAAATGCAAAGATGATATGTGTTAGGGACTGCCAACCTCCACCTGGCAAGAAACCACAAGTCACTGGGGTTTTTTTGTTTGTTTTTTTTTAAACAAGGCTTTACCATTTTTGATCTACCACTGAACAAATATGCAGTTCAAGGGCAGAGAGGAAGGAGGAATTAATGTATTTCAGCCTAGCAATACTAATAGAAAGTGCTAATGCATACATAATAATAATAATGAAATGAATATATTCAACATGATATACATTCAGCCAAAGTAAGAGATCAGTTCTTGTTTTTTTTTTCAAGCCTATTTTCAGGCACAGCCTGAACAGCCGGCTATGTTCCATAGACAGTGATAAGCCTATCCATTTTTCTGTGAAAGAAAGAGATCAGAAGTAGAGTTCACAGCAAAACAGAATAAGCAGCAATGAGAAACACTGAACTTATTACCAAGATAACATCATACAAGTAAAAAATATTTAAATTAAATCCCCAGAAGGACAAAGGCTTTGGTTTATTCTTACTATTTCATACACTATTTGCAGTTGGAGTCCCTTTAGCAGTGTTCTTTCTGTAAGCAGGATCTCATTTCTGTCATCCCCAAACTGCCTTCTCACCGGAAGGAAAGAACACATTGTACAAACTGAATTTCTATTTCACCAGAAATCTCTATTCATACAGGAATACAAAGAGATAAGACAGTTTCTTGTAATGATGCTTGGAAATAATTCAGCCTTGAATTTCAATGTGTTATTACATTTTGGAGTATACTTTGCATTTAATTACTTGCTTCACCAGCTATTGCTCATTACACATAAACCTTGTCAATCTAATCACTCTAAGCATTTGTAAACTGTTTCTCTCTAACAATACCTAAGATAATGCATTTTAAGGTCACTCTACGTGTTCTCTCCAATATATCAGTGTGACCGTAGTATTCGTTTTCAACCTGGGTAGGATGAAGTCTGTATCTTCATCACTTGACTGAATATACAAAGTGTCCAGAGAATGTATTTTCTAAATATTAAAATGTGAATCTAAACATTTATGTTGTATGGATACACAATATGGCGCTGCCAGCAAGAACTGGAGTCAGCAAGAAGTTTCTATCCCTTCACTCTTAAGTGCTGACATGACATTATCTGGCTAAATTTAACTTACCTGCAGGAAGTGTAGACACTTACCAGCACATATCCACATGCACACAAGTGCATACCCACATTCAAAATCCAACACTCATCCAGGTACCTACCATGTCCCATATAGAATAACCATCGATTTGTGACATCTGAAATTCAGCATAACTGACACAGGAAGCATAAGCAGTATTAAAATTGGACAGAGATATGTTAATAAGATCACAGGGAGGGACAGAATCATAGAATGGCCTGGGTTGGAAGGGACCTCAAAGACCATCCAGTTCCAACCCCCCTGCCATAGGCAGGGACACCACCCACTAGATCAGGTTGCCCAGGGTCTCATCCAACCTGATCTTGAACAACCACTAATCCACGGCCCTTCCCATACATCATTTTCAGATCTAAAAATAAATAATTCAGAGACATTACAGCCTTTTGTGCCTCTACTACAGGAACAAAGGGACAAAGTCATGAAAGAGGTTTGGCAGTTTCCTCTTCCATTCTAAATGCAGCCATAAATTTCTTACAGAAAAGTACACACGACATCACTTCTAAGATAGTCAGACACCAATTAATAACAATCACCAAATATTAATACCAACTATCGAATGCGTGCATCTTCACAATTTGGTTGCAATGTTTAAATTTGAAACAAACAAACAAACAAACAAAAAACCCTCAGTGCTTGGTATTTTGGATGTTCTACAAACATATGTGGATTACTAGGGTCAATTGCACCAAGGCTCTTTCCAGCCTGGACCTCTCTGGAAGACAACCACCACACACAGAAGTCCTTGGCAGGATCTCAGCAGAGGCCCTTGAGCCCCATCTTCCTTTTCTTAAACAAAACAAGGAGAAGCACTTTGCCTCTAGACACGTAAAATTAAGAAGCTGCTTTGGAAAGCCTTACGCAGAAGGAAAGCAGAGGACTGTATCTGCCAAACAGGCTCATTTTTCACTCAGCAATCCTGTTACTGCACGTTAAGCTTTGCTAAGCCCGCTCACCGTCAAACACTCGGGTTTCCACCGGACACAAATTAAAAAGGGCTTGGTTGGCCCAGAATGGGAAGCCATAATTGCTTTCCCAATTACTGGTTTCCCAAATGGCGAGTTTAAAATTAACTAAGCCAATTATCACGTTTCCCCAAGGTGGCATACGTGCCTGGCTCTGCGAGTCGGAGGTCCCTGCGAGACACTACATGCTTTCTGCCCCCGGATACCGAACGGGAGAGGGGCTGACAACGTGCCACCGGGCTGGTCACGGAGCAGGAAAGGACAGAAGAGTAGGGTACACTGGGTCTGTCCGTCCATCCCTGGGAAAGCTTGAAAAAACAGGAGCTAAAAATGAGTGTGTTAACACGGCAGCAGACAAATTCATTAAACTACAAGTTTTTTCTCTCTCATTTCTGTTACGGGGCTAGCTGTAATGGCAAGCTGTAATTAATGAGTGCCATCAAATCAGGTGTTCCTATTGCAATGGCTGAAGGTTTGAAACCTCACACCAAGGTATTTTCTGTGAACATCTGTGAACGTTCTGTGAAAGCTATTTTTCCTGTGAACATCTATTTCCCCTGAAACGATGATTTTTTTCTACTGTAGCAGATGTAAAGAGGGTCTTAGAAGCTAACAGAGAAGTATCTGGTGTCTTTGCTGACCCTGATTTTGGTTCTGTCTACATTAAGAAGTTGGATGCAACAGCTTTATATCTAAGTAGTTTAACAGAGCCTTAGTTGTGGACTCTTTAAGGATAGAAATATCCATCTAGCCTGTATTTGTCATATTACATGCGTAAATAAAATATCTCAATTAAGGAATCTACATTAATGTTTTATCTCCTTGATTTCAACTCTTTCAAGACCACTGCTGAAGGTGTATGAGAAGCTCTGCTTCTCTTTCCATTTTCCAGTGGTTTGGGACAAGTAAGAAAGTGGTTCAAAGCAGGATGGAGAAATACCATCGCTTCTTCGATAACCTCGTTCAGGATTAAGCAAGCAGAGCTCCCAAAATCAAAGCATCTGAGAGGCAGTGGGGAACCTTCCACACTTAGCAGAAAGATTTTGGGAAAGCTGCCTCACTGGCTCCTCAGTAAGGAACACCGGCCTGGTTCATCTGCATCTGAAAGCTCATCTCTCCATGGACTGAGATGGAGGGTGAGTGTGAGTGAGAGGACAGATTAGCCTCGTTTGCAAGATCACTTGCAAATAAAGTACAGAGAGGTGTAAATCTTCTAAGGTTAGAAGCGATTGCCTCAGTTTGGAAGCAGCCAGCCAAGATGAGAGAATGGAGACTGCAGATCCCTTGAAAGGGCGTGAAAATTTAATCCATTTGCCTAAGCATCTTTAGGGAAAAAAGGGGGCTTTTTTTCTTAATTATTATGATTATTTAAGATGGGATTTCAGGTGTATCCAATTTCTGAATGAAACAGACACTGGACAAAAGCTTCAAGGGTCAGTGCTGATCCCTGGAGCTTAGAGCCTGGTGGAGATACTACAACACCAGTACTATGCACATGCTCTTGTCTCCTCTAGCTCAGCTCCAGCCAGGAAGCAGAAAGCCTGGTCCTCCAGTGGAGACTAACACATAAGGAGCACTGCCACCAGTTTACAGGTTCTCCCAAAGCTATGTTTGGCTCCAGACAAAAACATTGCCAGTTTTCCTGCTGAGTGGGACAGGCGCCAACAGAGGAGTTTATTTTGGGGCCTGACTACGCAGAGAAGCGGTATCACAGAGTTTCATCTCATTATCCCTGGAAGCAAGGGAACAGCACTAGTCGAAACACGCAGAGGCAAAAAGTGACCCTCGCTTCCTCAGCCACTCTAGAAACCAGCCCCTGGCAAACCAGATGGACGCAACAACATGTCTCATGCAAGAAGAGCCTTCACCAAGAGCCTGAAGAACAACCAAGCCCCAAGTCCTGCACGTAGCCCGCCCAGTCAGGTGGGTGCTGTCCTCAAAGGCAGAAGGCTCGCTCCCTTCTCTCTCTTTCCTTTTCCTCCTTCATGCCCTATCTGTGATGCCCCATCTTTCCCTCACAACATCAAGATGCTTGGCAAGCCGTTGCCTGAGCCACTGTCCCCACCAGAAGCCTACAGGCTCTTCGCTGCACTCGTTTCCCTCTGTTTCGGTGAGTTACGACAGCCCACCAAAGCACGTGCCAAGGCCACCAGTGCATCGCTGGGAGGAAGGAACGAAGGAAAGATGGGAAGGGGACACTTTACCCCTTGCCGTGCTGATGAAACCTATCAGCTCGCCACATCTCCTCAAGCATCACCTGGTTTTACCTGGCTTTTTGGTCAGCAGGGCCCAAGCGCTGCTGCTCCCACCGAGGGCACAGGGGGAAGAGGAAGGCCTGCAGAACAAGCCACTCTCCTCCTGCCCTGATAAAGGAAGGACACCTGCCTACAACACCACTGGCCATGAATTTTGAAGCAAAAGCTTGCTCTAAACCCTTGGCAACCACGATTTCACCTTAATACCTTTCCTGCTTTTTCTACACAGCTCTGTACCACCTCCCACAGCCCTGTGAACCAAGAGCCCCTGAGGAACCACCACTCACCCAGACAGTACGAGCAACAGGATCTGCACCATGGTGCTCTCTTTAGAAGTGTTTTACAGTAGTAAAAAAGTTGTTTCAGATTTTTGCCTCATGCAGTACTTACGTTAGTCACAATTACATGAAAAAGAGACTTGTTAAGAAATAGGGGGTCAAAAATTTTCAATTCAAAGACAGTTCTTCTGGCCATTTCAAATGCATAGGCATGGATGTACAAAAGATCACATTGGCCCAAACATTTATCTCACCAAATTCACAAAGTCTAACTTCTATAGAGATATCACACAAGTTGTTCTCTATGTCAGAATGACGGAGGCATTAGCCACTTCCACTGAAGCAGAAAATTTTCTAAGTAACCATCCAATCTTGAAACCGCTCGTCGTAATTGCAATGTCTATCTAAAGTTCAAGTAACCTTTTTCCACTGCATTAAAAAACACCTTCAAGACAGTAAAATGATGAGCTATGTAATTTCTCACTTCCGTATCTAATCACTGAGGCGTTTTACCTTCTCTGGTTCTGTGTCCAGTGATGGTAGCTGCCTCCTGTAGTCTGAAGCAATGAGTAGGACTGCTGCAGAAAGGCTTTTAGACCAGTGAATGCACACCTGTGGTTAGGTAATTGGGCTGAAAAGCCAAATCTGCTTAAACTAAAGGCATTTTTCCATCAACTTCAGCTGGGTCAGGATTTTACGGAAGTTCGACTCTTTATCTTTTGTGAAATCAATAATAAAAGATCTGTATTTTTTTCCAAAGTTCAAGCAACAGAAGCTGTTCAGTTTCCTGTCTTCATTAGTTTTGTTGTCAAACAACAAATACCACCCACACATGTACTTCTTAATACAATGAGGCGAACGTCACCGCGGCCCTCATTTCAGATTGGAAAGTCTGGCGAGTCTCCAGAGCGGTGAAAGTGAGCGGCTCGCAGGCTGCTGGCTGGGGTGGGTGGCACGGGGCTCCCACATAGCCAGCACTGCTCCACAATGCCTAAGCTGAATACCCCACAAGTATAATGCCCGTTTTTTGTTCACTTTGTACTTCCTGTTCGCTTTTTACAAATAAACAAAAACACTAATTACAGTTTCTCTCTTCGCCTACCATCCTTCTGTACTCTTTTGGCTGACCTCGAGCAATAGGAATGGCCAAGCTGCTCGCTATTTTTAGGAATAAATTCTTCAATAAATCACTTGAAAGTATTACAAATACTCAAGGGTAATGATGGGAAAGCCAATGGGCACTCTTACTCTGAGAAAAAATAAATAAACCCATCATTGCTCAATCTGCAGCAGTATTTACAGAGTGGACACCAGCCAGGACCAGCATGCTCTCGACTGCCCGAGCAGCAAAACCCCACCTTGATACGGCCAGGTGGCATGGTTTGGGACATGGGTTTATTGTCGCGGTCCCTTCAGATCTCTACAGTGCTCTCGGGGGATAGAGTTCCTGCTCGAACAGTGGGGAGCACACAGAGGAGGGTCCAAAGGTGAGCCACGGGACCATCGGGCTTCTCAGTAGCCTGGGGTCAGGAGCAAGGCTGGGCATTGTGGGGATGGGAAAGGCACGGGTGGTCTCTGCCTCCGTGCTTCTCGCAGGGTGCATCACACGGATCGATGGCTGGACCGTGAAAAGCACTTTTCCAGTGTGGAGCTTTCAGAGGCAAAAGGACAGAGCAGCACACACCTACCCTCTGGTACAGACCACGTACGAATGGCAGCTACCAGATCGCTCTGAGCCGAGCTCAGCCGGCATGAAACCAGTCCAGCAAGCAGGGAGCAAAACTGCTAGCAGCTCCGCTACATCCTTAGTCTCACATAATTACAGTTTTCTAATACAGCTCCTTTTAAGGCCAGAGTAGTTATCCTTGGTCCGTGTCCAACAAACAACAAGAAAATAAACCGCATCAAAAATCGCCAGCAAATTACTCCCATTCATTCTTTATTATGGGAGATTCAGGAAAAAAAAAATCTTACAATCTCACCACCCCCATCTCCGCCCCCACTAAGCCATACTATGTACAAATTTTTTTTTTTTTTAATTTTTAATAAGGAAGAAAAAAAATCCCAAGTTTACTTGGGCAGTTTCCAGACCAACTTCACTCGCCAGGTTTCCACTCGACGTCGATAACTGAACGGAGTTGGAAAGATAAAAATGACGTTTACTTTCTTGCAAAACCATGGCTAAGCTGCTGCTGTGAATAACTGTATATTGTCTTAACTTACTGGGCTGCCATTGTCTATCAGCATCCATTTGCTCTCCCTCGTGTTACACTTCAGCTTCACAGGAGCAGGTAGAGCAGGACTATGCTTGCTGTGGGTCCGCACACAGCCCAGCGTAACAGGGTCCTGCTCCCAGACCACAACACGAGGTCTATGTTATAGAGACACTTCTAAAAATACTCATAGCTATTATCATTACTAGTCTGAGAGAGAACTTTTCAGTTTACCCTTAGTATGCAAGTTCCTAAAGTGTTCTTGCTAACTCTCCACCACGAAGCAAATCTGGTATTTGCTGAATTTTGCATTTTGCAAATTGCCAGTTAAAATATATTTGTAAGGACATATGAAAGCTAAATTAAATAGCACTTTACTAATCATAAAAAAATTAAGTTTGTTTTGCCTGAGGTGAGACTATAATCCATTCCAATAGTAAATCTGAAATTTGATTTAAAGGATGACAACGAATTAATACCTGGCTTTAGAAAGAACGCAGAGAAAAGGAGCTAAGAAGTCAACCAAGTGAAACAAAGCAACAAAATTAGAGGCAACTAATTGCTTCCAGACAAAGTCTGAAGATTCTTCTACGTTCCATGTATTGCATGTACGTCTCTATCAAGAAGAACAAAAAAGCATGACCAAAAGTGTACTTTTTACTGGATTAATCTAGTTTGCTACCAACAGCTGCCACCCGCACTTAGACCCTTTAACAGCGCCTTGTCTGTGCCCTGTACTTTGCACTTGCTGCAATTTCCATGTCGCGAGGTGGGACAAACTGAGGGCACCTCTGTGTGCAAGAAGTGAAATCCTGGTTATCCAGCATGGGTTTTCATACGCCTGTAGGGTCACATTCTGGGAGCTGAGTGTTTGGGGAAACAACTACATCTGAAGTAAATTCATCCTCCTGAAGTACAGAAGTACTCACACACAAGCCCAACGCCTAGAATGAATAATTTTGCGGGTGCTTATGGCAAGGCAAAGGGTACAGCCCATGGAAACACTGCTGAAGGAGCAGGAGCAGCCCCACGGCAGGCTGGGTTCAAAATGTCCCGTTTCCATAGTTTGAACCTGGGCACAGAACATGGGCTG
Source organism: Cygnus olor (assembly GCF_009769625.2). NCBI lineage: Eukaryota > Metazoa > Chordata > Aves > Anseriformes > Anatidae > Cygnus > Cygnus olor. Next base: position 130,854,034 of record NC_049170.1, read on the forward strand.
GAGATGAAGCAGCAGCTCTGGTGGGCTAAGCAGAAGCCACTAAGCCCTTTACCATTTCAACAGCAGAGAAAATACGGTGACACGATGGCAAGTTATCACAAGCCCGTGTTTGTTACCAGCCCAAATCCTCAGTCCCAGCGCTCCGGTGGTTGCAGCGCTGAGGCTTGCAGCGGGGCTGGCTGGGGGCTGACAGCCCCCATCCACCACTTCCTCTCGTATCGCCAAAAAGAGCAGTTTCCACAGTGTGAAGCAGGCTCAGGAGAGCACAGATGCGGCTGTTCATGGTGTCCGAACCAACCCAGGCACACTGCTTTGGGGTCTCTACACAGCACGCGGCATCCCAGAAGCATGCGGAGCACAGCGGAGGGGGGCTGCTTACCGAAGGATATCAGACCACCACTTTTCCAACTCAAGCTTGGAAAAACAAAAACTTGTGAAACTGACATGTGCGTACAAAATAAAACACCCTCCCCACGCACACGTACTGATTTCGCAGATTTTAATGCAGCGGGAGTGTCAGCAGGAAGCATTCCGCTGGGATTCAGAGAAACTCCATACAAAAGATGAAATAAACAGGACTGCAAATTAATCCACGCTACAAGACAAAGCATTGCGGATTATGCTATTTTTCTTTCTCGTCTAATTTCAAATGGCTATAAATCTGGATGCAGCCAAAGCAGGAACTGTGGGTTGCACCAGGAGAGTTTCACACGCAAAAGGAGTCGGTACGACCAGCGCCTCAGCGTTACTTGTTCTTCCAGTACATATGAACGAGCACATCTGACGATATCAGAAATACCAGTAGCTCTGAGCAAGGCTTTACAGGCACCAAAGGTTTCCCCAGCTGTCCTGGCACTACCCACCAGCTACGTGCAGCATCAGGTCGGAACAGCAGGGGAAAGGGAGAGGGGAAAAAATGAGTGCTCTTCAGCGTCCAGCCTCTGCCTCTCGCATAACGGTGTGGCCACAGCAGCAAAAGGAAGCAATCTCTCCCTCTCCCTCTCCCTCTCTCATATTTATTCTCTCTTTCCAAGACCTTCGAAATCGGAGAAGTGAGATTTGTCTTTGGAAAGTACTTCCTATCTCTCTCCACACTTTAGAGTGGTGGTCAGGAACTGACCGCCATGGTGCAACCACACAGGGGACTTCTTTCCACTGGAGAAAACACCGCTGTGACACCTGGTGGCGTGGGTGCCGTTCGTTCTGACTCCTGGACCAAATTCTCAGGCTCCTTCAAAAATACCAATTCCTTTGCAGACTCTTTGACACATTCATCTACCTATCACAGGCGCTCCACAGAGGTGACTTTGTGAAGAGCCAGTGATATCTCTAGACTCAAAATGCCATTCCACCAAGGGGAGCAGAAGTCAGGTGTACACCCATGTTGTTTGTACCTATGCCACACATGCAAACTTTGCATGCTTCTATTTAATTGCATTATACGAGAAGAGCATACTGCAAGAACAGCACCCAAACAACCTTGCTTTCGACTCTGATTAAATTCTAAAGTTCTTTGGGATGTCTCCTGTTCTGGAGGGTACTGGACACCGTGACAATCCCTGTCCCACCTCCACAGCGGATCCCCATCCAGCTCACTCAGCTCCTGGGGGTGGAAATGTTCATGACCCCATGCCAGCTCTCCATCTGCCTGGAATCCAGTTTGACTCACCGCGGGCACACCGTGCCAGGCCTATTATCCTCTTGCAGTTCTGCGGTCAGTCCCCTGCATTCATTTCACGCCTGCTTTTCCTACTTAGTCTCTTCCTTTAAACCTGCCTGAAAGAACCCTTAGATTGAGCTTTATGCACTCCTACACTATCAACCCCTAAAGAAATGTACAAAAAGCAAACAGTTTAATTTCTTTAAATTATTAAATTGCAATATTTTTCCAAGTGTATAGTACTTAAAAGTGTAAGCGCTGAAAGCAAAAACGGAGCGGGTCACGACGGTTAGAAATATCCTTGCAGATGCAGTAAATACCTGGACCTACTTACTGAACCACAGTGCTGCGGAGGAGTTGAGGGTTTATTAGACATAACACACGCTGCTCCTGTGACCTGATCTATGAGGCAGATTTACTTTCCAGGGGTGAAACCACCTGCAGGTGTGATGTTCTCATATGCACACATAGCCTTAAGTAAATGAAATAACAGCCACCTCAACTTGTACACTGTAACAGACCTACACTGATGGTGTGCTGAGGGCCGATGAAGAGAATGGCACCCCCAGGCAGCCCTCGTGCGGGCTGTCACCAGGTTGTACGCCCACTGTTTCGGCCTGCCAGGCTGACCAGAGGCCCTTTGCCCTCACTGCAGGGGCTGCCTCCATCCAAACCTCTGCTAACGCCCAGCACCCAAGTGCTTGGTGCCATGGGGTGCTGTGGCAGCATGGCCCGGCCACCCGGACCATGACCACGCGTCAGACAGCGTGTTTGGCAGCCGAGCACACCGGGCGGCGGCACGGAGAGCCTGGTGGCCGAACTGGGCTGGGCTTGCCTTGGCACTGCCGCATCGAACTTGACAAAGCAACACGGGGACAGCTCGTGTTGCTGCCGCTTTCCCTCTCTGGTTTTCTTTCTCCCTGCGGACACAGGGCGCACTCCGAAGGTAACGTGGCACTGCTCCTCATCTCCTGTTCAGCAAGAGTCATCACAGGGATTTCAAACAAACAAACAACACAACCAACAGCTCCAGAGGGACACCACTCAAACTCTCAGGCATGTTATTCTCCTCACTCGCCGCTTACCCACCACGTGAACGCCCACACAGCGGCGTGGGTCACCCCACGAGAGCACCGCTGACAGAAACCCGCAGGGCAGCACGGTGCCACCTGAGCACCGCAGGACCCCGGCACCCGGCACCCGCTGCGGGGCCGGACCCGCTCGGGCTGGGACCCCCGGGGCTGGGACCCCCCGGGCCCCGCCGCCCGCTCCGGAGCCAGCCCGGCGCCGCCCTCCCGCTGCCGGCCGCTTTGTCCGGGACTTGTTGAGCTCGGGCTCCCCGCGCCGGGCAGGGGCCGGGCCGGGCCGGGCCGTGCCGAGCCGCTCCCGCCGCAGCCCGGGGCCACCCGGCCCGGCCCGCCCCAGAGCCCCGCCGCCGCCCGGGACGCACCTTGGGGCCGGCCCGGAGCGGGCCCTTGCCGCGGGGGGGGCTCCCCAAAGCGCCGCCGCCGCCTTCCTCGTCCTCCTCTTCCTCGTCCACCTCCACCACCACCACCGCGTCCTCGTCCTCGTCCTCCTCCTCCACCGCCGCGGCCGAGCCCTCCCGCCGGGCCGGCCTCCAGCCGCTCTCGGGCTTGGGGGCCGGGCCCCGTCCGCCGGCCCGGAGGAGCTCAGCCGCCGGCTGCCCATGCTGGAGCGCTTGGCCAGGCGCCGCGCCTGCATGCTGCCTCCGCCCGGCCCGGCCCGGCTCGGCTCGGCTCGGCTCGGCACGGCCCCGCTCCGCGGCAGCGCCGAGCCCAAGGGGCGGCGGCGGCGGCGGCGCTCACCGGGGGGCGGCGGCGGCGGCGGCTGGGGGCGGCGGGCGCGCCGCGGCCATGGGGGGGCCCGGTGCCGGTGCCGGAGCGCGGCCGCCCCGCCGCTCGCCCACCTGCTCCCGCCGCCCTCCCTCCCTCCTCCGGCCTCCCCGCCGCCCGGCACGGGCCGAACGCCGCCGCCCACCTGCTCCGCGCCGGGCCCGGCCGCGGCGAGGGCGAGGCCGAGGCCGAGGGGTGCGGCACCGGCACCGCCGCCCCCCTCCAGCGGCCGCCGGGGCTCCGAAAGGCCGGGGCCGGGCCCGCCGGAGGAGGCCTCCCCGCCGCGCCTCCCCGGGGGGTCGGGCCTGGGCGGGGGGGGGGGGGGGATAGCCGCGGTTGTTGCAAAAACAGCGGGAAGGGAAAAAATACAACTTTTGGGGAAAAAGAAAAAAAACAGGCTTTTTTTTCCCTTTTTTTTTTTTTTTTTTCTTCTCTAAGATGAAAAGCTTGCTGAGGAGAAACCAACCGGGATGGCCAGCAAAATCACTTCTACTTACCTTTAAATGACAGTACTTTTGCACTTTAATCTTTAAACTACCTTTCTGAAAGTTCTTAAAATTCTATTAATTTGTTTCAAAACCGAGAGCTTTAAGTTTCCCCCCACCATTTACATTTCCTATAGCTTTCCATACAGTTATTAAAACCTCCTAACATTAATTTAGTCACCCTTAGGCTTGTTACGTTTTTTTTAACCATCTCTCTCAAAATAAGTTTTGAGTCTTCGCTTACATGTCACTTCTGAGCCACATATATATTCTTTTCCATTTACAGACAAACCTCAGTAACTCCATTTCCAGAGGTTAGTACCTGTCCCCCCGCCACGTTCAGTTTTAGCGAAATGCTAATGTGCAAAATGTACCCGTAATGTGTCAGCGTGGAACCGAGCTTCACCTCTAAGGCAGGCTGTCACTGTCAAAAGTAATGATTTTTACTCATTTTGGAATACAACATGCGGTGCTTGCCATGCAGGAAATTACAGGTAATACAGTAACCGTTCTTAAAGAAATAATGAAGTTACTTTTCAGGTCTAACTAGGGAAGGTGTTTCGATTTTCTCCACCCAGCCCCACAGAACATCTGCTTTCATTTATTCTTTCCAGGTTGCCGGAGACGGTGTGTTTCTGGACGAGATCCGTAACACAATCACTGGCAAATTGTACCGTATCTGGTTTTTCAACAGTATTTCTTCGCACGTCATGAAGTGACATTTCCAGATGTTTCACCACAGCTTTTGTCAGCTATGCCACATCAGCCCAGCCCACCTGACAAACCTCACAAAGCCCAGACCACCTCACAAAGCCTCTGCTGCCAGCACTGGTGAGGGTCCGTCCTCCTGACACGTGTGGCAACAGCTGTCGGCACAGCCACCTCCAGCCTTGTCCTGCCCCTTCTTAGCTTCGTGGTGCCTGCTTGGTGGATCAGACATGGTTTTATGAAGGTGATGTTGCATAAAGGATAGATTTGTGGGGTAAAAAAGGATGAACTCTCTGTAGTTTTAGTTCTATGTTGACTGTGTGACAAAAAGTTATGCTTCAGGTTTGTCTTAAACATAAATTCCTCACTGAATTTAAATGGCATTCCCAGTTCCTTCATACTCATACCTCAAAGGCACAGATACCTAGAAACAGAATCAATGGTTTCAAATTATTTCAAATACCTTCAAATCACTTGAATACCACCTAAATCTAATTGTGATCTTGTGTAGTGGCCTGCATTCACAGTTATCTAAATTAAAACCCTGTTACTGAATGTCACATTCCTACCTGTCACATACCAGAGTGAATTCTGAGAGACTTCACTGAGGTTTTCAAAAGCCTGTATCTTTTAATTGTAGCAAAAACGGAATAAAAATTAGCAATGATAAATCAAATGTGTTTTCACAAAATTGGATTATATGCTAGCATGAACACCCCAAAATAATAGCACGGAGACCATAGGATCTCATGTAGAAAGTAGTGATGATAAAGTACAGCTGGGCTTGCACAAGCGTGCCGGCTAACTTCAGTGAAACCCCACAGTGCAGCCTTCACCTGAACCTTGCACTCAGATCTTTGGTCGGGTTAGCTCCGGACCCGCTGAGAGGCAGCTGACTTGCCGCCCCTCGCTCCGTTTGGGTGGATGAACACAGAAGCGGGGATCGTGAACCAACAAGCGGATTTTCAGCTGTCAGTTCAGTGACTATCATTTCTAAAGTTCCCAGCCAGGCTCTCCGGTTTGGAAGCGTGGTGGTAGGAGGGAGAAAAGAGGCTCGGAAAGGTCTTAGGGACACGCGAGACCCCCCGGGCCTGCCTGCTCGCCTGCTGGAGGGGCGTTTCTCCCTCTGCAGAGTTGCTCCATCCTGCAGCACGCCGCCTCTTCTCCGCAGGACTCCCGCAGGTCGCGGCCCCGCAGCTCGACAGGCAGAGCAGGACCGCAGGTGAGCCCCGGAAAAGTTAGGCAGGGTGAGGGAGGAAGAGGGTAACCCAATCCTGCTGGAGGGAGAGGGGGCAAAACACCTTCGGGCTCAGGAGGGAGAAGGAAGGGCAGTCCGGAGTTCAGTGGGCAGGTGGGCAGGGCAATCCCAAGACGGGGCTCAGAGGACACTTACTTTTGATTAGTAATCTAAGCTGCTGCTGTTTACTCCTGCTGGGTTATCAAATGCAACGAGAAGCCAGTGTTGACAACTCTGCAACAGATTGGTTAAAGATTTCTAGCACTTCCCAGGCGAGCCAGATTGGAGCTGTAGTAAGAATAACTTCTCTCACAATATTTGATACAAACAAAGGATAGAAATGACTGCTTGCTCGATTTCTTCCAGCCTGTCTGACATGCAGTATGAATGGGACTGAAGCCGAACCTACACTGCCCTTCCAGTGCTTCCCACGGGAGTTAAATATTGGAGAAAGTTTTCTACGGACGGTCAGGGAGTCCTAGCTATAGCACTCTTCGGTGTCTTTAATCTGCTACATTCACAAATAGTTAAAGAGTCAAACATAAACCATAATCCGCTATCACCCGTCAAATTTTTTTCCCTCAGACTCAGTGTTAGCGCTCTCGGGGTGAACTGCTGAACAATTCTGGCCCACAGCCACGTCCCGACATCTAGTAAAATCCTTGTGATGTACGGGGCAGTGTGGTAACACTTAGCCAAACAGAGACATCTAATGATGGCACTGCAGCGTAATACGCCTCTCACAAACGTACAGGCTCTGGCTGTAATAATAACTGCTTCTGTGTCAACGATTTCCACGCTCATTAAAAGTTAATGTGCGCGTTCCCGTTCCCTTTGTGTACACAGCTTTCCAACACAGCAGAAATGTTCCAAATGCTCCCTTGCCCCTCACCTTAGCAGTCAGTTCATATTTCCAAAAAAGCAGTAAGTACCCCCTACAGAAAGTTATGAAAATAATTCCACCGGTAAGCGTACGTGTATTTATCTCCTCCCTCCAGCAGTTCTTCCAGAACAATCTGTGAAGGTCAATGACAGCGACAGCTTTGCAGTTTGTCTCCAATAATCATTGTCTAACTTCTTTCGGTAAATCCGGGCAGTTCCGTGCACTAGGCACAGGAAAATTCTCGCTTTCCCTGGCACTGACTTAACCAGTCCGTACTCATGAATGTCTGGCGGAGTTCTCTTATGATACGTACTTTTCCCAGACACCCTGTACAGCCCATCTTTCAGCTAAGTATTCTCATGGTTTAATTCTTTACTGAACTGCCTGACACTGTGTTTCGTTCAGCTATTGCTGCTTTCTATCCTGACCATGACTGCAGGCAAACCTTGCCTGACACGAAGCTGGGGAGAGAGCCTGGTTTGCTTTGAAAGGCAGAGGTTCCTTTAGTCTTGGAATATTTTTGTCCCCGAATGCCAGCTTTTTATCACTAGAGGCAAGGTCCCCTCTGCTCCTACCTCCTCCCAGACCGATGCTATGCTTCAGTTTCGTGCCTTTAAAAAAGTCTAGCACCAGTAGGAAGCAAAGAAACCCCCAATTTTCCACGCACTTAACCACAACATTTTTCAGAACACGACCTGCTGAAGTAGTCAGTCACTTTTCATTTTTTAGTGCGCAACAAATCTATTTGTTTGAGCTTTAGTATTCAGACCAGCACGTGCACTAATCATGTGTGTCCCACTCCTCCCATAACGCCTGGCATTTGAGCCCCTGCCAACTTCTTTATGTGGGGACCTGCCTTCTCCACACCCCCTTTGTAAACTTTGCATTTGTTTTGCTTTATAGTGAGCATTGAAGTTCTCACTCCAGCTGGGAGGACAGTCAGGCACCTTGGAGAACAAGGCAATGATTGACAATATTAGGCAGAAAATTGTCTACCAGATGCTGCTCAAAAGGAGAGGTGGCAACCTCCCGACCCCCTTCTCAATAAGCGAAATCATCGCTTCTGTGCCTTGCCTCTGCCCCAATCATCAATTGAGCGGGGAGCACAAGGTCACCGCTGCGTCTGGCTGTTGTGCAGCGAAATCCCGCCCTGCAGACAGGGCTATGCTTTTTGCTTGAAGGAGGTTCCAGCGCCAGCCATGCATTGGAATGAAGCAGACAAATTCATCATCAATTAAGCATTACTCTTCCCAGTTACTTCTCTGAAACATTTACTAGCTCTGAATAATCTCACGGGTATGGAAAGGAATTCTGGATGTTCTATCCTCGGACTGCGAGAGAATGAACATCAGCTAGAATGGCACGTCCTTTTTAAACCCTCTCACCAACGTTTTTGTTATTAACTATTTCAATCAGGAATTTCACAAAACTGACACAACTATGTCTCTTAAAAAGCCTTGTTTCCCAGAAAAACAGGTCAGCTCATCTGTTTCATGCTAGTATGAATACGATGGCTACGTGGCTACAGATCCCCCTTTATCAAATCAAGTAGTCTGAGTAGCAAAGCCATGAATTTGAAAAAAAAAAAAAAAAAAAGACTAACATTTTCCTACTTAATTAGTCCAGAGGGACCAAGGAAGAAAAAAATAAAGAACGAGAGGAAGAAAGGGAATGAACACAGCACAGGACAACAACAGCAAAATATTCAGTCTGCAATGAGAGCAGAAACACAGAAAACGTAGGCCTCTGGCACGCAAATGTTTGAGCACATACTGGAAAGAAATGTGAATATATTTTACAAAAACCTGTTGGGGGGGCGGGTTAAAGTGGTTTGTGCATAATAGCAATGGGTGTGAATAATGATCCCTAAAATGCTACCAGAATAAAAGGAAGCACATAGAAAAGGAAAGACAGTAAGTGAAACATTATTTTAAGTGTGTTCATTGCCTTAATTTAGGTGGAACTTCCCATGTAAGTTAAACATATGTTAAAAAATTGCAAGACTGGCATGCCAACTTCCCCTTTCTCAGTGAAGTGTCAAAGAACTCAGCTTGACTCTTAAGAGTAAAGACTGAATTTGCAGAGGTAGCAATTACAAAGAAAATAACTAGCTGTTCCTTTCAAAATGAACAAATTAGATCAAGCACTCGGGAAAACATAAATATAACAGGACCACATAAAACAGTACTTACAGACTCACTTTTTACATGGAAACTCCACTGTAAATGTTGTGGAATCAAGGAAAAGAATTATATAGCTGTCAATGTCAGCAATAAAAACATTTCATCCAATAAATTAAGCAACGGATACAATTTTATTTTGATCATACTGCTACCTATCTTATGATAGCATAGTTTTATTTGCGTAAATTCTCAGTCTTGGAGATGAATGTTCTCTGCTTGGAAAACAGCACTCCAGATTTCTGGCTTGCATTACCACACTGACATTAACCCCAAAGGCTCTTTAAGTAAATTCTATAGTAATTAGAAGTTAAGGGAAACACCAGCTAGCCAGATAACTTGGGGATCACCCAAACCACGAAGATTTTGTGAATTTATTAACTGAAAGCCAGGACACCAGTTTGAGGGTTGGAGCCATTCTCCATGGTGTACGTGTTCCCAATTCCCAGTGGGTAGACAGGGCTCATTAAGGCCCGTGTTTGCTGTGTTTTTCAGGGAAGTTCCCTGATGGAGGTTTCTCTGGAGGTGCTCCTGGGGAGTCTTCCGAAAAACTGACAGCTTGGACGTCCCGTTTTCCCCTAACTAAAACCAAACCGAAACTAACCCTGGAAAAGCCACCTCTGGGTCGTTTCTTTCCTCCTCCCGCCCCCTTTTGGGAACAAGCAGCCCCATTTCCCAAGGGAAATCCGCCTGACCTCTTCCTGCCTCTCCCTCCCTGCTCTCCTCCAGGAAAGTAAAATAAATAAATAAAGCCACAAAACACCCCGGAGCTGGACAGGCACAACGCCGTCGCGCTCGGCAGCAGACTTCTCCCCGCCTTTCTCCGTCACACACCCGGGGACGAGCTGAGGCGGGCAGCGGCGCCACCGGTCTCCACAGGCTCCCCGCGCCCACCGGCCCCTCGCTCCAATGCCCCCGGCTGCGTGAGGGCCCGACCGGCTCCCTTGGGCCCGTCCCCGTGCTCCCGGCCGCCATCCCGCTCGGCTTTTCCCTCGGCTTCCTCCTCCCGCCCGCCGCCGCCATGCGCGGCCCCCTCAGCCAGCTCCGCCATTCCCGCCCGCCGCGCGCGCGGCCCGTTGGCGGCCGTTGCGCGGCAACGTGTGTTGGGCGGAGGGGCGGAAAATGGCGGCCGGCCGGCGCCCCTGGCTCTGAGGGGAGCCCCCCTCAATAAGCCCACCCCTTGCAATAAGCGCTTTTATAACTCGTAAATAAAACATCTCAAAGCCCCCGTTAGCAAATTAGTATTGCATAAGACTTTCAGCTCCCTTTTAAAAAGATATCCAAGTAGAGCGTTTGTAACCTTCGTCTGTGGTGAAAATAAATAAGATTTGGAAACTTGAAATAAGTAAACAGTCAGCAATCGGCAAATGCATGCAAAGACCAAAACTTTGCTCAGTCGCATCTCATCATTTTCAAGCTAAAATTTGACCAACTGGAAACCGCAGTTTATGAGCCGAGTTAGATCGGGACAGTTTGTACTCCCTCAGTTACATATTTTACAGACGTAATACCAATGTAAGCGTGTAACATTAAACAGGCTGTGGGTTTGGGGCAGAATACACTTCCTGAGCTCGCAGTGCAGTCAAGGCTGCGAGTCGTAGCTGTGATGAGCTCAGTTCCTAAACTGCAGCAGCCCTCCCCAGGAAACAGCGAACATTTTTACATTTCACGTCCTAAATCTCATTTATTGCTCTGCCTGGTGGCTGGGGCTTTGATTTCGTTTTGAGAGGGAAGATCTGTTAAAATGAAAAAAATAATAATTTTGAAGTATTTTAAGTATTTTCTTGTGATTGCTTTTTCAAGAGTAATGTTCTGGCTGGAATTATATCTTTTAATTATTTTTTGTTGTTGTTTATAATTGGCTGAATTTTGTTTAGAGCCACCAGAGTGATTCTCTTTTGCTGGCTCCCTTTGGTAGCGGTGTGTTATATCTTAATCAGCGATTTGTGTGAGCAAGAAGGAAACCTTGCGGGTACAGAAAGTGTTATTAGATACAAAGGGTTCTTTTTCGGTTGTGTACAGAACAAACTTATTTGTGTATAAACATTTTTTATATATTTTTTTAGAATATGAATGAGCTGCTACTCCAGGCTTTGTTGTGGGAGGAACAGAGCAGCGGGGTGGGAGGTCGGGGCGGAAGGAAGAGGAGAGCCCAGGGAGAAGCCACCCGAGTAACCCTGGAGGCTTCCCTCCTCTTGGTGTTAAAGCTGCTTGGTCAGAACGTGCTAACACAATGCAAGGCTGGTGTAGATGGCAAGATAATGAGTTTTACTTGAGCTACAATTTGTTGAAGCATCTACTGCCTTGGCTGAGTTAGTCATTTGGAACGTGTTACTTAGATAAACAGTGTCAAAGCAGAAAACAAAGGCAGAGCGAAGCGGCTCAATAAAACAACGTAGAGAAGGAGCAACACAAAATAGCAGAGGACGGCTGTAGGCACAGAGGAAGGACAGCAAAAGAGGAGTGAGAGGCTGGCGGGGTCAAGTAGTAGGAATGAAGGAGTAGCCCCAGGGCATGGAATGAAAGCAGAGATGATGAAACCGATAATTTTGTTTCTGATATTTATTTCTTCATATAACTTTCCCTCAAACACAACTCTTTTTCACAGGGAGTTTACTGGGATAAAGGAGAAGTAGGTGATCAAATGAACATTACATGCCTCTAAAAGCGGCCTGTGATAATTACCCGTGACACATGTAAGTGTCCTGAAGATGTCTGATGCAGCTTCTGATAACAACTTGGATCACTTTCTTTCTGTGTCTATTTCTGTGGTCACGTTGCCCCTTCTGCCTTCAGAAGTTCAGTTGGCTGCAAACCCAGACTTAAAAGACATGGGACCTAGATTACCACTTTCTTACAGGAGCAGGAAGTTCATCTTGCAGAACAACTGACTCTATTTTTAAAGAATTAACCTCTTCTACCACAAAGCATTAGGTGAGCAGCCTGTCACACGAACCATTATTTGAGTATTTTAAGTTTCATAACTAAAGTGTAGCACAGTTATTTCAAAAAGATTAGTTAACCAACACCATCTATCCCTACTAGTTATCTGCAACTAGATTACAGAGAATGATACTCCGTTTGCACACGCATTTTGCAAACTTACTCCTCTGTTGTATTCTTTATTTTGCAAATTGCAGACATTGAGATGAAGGGTCTATAATTTCCTAGCTTGCCTTTCTCTTGGAACACTGGTGCTGCACTGGCACGCATCCACTTTGCTGTAACTTCATTTGAATACAGCAAATTCTTTATTATGATTAACAAAGGGTTGCTCTCTGGTCTGCTTTGAATCTCAGTCTGCTCATGGAGATTAGTAGGTTTTGAGCAATGCCAACTCACTAAATATCTCCGCTTCACTGATCTTGAAGACGTTTGTGACAATGGATTTAGTAGTCGTTTTCATGCATGTTCTTGCCTTTGAATGGATAATACCTTGGTTGTTCTGATTTCCGTTGCTGTTTGATTCTCTGTCCCATTCAAAAGGGTTTTAATTCAAAACTCTTTCTTCGTATGTTGCTTCTTTGAGATACATAAAACATTTGTTCATGTTTTAATCCTTGAATGCAGCCTTCTTTCACCTCTTTGATTTTCTTTTTAGGTGAATACATTGCAAATGTCTGTGTATTCCCTCCCTCTTCAGGGTAGAGACAAATAAAACTTTTTCTCCCTAGGAAAGACTTACAGAGATTGTTCTTTGGTTGAACAGGAAGAGGCAAGTGGTTTTAAAGTAGGGAGATCCCAGTTACATGTCCTGCTGTAGCTCTGTCTCCCATTTCACTACAAGAATTAGAGAATGGGTTACGGTAAAACCTTAGGAGCTAACAGATCAACTACCCCCTTTATTTTTTTATATCAATTTCTCCATTAACCTCTTCAGCTTTTGGTAGGCAACATACAGACTTCATTGAGCTCTTCAGTCTGAAGTATTTGCGACAAGTATGCTCTCTCAATTTGGATCATTTCTCTTCAAATCATATTTTCAGTATTGTTTTTTGTAAAGGTTTCTCTCAGTTCCACTGCAACATAAAATAATCTTCTTCCTGTCCCTGATATGTGGAAGAACATTTTCTGAGTTACTCAGAGAGATACTGGAAGTAGATGGGAATTTATTTATGATGATGTAATCACAAGTACATGTGGAGTACTTTAGGGTACATCCACCATCTTAATTTCTAATTTTTTAATTAAAGTCATGGGCATGAGCCACAGTGTATGTTGCCACTTACAGAGGCTTTCTTTTATATTTCTAGTCCCTAGTCTTCTCCAGGGACTCTTGACAACCAAAACATTTGTGTGTTAAAGCCCTTTTGTTCCCAGTTTTAAGATTATTTTTTTTTTTTCTGAAATGAAGATACTTAATAGGTAAAGTGCTCCTGTGTAGTAAGAACTCAATGGTTCTGGGTAGCTTACATGTAAAAATAAACCAATGACCAGCAAATTCATTCCTGTCTTAAAATACTCATCGCAAAGCAGTCATGCATGTAAGGTTTTCGAATGGGTAGTGATGGTATGATATGGTGGTCTAGTTAGGAAAACGTCTTCCATTTGTGTATTTCCCTTCTTCCAGCTGGAGCAGGGCATCACCGTTATTATCCTCTCCTACATCATGAGGATGTGTTCATTTAGAGGATTCCCTCATGGAAACAGGACCTTATGTTGCTTATTTATTTCAGTGAGCAGAACTAGGCAGTAATACAGAAGTAGAACCAGGAGTTAAGCTTTTTTGAAGAGGAAATATTTGCAATTTGAGGTTTTTCATTATGTTAGTAAGAAATACAATGTGATATTTTAAACAATATCTTATATTGAGGTTTATGACATTAATTCTGTCAACTCATTGAACACAACACTGTATATAAAACAGGATCCTGGCATGAAAATCTTTAAATTTTCCCCAGAGAAAGGTCATCAGCCTTCTCCCCTTTCAAAAAAAAAATAATCATAAGAGAAGGTGCATTATTTTATCTCAAAGTATTAGAGAAAATTTTAAACCCTTCAAAATACTAAGTTAGATCCCTGGAAACAAGCAGACCTCTGAAGCCTTGGGTTGCTGCCAGGTTGAACTGTTGACTTCTCGTTTAAATGCTGCAGGAGAACAGCAATTAATCTCCAAAGCCTGGTTTGGTTTCAGAAGATGGATGAGCACAGTGAATTCTGTATTAAAGTAAAGAAATTACGAGACTAACTTTCTCAGAAAAATAAAAGCAAAAGAGTTCAGAGCTCTCAGTTCACAGAAAATGGGAAAAAAAAATAAAAAACCCCACCTTCATGGTGGTTTTCTCTACAGGGAAGTTGTTCCCAGTTCAGGATCTAGCTGTTTTACTCCCAATTCATTCAGAGCAAAGGATATCATTTATTCATAGTATTTCAGAGTTTTGCTTTTTCAAGGCAAATCTTTGATGATGTCCTACTCGATATCTTTACCTGCATTCCAAAGGCCGGTTCAGGTACAATTTCCCACTGCTTAACCTAGCAACCTGGTCCTGTACATAACACCCACACTGACATCATCAGCACAAACCAAAGGAGGTGGTATAAAAACTCTGCAAAAAAGCTGTGCCGGCACTGTGCTGCTCTCACAGCAATAAGCCACAAAAATGTGTTCACTGGCTGGCAGCCTGGGAGAATTGCTGTCACTTCTCTCCACTCTGAGAGCCAGATCAGCCTGAGCTGCGAGCCACTGATCACTTCCACCTGGTGCTCATGATTTTGGGCAGGAAAGATATGATAGCCTTGGGTGGTGAAATCTAGGGCCAAGGTTCATTAAAGACAGTGTCTGAGTTGCTACCCAGCAATGTGAGGTCTCCCCGGCATCAATACTTGACCAGGGATGTACTCAGTCTTGCTCAGTCAGGGATTTATAAACATTTCATTATAAAGTGTTGGAAAACTGGCCTTTGTTTCTGGATTTAAATTCACATGTGCTTTTCTCCCCAGTTTCCCTGCAGCATAACCCTGGGCTTTGTTACTCAGGTAGCCATCTCCAGCTCTTCCTACCGGACCCAGTGTTTCCACATATTTGTTCTGGGCTATGCTGCACTGGGATCACATCACCTTACAGATTTATGTAGCTTCCAGCATGAGTCACATTGTACCTAAAACATCTTTGAGTCATCATTTCCAGCTGAGGTAAAAAAATAAATAAATACACACCTATAATCCTTGAGTTCTGACTTTGTTCCAGCTACCTTGATGATATCCTGGTATGCTGACCTGACCTGAAAACAGCAGCAATGGCAGGAGATACTATTATTTTGGTGCATTTGCTCCCTCGAAACATAATTAAGCTATAAATTGTGTGTGCAGATGTGCACCAAAAGAGGCTGTGCCTGTTGCAATTTTTCCATCGATCAAACTTGAATTCCATACAGAATTACAATCAGGCAAGAGGCTTCCAGTGCATGCACAGAACATTTTCCTAATAACACTGAACTTTAAAACCAGCCCATGAAACTTGGTAGCACTAGGTGAAGGCAGAAGGATTATCACTGAATCTGCCCAAAATTCTCGTTGATAAAAAGAGCAAGAAGATTGAATAAAAGATTTTCCAGTTGCCTGTCAGCAATTAGGAGGAACAGGAGATAATGAGGAAGAAATGAATGGCATTATTTTGGGGCAGACTTAAAAAATTAGTGCATGGTTCATCACAGGACTAATATTGTATAATGATTGATGATTCTGTAATCAGAGCCCACATGGAGAGAAACAGGCTGTAAATTAAATGATGGAGTATTTCATAAATGGCTTGGAATTGTAATGCAATGATCAAGGATTTACAGAGAAAGATTTTTATGCCCCTTTCTTAGCAAGCTGCAGCCTTTCTAACAGAAATAATTAGGGTTCTGACAATGTATTCATTTGAATTGAGGATCGAGTTTGACAATAAAAAATAGCCTATAATCTGCATGTCACATGCAGCTTTCTACTGACATACAACCTCATGGTCTAGTGCACCAGCATTCATTGCAAATTAGTTTCAGTTTTACTGCGTTCTTCAACCACACCAAGTGTAAATACCTGGAGGAATAAAATTCTTTTACTATATCACTGCTAGTTAGGTAGCTCTTACTACTGAAAAACTGGAAAGTGACTCAGTGACAGACTTTCAGAATCAGTGTCTCACTGTGATTAGAAATTTCCCTTTTTTAGACTTAGTAGTAAAGACGGAGGAGGAGGAGGAGGAATCTATTCTCTTTCCCCCTTGAAATCCTCAGGTTGGCAAGCCAATTGGCAAGCCAATGGCTTCCTCGAGCAATTCACCGCAGTTCCTTTCTGGAAAGCTTCCTTGTCTCTAGAAGCAAAACGTTCCCTTTATCTTTGCACAGAAGTGGAAAAGTGAATGTGGAAAGTAAATTACAGCATGTATTTGGGGAGACAGGTAGGATCCTGGTTAGGAAACTGGACTAATATGAGCAAACATTCACCAAAGAGTCTGAGACGATTTCAACTCAACAAGACATCTTTTGATCAAAGCCAGCTACATACAGCACATGAGCAGATCAGCAATGCGGTACATGTAATACCCCTGACAACACCCGGAAACCATGAAGTTTTGAATATATCTTGCCTGTGTTCCACATAACATATGTGCATATTCTATTTGGGAAACCCCAATGGCAGGAGCCCTAATTCTTTCTAATGTTAGGTGTCAAAGTGCAGCTGACCTTTTTACTGAAGTCAATATCTAAGATGCACGACAACTGCTAATTCTCAGAGAGGTTCTGGACACAGTTTTCCACCAACTCATCAGAAGACTGATCTGGATGGTGTTATTATCCATCTCTTAAACAAATGGTAAATAGAAATGGGTCTTTCTTTCTGTGATCACACAGTCTACCAAAACAGCATTTTTGAGTTACTTCACCATTTTCAGGGTCAGCCTGAACGTTTCAGATTCATGGGAAAGGTCATTCCAGCAGCTACTACTTCTGTGCATTCAGCAACTTGAAGAAGCCTGTGTGTGGGTCTGAGTTGGGGCAGCTTTTACCTTAGCGACAAAGGCATCCATCCTAAGCGAGAAGCTTATAAGCCTCATTAAAATATTCCTTTGTCATTCTGTTTTAATAACGTCTGTTAAAAGGTTTCATAATGCTTAAATACGTGATAGTGTTCCTGTCTGTTTGTGGTGGCCTGTCTGAATCTTACTTTTCTCTTGAGCTGAGAAGATGGTGCACATGTTAGCACGTGGAGGGGATGAGACACCTATTTCTAAGAACTGTGATTTATGGTTTACTTTTACACCAGTGTGGTCATGGCAATAAATGTGTCTGTGAAGTAGCCATCAGTGAGGATTTCAATGGCTGTGCTCAAGGTCTCAGAGATGAGCATGTGAAAACTCAGAGTGGCTGTGAAAAGGGGCACACAGGAGAGTCACGAGCTCCTGACTGCCCTGTGGTTTTGGTCATGAGGTGAATGACAATTTATGTTATAACAGTGTGCTTCAGTGCTCCAAGCTCTAGGGACTTTTTAAAAAAATCTTGTTTTCATGCAATTTTTATCTTAAAGCTCCATTATGTAATACGTATACACACAGACCTAATACAAAATTTTCTGTTGAGATACACACTAAAAAATAATTGTTGTCATTGGTCAGGATAACACATCCAGCCCTTTTCATGAAGACTGGTTGAAGGATGACTTCTAGACTACATTCTTGTAACCTAAAGATATTGAGCCACTCACATGCAGCCCTCTTATGGTCAATTTTGCCTTGCAAGCTTGTTTTTACATTTTTTTTTTTAACCTAAAAATAGTATTACTGTATTCAGCTGTGTTGTACACACTCACCAAGTAATATGTAATGTGCCATAGAGTTAGGGAAATAAATGTCATTAACTTTCATGAAACAATCAAATGCGCTAATGATGGGCAGGACAGAAGCACCCAACAAGAGACTTAATCACTGTTTTTTTCATAGCAGGATTTGGGAAGCATGTAGTAAACAAAGGATGAGGCCACATGCTAAGCAGCAAGGAAAAAAAATAAAATAGTGACTAGCTGCTCATGAAATGAGTATTGTCCATTCTGTGCACTGGGTGAAACAAAGAGCTAGTGGAAAAAGACAGCACGTTCCAGCACCTTCTAGGACCTATTTGATGTAGGGAAAAATGGCTACCAAGAGATGGTCCTAGTCAAGGGATGATGGCATGCTGGCAAGTACTACAGCGGTGGTGGTGGGCAGAGAGCAAGATCATCCAGTAAGTTGTGTATCCACTTCAAAAACTCTGCATGGTCTCATACTACTCTTTTGAAGCAAGGAGACAAAGTTCTTCAGTGCAGCTCACTGAGTTATTGAGCCCCAACTTCACTGTGCTTTTGAAGCCCAAACTCTGTCAACACATCAGAGCTAACGATGCAGAATCCAAGTGCCACCTGCAGAACTGCTCTAGAGCTGCAGTCGAGGAGCAGCTAGAAAACAGCAGCTCCAGATCTACATGAGGTGCTCTGTTCAGCTCCTGGGACCCACCTGTGGGATATTTGGGAGCGCTCCTATCACCGACAGCAACTGGTTTACAGATGTGTGTGCCGTTAGCCGGGCAAGTTAGTTTTTCTTCTATTCCTGCGTTGTCCCCACTGTTCTGTGGGACTGGGAAACCTTGTAGAAGTGCCACAGTTACATTTTTTTCCCTTTTAGCCTTCAGCCAATGGTTCTCAAAACCTGTTTTCCATGCAGAAATGGTATCTGATGAAAGGGGCACTGTGTAGGACTGGGCTGGTGGAAGTGCCTGATGTGTGTGCGGTGGATTGCATGGTTGGGAAAGGCTGCGTTGCTGTGCTGTGTCCACTTACTGAGCCATCTCAGAGGATGAGGGAACTGGCAACAAGAGCACTCCCCATCACTTCACTCTTCGTTTGTTTCTCTAGTCAATCCCTGTCCCCGTGAGACAATGTATTGCTTCACAATCTCCTAGGAAAGTTCAATAACGTAAAGTCAGCAAGCCATTCTCTTATGACCATAGGGCACTCCCAGGTGTGCCTCAAGTGAGCTAGGTAGGCCGTTTGTGGGGAACATGAAAGTAGGATGGAACAAAGCACTTCTCTCCACTATTAGCTCCCAGATGTGGCCAGCAGGGCATGGCTGCCCCAGAAAGCAACATTTTCAGCTACTGCAATCAAAAAAGTCTCTTCCAGCCCTGAAATCAGCAGTGGCAGAGCAGCTGTGACCACAGTGAGCTCCACAGAGCTGGAGTGAAATCTGGGTAACAACCAGAGCCCACCCAACAACCCTGAAATCAGAGAAATCTTTTCAATTACAGATTTACATAAACAAGACAATCCTTTAACACTGAATCTAAGTAGGTGCTGAAGCCTTTGAATCCAACCTGAAACTTGTCATGTTTCATGCTCTCATGATGGTGTTAGAGCTAGAGACAACTTATGAGGGATGTTGAGCCAACACTTTTCACACATGTTCAGTTTGTTTATGCTGCGGCTTGTTTCTTTCTTTCCTTTTTTTTAAACTTTGGCTACAAAATCATGCTTCATAGAAGAAAAGCCTGGCAATGCAAGGAAAATTGTTGTAAACAACTAGAGTGAGCACTCCAGCCTGTGTACAATAGACATGCTAGAACTCAAAATAGCACCACAGAGGACAAAAAAAAAAAAAAAAAAAAAAAAAAAAAGTCTTAACAAACAATAAGAACATTTTTTTTTCAAGAAACACTGAGCATTGTTTTCAGTTTCTACATTAAGACCATCTCCAAAAAAGCCTTTGTTACTGCCCAACCTAAATTCAAGTTGGGAAGCATACTTACTTCACTTATGAATTTACCTCCAAAAACCTAGTGGTGTGAACGCAAGAAGTGAACATTTGTTCAAGACCAAGAGCCTCATCCTCTCCCTTTCCTTTGTCTCCCTGTTTTGCCAGGTATGGGAATAGCAGCTTTAATGAGCAGCAATAGAAACAAAGTTTCTGAGAGAAACCGAGTTTGAAACTGAGAGCTTTTGGCAGCAGTCCCCTTCCCCCTCTTTTTGAGATCCTTAACACATGCCAAAGCTTTCCTCTTAACACTTGCCAGGGCTATTGAGTACTGAAGTCAGTGTTCTGAACTTAAAACTCTGAGACGTGTACGGAGGGTGCTCGCTGCCCAGCATATCTGCCAGAACCCAGCAAGACTGAAATTTTAATCATAGATTCAGCTTTGGAATCCTAGAAATGAGAATTAATCCTGCCCATGCTCTGTCTCCCTTCCACTTCCCTCTCCTCCCAGCTCTTCCATCCCATCAGGCACAAACAACAGCTTCTTGTATCCTGCGGTACCCACCTTCTTCCCATTTGGGACAGAAGCCTTGGCAGTCTTTCTGGATGGCTGTGCTGGTCCAAAATTGTCCCTGGGACTCACGCTTTCTTTTATGCTTGTTGGAGTGAGGAGTACATTGCTTGCGGCACAGATATTGCTTAAAATAAAACAGACAGGACCAGATGCTGGTTGTTCACTAGCATCTATTGCTAAACACAAAGTTGTACAGATGTGTGCAATATAAACACAACGTACACTAAAGCTGTCCAAACTGATGGACTCTGGGAATTCCCCTTATTTTATCCTGTTTTTTTTTTTTTTACAGGAATTGTTCATCAGGTATAAAAATGATTTGGGGGTGTTACTAACAGCGTAACAGCAAGCTTTTTATTTTTGTCTCAATTTGGAATACAATTCATGAGTTAAACATTAAGCTACCTACCCAGTGCATGAGGAAGGCTACATGAAGACCCCAAAACCTACCTGACAAGGAGAATACCACCTTCAGGGGTACGTTGAGAAAAAGCATCCTGTGTCCTGGACCCTTCAGAGACCAGTGGTGGATTCAGAGATGACCATGCTATGGGCTTTCAGCTGTCTAGGAATGCTGGGACACAAAGAGAGACTTCTTCTGGAGGACTCTTTGACTGAGAACAAAACACATGACCTGTGATTTAACACAGTATTTAACCAGAAAATGTCCCTCCTTCCCTGAATGTGCCCACTGTGGCTGTTTGTCTTGATGCTGAACTCCCTGACATTGAATTGCATTCAGTGAACTCAGAGCATGGCTATTGGATTGGTGCCCTCAGAATAGGATCTGTCTAGTTTCTGGGTTTCAATGGCACCTACCTAATTAAATGAGGCACCTAATTACTTGGATTAGATTACAGCTGGGGATGGTCCAGTTGGCGTGTAAGCAAGTGCTTTTAGTGGACTTGCAGGCCGTATAGGGGAATATCTAGTGAATTTATGTATTTTTTAGAGCTAACCAAGCAGCTGCTAAACAGCAGTAGGTCTGGAATGCACTTCCAAAATTTGGGTGATTTTTGATATGTGAATCTTTCTTTGGCTGTAGCTCCAAGTCTGACATGTCCCAAATCTACCAAACTGGATCTCTCAAGCCAAGAACAGGAACTGCTAAGTTAGCGGCCCCACTCAGTGTATGTGCATAAATAAATAAAATCAAGCAGATGTAGGGAAATTCTGGCTGAAGAAAATTCCACTTGCTCATTTACCTGCCTCAAAGTATGCTCTCTGTGAACAGTCCGTATAGAAGTAGCAAGAAGCCCCAAGTGGTATGATAGCCTTCTCATTCTCCTTCCTTTGTTGAAAAAGTACTTTACAGAGGAACAGGTGAGTTAATTTCATCATGAATTAACTGCACTTCAGATGGCATTATTTGACTTACCTGGCTTTCAGTGCTACAACTTTCATCTTCCTGCAGTATGAAAATTGCATACCCATTGCTGGAGACCAGTCCCTCAATGTGCAGTTTCTGTTGTTACTTCTGAAACACTAGTGAGAAATCTGGTCTGCGCTTAAATCAGTGGGGGATGTCCTGGCATCCAGATCTGTCCAGTTCTTGAGCCAGATCTTTATCTCAAAGGGGTTCAAACGCACCACTAAACAGTTCTGAATGCAGTGTAATGTGTTACACAGCACTTTACATTTCTCAATGTCTTGCAATGGAGATGACACATGCTGTAAAGCATTAGGTTTATGTGGTTTTGCCAAGAGGGCAAGGGTGTGCAGAGACATTAATGGAAAGGACGTGTGCTCACCGTACGGGTGTATTCATGGTTGCTTGCTCTCTGGATGAGTTCATCCTTGCCTTCTCCAGAAGAGAGTATGTGCTAAGCATTTCTTCAGGCTAAGTTTTTCACATTACAAATGGTAGTTGGCATTATCTCACCCGACACACAGGTTTCAAGACACAAGCTGTCAGAACAAACTGGAGTGGTTTGTGTCTGGAAGATGAGCACCAGGAAGTATCTGTCTGTTATGGTTTGGTCCCTGAACATGGCTGACAAACCCTTAATCTCAGCATTCCCTACTGACTACCTCAAGTGGTTGTTCTCTGTTCATTGCCTGTTTGAAACTCCTCCGAAGGCATCTTTAGTGGTGCCGTTAGTGGTATGGAGGAGTCGGACTCTTAATTATTATTCTCTGTTAGGCATCTAGGGCTCTAAGATCCTCACTAGTATCCTCCATGCATGTTAAGGCATTTATTCTTGAAAGCAAATGAAAATTTTCTGGGCTCAAGTTTGAAAAAAAAAAACCAACGGAATTTGTATTTTCACTTTTTTTTTTTTTAGTTTAATCTAAAATTACTTAATTTGTTAAGAACATGTCTGTACAGCTCCCTCAGGCACCAGGATAATCATGTATGTTTTAGGTTTGCCATATCTGTGGCTGAGAGGTGCAGGGTAACCCCCAGGCCATCTCCCTCATGAATGGTGTTTGCATTGCCGTAGCACCTCATGGCGTTGTTGCCGCCAGCTCACACATTTCCAGTGTGCTACCAAACTGTCCTCTTCCATGAACCACACCAAACTGACCACAAACTGGGGAGCTTTTCCCCCGTTTTCACACAAACTTATGTTTTCTGACAGTTCTCACTGTAGGCCATTGCTTGGCCTATTCAAAGTGGAACAGTGTGCAAGAAAAGCTTTGAAAAGGGAAGTTGCATGATATGAAGCCTGCAGTTCTCTGGCTTCTCCCCTCCCCGTTGATTGACACACGCACACAGACACACACAAATAAAACAAAACCACCTAATTATCTCCTTTATATGCAGTAACTACCTAGTTTGTGGCCAAACCACAGTGCTGGTGCAGACACACACTAACTCCTGCTGCACAGGCCTGCTTGGCTCCGAGGAGGCTCATTAGCTGGGGCTTGGTGCTGGCTGTGCAGGGCTGGAGAAGCTCGGGGGGCATTGCACCCTGTGCCAGGGCCAACAGAAAGCTCCGCTAGCATGGGCTGCAAAAACAGCCTGTGCTGGAGCTAGGGGGATCCCAGACACCAGATCCATTGGGGAACAGCCAGGAGGTCCTAAGTGGGATCTGGAAACTGTTGACAAAATAATATTTCTGTCTAGAATATCATAAGCATCCTATTACAATGAATAACAGAAAATTGACTTTACTCCCACTATTCTCTCCAGCTCATCTGCCCGATGAGTATTTTAGTTGCAAATTACCAAGGACAGGATCCTTGTCTTCTTCCCTTTCCATTTACTACTCCTTACACTGACCCGTACAGACATGTCACGGCATGTGGCAATTGCCTTCTTTCAGTCAGGTACCAAACCTTTAAGTGTGATCTAGGTTGCAAAATCTGGAGGGAGAGAAACCTCAGATTTACAACTACCTTCACATGCTTCATACAGTTTTTGGGCTATTTTTATGCTCATAACTCACTGAGTCACTTTTTATGGGGAAAAAAAGAAAAAAAACAAAACAAAACAAAACACCAAAAACCTGATTATGCAATTAAAGACAAAGCCACTGAAAATAAGGTCACAATACTACTTTTCCACAAGAACCCCCTGATTGGTGAACAAGGTGGCTGAACGGGATCTGCTTGAAAGAGTCCCATGGGATAAGGCCCTGGAGGGTAGAGGGTCCACGGAAGCTGGTTGATATTCAAGGATCACCTCCTCCAAGTCCAAGAGTGATGCATGCCAAGCAGCAAGAAGTCAGGCAAAAATGCCAGGAGGCCTACATGGATGGACAAGGAGCTCGTGGCAAATCTCAGACACACACACACAAAAAAAAAAGCCTAGAGAAGGCAGAAGCATGGCCAGGTAACCTGGGGAGGAATACTGAGACACTGTCTGTACATGAAGAGGCAAGTTAGGAAAGCCAAAGCCTGACTGAAATTGAATCTGGTGAAGGAGTCAAGGGCAACAGGAATGGCTTCTCTAAGTTTAATTAGGGAAAATGTGGGCCTGCTGCTGAAGGTGGCAGGGGTCCTGGTGACACAGGACATGGCAAAGGCTGACATGCCAAATGCCTTCTTTGCTCAGTCTTTAACAGTAAGACTGGCTTTCAGAAGTCCAAGGACCTGGAGAAGGCTCTTTTCATTTTGTAGTTTGCTGCTAAAAAAGGCTGCAGGTGAGAGAGGAAAAAGGACCTCCAGCTGCTAGTTGAAGTGCTGGCCTTTGAGTATGTACCAGAGAAAATTTGGTTCTCTGCTGCTCGACTTGAGGTACAAGCTAGAAACTTTAGGTTCAGATTTTTTTTTGCAGGCTCGCATCATCTCCCAAAAAATTACAGAAGGAAAACAGTGACGTTTAGTGTATGGCTTTTGTAGCTCAGCCAAACCCTTACAGAATTTGTGTGACAAATGAAAAATACAATGTTGGCCTTAGGGTTGTGTCCTTGCCAAATTTCAAAGATTAACTACATAAATGTGAAGCATGTATGTGTGGCTCAAAGCAAGTCACACAAACCTTCATTCACATAATAGAAATTGTCAAGCTGTCTAAGTATACAGATTGCTGCCAGATTTTCCTTAATTTTTCCTCGTCTTGTGGCAAACTGTAATCCTTAATAATAATGGTTGTTATAATGGTATTAACTATCTCATTTTATCCTAATAGTTCTGAATTACTTTAACTGATGATGTGATTACATTCCATGCAGTCACATCTGTAAATGCACAGATCTTGACTACTTTGGTCAAGGAGCCCTTTAGCAGGGACTATTTCAGAAGTGTTTGTCATGGCTCTAACATTCTTCCTAGCATCACGACAGACGCGGGGTTCCCAATTTCTGTCTAAGCTAGCAGCTCTCTGTTCTTGCTTATCAGTCCTTCCACAAAAACTGCACAGAGATTCCAGTTGTGTGAGTTATGGTAAGGGTCAATCTCATTTGTGTAATAACCAGCCAAGAAGTAGTGATTAAAGTACCTTGTCAGCTAGAGTGCTAGGAAGAACAGCCATTCATGAAAGATCATGTCCCTGCAATTTTTGGCTTTTGAAACGAATCTGTCAGATGTGTTTTATACAAGGTAATGTCAAGCCACTCTTTACCTCCAGCGCTTTCTAGTTCAATACAGTGTTATGCTCCAGGAACACAGGGTGAACTGTGAGTGTTTGAGTGAATACGTACCCAATTAAAAGCAAATTGACAGTCACAGTTCACAGGGAATAATTCCATTTTAAACACCAGGTGTCACTGCAGTATACTCCTGACTGCATACCAAGCTCCTGTTTGCTTAAAGCTTGGCTTTCAAGCACTGTCAAAGACGAGAGGAGAACAAAGATGCTCCTACTTTCTTTTCCCAAGTGCCTGCATGCAGCTACATGGTTAGCCAGAATCTGGGCAAATCATTCAATATTTCAACCAGCCACATTTGTAGTTCTACACAGTAGTCTTCAAAGCTGAAGCTAGCCATTGTAATATAACTATTTTATCGCTAAGAGCAACTGTTTGGAATTAATATGTATATATATGTGTGTGTGTGTATCTGTGCTACAGTTCTCTTGATGAGAATAATGTATGCATTTCTTAGAATAGCCTGTATTGGGTAATGTTCAGGAAGTTAGTTCATTAATAAATTGTATCAAGTTATGTATTTTGCAGTTTTTCTGGTTCGTGAACAAATGTTGACCAAAAGGCAATCTATTTAAACTACCAGTTACTGAATAATTTTGCATGTTTTCCTTATTTTTACAAGTCTTCTATTTGACATATAAGCTTATATCTTTCAATACTAAAATACCTTTTCACAGATTAAAGAGATACTAATTGTCTGCGTGAGTGCAATTTTGCAGGCTCCTAGCTCAGTATAACTAATCCGTGGCTGCACTGTGAATTTTCCAGGAACCTGTTCATCAGTAATAGTTGGTATTAAATGGGTAAAGCTGCTTTTCTCTCATCTGTAATTAAAGATAATGAGGGGAAAGGTGCAACTCATGGAGAATGTGAGTCCCAGCAGGCTATGCACCACTTCATCCTCATGCTCTAGTGTGCAAAGAAGCCTTGCTCCAGTGAAATGCTTCAAAGATGACATTTCCTTGTGTTATTTAGGTGCAGAATACAGACTTGTGTTATGTATTCAGCTGTGGTCCTAGTTCAGCTGCCTCTGAAATGTTTCAGTGTGTTCACAAAGGAGAGTCTTGCCATTGACAGAGCAGTGTTGCAAATGGCGGGGGAACGTTACCTGGAGAGCACCTTTAGCAAAGCAAAAGGAAACAAATTCTATGACAATTTCTGAAAATAACCCATAAAGCTAGTACTTGCAGCTTTTTCTTTAAAAATGCCGAAAGCTGCACAACTTTTAAAGGCTCAGACCAATATTTTTACCTGCATTAAAGAGCACAGTGCCGCTGTATTCATAGGAGTTCCAGCTTTACTCTGCAGTCAATTTAAAATTTGTGCAGTGCATCTTGAATGTTGACAGGATTGTGGCTTTGGGGGGAATAAGGTGCTATATAACGCAAGAAGATTTAAAAGTTCATTTCAGATAATGAAATCAGCACAAAATGCCTGGAACAAATAAAATTCTGTCAAATAATGCAGATTTTAGGACATACAAAAGCAAGTTTCTACAAGGACTAAATAAAACATTTGTTAAGAAAAACAAACTAACAGAAAGGAAGGCACAAATTGAAAAAAAAGGACAAAGCTTCTTTATTGTGTTTTATTCTTTCTGTCTGGCTACTGAATTTATATAGCGTTTTCAATTTTTTGCAGGATTTTTAAATTAAACTAATTTCATTGCAATGTACCATTTCCCATTTGACATCATTTACAAGGATTTCCATTAAATTCAAAAGTTATTTGCAAATATATTAACTGGAGAAAATGGCAAAGCCTATTTCAAAAGCTTTCAGAGAATACAGTACAGAATCTTAGTAATTTTTTCCCCATATAAACAAGTAAATATTAGGATACTACTGTACATAAATAAAAGCTGTATTTTATATTATTGACTTATGTTCTTACTTTTAGATAACTGCCTCATACATTTAAGTAACATTTTCTTTTCTTTTTCTTTTTTTTTTTTTTTTTTGCCCTGACATATTTACATAAAACTTGTCTACATTTACAGTAAATAACCATAATTACCTACTGTGCTTTCAGCAGCCAAAAGCCGAATTGGCTAGAAACATCAGATGAAGATTCTTAGAATAATGGTATGACTAAATTACATCAACTTGTGTATATTACTACAAAATGTTGAAAGGAATTTCATGGCATTTATCAATTTAAAAAATGCAACTTAGTCTTGGATCTGAGCTGCACTCACTGTAGTATAAGCCCTGCAATTACAGCCAAGCTACAATTTATGGAACATACATTCTGCAAAACTACAGTATTTTGGGTCTACAGTGCTGTTAATAAACCATATTGATTTCAGAAAGGTAGCAAGCCAAATAACCAATCGTGTAGCAAACAAGCCTCAGCAGTGCCAGCTTGGAAGTCTGCATGCACTGACTCCAGGTTTATATATTACAGTCACTTCTCTGAACTGCTCTCGCTACCCTACAGATCTGAACCGCACAGTTCCTTCAACTGTATCCACTCCGAGACAGCCAGAGACAGTTCTAATCCTCTCTTTTCAGAAGATCATGCTGGGTTAGAGGATGTTTTGAAGTTCTTCAGTGACCAGAAAATCAAATAGTTGTCCAAAAAACAGAATTTGTTGCTAAAACGTTACTTAGGAGAACATTGCTAGAAAACCTTTTTACTGATAAACATTTTTTTCCATTATAAAACAACGGTTAAAATAAATGAAAGTGTCTGTAATTACAAATACTTATCCACTATGTTCTAAGTAGGCAATGTTCCATGCATACAGCAATTTTGTGCTGAAGCTCCTTCAGCACCCAATTTAAAGTGAATCCTACTGAGGCAGGAGTTAATAACAGCTATTGGAGATAATTATCCATATACCAGACTCTGTATTGTTTGTTGTTCCTATGGAAGTCATATCAATTCACTAACATAAAGAAAGAAAATTCACTCACTGAAAATACAAACAAAAATACGTTAGCACCAACCAAACATGTCCTAAACTTTTAGGGTCTAATCCTGCACTCTTATCTCATGCAAATTATTACTTTTAAATAAGATAACCCCAGTTTTGATTTTTTATTTTTTATTTTTTGCTAAAAAACCTCTGTGGAAGTCCAAATCTGCACGTGAATGATGGTACTTACATTAGTGCACTCACCTTTGCCCATTTGGGGTTTATCATAGAGCAAAAGCATGTATTTATAATTTATTTTCCTTTCATTTATGGTGCACAGAGGCTTGATAAAAGATCAGGAAACCTACATGACAGTGGGGCAAAGAGGGCTTGACCCTTCCTCTCTGGGCTAAGGGAATACTGAGAAGAGTAAACAGTTCCACCCACTCTCTTGTGCAATTCTCTGCTCCTTGTCCCTTGACTGCAATCTCCTCTACAATAAAACCTTTATGACTAGGTAGTCTGTTGAGATGGGTGAAGCACAAATGAAACTTAGCTACTTTTCCTCTGGCCTCTCTTTTCCTAGTTGCTGCAGTAGGCTGTACCTGGTCTGCCCTGACAGTACATGCTCCTCTCTGGGCTGCAGCTGACTCTTGGCACAACCTCAGTCTAGCAACACCAGGCAGACTGAAGAGGAGCAGCTCACACACTTCAAAGCTCAGGGGGTTGGGACTGGGAAGCCAAGGGCCATTCCTAAGTTTGTCGTCGCCACAGAACTGAGACAGGCCCTGAACGAAGGTGGTCCATGTGGAGCCATGAGTGATCCAGATGCTCATTTCAGGTCTGAAATAGTCACACAGGTAGGACGTTCGGAGGAGGCTGGTTACGTGACCATTCTCAAGCAGCCTCAGAGATAAAGACCAAGTTTAGTATCCTCTTCAATGTGAAAAAGGGGGTTCTTGTGCTCTTAAGGATTTTTTACTAATGTAAAAAACAAAACCAAAACCAAACAGTTCATCTCTTACTGTACATCTTTCCATGTCAGCTGAGTGTTTCCAAGCTATGGAACTTTTTGCCTTGAGAGAAAGTGAAGATCTCCACAGAAGTCTGCAAGACAGGATCTGATTTCCCCAAAATGTGTGACTTCAGAGCACAAGTCCAGGCTTCTAAACCCTGTTCAGAACTGTTAAGTGATGCAGTTTCTGTGCCCGCTGGACAGTGGCCAGGTGCTGTATTTCATCAAGGACAAAAAAGAGAACCAAGATGGTGATGGTTGAGCGTGACAGGGAGGAGCAGTTACATAAATAAGAGGATAGTCCAAATCCAACCTATGCTGAAAGTTAAAACATGAACACCTTTTCATAGACATTAGGAAGTCAAAACACCAGTGGTGCCTTTTTTTTTCTTTTTTTTTTTTTTTCTTTTTTTTTTTTTCCCCATAAGTAATAAGATTCATAAGGCTTTAGAACAATACAAGATTAAAATCGCAAAGTTGGTAACATTGTCTTGTAGTGAAAGGGAGGCATCTTGAAAGTTAAACCAAAGCATTTTAAAGTCATGTTTTACATACTTTGTAAATCTAAGCAGGTTGTTGCATTATCTTAATTATGAGAAACAACACAGCTGCCTTCTAAACTGAACAAAGATCTCATTTTATATTTTCAGTAACAAACGTTCTAGTTAAAATTATACAATTGAATTTGCAGAGACAGAAAACTTGCCAGACTGTTATTATAACAATAAATGAACGCAACAAATGAAAGACAAATTTAGAAATGTGTATGGCAAGAGAGTACCACATACGGTAGACAAGTTGCCGTGCAGTAACAGTGAGCATTTTTACCTTTATGGAGACATCTTTACTTTAGGCACTTTGCTGTTGTGGTTGTAGTGACTGTCCTTCTGTCCAGTCTGAGACAGAAGATGTCCAGAAAACAAACCCCACAGCTCAAAAAATCAGAACTAAGCTTTGTGTTGCCTATAGATTGGGCAGGCCAATGGATACATAATACAAGATACTCCATGCATTTGCTATGCAAATTGTGGTGCCATATGAGCAGGTCCAACCAAGTGTAGAGCATGGAGATGTTCTAGTGATTCTGCCTACAACATCTCATCATTTAGAGTCAGGTTAAATATATCTACATTGTGTAGACCCTCTCTTGCTGACCTATGGCTTACATGTAAAGTAAATTTAATCAATGGAACCTTATATCACAATAAGCTTTCAACTTTCTGTTGTCCATAGGAAAAGAACAGTGTCTGGTGTATGTGATACCCTAATGCACTACTGGAAAATTACTACCTAGGCAACTAATTTGTTTAACACCTTTTGTTGAGGATATATGAATGCTGAGCATGGGATCTTTCATATCGACCCAACTACACAGGGTTCTCCCTCCTTGGAGAAAAGGAACACCCTGCTT
This sequence comes from Cygnus olor, assembly GCF_009769625.2. NCBI lineage: Eukaryota > Metazoa > Chordata > Aves > Anseriformes > Anatidae > Cygnus > Cygnus olor. Next base: position 130,884,635 of record NC_049170.1, read on the forward strand.
TTATCTCTGTGATGCTTCATCCATAGCTCTTATTCTCAGCATAATCCTCAACACAATGATAACTGGCTAGCTAGCAGGGGATATAAAAATACTTTTTTTTTTTTCCTTCTCTTTTTTTTCTTTTTTTTTTTTTCTTTTAAGGTTGAGATCTGCTCTGGCAATGTCTTCAGCCATGATCATCCCAAAAGACAGATACAAATGAACTTCAGCACCAGGGTATGAAATCATATTAACAGCAATTATGCTTCCTGCTCCAAGGAAGAGATTTGCCCTTGAGAGTCTTCAGCATGCTACCCCAGGAGCAGCCATCAGGTTGAGCATCTTTTGCATTCGCCCAGTTCTCAACAGACCACACACACCAAGTTGCTTGTGAGGCACATACAAGCCTTATTCAGGCACGTTGCAACCTAAATAAATAACGCTCATCTGAACTAACTGCTAATTAACCAAATATCCTCTTTGGAATTTGGCCCAAATTAAAATGTTTGTTGCAGAAATAGATTTCTTACAGTCATCTTGCAAACAAATGCATATACACAATTGGAGACAGAAGAACGTCCTTGAGGAGCCAAGTGTCTAGCTGCTCTCAAGCCAATGCACTTGGCCTGAATGGCTGCTTCTGAATGCTATCGCCCAACCCAGGCTTGTTACACGTGATGGCTCCATTCTGGCTCTTTGTAGGGTGAAGAAGAAACAGGGAAGCCCTGTCAGACTTTTGCAGTCAGAGCATCACAGTTAACGCTCAGTTCTGTGAAGCAGAAAATGCTAGAGAGAACACTTTATGTCACAACTTTACACGTCAGCTTTCAGAAAGCACATTGAAACCATTTATCCAGCATCTTATAAAAGCACCATTGAAAGGTTGAACAGAGAGCACCGTGTACACAGAATTTTTATCAAGACAACCGAGAGGAGCTGTTCAGGGAGCCATGGAGAAGTACACAGCCCAGAAGAATCCCCACAAGATGGATTCCTCGGAGGCACAATACACGAGGGCTTGGAGAACAAGGCAGCTGACCCTCAGCCAGTCGCTATTGCGGGACAGCCCAGCTTTGGGTGACTGATGCATCTGAATCCCAGCACCCACTCCTCTTTTGCCATTCCCCTCATCCCCCCACCCCGTGCAGCCTGCTACATGTAAGCAAGCCTGTAATTGGTACTAATACAAAGACTGAAGCTACCAATTGTTCACAGCTGACATGGACACAGATCACCACCTCCCTGAATGCTCACTGTTGAAAAACGTAGGTTCTTCAAAAGAAGATTGATCATGCTTATTGCAAAGCTTAGTTATCGTAGCTACAGTACTGGGCTTTCTAGAGGAACTTTGTAAGAGACTATTGCTAAACTGAGGCTAATTGAGGTCCAGTATGTTTGATGTGTCTTTATAAAGCTGCTACCAACTGTTTCCAAAGCTGTTTCCCCTGCAGATAAATGGGGGGAACACTCTTTCTAGTTTTGTGTCAAACGAACAGGATGGAAAAAAGAGTATGGAAGTACTAACTACTTAGTAAAAAGGCACTATAGCTGATCTAGCTGTGGTAACTAGGTACATGCCTGTGTACAAATATCCTTAAAATTTATTTTGCTCTGTGACTGAGCAAGAAATTCTGAGCTCGTCATGGTAGAAAGGGACACTACTGGCTTCAAGATGTGGCTAGAAATCCCATGGGAGATGGATTCAGGTAAGAGATGTCCAAACTGCATTTCCTATTTCTACCAGTTCCCAGAAGGGAATAAGAAAAGACCTTTTCAATAGTGTAGTTACAGAGATGTTGCAGCTGTACGTGGCTTTACTATGGCAATGTGAAGTGCGATCTTCTTATACAGTTGTGCTAACAAATGGAGGTAAAGAAATAAGTCTGTGAAGTTGCCCCAGAGAAGATCATCAGGTAACAAATAATTCATTCTGGATGTTGACATTTATTTACGGGTGTGGTGAAAGAGAAACAAATAGCAGTGATGAGACAAGTAGAAGAGACTCCCCTTTCTTTATAGCAAAAATAATGTATTTGGAGATTGCTGCTGGGAAAGTATTTCCAGTGTATTAGTGAAAAGGAAGCATTGGCAACAGTCGTAAAAGAACAGATCTTACTTCCGGAAAGAGGGAACTAAAACAGAAGCTTATTTTTTTTTGTCAAGTGATGTTAATTACTCATTTAAGAACCTTGGACTGAATTCTAAAATATTCTTCTATAGCATTAGACTGCATAGTGGAGATTGTAGGGGAGTTATCACACTGCCCCCTTCACATGTCCTTGTTCAGGAGGGCAATTCCTTTTTTTTTGGCTCCCAAGAGCCCAGCGTCAGGAGGTCTCAGAGGGTGAGGGCAGGTGCTAACATCACAAGCAGCAATCTGGAATCTGAACGCCTTCCCCACCAGGCTGAGGGTCTGGTGGGCTGGAAGCAGATCCCTGCTGCGATGACTTCAGAGAAGACTGTCATGGTCAAAGCCCCTGAATGTGGCAAGGGACAGAATGGGGATGGCAGCTTGCACTAAACACTCTGTAATAAATACTGGCTGCATTACTGTGTCATCTGTCAAGAGATGGAGGTGGAGAGCTTGAGGAGATGCAGATAAAGCACACATCTCCATCTCGTGACTGACAGAGTGGTAGAAGGAAAAGGTTAAGCTCCTGTTTGTAACATCTGAGATCAATTCACATAAGAAGGAAATAAAACACTGATTTCAGACCCTGTCCACCACTCAAGAATTGTCTTTGCTACAGCAGCTGCTCTGCAGAGGTTGTGAGCAGCCCGAGAGTGGCCGAAACGGGAAGGAACGTGCCAGCACCATGGCACTGCAGGCTGCACACCAGCGCCCGGTGCCAGGCTGTGTGAGACAGACTGAGACAGCAACAAAAAAAAGACAGGGGGGCGGATTTCACTGTGAAAAAGGGAAGTCTGGGGTCCCAACAGGGATCAGAAAGGAAGGAAGGAGCTGAGTCTGACATCCCTTCCTCCAGTCCAGCACTCCTGGTTCTGCTCCGAAAGACAGCAAAGTGCCACCAGGCAGTCCTTCTTCTTCCTTTGGCTCCCTGATCTTGGCATCTTTTAGAGTGATGCTTGATTTTCTTCTTTTGCAGCTTAAAATTTTGCAATCTGGAGTTCAATGTTTTTCTTTGCTATCATTAACTGCTATTATTTTTTGATTTTTAAACTGATCTTGAAATTGCATCTGGTGAACCTGACAAGCCTCATGTTGCTACTGTTTCTCCATAAGCAGTCATCCATGTAATGAGTAAGACAGCCCTTAAGGGATAACTGCATCCTGAGATGTGTTTGGGAACCTCAGGAGTTGTGTATGTCTCCCACTGAGCTGCAGGAGTCAGACTGAGGACGACATACATAAACGAGTACACCTGAGCACGGAGCAGGCAGCAAGCACACAGTTAAACCTCCAGAAATTCTCCAAACTCAGCACAGAAGATCTTGTGATACGTGAGGCATTTTATCTTTGGCCTTAAACAGCATGAAGTAGAAGGAGAGAACAGTCAAAGGTGAACTTCATGAATTCACATTTGAGGGAACACTGCAAGGGGAGGAAGACCAAAGTCAGCTATAAAAAGCACTGCAGCAAAGTGGAAGAAAAGTCTTTGCTGCGGCCGTGAAAGCATGGCAGCACGGTCAAGATAGCTGCAGACTGGTCTGTCTGAGCTGCTTTTCCTTGCAGGAAGAGAGCCCCGGCTCAAGCGTGCTCCACGGCTGCGCGAGGTCAGGCTCCACAAAGCTTCGGTCACTCTGTGGGCAGTTTGCAGGCGAGCACTGCTCCTCAGAGCCATGCTCCTTACAGGCTATGCCCATAAACCAGTACACTTCTTTTAGTTGTAGGTATTTCTAACAAATGTGTGTACCCAGGACTGTGTTTGCCCTATACAGTACCAAGTACCGTTGTGTGCTGGCCAGTGATCTGAGAAGGACTCAATCTGATATATCAAACCTCAGCACCAACTGAGCTGAAGCTAAACCCATTCTGGGCTGCTATGCAATGAGCCAATCTCAGTTTACGTACTGTTTTTGCATTAACTACTCTTCAAGCACATGCCAATATTATGTATGTGAATGTTATCTGAATGCTACCAAGTTTGGACCGTAGTTTGTCCTTGTTTACAAATCACGTGTATGTGTGTATGCATAGGGACACATGCACAGATGTACACATAAGTGTGTACAAAGGCATATAATGAAATGCCTGTTCTCTACTGTTGGACTGTTCTTGTATTATTGTAGTATTCATCATTGCACTATTCTTGAAGAAAACACGAGTATCAGTCCAGTACCTGCTTATTTCATCTACATACTGTACTTTGTTTTCACCAGTAACAGAATAACATGGTATCTTTGGAAAGACAGTGGCTTTCAAACTGCTTGTTGGAGCCCCAGGAACTTTGTGGTCTCCCTCAGCTATGACTCTCCTGCTTCTTTTGGCAGAGGAACAAGGATGACCAGTGGCAATCCCAGAAGAAATCCACTCTCTCTTCTGCCTCTTTTTTGCCTTTTTCTTTCACACAGACTCCATTATTTTAAGCTTAAAAACAGCAAGGCATGGTCCACATCCCTGTTTAAGAAGATTAAAAAAAATATAGCAGTTGTTCATTTACGTACATCTAAAATAGGAAGAAGATTTAAAGGAAAAACAAATAAAACCCAAGGAAAGAATGGGATTCCTCTGGTTACATAAAGCAGTAAGGTAATCTACAAAAACCTCAAAGATTAAAAATATGTTGCAAAAATGAAAAATATCATCCACTCAACACAATACAGAAATTTTCCTATATAATACAATAGATAAACATATTAAAATATTTTAAGTCTTTAAAAAGGGCAAAATTCTTTAAAAGATGACTCAACACTATTATGGTTAGACTAAACATTATGCCAACACATTCATTTGTACAACTTCTTGCAACATGACAGTTGTCTAGTGTGTGTATGTGTAGGTATGTGTGCACACAGGAGGAACACAGTGAGACCACTAAGAGTGTCACTTGCCATTTAAAAGCAGTATTTCACAAATAATTAAATGAAAAACCCTACAAATACCAGTACACATCTCAAATACTGCAAGTCACATTCTACAGCCCCAACATTAAAAAAAAAAAAAAAAGAAAAAAGAAAGAAAAAAGCATACAGAATTAATTCAAGTACCTTTGGGGTAGGTCTGTTGTGAAGTGAAGTAACTGTTATTTGCACTTTAGTTGTAATGACAGTGGAAAGGACACACCGATATCCTGCCTCCATCTCAACCCCACCTGGCTGCAAGGACTCACAGTCCCAGCAGGCTGACTTACAGCACGCTCCCAAAGACGCAGAGGTTAGCACACCTTCCCCAGCCCTGCAAAGTCAGTCTGAGGAGAGGTGTGACGGTCTGTGAGTTGCTCCACGAAGTGGATGCCCGAACTCGAATGAAGAACGATTCTTCAAAAATACGTTGAAGAAAATGACATAAAATAATATTCTAGAATGAAAAGCTAGCTTTGTGTAAAGGCAGTCTTTTTGGTATGGGATCCTATCAGGATGACAAACACAGCACTCCTTCCCAAATTCTGACCATCTTGGAACTAACAATAAAAAGGTAACAATAAAAAATAAGTTTTCCTGTGAGCCTCCATCCACCACCCAGAACAACCCCATGGATATCACACCCAGGCTGAAGCATGCATGGCTTCTTCACAACTTCTATTCTGTACTTAGCTTTGTTCCTCAAAATAAGAAGCGATTCCCTCTTCTTGTCTCACATGTTCCTTTGAAAACACCAGCAGATAAGATAAAGGCTGAAATCTGGCTGCCAGAGTAGTTAAAGTCTGGTGACATCCCTGTGGTGCTGCAAGTCCCCTATGCTCTCATAGTCATTCTCTCCCGAAAGAGCAGTGTGGTTTGTGTTAGGCACAGACAAGGTCCTGTCTTCTTCTTGGCTCACTGCCTGGATAGCTTCATAGTCAGGCTCCAGCTCCCCGTTGGGTCTGTCTGCTGACTGAGGCACAGTGGTAGTACTGAGGGTGTTTTCAAAGTCCTTCACGCTTGCATAGAGGCCACTGCAAACAGACGGGGACCTCTGAGATGCAATTTCTTGAATACACGTGTAAGGAGAATCCAGTGCCTTGATGGCCTGTCCTGGCTTGCTCACTGAAGAGTACATGGCTGAGATCTAGGAAAAGGAGACACCCGCTGAGTGTTTAAGCATGGCATAAAGCTTGGGTGCCAGTTTGTCCCCCTCCCGCCATGAGTATATTGAAAGACAGGACCTTCCAATAAATACATATCCTTTCTTACAAAATTGCTTTTCTTGCATGCATTTATACATTTATTATTTCCTTCAAAAAAAGAATGATGACATTTAGAAAAGTAAAAGTTACTTGAATATAAATCCCTGCAGGCAAATCAGATCCAGGACTGGCTTTGTGAGCAGGAGCTCTTGCAAGCTTTGCTATGGTACTGGAGCCAACTTGGGCTGAATGAGACAGGTATCAAAGTGATGATCAGGTTTAGCTGCTGGAATGCAAAAGGATGCTGCCTGACCTTTGCTCTTTCATTTTAATGGTAGCAGCTACCCTCCAGCTTTTACAGACACTGCAATAGGACAGCAGTTATTTGTTGGTTTTATAGGTGCAACCAAGGAGGGACCAAGACGTGAAGAGAACATTAAAAAACAGGAGGAAAATCAGAAACCAGCAAATAGTCAGTGCTGGCCCTGATATGCAAGGTCTGTTCCTTTGGCTAGCCTGTAACTGAGCTGCACCTCAGTCACTGCCTATCAGAACTGAAGACCAGAGACTGGTTGCTGCAAACACAAGAAGGAGCAGGAATTTCTCTCCTTCTGGCTCCACGTGGGGTGGGGTAGAACAGCGAACCCTCAACAATGGTAGAAAAACCTTCCCAAAAGTAAATTTCTAATGGCACAAATCATATAAACAGTATTCTAGAAAAGCACTCAGAGGAGGTGGTATGCCCAAACCACTGCACAAAGGTGGCCCTTCATGAAGGAGAAGCACACGTCCATGAGTCCCTGTTCTCCTGGCTGGTGCCCAGTGCATCCTGACTCCCTCTGTCAGTCGATGTGCATAACTTCCCTCTCGTGGGCCACAAGGCTGAAATTCTTTGCTTTGCTTCTCTGGTACCTACCATCGTAATTGCCATACAGCTCCTCTGCTACATTTGAAGTCTTTCCCAAGCATGCAAGACCACCATGGATTTGTATCAAATTGCACAGAAGCACTGGATATGGTCACAAGCAATCTTATTTCTGTTTCACTTTTCTATCTCTGTTTCAATCTCCTCAATTTCTTTGACTAACAAACATTTAAAAGGACAGTTTATGTTCCAGTGCTTTCATTGTGCTTCAGAGCCCTGTACACTTTGAATGGGAAAGGTAGGGCACATTTCAAACTTCTTAAGTAGAACTTGGCAATTAAACCAAGGAACTGCCCTAATGATCAGCTAATTGTGGTCTCTCATTATTTTTAGACACATTTTTTTAAGCCTATTGGCCTGACAGAGCCATATGCTAGAATACTTCTATTCAGAAATTTATAAATACTTCTGTTTCACAAATATGACAGTGCAAACTCTGTACAGAAAAACTTCAGCTTTCATTTTCCCTTCAGACAATTTTCACCTTTCTTAGATCCTGCTTAATCATGCAGAGCTTATGCTAATTTCTGCCTGAAAAAAGGTCTCTAGATAGTTATTGAATTTCATGCAAGAAACCTACCTCGTCTTCTGTAAGAGATGGATCTTCCTCCCGAGACTTGTAAGACATCGAACTATGCCTCTGTAAAAAAGGAAGAAAGAAAGAAAAAAAAAAAAGGCTCATTACCAGTCAACAGCGTGGAACCTACAACAAAACCCTCACATTATAATCAATACATTGTATTTTATGGTCATTTGCTCACTAGTTCCATTTTATGGAGCTAATATCCAGCGTACATCTCTGGAGATAACAGCCCTGAGGTTAGTAGAGCTTTTTAATGTATCTGCTCTTGTGCTGACCTAAAAGGGGCAAAAATAATGTAATAGTTAAACCAAACTCTGCTGCACTCTATCCCTACCTTTAAACTTCCAGTGAAGTAAAAAAAGTGTCTGCAGAGGCTTTTGAACAATTAAAAGTGAGGTGCTGTGAAACACTAGCCGGCCTTCTGCTTGATCTTCAGATACAATCCTAGATTACAAAAGAACTGCACTGAACTGGAGCCTTCCTTACGATTACTGTCCTTCCTTCACTGGGCTCTGGAAGCTCTGCAAGGCAGCTATATTCTCCTCCACCACGAAACGTAGCAACTACTCAGAGGTGCACTCACAACCTTCAAAGCCATGCATATGGAAATGACCCACTTCAATGCACCCTGAGAGGGGAACCTAAATTGTCAAAGCATTTGTCTGGATCTGGTTCATGTGTCAAAGTTACTAAAGGATGGAGGGCTTGGTTTCATGTCAAGTCTAACTTCAAGCATGCAAAGCATAAGGCAAAGCATATGGATCATGAAACTTTGGGGAAAACCATTTTACCACTACAAAGAATGTCTTAGGTTCAGCAAGTTTGCCAATGACACCAAGCTGTGTGGTGTGACTGACATGCTGGAGGGAAGGGATGCCATCCAGAGGGACCTGGACAGGCTCCAGAGGTGGGCCTGTGCAAACCTCATGAGGAGCAACAAGGCCAAGTGCAAGGTCCCGCGTCTGGGCTGGGACAATCCCAAGCACAAATACAGGCTGGGTGGAGAATGGATTGAGAGCAGCCCTGAGGAGAAGGACCTGGGGGTGTTGGTGGATGAGAAGCTCAACATGAGCTGGCAATGTGTGCTTGCAGCCCAGAAAGCCAACCGCATCCTGGGCTGCATCAAAAGCACCATGGCCAGCAGGGTGAAGGAGATGATTGTCCTCCTCTGCTCTGCTCTCGTGAGGCCCCACCTGGAGCCCTGCGTTCAGCTCTGGGGCTCCCAGCACAAGAAGGATGTGGGGCTGTTAGAATGAGTCCAGTCGAGGGCCATGAGGATGTTCAGAGGGCTGGAGCACCTCTCCTGTGAAGACAGGCTGAGGGAGCTGGGGTTGTTCAGCCTGGAGAAGAGAAGGCTCTGGGGAGACCTTACAGCGGCCTACCAGTACCTAAAGAGGCCCTGCAGGAAAGCTGGGGAGGGACTCTGTCAAGAGGTGTAGTGATAGGACAAGGGGGAATGGCTTTAAACTAAAGATATCAGGAAGAAGTCCTTCACTCAGAGGGTGGTGAGGCCCTGGCACAGGCTGCCCAGAAGCTGTGGATGCCCCATCCCTGGAAGTGCTCAAGGCCAGGCTGGATGGGGCTTTGAGCAACCTGGTCTAGTGGGAAGTGTCCCTGCCCATGGCAGTGGGTTTGGAAATAGGTGGTCTTTAAGTTCCCTTCCAACCCAAACCATTCTGTGATTCTGTGACTTTTATGGCAGTCAGAACCCTGGCTACCTCACAGCAGACATGCGAGTCCTCCCCACCAGGGCAAGCAGACTTTACTGAACTCCTGCTCCACACTTAGGAGTTTTCTGCAATTTTTCCATTTAAAATATTTCAGACCTCCTCCAGTACAGACCAAGATGGAGAAGTAGAGCTATTTTTAGCAGAGCCAATTAAATATTGCTTCCAGAAACATATGAGATACACAAGAGACTCATTACAACAGATTCCTTCCTACTTTCACTTTTCTTGGTGGTTTAATTCTGAAAAATTCCAAAATTCAGGCTCCTCATGCAGGTCTGAGGAAGACTCTGACCCAAAGCACTCTGATGTCTGCTCCTGGTGGGGCTTCCTTCTGGCCTAACATCTCTCTTACTTCTGTCTCACTGGCTGGAGAATGTACTCTTTAACCTGTGGTTTTCTTACTCACCAATTAAAAAAAAGAAGTTCAAATGCATTTTGGCATAGCCCTTTATTGAATCTGCTATACTACAGGTGCTCAGTTTATTTGTTCTTGTTTGCAGGATATGTTTTGTCTTGAGGAATAAGTTACTAGTGTCAACTTTGGCCAGTAAAACAAATATGTGCTAGAAAAAATCTGCAGTGATGTAATTTTCTCTAATCGGTATGTTTGTGAGCACCATGTGTCAGGATCCCTTCTATCGTTTCCCTATCCAGTATTGAGAAATACCCCCAAGTGCTAACAGACCTGTTCTTGTTTCCCTGGTACGCAGCATTCTTCTAAATGTGGAACCCGTGACACATTGATTTTGAAGGATACAGAAGAAAATACTTGCTCCTAAACAACTTGTACCTAGCAATTTTATAAATTACGTTTGAAGCCTCAACACAAACAGAACATGTCCTTATTTTCTTTCCACTTTCTTTTTGTTCCTCAACAGCACTGGAGTTTTTGCTCGTTGGCTTGGCTGTCGCTCCTGACTCAGGCACCAGAACAAGAACACCATTCTCCTCTGGTGCATTTGCAAGAGGTGCTTTGCCCGTCCTCAGGCTGTGCAAGTCTGAAACCAGATGGGCAGCAGCCAAATGTACACACAGAGAGCATTTCTACCAGTGTTCCCGGGTTTGCTCACTCTGGAAAGGCCTGGGTGAAAAAGAGGATCTGTACTGCCTTTCCTGCTTAAAAAAGAACTAAAGAAAAAGTATTTTGCCTCTCTAGTTTTATTAGAAGAGCTACACCCAAGTTTTTCCAGCTCACAAAGGCCTGTAAGAGGCCTTGTGCTATTAAATTCACCTTTCTTCATCAAAACCTTCCAAAGGCATTTTCTGGGTCACGGTCAATAACCAACTTGGATAACAAATTTTCACCTGTTCATGACATGTCTGGCCCCAGAAGCGATCCATTATCCCTGCACCAACTGCCCAGCAATGCTGCAGTGGGGAACGCTGACCAGGCAACATGCTTCTTCTGCATCCAGCAGGCATTACCCAGGGGCACACCTCTGCTGGTAATGAAACAGTGCCAGGCACAACCAGTGGCACCACAGCTGCTCTTCATGCTGTTAAATTCTGGAGCAGACTCTAGTTTGGCCAACCTTGCTCCTTCCCAAACATGACGGGAAGCAAGAAGAGACACCTATGGAGTCTGTTTAACTAAAAGAGTTACAAATATAAAATACATTTCCATAAACATCTTGTTCTTGGTTGCCACGTCTGAAAAAACAGGCATTGCTGTGCATTGTGTGAAGAAGCAGAATAGAGGGAAGAATTATCATCACCACAACAGAGAAACAATCCCACAACCACCTCCACATACAATGCTGACAATAATGACATTTATATATTCAATCAATTACCATTTCCAACTCTGCTGCAGCTGTAGCTCTCAAGGACAGGACAGGCACACGCCTTGATGCATAATGCATGTACCTAGCAGAGGACTTTGGAACGAGCTGACGCTGCCGAGGCTTAACTCAGGATGCCTTTAGCTCTGAATAAATTTTAATTAGACAAACACCTTTTTTTTTCTGGCACTTAGGGGACTGCATGTGTCATTTCTTGATTAATCCTTCAAAACCTGAACCATTTTAATCAATTCCCAGTCCTTGCAGTCACTGACATTGTATACACGGTGTACTGGGGAGCTACTGAGCAGCAAATGCATTTCCTTTGTAGCAGTGATGGGGAAATACAATGATTTTCTGGAAGTCTTTTCACACCTGGTAGGGAAAATGTCATTAGTACTGAAAGCTGTTTCTCTAAAAGATTAATTAGAAATTACATGTGGCCTGAATTTGGGGGGAGGGAAGCGTTGATGGATTATTATCGACAGACATATCTTAATTTTCTACCTAACAAGCTCATTATTTTTAAGAATGTGCACTGAGGAGCCTGGATGAACAATTTTTAGATTTCGAGTAGCCTTCCCTTTGTTCATATTGATTCTCTAGAGCTTTATAAATTACATGGTTAATCAATTATTTAACAAGGTATTTTTCTGCCCTCTACCTGGATTACTGAAGTACTTCAAACAAGAGAACAAACAGAAGCAAGTAACAATACCTCAGCTTTCCTATGACTTTTCAGGTAAATATTTACATTAAAATGTTGCATCACGCCTAAAGATTTTTGGAAATTTTTGTCAATACCTAATATTATTTCACAACTCAGACTCCAAAATTATATTAACCTGTTAAAATCACAGTTCTTTCCTTCACAATTACAAATTATTTCAACTAGTTCTGAAAAATGTGAACTCAACAATTTGTGACAACTCTGTGCAATAATTCAAAAGTATTCTTGCAATTAATTCTAGTGAAAAACTAAGACTAGTAAAACAACTTGTTGAAAATGTTATCGCTCTGTTTTTCAAGGATTTCACCACTAATTTGTCCTTAGGCTAGGAGAAAGAATAAGCTGTTGAGAAAACATAACTTTTGGCTGTGATTTCACCAGGTAGAAGTTCATTACTTTATTCATGTGTGACAAACAGAATTCAACAAGTATAAAATCTACAGGTTGATAAAGTCTTTGCAGCTTTTATGGCTGGCTTAATGGAGATATTTAGTTTAGTGCTTATTATTTTGTGATCCTTTTTACGTGGGAATTGCTGAATATCAGCTACAAGAGCAAAAGCAGATCTTATGTTTTAAAAGTCTACAATTGCAATCCCTCTCCCTCTTTTTCTGTCCCTATTATCTCCTACAGAGGGAGACCAGATAAGGCTTTGAGCAGTTAAGTTGAAGTGGCCCAACAGAAGAGGCACATCTAAAGCTAAGGCATCTACCAAAAATGCCTCACTCTTTGTTCCACTAATTCAGGTTTTACTAGAAAAAAAACAAGGGCGAGATTTTGAACAATATGTGGTTGTTAACAAAAGCACTGGATACCTATTGTAATTGCTCCTACGAGTATAATATCATTAAATAAAGAAGCAGAGGCTTCCTATGTAATTTCCGGATAATGTTTGAGAAAAGCTTTAAGAACAGCGTGCTGCAAGGATCCTACACATAGGTTCCAACAATATGAATACATGCTTTTACTGAAGAGTAATGCTGTACCATGCATTTTCGTATTTCTGTGTTTTACAGTCTTGCATCAATTTGAGTGTTTATTTTTTTTTCTGTTTCTTGCCATTTTTTAGTTATTCAAAAAATATTCCTCTGCCCTGTGTGTTCTGTAGTGATTATCTGTCTTGTTTGACAAGGACAAGTAGTATTTACCTTCTCTGGTTCACTTGCTCCTTCTGTTCCTTCTCCTTCTTCCACTTCTTTTTCTTGCACATTCTCATTTTCATCAAGAAGTTTCATGGGTACTGGAGGGGGAAGCTCATCTTCTACATCTGGTGTGTTGTCAAGAGGGCTTTCTGAATTAGCACTTTGGCGACTTTTTTTATTTCGGTCTACAGATGCGTATTCTGCCGATTCAATTCTGTACTCAGGATTCTGATCCTGATCTTCAGATGCCATCAGTGAAGCTGCTGACTTTCTGTTGCAGCTTCTTTCCATGTTGGCTGCTGCTCCAACATCTTTGATTTCCTTCACAGTTTCATACAAGCAGTCTTCAACTATGTTCTCTTGAGAGGAGCTGTCTTTTAAGACTTCGTAAGGCCCTTCCATTCCAAGACCTTGATCATTTTCTGCATTCCTAGCTGAGATGATGGTTTCCATGGTATTGTTAGGGGGAATACTGGGTAGTTCCCGGCTCTGGTGACATTTTATGGATTTTCCAAGACTGTCTTGTGGATCTAGCAGATCAGAGACAGATGTTTGTACTTCTTCATAAGGCTGGATACAGGCAGTTGTACTGTCCTCTGAGAGCACTAGAGAAAATTATGAAGAAGTATTTAAAACAACCACATGACTAAAAAAGCTGAATACAATTTGGTATTCTCTACGTTACTCTGTTTTTGTGTCTTATTAAAAAGAATAAATGACAGTAATTCCTGGAAATGTCTAGTAGTCATCATGTTTTCAGTTTAGAAAAAGCTTTCTGTTACAGAGCTTTCTGCACTCCACTGTTAAAATGTCATTCTGACAACATCTTAAATGCTTTGTGCACTCCCAAATCACTTTACAGAGCAACAGTATTCACGATAAGAACAGGTTGGGTGGGTAGGTGCAGGCAGGCACTTAGGTTCAGCTGGCTTGTACTCTATTACGTTGAATGCTTACAGACTGTTCAGTAGTTTCAGATGGGGAATGCTGCTGGGAAGCCTCAAACCAATTACATGTAAAATATCTTGTGAGATTTTCCTCTTTCCACTTCCTTATCCTTTGTAATCAAAAAAGAAGGCTGTCCTGCTTTTTCCTTGCCCAGCCCTCACCTTGTTCAACATGCTGGACAAACTGTCCTCTGAATCACACCTTGCCCAACCTTGTTAAGTCAGCCTCACTGCACGCTGCACCAGGAGGTCCTTACTGGAAGGCTGTGCTGTGCTTCTCCTAGTCTCACACCACATAATGTAGGTTGACAACCTACTAACGAGCCAGCCATATGCACAAAAGAGAAGATTAGACTTCAGAAAGTAGTGTTAGGCAGAACATGTTATTTTAAGTTGCAGAAGTGGGCCACATGTCACTGTCACAAAGAGGGTATCAGGGACTGAAATTTAGGGGACCTTTCATCTTACAGTGCACACGTGTGACATTTACCTGCATTCAGGGATGTATATGTGGGTACATACAAGCATGTTTCAGATAGTAAATGATATGTTACTTTATGAGACACCATTTCTTTGAAAAATCACTTCTGGACAGCTTTACAGTACAGTTCCTATGGTATTCTCTTGGAATAATCTACCTATTCTTCCATTTCCTTTAGTGTGTTTGACATCATGACACCAAGTGCTGCTGAAGCAATCCGTGCCACTGATTTGGTGGTTGTCACATGTATTTCTTTACCTTGGGCACTGGACATGCAGACTCACACAACAGCTCCCCTAGGAGCTGTAACCTGACAGAAAAACACAGGTTGGAATTTCAGGCATGGCATGGTAATCATTGTCTGAATGGGAAACGTGAGGAGAAGAAAGGGAAAACATCTTTCTCCATTCGCTTTGCCTTCTGCATACACCTGGGGAGGAAAAAGTCACATTCAGGGTGTTCTGTTCACTCCCCAGGATGCCTGCAGACTTCCTGAGGAACATCAGGACCAGCCTGAGAAAGCTGGAACATGTTTTCCCTTTCTGGCCTTGGCCCTCAGGGACTTCTGTGCTCTGCAAAGGGCTTGGCATAGACAGGCAGCCACCAACAAAACTCTGGCAGGTTGGTCAAAAAAAAAATAATACGTTTGATGCTGCTCCCATAGCCCTGCCCCTGCTCAAAAGGCTAGCAGAAGCAGCAAAATAACTATTAACAAAAAGGATATTTAAAGCATGTAATAAGAAATTAAAGCAAATTGTTTCCTCTTATGTGAAAGGGTTGCTATGCAAATTGTAAGCCGAGTAGTATCTGACAGTCTGAAAACTGTCTGATAGTTGACAGCATGCCTTTCAGTAGCAGCTTCTGACAGCTGAATGTGTGGTGACTGGTGGCAAGCAGCAATGCTTCCCCCTTCCAGAGGGCTTTTCCCTGCGCACTGAGTCACTCGGAGATGTAAGCGTACCCAAACGCAACAAGTCAATGTACAGGAGCTGCGACAAACTGCAAAAGGAAAGTTTAGAAATTCCTTTGGTTACTTGTCCCTGAGGGGTAAAGATTTAATAGCTTAACCTCCTGCTTCTCAGTGAGGTTGGAGGGGAGCTGGAAGGAGGGGACGCAGTCCCCAGTGCCACAGCGAGCAGTTGGCTCCCAGCAGCGCTGAACCCAGAGCATGTTTTATTTTTAGGTGCAGCTGAGCAAAATATTTTCCAATGATACTTGACTTTCAATGTATGTGAATCACTTTGAGTGCTCAGCAAAGCAAAGACTGAGAAAAAAAGGAAGCGTTGCTCACCCTCGCCATTGCTGAGCGCCCCGTTCTGCTCACTGCTGGGGGGCGGCTCTGTGGCCGAGCTCGTGATGGAGTGGCTGAACACCTCCTTCTCGGAAGGCTGCAACACAAAGCAGTGGGATTTAATCAACACGTGGTCAGAACACACGTTTGCATGAACAGATTCACAATGAATTTCATTTTCATCTCAGGAGAGACTCTGACTCGAATGTATCACTGGCAGGAGGGTAAAATCATGCTGATTATACTCAAGCAGTTATTTATGTGTTTACAGATGTTAAAACAAACAAATGCAAGTATGTCCAGGGTGATCTCCCTTCCAGACTTTATGGTAATAGAAATTACCACAGCTTTAACCAGTGAGAAGACAGCAGCTGAAAAATGGGTGTACTGCACTTGCGCTGCAACCCAAATGAAAGGAAAAGCAGGAGATATGGAGTAACAACAAAAAGTGCAAATTATTGAGATCATCAGAAGTTGTCCTCCTCTTCCTGTTCTGAAACTTTTAAAATTTCCTGTGCTTAACAATCTCTAAGCTCCTGATCTGTCTTCCAATCTGCAGTATTTTGCAAGGGGCCTGATGCAAACCAACCCCGAGAAGACACAAGCTACCAGAAATGAACACTTACCACGTTCATCAGATTTTCATGATCTCCATTCTGATGTTTGGACTTCTTTTCCCTTAATGAAGAGGCAATATAAAATGTTACTACAGATTACACTATTCCGCAAATGCCAATCATTAATAGCTTTTACACACCTGCGGGGAGCAGAACTGTGATTCACCACAATATTACAAATCCCATAATTGAAAGTTATTATGGGGACAGGTAAGGTTTCTGTGTAAGGTCACCAGCAAGATGGGGGGTGCTGAACATATCTGAAGAGGTACAGCAAACACAGGCAACCTTTTTTCTTTAATATAAGATCACAGTAAGATCACATGAAGAAGCAGAAGACACTCACAAAATTCATCTTACTTCCGCTTAGGATACTAGTTATAATTAACAATAACCATGAGCAGTTCAAGAAGGCCTACAAATTACATAGCAGCAGAGGCTTTTCAAGATGAATGCTGCTTCAATGGTACTTTACAGGACTCCCAGTATGGATTGAATTTCCCATTTCTACCATTTTGGAAATATAGCTCTTATTCTGCCAGGCGTCTTCTAGGCAGGACAGACACCTGTATGATCCCACCCTTTGGAGAGGCTGAACTCAGAGTCAGCAGTGTTTGTGACTCGGCCTCTTGCAGCTCCCTTTATTTTTAGCTCTCTTCTCTCTGTGAAGGCCTGACAGATCAGGTCTACCACTGTGGGGTGAGTGCAGGCTGCCCAGCTCCCTCTCAGCAAGGCTGAGCTTCAACGTTTTGGAGGGGCCTTGAAATTTGAATGAACAAAGTCAGTAGAAGTGCCCGTACTTGTGAAATCTCTTGTGGAGAAGAAGATAAGGATAAGGTACAAGTACAAGCCATTTATTAATAGCACTGTCTGATTCTTAATCATTTTGGTCTGGATCAATTCCCTGGTCTCCAGGAACAGCCAAAGCAAAGCTGAAATTCACAGAAATCATTTTCCTTTCCTTTTCACCTATACTTTTCCGTCCTGTTAGCCCACCTCTTTTTCTCGATTAATAACATGTTACAGAAATTTTTACTTCCAGATCTTTCTGCAGAAATGCCTGTTCTCTCAGAAAGCCTGGCGAGACCAACAGCCCAAATGCCGAGTTAGGCAGTCAGAACTACACGTGTGTGCTGGAGGGAGGAAGGCATCCCTGTGAGGAGGGCAACCCGCAGAAAGACCGAGGGGCTGACAGCAGCTGCTGCTTTACCTGCTCCAGCTCACTGCACCGCACACTAAACCAGAGGTGTAGGAACACAGCTGATGCCTTTTCCTCAGCAGGGACCAGCACTAACATGCTGCTCCTGTCCTGCAAACCCCTGAGGACGGCTGGATCTTCGCAGAAGACCTCTGCTGGTCTGGTTCTCCCTCCCAGACGATGCCAAGTTGTGCAGCCCTTCCTCTCCCTTTTCCCTGCTCAGAGCAGCTCTCCTTCATGGTTTGCAAAAAAGCTGTGCCACGTGTGCAGTTTTTCAGAGAGTGAAAGCAAAATTCTTCTGCTTTTATTTCACTATGAGACATTTCCCACTCCTCCGGCTAGTTATAAAGCATCATTTAATACTAGTGCTGGTGTAAAGAAACTATTCAGAACAGATTATTGTCTTTAAAAATGTTTTTAGCTAATTTTTGTGTGTGTGTGTCTATGTGTGTGTGATCTACTACCCAGAAGAATGTACAGAGCCAAGCTATGCCAAAGGGATCCAGCAGTGAGGCACAGGATGGATGGTGCTAGAGCAGAGCTGGCACTGCCACGCGGCATGGCATTGCCATCAATGTCCAAGAAAGCACTCAGCAAGCACTACAGCGTTATTCCTTCACACCAAAAATAAATTCTTAGATTATTCCTCTACAGCATAAGAAACAGTATGAACTGTTTAAATTCAGGTTTGCTCTGAAAACAGATGTGCTGTCAGGCCTGAGATCCCAAATAAATTACCCTGAGGGTAAAAAGCTATCGTAAGCCAACCCACAGACATGCCTGTGGATGCACAAGGCAGGGTAGTGTGAATTAACTTATCCCTCTGAAAACACAGAATGACTACTTTGCATTAACTTACTAGAACGTGGTAATTTATTTCTGTACATAAGTCCTCAGTATTTCTTGCTAACTAGTTACTCGGGAAGCTAATCCACGCAGTACTTGACTTGAGAAGTGTTATTGCTTCCTAAGCTCCCAAGCCATACCTGTTGCAGCTGGAGCAGAGGAAGATGAGGAAGGTGAGGAATAGGAGTGTTGTCACAGCTGCCAGGCTTCCCCACAGGATGATGTGGACCCGTCCACTGCTGAAGAAGCCACCGTCTGGTCCCATGATACTAGCAGGAGCTGGCGTCACTTGGGGATGGAGAGGTTACTCCTTGGAGAAGGCTGGCATCTGTGCTGAACGCAGCTTCTGTTTCTGCAGAAAGAAGAACATCTTTGGAAGTTAGCACAGATTTTGAAGATAATGAATCTGACAACTCCAAATCTGACAGGAGAGGTTTTCAAAACCAGATCTTACAAAAAAAAACCAGTTTTGACTGCAAGACAGCCAGCCAAAGACATTTTCAGATATATTTCTGATGGTGACATAGAACAAACTTTGTCAAGTATTAACACAAGCTGTTATGTATCTACAATCTCAACATGAATAAAATGTAGCACAACATCTCCGTACTCATGAGAAAGTTTATAAATCCATTTCAGGGACCAGAGTAGTCTATTTTGCAATTATATTTGTTAATTTCATTGAAAAGCGAGCTTTGAAAAACAACAAATCTGCAAAGTTAACAAGGCAGAATTACAGCAGGACTTTACCTCCTTCCCTTGTCTCCTGCCTGCATGGGATTTGGTGTTTCAAGTACAATGATAAGTAAGTTAGATAAGATTTTAAAAGGAATACTGCAAAAATCTTTCTCACAGTGGATCAGATCTAATCTTTTAATCTATTTCTATGTGAAATACTTTTTTTTTTCTTAATAGTTGGTCTGAAGAGTAGTAATGTGAGTAGTAATATTGAACTCTTTTTTTTTTTTCTTTTCTCCAACTAAATAGAAGCCTAAGATAACAACTAATGAGAAAAATAGACACGGTGTTTTTTTAGAACTTGAATAAACACAACTTTTGCTACAGCACAGCAGCCCCTGCAGACACTTCCTGGGTTAACAGCATTTACGATCCATAAGTTTTGTTATTCAATATGTTCTAAACTTTTGTACATATTGTTAATATAACATACTGTCGACATATGGCAAAATTAAAAAAAAAAAAGAAAAACCGAGTTATTTTACTACGTAGAAAGTAATGTTTCTGTTCCTGTGTCAAATGGGTTCATTAATTTCTACCATACAGGATCAGACTTCCGGACACCTTCTAAAACGAACCAATTCTTACCAATTTATGCATGGTGAAAACAAATTTTAAGTTATTAATAACATTGCAATAGCTTGAAGAGGTGAGAAACAAACACAGAATTTATTACTTTTTCTGAGTCATTCTAGCCATGTCCAACTTACCCTGGTTTGCATTTGCTGTGGGGAACAGAGAACATAAGGAATAATGTGAAAAAGACCAAAAGATGAAGTTTATGAAAGAATAAAGAAGTTGAAGTTTATGAAAAAATAAAGAAGTTGCTGGTCCTAGAAAGACAGGCTTCAAAGTGTAGCTATTTCTAGTTTGGCCAACTAACTGGAAAGTCAGATAATTTGTAACTTTTCAAAACCCATAAACACAAAGGATGGGGAGGGAGCAGCAGGTGTCACATGCGTTGTCCAAGTGCAGGATGTGTTTTAGTGGTAGTTTTGAGCAGCAGTAAGTGCCCAACAGCTGCCACGGCACAGAACTTGGTGAGGGCAACTGCCTTGGACCAGCACCCAGGGTGGATTTCGCTGACATGCTGAGCAATCTGCTTCTGTGGTTATTTTGTTAAGAGCTTGGAAAAGTAAACATTTAAAAACAATGGAAGACTGCTCTAAAAAATGATACATATTGCAGATGTGAATCTGATACAGTCCCACCTCATCCCTCTTCTAAAGCAAAACTCAGGTTATGGCCACACCGAGTTATAGCCACATCACTGACTGCAGAATGGAGAGACATTAAGAGAATCAGCAATCAGATTTCGTCAGGAGGATCTTGGTGTAATGCCCCAAAAGACCTCTCAGGTTAGGTGCACTGGAATGGATTCCTGTAGAGGTGATGGACTGTCCTTACTTAGAAGGTACCACAAAGCATACCGCACCAGATGCCTTAACTGGCTCCAAACCTTTGGTAGGGGTTTTGAAAAGAGAATACTTGCTTTTCAACTTTTTTTTTTTTTTTTTTAATGAATTTTCAAATACTTTTTCAGACTTGTTAAAATATTTTAAAATTATTATAAAACAGTTTTTTACTTTCATTTTTTTCATCCTTTTGCCTTTTAAACATACTAATACTCTTTCTTCCTTGGGAAGAAGGCCAAAAATGGAAAGGAAAGAAAATAAAAACTGAATAAGAGTTTTTTTCCAGCATTTTTATTGTTTTATTTTTTATTTTTTTAGTTTTCTCAATAATAAGTATATAAATATAGAGAACACAAATGAGAAAAAAAATCCTTTTTTTTTTTTTCAAATATTAGGCAAAAAAGGTTAATGAGAATAGGGATTTCAAAACACGTTTCTGAAAACAAACACATGGTTATTTGTTTTTTTGGAGCAGACATAAAGTTGTCTTGAGTGATATTTACTCTGAAGAGCAATACTGTTCTCCTCTGAAAAGACTAAGTGATATACCAAAAGCTAACACAGCAGGAAAAGTTACTCTACATATAAGGCTGCTGGTCTTTAGATACATACAATATTGAGCTAAGGAAAGCTAAGGTTGCATGCTGTAAAGACACACAGAAAAGTTGCATCCCTTGAAAACTTCAGCCAGTTAGGAAGTTGTGTGATGAGCAGAAGCTTTTTAAGCTGAGCTTAAAAAAGGAGTGA
The DNA here is from genome assembly GCF_009769625.2 of Cygnus olor. NCBI lineage: Eukaryota > Metazoa > Chordata > Aves > Anseriformes > Anatidae > Cygnus > Cygnus olor. The sequence goes on from NC_049170.1 coordinate 130,906,012, forward strand.
GATCACAGAGGGAGCCAAGGGAGAGATATGTGTGAGTGCCAAGAAGCGCAAGACTGAAGCCAGAAATGAGAAACCCCACCAGGCAGAAACCAAATGGAGGAAAGCAAATGACCAAGGACAGAATCTGTACTTGTTCTGCAGTGAAAGGCCAAGAATGCAGACACCAAAGCTTTGATTGTAAATTGAGAGAAAAAGGTCAGAAATGGTCAAGTGCTGCGGCACTTCTAGCTCCTGGAGGAGTTTGGCATCTGTGCAAAAGGACCTGGAAGCTGCTCAACAGTTCTGCTTTAAGTACAGAACAGCAACAAGTAAATATAAATATAATGTAAACAAAGCATGCCTATATTCACCCTGTGTTGAAGAGAGCACCCTTCTCAGGCAGTGCCATCAGAGGACTCATTCCTACTGTTCAATGCCTCCCAAACTATGAAGCTAAAACAGGTCATTTTCATTCAGGCAGGTGCATTTGACACAGGGGATCTTGTGGAAGCTGGGCAAGCACCCACCAACTACCATGACCAGCCTGGGACAGAAACCTTACAGAGAGGACATTGAAAATACAACGGACTCATCTGCTTCCACTTGGGGAATGCCTGGGAACTAAAAGGTATGGTTAATATAATGGATTTTGGAGCTGCTTCAGAAGCTAGTTTTAGACAGAAACTTACTTGCAATCATGACTATGGGACAACAAGCAGCTAATGTCAAAAATCTCTTAGACACCTGAAATGGTTAACTACTGCTTTTACAATAAAAAAATTATACCGTGCTGCCCTCTGGTGAAGCTTTCTGTTAGGGGAAAGGTATTTGTGCCTGCTGTCCTCACGGCTCTGGCTCCTGTGATGGTGCTTCAGAGGTGAACAAAACCCTGCTGCTAAGGATGCAGCTTTCACAGTCTGTCATCCACCTGGCTCGAAAAAATATCCTGCTACCACCCTGGAAAGACTGCCAGACTTGAATAGCTTAACCTTGCGGGGAGACACCACTGGGACAGAATAATGGTCAGCTGAACTGATTTTTTTTTCAGAATGTGAAGATCTCTGAAGATGAAAATTTCTTTAGCTGCACTCTTTCCAGAAAAAAAGCAAGGGTATCTTTCCTCAGAAATCTCAAGTTACTGTTGACGCTAAACTCTAAAATAAAGAATAATAAAGACAGATTTGGGATGCCTGTATAAGAAAAGTTATTTCATCTAGGGCAATGTGCCAATGATGGCTTGTGCTCAGATTTCAAAATCATTATCAGTTCAGAAAACTAATTCTTACATTATATTGAATAGAATTTCTCCTCCTTGTTGGAACTTTCTCTTGCTTTTTAGACATCAATATTTACCATTAGTGGAATCTATATGACAAATAACACTCATAGCCATTTCTTCAAATTTGCACTTAAATGCACAATTATGTTTGTGGTTTCAGAAAGACAGATATTTCACTACATGACCCACAGTTTTACTTTGAATAATGTGTTATTTTTCCTTACAAGTGCTGTAGGGATAAAGCACAGCTCAGGCATTTCAGAGTGAGGACAGAAGGGTACAACGTGCAAGCAATTTGAGCGCGAGATATACAAAAGAGCGTGGGAAGGCTGCAATTTTTGGGAGCGCGTAGAGTGAGAACTTCAGCTCATGAGGGAGCTGCTGCAAAAGCCTGGATCGAGACCTGAACTCCTTTAAAGCCTGGGGATGGCCAGATCCTGTGCATGCAGACCCGGTGGCGTGGGAGGCACGACAGGAGATGGCGGCACGTCCCCGTGCCCGCTGCCAGGGCTGAGGCTCTCTATGGGCACTTCTCCCACCAACCATCCCCTCGGTGTCCTATCACTGCTTCTGGGCTTTACAACCATTTCATTCATGTCCTGTTACAAACCACGTTAGGCCCATGTTTCCATAGGGAAATGGGTGGGAAAAGCCGATGGCTCTGCGTTTCTGGTTTCCTTAATGAATTATAGATAGAGCCTAGGCAAGGGAAGAAATTGTTCTGACAACTGAATGACTTTGGATGTGAGAACCCAAATGTGAGAGGACAGGAGAGACGCCGGGATGGCTCAGGGATCACAGCTCTCTGTCAGACCAGAGCTGTCAGACCAGGAGCTTCGTGGGTCTGCCCTCTGTGCTGAGCTTCCCTCTCAGGCTGCAAGGCCTCCTCGCACTCTCTTCTCTTGCCTGCTCCTCCCATATCCCATATCCAGTACCTCCAGTTACTATGGTAGCACTGCTAAACTATAAAACAGGTTAGTCATATCATCAGGGTTGGAAGATCCCCTCCACCCTACTAGTGCAGACCTGGGAGGGACTGGGGAGAGTGGGGAAGAGGGCCTTGCAGGTGCGAGTAACATCATGGATGTAGCTCCCTTTATCCTTTAGTGCTGTCTGGAAGTGGCTCCTCAGTGTTTCCTTTCTGCAGCTTGCCACAGCTGGTGGACTCCTGATAGCAAAACTTCACACAACGCCCAAATTTTGGGGTGCCATCAGGGCTGCGTCTGTCCCTGTACCGGCAAAATAATTAGGCCAAACTTTTCACAGGTATCTCCTGCTGCAGATTCTGGCTTGGAGTCTGTCTGCAGAAGGCAGTGAGAGTTGTGCTCAAGATCACATCCACAGTATTAAATTAAACATGCATGGGATAATTGTCATGTATTGGAGCCGATTGGCATGGCACAGTCTGTGTCCATAAGGTTAAACTTACGTCTTCCCCATAAAATGGTGGTTGTCCACCAACCTGCCCACCAGGAGTGGTCCCTGGCCTGAGCTAACTCCTGAGCTGCGTTTGGTATCAGTTTGGGAAAGAGCCATTTGACTGCAGGCAAAAGTACACCTCTGGCTGCTCTAACTTGTTAAAAAATGATCCTTCCTATCTCAGACCAAGAATCTGAATATAGTGGGTCCTTTTGACCTCATGCCCCTGTGATAGAAATCCATCTCTTCTCTCAGCACTCCTCCACCACAGGATGTGCCCACCTTTCTACCCAGCCCAGCTCTTCTCATTAGCTTCCAGTTCCTGTCTGTCTCCTCAGTATCTACTTCTGTTTGCTGCCTGAGGCAATCACCTCAGTTACAAGTGACAAAAACAATGCTAAGATAGCAATGAGCATGCATGGGTACCTAATAAAGTAAGTACAAAGATGTGGAAATGTTATCGAAAAGAGAAAGTTCAGATAATTCACAGGCATTTCTACATTAAAATAGATGAAACTATAGAACAGCCTGAATACGAAAACATTATCCTTGTTTTAATTTGGTGCTAGGTACTTAAGAGTAATTGCACACTATTAAATGCTTCTGGAGACAACAGGCGACAGGACTGCTGTCTACACTAAGGTCCTGCCTGCAGAAACTCTCCTTACACCACCGTGCTACCAGAATCAAGACTGTGAGGCTTCTGCAAATGCACTGTAGAAAAGTTGTATGACCGATCTGTGCTAGTTTTTCTGCACCTGTCTTATGGTGTTTCACCTTCTAGTTGATTATATGTAGAGCCAGTACTGAACTATGCAAACGTTAAGACCAAGATCACGTTTTCCAGTGTCTAACGCATTTCACTTTTGGGGTTGCTGTGCACTAAATCAGAACAAATCCTTCCCTATGACAGATTAACGCTGTCCTAGTGCAGTTGCATTTTGAGATACTTGGCTTGGCAGCACCCATGTAACTGGAACAGTTGAAGACGAAAAGACACGTCTTACTGCAAGCAGTCGGGAACTGCTACAGCAGACCAGATGTGCACATAATTAAGGGCTGGTCCTGAAAGCCTGATGCTGGAAAGAATTACTGACATGGACTACAGCGCTGCTGTAGGCTGTCAGACAAGTCTTTCTGAGGCTGTGCATCGTAAGCCTTCAAAATACATTTCTGCTCTGTGAAACAGCAGAATGATGAGGTCCTGATTTAATCCCCCACTGTATCTACTTTTACAGAAATCACTGCTAGCTTATCAAAGATCTCTGTGTACTCTGTAATGCAAAAACAGACCCCAGACAAAACCGAGCAGTCCCAAACTACCAGTCACTTTTAACCCCCCTTTAAGCATTAACATCCCGCAAAGAGAAACCAAGTCTCTCTGAAACCATCTACCTGTGGCATCACAGAAATCTTTTTAAAAGGCTTGTGTCTCAGTAAATGCTGACCTACACTGCCACCTGCACTCAACTCACCCATGCCATGTCAGACTTCGTCACCTCAAGGTCAACATATTCAAAGTTGAACTGACTTCTACATTTTGCTCTCTATTCCTATTAGAATTTTAGCAATTCACAAACTCAGAGCCATCACCAAATATCTTTTCTTTCCTTACATATTGCTCTCAATTCCATGACCTCCAGGCACAGACCATCATAAAATCTCCCTTCTGCCACTTCCAGTTCTCCATCAGAAACTTGTACCTCTGCCTCAGGTGTATTCCAGCTTGAGCAATATCACGCCATGCTTCCTCGCTTCCCTCTGCCTGGCCTTCCTTCTTCACAGCCTGCCTCCCTTCTGAAGCTCCCGTTTCCCAACCCTCCCTATGCTCCCAGTGGTCCTAATTGCACACAAGCCTGCATCGTAGGCATTTCCTCCTCCTCAGAAAGATGTTCTGGAAAGCGGGAAAAGTCAAGACAGTTATATGAACAATTAAGCACATGAATTCAAGAGCTTGCTTCAAGTCAGCAGAATAGTTTCTATAAAAATGGTGAAGAAGTTTAGAAAAGAAGAGATTTTATTATTCAGAAAACAAGAACGAGGTTTTCTAGCAGACTGTAAAACTGGATTTTCAAAGGAGGGTGAGCATAATTGCATGCGAACGTGACGATGTCCCAGCAAAGAAGAGCCTGCAACCAGGGGTTAATAAATGTGCATAATTACACACCTAACTTGTCACGTAGCTAGCACTGTTATTTGCCACATCCACAAGGTCTTTCTGTGTATAAGCCATACGCTCACAAATCTCTGCTGAAGGTATCTGATGCTATAAATCAGGTCCTACACAAACGTTATTTCAAACTAACAGCCTAGAGCTCACAAATTCATGCCAGGGTGGGTGACAACATTACCCCTATGTCACTGATAAGAGAACTACCCGTTACCAGCCCTGCAAACCCCCAGCACAAGCTGGGACAAACCAGTGCTGCGGACAGAGCTTTCAAGCACAGAGCCCTGGCAGCTGCTGGGGAAGAAACTGATAATGAAGCCTCTGTGAAACAGCTCGCAGGAACTCCACTGCATATTTTCTCCAGGCTTTAGCAGCCAAGTAATGACTGTCTTGAATGCTCCAGCAGAAAAGCTTTATCTGATGAGTGACCATGCCAAAGACTACAGCTTAATTGTAGCATATTATTCTCTTTCCCACACCCCCACACTATCCCATATTGCTTTCTGGCTGCAGTGAGGTAATTAGACCACGATTACTGCATACTTTAGAGCATATAGAAATGAAAGCTGTCTTTGTGAAGTTTTTTCCAGCTCTGACACTATTATTCCTGATAGCTTTGCTTTTCCGGGAACTAGATGTTATTTCTTATTAAACACAGCCTGTTTATAATTGCACTTTGCTGGTTATAATTCTACCATGCCAAGTGCCCTTTTAGCCTTTGCAGTGCAACAACATTCTGTGTGAAGTGGTTCAAGCAGCCCTTTTGCAAACTCAGGTAATAATAATGGAAATGGAATTAACTCGGAAAGTAGGCACACACAGAGACTGCCTCTGCGATCTGACCTAAAAGACCTCTAAACTCCATGGCAGTCTTATCCATTTTTCAAACTGATGTCTCAGTCAGGCCCAGGAAACACAATGGAGAGACAGTACTTTTCCAGAGGCTACCTCCAACTTCCAAAAGACCCTGAACTTTTAAAGATATGGAAGCTCTCAAAGTATGCAGTAGCAAAACACAATGCTCTGATTGTCTGTGATGAAATGCTGCTACAGAAGTGGGATGCTTTTTAAAGAAAGACTACTTCATAAGGGTGGATTTCAACTTATGTGTGTTTGAATCTCTAAAACCAGGCTTCTGCTCACTCAGACACTATCTAAAGGATCCGAGCTGAGAGGTCTCACCTCTGTACTTATCACAGGAGAACATTAGATGTCTTTCAATGACTAGATACTTAACTTTTGCGTTGGTAAAATTTTAGTACATATAATGAGATTAACAATACCTAAAGTGAGAAATTTTAAAAATGCCTTGTATCAAAATGTCTGGGTATTAGAGCCTTTTAATGCATCTTGAGTGAGATCCCCCCAAAATGAAGTACACCAAAATCATTCCAGTTTTGAAAAACCTAAACAAAATAATTTTTAAACTAAAAAGCCCACATTACTGAGTGCCAACACTAGCATATAGTTTAAAACTTGGAAAGAAAGGAGTGTTCCAGGGAAGTCAAGGTGAAGTCCATGGAGGTAAAGCACAAATTCCATAAGAAGGGCTTGTTATGTTTAAGATTAAATAATCTCAAAGAAAAAGGAATTAGTGAGAATTGAGCTGTGTAATATTCTGCAATATTAGAAGTAGCAGTCAGTCATTTAGCTTAGTGACAGACAAATTTAAAGAAAAAAAAAGCGTTCACGTTGTCGTGCATTTTGTAAAGTTGAAGATCTACTTCAGGTTCGAATTTCTTGTTCTTCACTCCATTCAGTAAAGTGACTTTTCAGCTTAGCATTTGCATTTCATTAGAAATGCCAGCTTTCCTCTTAATTATTCAGCGCACATATGCAAGACCTTCTGCATTGCTACAGATCATGAAGAGTTTATGTTGTATCTAGATAAGGCCAATGCAGCACACTAGAGAATCTTTGTGTAAATAACTTCTTTCTCGTGAAAAAAAAGCCCAAGACAGAGAAGGATTAGATGGCTGTTGAAGAGACCTTTGGCAGAGATGAGAACAGATCCCAGATACCTGGTGTCCCCAGCCAGTGCCATATTTACATCATTTTTCTTTCCTCCCTCAGGTTGGAAACACAGGTCTGCTGTTGTACTATTTCATTGCAATTTCTCTCCAAGATGGGCACAGTGATATCATTCTGTTGCTCCTACTGGAAATGGTGGGTGGGCAAAGAGCTGGGGCAAATGCAAACAATGACTTGCCTGTGATATTCCAGCACATCCTGTGGCATCCCCTCCACACCAAGGCACACACAGCATCCCATTTGCCAGCCGGAGCAGCGTGGGGTAATGAGATAAAACCAATCAAACTAATTCCTTCCCCAACACTCGCTTCCTGGCATTTTTTTCTCCAGCTTTCCTGCTCTGAAGAGTAAAATATAAAACTCTGGACTTGATCCCAATGGACTGAGGCAATAAAAGCTAATCTGCAATCCTATGGGAATGATCCATGAGCAGGGTTCCCTCCACGCACACCCAAACCCCTCACTCCCTCCTCCACAGCAAATACGATTATAAGATCTAATGAGCTGCAACTAATGCAATTCTGAACGTCTTCACAGCTAATGAAAAACAGGTCTTCTCCTTCGAGGTTTAATTGAGATGTTTGGTTCGTACACTATGGAAAAGAATCACCCCATAAAGCTAGGCATGAATACTGCACTTATGTATCCAGCAAAGAGAGTTTACATTTTTCATCTCTTTCTCCTGATGGCTGGATATTTGATGGAGATCTGTGCAGGAAAATATCTGTGACGGGAAATGGACTTCATGAAAGAAAACTTCTCATGTCATTTCAAGGAAAACCTCTAGTCTGAATGTTATCTATTAACCACCACTTCGCACTATGAACTTGGAATAAACAGAGCATTTCCTCAACAAGAATAACTCATAATCCCTAATAAAAATACACCTCTTGCTTCTTAAGAAAGAATCAGAAGACAGAATTGGGCCTGTAGCTTGCAAACTTCAATTTGCTCATTCACAATCAACTGACTAAAAAAAAATATCCTTTTTTTTCACCCTTTCCTCTAGTCTGCTCTTTCTGCTGCCTGTTGGCATCAATTTTTCTGCAATTTAAGAATCACTGATGCTGTGAGACTTCCCCTGCCTCTGTGCTTTCCCCTGTTACTATTATTAGCACAACTTTAGCTGGAAGACCTACGATATGTGTAGCACTGCAGAGATAAAGATAAGTACATCAATCCCACTGCACAAAGTTCTACCACTACTTTGAGCGAAGAACTGCCAAAGCATTATGACAGACAAGCAATTGCTGGTAGGCGAGACATGCGGAGCATCACATCACTTCCCACAATCAATAACCGCCTGCCTTTTCTTCTTCCATTTTTCGGTTTTGTGTTGACCCAATCGTTACTTTTTTCCCCCAAAGAAATTGGTCTTGTTAAGGCTTTGAGGGCGAAGAACAAGACGGGAATTTGATGAAAACCAAGATCGGATACAGGATAACTGTTCTCCAGGGAGAGGAGAGAAAGTCAAAACAGAGCCGACCAGAAGAAGAATAGTCTTACACTGGTGATATACGAGGGGAAAAGCAGCTTGAAAGGTGTGTGTGGCTGGCCAGCAGTATCCACCTCTTATTTAGAGCCTTTCAGCTGTGCAGATGTGACCACGGCACGAACACACACATGCAGCTGTACCTGCATCCACCTGCACACATGCCACAAAGGCAGCCGCTGCCTCTGCTCCCACACGACCAGGAAACGACTTCACCAAGCAGTGTTTCATCTGCTTTATCCTTGTTCTGTGCCATGCTCAGGCCTTCTGTAATGCCCCCCTGAATATGGCTTATTTTAATGGATAATCTAACACTAATGGTGAACAAACGTCTCTCCATTCTTTTCCATTGCTTAGGGAGAAAATTTTATTGTAAAGTAATCAGATTCTGCAAATGGAAAACAGTTTAATGGGACAGTTTTGAAAAGAAAGTGTTCACCGATCAAGAGGGTGACCGCGAGTTATTGAAAGCTGAAACACTTACAGGTTAACTTGATGGCAGCAACAGTAAATTAACTTCTGCTTTTGTCGAAAGATTTTCTTGACTACGACGAGCATCTGGCTAACTGCCTGAAAAGCAGAGGTCGTGCAGCTCTCTATTTGCTTCGATGCAGTATCTAGTTGGTGTGCTACTTTCAGAAAAACAACTGTGACATCCTTTTAGAGAGCTCTTTTTGGATTTTCAGCTGACAAGTAACACACAACCATAGACCTTAGTTTGGAGCAGTCACTACACTACTTGCCTTTCTATTTCAATGAGTTATTCAACCAACAAGAGAAACACAAGCCTAAGTTTGGCTGAAAGAAAGCAAAAACAACAGAAAGACTCCACTCACTTTATCCCAGTTTCACAAGCCTAAAAATAGCAGAAGGGAGCTAATGGATTTTATGTGGACAAGAATGAGAACCCAGATTGGTGAGGGGGAATTTATTCTTAGAAAAATCCCTCATTCTGGAATTGTTACACACAAGCATGTGCTGACCCAAATAGATCATGGCTCCTATCATTCCCTAGTGCATTCAAACAGATAAAATGCTGATGTGCACCAAAAATGTTTTGGGAAAACAGCAAGCAAAATCTGCATGGAAACTGCCAGAAAAAGAAAAAGCACAGCAGCTGGTGCACAAATGCTAACAGGCAAAGACAGCACTGCTGGCAAACACAGGTGAAGTGAAAGCAAGGAAAAGACTAAATGATGATGAAAAATTCAAAGGTCTGCCCGAATGGGTGAAGAAAATAAGCCAGTTACCATGGAATACGTACTGCTGTCTCGGAAAGATAGCCATTTGAGCCGCTTCAGGATGCCCAGTTTATTTCAGTATGCTGGTGCTGCCTAGCCTCAGGGACACTGGTTTTCCCCTGATACAGCCTTCTGGCTTGGCTTGGCAGACACTTTGGTGGAGATGGACAACTTGATGCAGGAATGGCAGGAGATGGTTGCCCTTCTGGCGCGGCAGCTGGAAGCCAGCCGACATAGCCTACAGCATTTAAAGCAGCTTTCTGTGCCCTGCCTCTAGGCAGATGAAGCCTGCCTCTCGATACCTGCCTTGGGGTGACCTCCATTGCTCTGCAGCCTCTGCTGACAGCACTGGCTCGTGGCACACGCAGAGGCTTCGGGCGCTACTGAGAACTCCCCATGACACCCACAGCACCTGGATGTGGCTGGCAGAGATGGCACAGGACCTACAGGGAATGCTCGTGCTTCCCAAATAGTGATTGAAGACATGGAAAAACATCCCAGGGCATCCCAAATGCTTCTGGGTGGGCAGCTGAGGGAGGCCTTGGTCTCTGCTACAGTGAGGCTAGAAGGTGCCTGCAGGCACTTCCCAAAATTTGGGAGTCTTAATTTGCAGTTGAATCTCATACCAGTATACATAAGTGTTAAACAGATACAAACATCTTCCTCTATAATCATTTACTACACAAGTGCTGAATACTATTAGCACTAAATCCTTGTTAGAAAGCAATAAGGATTTATGTAGGGATGAAACATTTCAGTCCAGTATCAAAAGAACTATTTTCTGCAAGCAGAACAATGCCAGAGCATCACAGTCCTTCCAGCTGGCAAAACCAAAAGGGAATAACCAGATTTTCCAAAATGTTCAGTACCACAGACCCTATAATGTTTAATTATCTGATGATGTTTAGGACTCAGAGTAGAGAAGAGAAGAAGCAAATAAAACCACATGAATCTGGCCATCCTCTGAATATTTAAGACCCATCTGTGGAGCATCAATGTGTGTGCCCATCCCAATATTGTGTTAAACATCCCCATGCAGCTACAGAATACGTGTGTAAGCATAGGATTAACAACTGTCAAAAGAATTCAGAAACAAAACAAAACAATACAAAGCAAAAACCAAAACACATTCTTCTCCCTTTGTGAACCTTTTAAAATGAAGTATTCATTTCCCTGCAATTTTTCCTCACTAAAATTTTATGTTACTGTAAAGAGATAGGTACGCAGGGAACTTCTGGCCCAATTCTGTTCTCATATAAAAGCTGAAAACAGAAAGTGGTGCCATCTCTGGAAGTAAGTGCAACTGCAGGTTTCTTTTAATTTAAAGCACCATTAACATAAGTATCCACATGCTAAAATATTAAAACTGCAATAGAGGCTATTATTTGCTCAACCAATTTAAATCAAAATAAAATAAATAATAAACCTTTTTATTATTCAATTAGAGAGACCAGAAAAAAAAAAATACAATGTTACAAGAAAAAGCAGACACCTTAGAAAATAATACAAAAGTATTCCTGCTGCAACTGAGGTCTCAGGAATTTCAAAATTTTAAGCCAAGTCATGGAGTTATTTTGTAGGCTGTTCTGCCTTTGTCTTCATTACTGGTGTGCTGCTATGAAAAAATATCCAGATACCCTGTGGTTAGTGCTAAGCATTAGTTACTATCTTGTGAAAGCAAGTTGAAACTTAAATGTCAGCCTTCAGTGTAAATCTGCTGAGATTTAGTCTCTTCCTAGAGTAAATCTATTATACCTCTGTAAATAGATAGGATATAATTAAAGTAGGAGCTCGGCAGAGTTTAAAATAGGAATTGCCACTGTATTAACAGGCTTATGGGCAATGTTACTTAGAAGTATTTGTTTTAAAGTCTCAGCAGGCTCATCCTGATGCCTACGGTGTAAAGCCATCTGCTGAACAGACAGAATCGATCTCTGAGTTTGTCCTGCTTGGTTTGTAAATTTACCTACTGTGACTAAGTACATAACTCATTATTAAAAACAGTCAGACCTGATCTTTCCTGAGGGTAAACTAATGCTTCTCATCATCCTTTTGAAAAAAAAAAAAAAAGCATGCAGGAGATAAGGAATAGGTAAGGCATTTAAATGAGACATTATTTGAAAGGTTTACTCCCATGGCCTGACTAAACATGCAAATGTGGACTCCCAATCAACTTTGTAAGAGAATTATAATTCATAATTGGCATTTCTAAAGCATTTTCACAAAGCTGTGTAAATATTGACTAATTAGCCACACAAGAAGCCTGTGGGGTAGGTGAGTAAGTACACCAACCCTCTTCCGTAACTGAGCAATTTACTGGCCTCTCCTGCAGAGGGGACTGAGCAGGCGGGGAGGTTTCCAGCCCCATACCCTTTGCCAGCCCACGTTGCTCTGACCTCTGATGTGTCACCTGCTCCTCTGCTCTGAAGATTGGATGAGATCAGCTCTATTTTAGCAGAGCTCTGAAAATAGTGGGCAAACCTCAGTTCATCATCCAGAAGTCCCATTAAAAAAACACCTTGTTATTCAAATGTCAAAATAAAACCCGAGGATTTGATCTAACTACATACATTATTTACCTGATGATGGTCACCTATTCTACTTGAGGAACACTCAAACAATGTAGTGCACAATTATGGCCTACTCCCAGAAACAAAGTATGAGTAGGATACTTTTAACTAAATTTTAGAAATAGACCTCTACATGTGTGCACTAAGACACTCCTTTACTTAAAAATCAGTGAACTCTTCCTCAGCAAGGTTCAATAAGGACACATGCAAAGTCCTGCAAATGGGTCGGAGCAATCCCTAGTACACGTATAGGCTGGGCGGTGAGTGGATTAAGAGCAGTACTGCAGAGAAGTACCTGGGAATACCAGTGGGTGAAAGGCTCGACATGAGCTGTCAATGTGTGCTTGCAGCCCGGAAAGCCAACCGCATCCTGGGCTGCATCAAAAGCAGCATGGCCAGCAGGGCGAGGGAGGGGATTCTCCCCCTCTGCTTCCCTCGTGAGCCCCCACCTGGAGTGCTGCATTCAGTGCTGTGGTCCCCAGCATAAAAAAAGACCAGGACCTATTAGAACGGATCCAGAGGAAGGCCACAAAGATGATCAGAGGGCTGGAGCACCTCTCCTATGAAGAAATGCTGGGACCTGTGTTTGTTTAGCCTAGAGAAGGGAAAGGGGCCTACAGGAAAGATGGAGAGGGGCTCTTTGTCAGTGAGTGTGGTGACAGGCCAAGGAGTAATTGCTTTAAAATAAGAGGAAGTAGGTTTAGATTAGATATAAGGACAAAATTTTTTACTGTGAGGGTAGTGAGATAGGTTGCCCAGAGTGGCTGTAGATGCCCCATCCCCGAAGTGTGGCCTTGAGGTCAGACTGGGACAACCTCGTCTAGTGGGAGGTGTCCTGGCCCATGGCAGGGGTGTTGGAACTAAACGGTCCCTTCCAACCTAAGCTATCCTGTGACTCTAACCACCAAGTACCCTCAATGAAGAGTGAAGGAAGTGTGAAAGTCCTGTTGGAGCCTCCAAGAGGCCTTACCCTTCATCATGTAATAAAACACTGAAGTCAAAGTTAATGTCATTAGCCTAGAGGAAGGGTCTAAAAACAGACTGAAGATCCTTGGAGGACACATCATCGAGAAAGTCACTGAAGACTGCTTCCATCAAATCCAGCTCTTCAAATTAACTGCCCCTTAAGAAAGGAATAATTACTCACTAGTGTCTCAGGTTTTCTGGTTTAAAAGATCAAGCACTAATGATGGCTTTATTCCAGAGTTTTGTTAATAATTGCCATGTTCAGGGGTGACAAACAGCTATTTTCCAAACAATAGCATTATCACAAGCTTACAATGTATACAACGTACACAATACGACTCATTTTTGTTTGGTGTAATCCTGCTTTGTCTATTGAAGCCATTGGTTATATGTTGTGTCTCATTTCAGCTACAATCTCTTTAGAACAAAGATTGTGACCCTGTGATTTTGTAAAGCCTCATTCACAGTTAAAATAGCATATAAATTAAATAAATAAGAAGAAATCAAACTGCAGGAATTTATTCTCCTTATATCAGGAATTCATAAGTGAGGATGAAAATATTTTTAAATGGATTTTGTTATGATAATATCTTCCAGAGATCTGGTTATCTTCTGTTGTTTAGATACTGGGAAATGCCTTTGAATTTAAGTGTGGCAACAATCTAGGTAAAAACAGTAACAGGGAAAAGCAAATTAAGCTGTTGACTGGTTGAGTACTAAATCCAGTGTTATTCCACACTGAAGCTCATTCTTCAGCCTGGTTCATGTGTAACTGCTGGTAAAATACCAACATGTTAATGCTTTTTAACTATGGCCTTAGTTATCTACTCTGAGCAAGGCTAGACAAAACAAGCAGTAGAAATAGAGCAGAACTGGATGCCCTAGTGAGCAAATTTCTTCAAGAAACCCCCAAACCAAAGGAGTACAGATTAAGTGACTCAATATGATAAAAGGGCAAAAAGGGCCTCTGTACTCAGAAGGTTTATACTGACAGGAAGAACGGAGAAGCAGTGCAATGAAAATTACAAACATTTTCTACAAAGTTTGGCTCCCTTTCTTTTTAAGCCCGAATAACTGGTGGATCATGTCAATGAAAGAAGGCACTCCAGGCCACTTGCCCCTGCTCTCACGCTGCCCCTCAGCTTATGCCACCTGAAAGGTGTGTGAGATCACCTGCTGTGGGCCCGGGCTAACTCCTGAGGGCTGGTGGCTTTGGCACAGACACAGTCCCCAAGCCAGGCTGTTCCATGGCTGCTCAGTGGCTTGGGCCACTGTGGGGCCAGGAGCCTGGCTACAGCCAGAAACGTGCCATCAGTAGTAATATGGTAGAGCGATAAGCCAAGGCTAATCTCCGATGAAGTTCCATATGACATTCTTTTTTTTGTGCATGCATCTTTATGCTCTTCAGGACTTTGAGAGAGAAAAAAAAAAAAAAAACAGTTTTTATCTCTGTATAGAAATACACTCATGAAAACAAGTGTTCAGCCTGCTCTGAGGCTTTGACAAGTAGCTCAAAGGACCTCAGGAGACTGTCGAGCTCTTGCACCTGCAGCTGGAGAGTAGTGAAAAGACACAGATACTTTGGTCTTTAAGAATAAAGCTTGAAGACTAGGTAAGTGCCTCTTTTCATGTACACTGGTGTTCACCTACAGCATGTAAAATGCAGCAATACTGGTAAAATGAGCTGATAAATTACCCTAGGTAGCCTTCTGCCCCTAGAGACCAGCAACTTCACACACCTGTAAGGCTCCCCATGCCCACAGCAAGTAATAATGGATTCCCCATCCTTCAAGCCAGCAGGCCTAACGGGACACTTCAAACTCATCGTTTTTCTCATCATGCCTTTCTTTTTGCTTAACTACACTAAAACCTGTAAAGGGAACAGCATGTGACATCAACTCTGTGCAATAGGCTGGAAAAATCACCCATTTGCACAGCGTTAATAATGTCCTAAAATGGGCATTCACCCTCGAAAGGCATTAGCATGTAACAGCAGCTGCTCATCCTCTGAGCACAGATGAATGTTGGAAAGAGGTGCTGAGAGGCTTTGTCCTAGAATTACATGTCACTGTTTAAAATGTGATGTGAGAAAATTATTTTAATTGCCTATACCAGTTTGGGACTGAAACGGTCCTGCTCGCTAGCTTGGTAGTAGAGGTGCAAACTTTTTTCTTTAGTCAGAGTGTTGTTTGAGAAGAACATGTACATACCTGAAAGTCTGGAAAGCCTCACCATGAAATATATAGCCCCAATAACATAGCTTTGTGAAATACTAGCTACTAATGATAGTGTTTAACCATGTCTCACGTACGAAGATCTGATTTCTTGCAAGCATTAGTAATGAAAGAGCACAAACTGTTATTTCTGAGATAAATGTTCCAGTTCAAATGTCACAGACCACATCAAAGGCATTCACAGTTGATTCTGGGATTTAAAGAGGGGGAAAAAGAAAAGACTTACGCTGCCATAGGAAGGTTGGTGGTGATCACAGTGCTAATGACCACGAGAGAAAGATGAGATTTTTTAAAGCATCATTATCTAGTGGCCTTGAGTGCTAATCAAAACAAGGACTATAATGCCTACTTTAATGGGGTTTGTCTCAGTAATGTTCCTAAATGGAATAAACTACATTAAACCCAGACAAGCTATGAAGAGAGATAAATGGCAAAACAATACACCGAAAACCTAAAGATTCCTTTAATCTGCTATTAACTGAGTTACCATCCATGGCATTCACAGTTAAATGCAGTTTTATAATCCATTTGTTGAATTGGACAACTAAAACAGAAATGTTGCTGTTCTCCTGCTTAAAACAACTGATTAAATAAGGCCCAAATTAACCTCCAGAACTGCTGGTTTGGTGAATACTATAACATAACAGACTGCATATCTACCTTTTTACTTCTTTAAGGAAAGCAGCTCCCCTGGAGTTTTTTCCTGAAGTAAATAGAGGGAATTTTCCCTCACCTAGGGAGTCCTGCAGATCAGCTGAGCTTCAGCACACGGCAGGGAGGATGCTCCAACAGATTGAGGACCTCACACACTCCCCTAAAGGCCACGGCTGGCCCCTGCAGCTCCAATGTGGCAGGGATAGACACAAACGGACCTCAGCAGGCTTTGGATCACCCTCTGAATGTTTATGGGAAGGGACACTGAATGCCAGGAAGATTAATGCATCACCATTTACCTCCTCCTTCTTGTGCCTTTGGCCTTGCTCATCTCTCCTCTGCATATGCTGGCCCAACACATAGCCATGCTCACTTTCTTGACCTTGATATCCTGGAAGATGAATTACATTTGAACTCCTCAATGGGGATTTAATGGGTTTTCTATTGTATCTACTTTGCTGTACCTCTTACACTGAGTTGGGAGGATCCTCAACAGCTGAGAAGGAATGCAGACTATAAGATTTTTATCAGATGTATTCTTGCCATAAGAGGTGACAATTTACAGATAAAATGAGAGTCAAGGCATAGAGGTGTTGACACTTTTATGTTCATTTAGAGGCAAGACTGAATTGATGCTAAAGGTCCCATGTTGTGAAGATGGATTAGCTCTTTGTCCATGCTGTACACAAAATATAGGATCATGCACCTTATCTTGATGAAGCTTTCAATAAGGATCTTTAAAAACTGGAGCTGTAGCTTAGAAAACATATAATTTATTCTATTCACCCCAGTATTCCATAGGAAAAAAAAATCCTATGGTTTGTATTGCTTTTGTAAAATGGTTGCTCTCCTGCACTCAAGGGACTGTGAAAGGTCAGTGGTGTTGAATATACATGATTTATAAAGTACTCTCGGATGAGAGGTGCTGTGTAAATGTAAAATATTATTAGAGCATACTCTGCTTAATTGACATACACTGAAATGGAATTGGCTGCGCCACAAGAGCAGAGCTAAGAAACTAATTTAGTCTGATGACAGTGGCTTGTCTACAGCTAGTGACAGTCTACGGCAGCTTAAATATAAATTCATCTCACAGAGAGACTTACCTAATGCTGAAAGTTATTGCTGTTCACCTGGACCAGGTCATACGCAGATTTAAATTTGAAGACTGTGCTCCACCCAGTCTTTCCATTAGAAATGAGTAGGTAGGCAAAGATCAGAGACTACTCCGCACCACAGTGTGGCTTCTGTTGTGTGGCAGCTCCTGTGCAGCCCAGCCACCCTCCCTAGAAATGCCACCTTGCAAAAGCCAGTTCTCAGGTGTATGCCAGAGATGCTTGGGATGCCATGGTCTTCACGTGCCTCAGAAATGTGGCCTCAGATGGCACTTTCAGACTCAGAATACACATCTTATTTATCCCTGGTTTTCATGGAGGCTACCAAGTTCCACCTAGAGATTTGATCCTTGAGATTTGTTCACTTACTTGTATATCCAAAAAGGCTTCCTAAAAACGCAGTCTCGTAACTGAGTGAGAGTGAGCTGGACTGGACTAGCGGTCCCACTGCTCCTCACTCACAGAGTTTCTGGCTTGGAAGAGAAATATAAATTATCCTTTCATGCACTTTTTGGGACTGATTCCAGCTCCTCTCTTTCTTCTGACCACAACAGTCTATCCTTTAACACTGCAATACATAATCGGTTTGAAGCAGATTTTAAAATGTTTTAACAGCTGACATTATTACTCCATTTTACCATAAATGGAAAAATGCCCATTCCCCTTCCCAAACAAAGATGTAGATTGCAGATCATATTCTGAATTCTTTTTAAAGCCTAGGCCAAAAGATCTCACCAGCACAATCTGTTCCCCTTCACGTTACTATTTCCACTCTCACAGATTCTTTTATCTAATTCCTTTCCTCCCTGAAGTTTACAGTGTCATTCCAAAGATTTTTCAGCTGCATTTCTCCTCCCTCCTCTTAAATTCTCTCCCTCTCATCAACCATCTAAAGTCCTTTTTCAAATAGCACTATTTTCTTTCAGAAGAGCAATGCTATGAATCCAGTACTACAAACTAATCTGTTATTACCTTTTCCCCCATGCTAAAACAAGCAGTTTTTTTATTATTTTAATTAAAAAAAAAAAAAAGAAGGGAAAAGAAAAAAAAAGAAAAGAAAAGCTTGTGAGTTTTCCATCCCTAAAGGGAAAATAGAATTTCCTTTTTCTGAATGTATCAATGCTTTCCCATGAAAATTGATATATCTGTCTGAGTGGTAAAGAAGATTTGGTTTATCTACATCTGAGAGAATAGTTACATGATGTTATTGCATAAAATGATTGATTTGCAGGCAACAGAAGTTTTATTTAAGAATAATGTCTAAGTTAGTCTCATCTACACAAAACAATTTGCATCTTCACAAAAAAAAATACTCTATACTCAAAATAATTCCTCTCTTTACTGATGACTTAGACTATTTGGCTTCTTCTGCTCTCTCTGGATAATTTTTACTCTTAATAGATCTGCTCCTTTGGCTACAGCAGCAATGGCAGACGATGCCATTTAGGCTACACTGATCATGATTTATCTGTGCTCCCACTATAAGCATTTATCACGGGGGACTGCTTTTCCCTTTTGTCTTTTCATTGTGTTTCGATAGTTCCTTCCCTAACAAGGAGAATGACAAAACGCAATATAGGTTTTTAAACTAGGGAATGACATTTTTAGCTGAGATCTATGTGCAAATGTTTGTTTCCAGCTGTTTGAGCAAAGTAGCAGCACATCCAAGATAGATGTATACATATTAACCCTTTTTTGTAATATAAGAAAAAAATATCTTAAAAAAATAAATCTCTCAGCTATGAAAAAAAGCCAAGAAAAGCTTACTTGCTTGGATGTTTACATAGACCTGTGCCTACAGAAATAATATCTACCTAATTTCTCATAAGCAATGGAGTCTAGTCAAATCCTCTGTGCCATTTCACCCTCTTTTGATATTAACAATCCACAGGCTAGAAGGCAAAGCCAAAGAAATCACCTCCAGACATTTCTCCTGCTTAGGAATTTGAGGAATGGGTGATGACCATGTAGGGTCTCTACTTCTTCGCATTTACTACATGATAAAGTTGAGTAGTATCTGGAGGATTCTGTGATCTCTGCTATACCACTATTTTTCAGGACCTAACTCAGCACTGGAAGTTAAACCATGTCTGGTTTCTTATCACATACCAATTGACCATCTTGTCCATGATAAAGATAAAAAGCCACAAGACTGTTTCTTTATATACTCCAGGTCTCCACATTCAAGCAATCGCACCAAGTGTTTATAGTTCATTTTCCAGCATGTCCCTAAATTTCTCAATGGCATGATTTTCAATATCACTTGCAATATTGTCATGTCGCAATTGCTCACATCTACTTTTGTGACTCGGACACAAGTGCCATCCTTAAAGCCCTGTCCCCAAGCACTTAAGAAACCAGTGTAGGTAGAGCTAATGAGCAATCTCTGAGCTTCCTAACAACTCTGCTTTCCTTTGAATCCACCAACCAAAAAAACTCCACAACAAATGTGTGAATGAAATGAGGCACTTCTTACTTGTCTATCTATCTTTGTTGCTTCTAATCCTTGGAAACTTCTGAATTAACTCCATTGGCATGGTGAAAATAAGTCACAGCCAGAGGCATGGAGATATGCAGAGCATACTTACGGTTTAAGCTCTCCTCCAGAGTCCTCAGCCTCCCTGTAGCACGCATCAGCCCTCCCATGACCTCAGATCCCCATCAATCACTAAAGTCCTTCCTTCTCAAGCTAATGCAGCAGCAACTTCCGATCATCTTGTGTCAGGCACATTTGTGTTTGCAATTCATTTCACACTATGCAATTCATTAAGCACTCTATTTTGATTACCATAATGTGTGAATGCAATTTTGTATCTCCTCTATACAGGGTCACTTTTATGTCAGCTCTTTTTTGACTGTGACAGTCTTTTCCCATACTGAAGGCAAAACAGTGTTTACATTCAGTTAGTTAAAATATTTACATTGCACATTCAAATGATGCGCTTTCTCAGTGACAGGGCTCTCTGTGGTATTTCCTCCTGTACCTACTCTGCAGCGGAAACAGATGATTAAGATAAATATTCTGGGTGTCTCTAAACAAGCAGATTAGGGGAAAAAAGCAGCACAGCTATACTATGCCAACATGCCTGGCCTTTGCAGTACCCATGCTAGCCATGTTGTCTGTCTAGCACTGCATGAAAGCCTGTCTTACAGGACCCACATTTAGAAGAGCTACACATTTTCCAGTCATTGCATCTCAAACAGATTCTCCGTTCATTGGTCATTCACTTGCTCGCTCGGTGCACAAGGTGGGTTGAAGCGTGACGCGTGTCGGTGCTGGGAGAGGAGGTAAGAACGGGGCTCCGACCATAGGATCGCTTGTAGGAGGCACACAGAGAGGACAGGGGCTGCTGCCGAGTGAGACAGTGAAGACCCACCACCCTCTTGTTTGGTAGCACTAAAGGAAGCCAAATTCTCCCCAAAAGAAGAAGACAATCAATGCTATATGACCCTATGGAACTGAGGAGAGAATCTGGAAATGAAGTAAATATGGAGTTGAGCAGGAAAAGCAACGCTACAGCTGGCAGGGGAAGGACAAAGTGGTGGCATTCCTAGGAGTCAGGAAACACACCAGACTCTCTTCTTTTAATATAAATGAATAAAATACTGCAACTGATGTGTAGAGACCTGCTGCACAAAGAGGTGCACCAAAGGCCTACGTGGCCTTCTCCCCAAAGGGGCTGCTTGAGGCTCGCAGGACAAAAAATAAAAAAAAGGTATGCACGACAGTAAACTTTGGTATCATTTAAGGCACATTATCATATAGACAATAAACAGTTAATTTTGATCACATGCTTGTCACTATCAAACACATGCAAATCCTTCTGAAAGCAAAACAGATGCACAGTGAATTAATTCCTCACATGGAAACTCGGCAGCAATGCAAAATTAGAAAGAAAGATTATAATTCCCGACCCTCGGTGGGTGTGCGCCTTACCTTACAACAATGCCCACGCGGGTCTGCATACGGGATGTCCCAGGCAGGGAGCAAAAGCTTCTGTGCTGAAAAAAAAGATGGTGCTCTGGTTAAGAAGTTACTGCAAAGGCCGTGCCTGTGCTGACGTCCATCACAAACTGCTGCATCTTTTTGTTTACAGAAACATATACAATAGATGAAAGTCGACTATGTAAGGAAAAGCTATCTATTTTAAATTGACCCTGCCTTAGTGTCATGTACTCCAGAGGAAATGGGTTATAAATGCCGCCGTATAAATGAGGCATGCAGCATTCAGCAAATGAACTTTAAGCAGGATAGTTTGATGTGTGGGAGACAAATTTGTTTCACTTTTTCCAACTAATAGAGAACGAGACCATGTAACTGTTTGCCAATCAAAACATAGCAGTGAAATAAACTGTAAAGTAAAGCAACAGGCTCTACACCATCCTAACCCAGTGTATTCACGGTAATAACTGACCAATTCTAATTTAACTGAAAACTGTATTTATCCACATACATTTTTATTTCCTGACATGAGTGCCTACAGCAAAGCATCTGCTGAATAATGGGTGTGAATTGCAGCCAATTTAATCATTCTGGTTCCATTTCTTGGCTTCTGCAGATGAGCTCCAGTTTGGGATCCCCACCCTTGCTCGTCCCCAAGAAGTCCAAGATCATTCAGCATCTAATCTCAGGCTCCACTCCTCCCTCTCCTGGGGGTAACAACAGACGAATGTGGTTTCCTCAAGACTTCCTCACCTGCTGGCCCACTCAGACAATTATCCAGCGGTTGCACAGCTGGATAATTTGGCCAGCCACCCAGCCAGTGCCACTGGTTTTGGCAGACGGATGCCGAGGGTGATCGGCACCAGCTGCTGCTGTCACTAGTGGGATGTTTTCCAGAGTTTCTCATTCAAGGCAATGCGTTTGTTGCTTGAAACAGTTGCTCCCTGAAGATTAAGGCCAAGCAGCAGCACAAGAGCCGTGTGTGTCCCCTGGGGCTGGTACATGCCACCAGGCGAACAGGAGGCACCAGCTACGCCCTTCCAAATCCCAGGCGATCAAAAGAGCTGCCACAGACATGCTGGAAAAAAAGAGCAGAGCCCTGCAGTGTGCAGATGACACTCTCCTCCTCTCTGATCCCCCCTTATAAAAATCTCCCCCCAGAATCCCAGTATCTTTCAAACACTGCTTGTGACAGTGATCACTGCAAACCTGGAACTGTATCAGGGACCTGCAGTGCTCATGCTTTGTGCCTGCAGGCACATCAGCCGGGGCACACACCATGAGCAGCAGCTACTGGGTGCTCACCTCTACCACCACGCTTATTATCATCCCCAAACAGCAGTGCAAACTCTCAAGAATATAGTTAACGACTGTAAGGAACAAACAGCAATAAGGACAGCAAGAAAGACCTTGAGAGTTGCTCAGACAAAATATATCTTCGTTTTAAAAATAGAAAAATAACAACAACAGCAACAAAAAAAAAAAACACTAAAAATATCATTGAAGTAGTAAGGACGCAGGAGAAATAACTGCACACCAGCACAAAATCTGTTTGGCACAGTCTGCCTACTCTTAGTTATTCCAAAGCGGCTGAAAAAAATAAATGCATTTTTCTTTCTGCTGAGGTGTGTGGAACAAATGTTAACTTTTTTCCCACTGCACGGAACAGTTTATGCACCCCGCGTACCTGCAGGGGTGAGGAACTGCTAATAGGAAGAAGTATTTACCTTGCCTAATGGCTGTATGTTAATGTATTTCTATTAGCAAAACCCGTTTAACATTGCATATGTATAGTAGCTTCTGGCTTAGAAAGTAAGAAAGAAAGCACGAGACAAAACGGTCTTTTCTCTCTCTGATGGGAGCACAGATTTTTCTTGCTGATTGTAATGCAAACCAAACCCTCACACAGGGATCAGACAAACTCCAAACACCCCCAGCACGACAGCCACGGAGCTGCTCTCCTACAGAGCACCGCGGACTCCAAACTTCTCCTGCGCTGTGTCACATGCGTTTTAATTAATAACCAGACAGCGGCAATCACCGCCGTGCTACCACAGGGATAAAAGCATTACCTCCGCGTCCAGGCCCCCGTTTCTGCCGTGCGGAGGACATCAGGAGGAGCTGTCAGCAGCCCGGGTAATGCAGCTCCAGGAGCTCCAGCCCTGACCTCCTTCCCTTTGCGATTCTGCATGCGCGGCCGGACCTCCACCTTGGCGGCTGCCAGCCCGAGGCAGCCCACGCACAAAGCCGCCTCTGTCCGCCCTGGCAGCGGGCGCTATCACAAAGACATCCTAAAGCACAGCCATGCACTTTTCCTTTCCTTCTTCTCACTTATTCCGATGAGAGGAGATGGGGAAAGGAGCAGTGTATTTTTGATCAGCCGAAGCCTCGCTGCGTGACGAGGAGCTGGTGGCTGGAGGGGAGGTGAAGGCCGTGGCAGCCGCTCCCCGCTTCGCCTCACACGTTTTTTGTCTCGGGGCCGTGGGTGGCTGCGTGAGCAAGCATCCGAAGCAGGGGAGGAGTCACCCCAAGTGCAACTCTCGACTCGAAGCCTTGGCTGTGACGAAGCGGCAGGCTGGTGACACAGCAGTGCCAGCGCTACAAAGGCCACCCACCTGCCCAAACCTCCGCTCGAGGCCGCGGGACGCAGCGGCGACGCTGTGCTGCCACGGGGCTCCGAAGCCACGCACACCCCACAGGTCCTGGCCAGGCTGGCCGGTCACCTCCTCCACGTGACAATGCCATTTTCCTGCTCGAGAAGGCACTGCACTTTCCTCACCGAAAAATTGTGCGATGAGGCAACAGGTCGCCCTCCCGGCAGATGTTTGCAGCTGTCAGTATGCAGAGAGGAAGGTGGCAGCATTTCTAAGAGGCAAACCTTTCACAATTACATGCTTATATATTTTTTTTTTCCCTCTTAAAAGACCATGTGTGTGCACTGCATACATTTCACATAACTCCAAGTTTGTTTTCTTTTCTATCAGAAAATGAGAAGTTATCTCGCCTTGCCTGCAGAGAAGTGAGCGGCGATCCCTGCTGAGACCAACTGGAATTTCACAGTTTAACTCAAATGTTCCCAAGCCAAGCTACACGATACATGGTAGCCGTTCCACATTTCTTCACATTAATTATAATTCAGACCTTAAAATACTGCAACTGAACACCGCAGTAAGCAATGAACGGTTTTCTTCTAGTGACAAACAGCAAGAGACACGCAGTCCTTGGGTCCAGCGCAACTCTGAACTCATTCCAGGTCCCTGATGAACCATCACAGCATTACAATGATTTCCCACGCAATTAGTATTAATTGTGACTCGCAGGCAGTCCCACAAGGGCCCCCTCTCGCCCTTTTACCAGTCCTACCAGGTCAGCCTGAGAGCCACCAGCACACATCACTGGTGCACCAGCTCCAAGGGCTCCTTCTTGCAGTTAAATTTTGGGGAACTGGCCAGGGCTGCCTTCAGTAACCATCACAGATACACCACTTCCAATCACTGCATGTGAGTTTCCAACATGAGACATTTCTAGATGGAAATTTGTAACTATTTTCTAAAAACAACTTGATTGTTTGAAAGCATTTTGCTGTGGCCAAAACTCCAACATCCTTTTTCAGGAAAACTGAGTGGCGGTGGATACTGCTCATCTTGTACTCAAAATTAAACTAAGAACAGAAAGTTGTAAATGAGCAACCCCCTCTTCGAATTTTGCTCTTTAATAACCTCTTTAAAAAAGTTTATTTTCTTTTTATCTACTAATAAGATCAAGATATTTGTTAGCATCTTGCCAAATGGACTAAAGCAAGATCAAGGTTGCTTTGTTCCAGCAGAATCAGATGACTCTGTGGCAATAAACAAAATGAGATGTTCTTTGACTGAACATCGTAAATATCTAAAACGTATTTCAGAGTAGCACATGCATTTAGCTTCCAGGTCAGTATCCCAGCTGATGGATCTCAAACATGATCTCTTTCTGCCCTGTAGAACTCTTTAAGTAATCTCAAAAATCCATATATTTCTATCCTTTAAAACAAAGTGCTGAGGCAGTTTAGAGTCAAAAGGACACCCTAAAACAGAGAACTGCATGGAGGCCAGCTGACAAATGCAATTCAATAAATATTAGTGGATGTAATGTCTAATGCTAAAATACATTAGGAAATGCTTGTTGCTAGCAGCAAGTAGAATTACCCCAACTAAAACAGGTCAGGTATAATCAAGAACAATGTCCTGTAGGCCAGCTTTATTCCCCCTCCACTTTCTGTTTCTCACAACTTTCTAGTCCACATGAATCTGTGCTCCTCAGCATTGCTCTCCCCATGGCATTTTCCTCCTTCACTGTGTGACATTTGGGAACCACCACATAGTGTCACCAGGCTGCCTAATGCCAAGTGTCTACTACATGGTATGCTTTGGCTTGGAGGCAGCCGAGAACATGATGACAGTTACTGCTCTTGGAAAGTCTCGAGTATGGAGCAGAAGAGTGCTACAGACTGCCTGTGCCATCTCATGTCACCTCTACCAATTCAGCTGTCTGCAGCTCTAGACTTTGCTTAAGGGTTCATGTATTTAGTGTGGATAAATCTAGGTATGAAAACAGAAATGCACAGTATTTACATTTGGAAGAAAACATAAGCTACGTATATGTAAATGATAAATCTCTGCCTATGACAGATTATTAATTTATTTCCTTGTAGATCCTTCTTTTTCTGGGTCTTTCTGATCCATTTGGTTTTGATTGTTTAAAAGCTTTATTGTCTTCTTTTTCCACATCTATGGCATGCAAAGATAAGGTGATTATTTTTTAGAATCACATGAAGAATGAGCACTTTCAGACTATTCTCACTGTTATTTTCAAGTACAGGCAACTTCATTTTCATTGGTGTAAATCAATTTCAGTAATTCTCTCAATTTCTAAAATCTTTGGATATATACCATCCATCTGAGATCAGAATCCTCCTCACCTCTATCTCACACATCCTTAGCTCTCAAAGAGCATAACACAAAGGTATTGCTCAGAGCAGTTTAGGTGACAAAAGAGTTCTGTCATTCAGTGGAGGAATGGATTAAAGAACTACAGAAAGAAAGCTTCAGAGAATATCTTTTCTGTAAAAATGTGCATGCTTTTGCATGAAGATTAGGTGCAGTATGTGTCTTGGAGGTGTGGAATGACTATATTTCTCTGGACACTGTTACTCCAAAAATCTGGTTTGATCACAGGCTTTTGCAACTCTCTCTCTCTGCAAATCTGCAACTAAGAGACAGAGGGATACAATATTCAGTTTTCAGGAAACATAAGAGCGGTAATTTACTTCTCCAAGAAAGTATGCCAGGACTCAGTCACTGATATTCTAATACCCTATCAAATTCAATCTTTACAAATACAAAGCAAACATCTTTAAGCAAATTATGAACATGTCTATCCATAGAGATGGAAATTGTACAATTTACAATTGTAAATTACTTCTCTAATTGGTGCTACTTTAAATCTTCAACTAGTCAAAGAAAGATGTGTTCAGCCTGCATCAGGTGCTAATGAAGCCTTAAGTCTAGATAGAGATCTTAGTTAAATTAAAGTTAGCTGTTGAAATCCATTTTGATAACACTGCATATTCTAGATTTTCGTAAATGACAGATTTTCCAGTCAAACTTTTGACTGCTGCTCCTTCCTGCATTAACTTTTTAAGAGAGTTACTCTCACTGACAGCTGTATCTGGAGCATGGCATGGCACTGGTAGATGCATCCCATCACGTCCTTCCACCGCCTAAGCCCAGTGCTGCACTGCATGCGGTTCTCTCCGTGAGCTGGAAATCCAGGGATTAAACAAAGAATTACACTGCAATCAAGCATCTGGGAGTGCATCACCTTTTGCTCTGGCTTGTTGGTCCTGAGAGGTATTTGTGTATCTCTGACACGTGCTGAAGGCAGGCATGCTCTGGACTGCATGCTCTCTCTGCTGAAGATGACTGCATTTCACATTGAGCTACCTATCTCACCGAATTACCTTGCTTTGACACAGATCATTTGGGTCTACAGTCAAAGGCTCCACTGAAGGCTCCTGACTACCTCAGGTGAAGACATCACCTACACAAATCGCGTAAAAGATTTATGGTCGTTTGGATTTTAACTTGGGATACCTACCATATGTCTCAAGCCCCTTCTTCCAGAAGTCAAGTCAAGGTCCTATGAAGATTAAAGTGTACCAATTCAATCTAAGTTCAGTATTTTGTACTACAAGAATGCAAATAATTTTCTTAAATCTTTTAATGGAAATTGGATTATAGCAATTACAAATTACTGTACATTCGGGGAAGCTTTATTTTTTTTTTAAAGAACACTTTTTTTTCTTTTTTTTTCCTTTTCAAATTTCTTTCTTCTCTGTTGTAATCTCTCAGGTTAGCACTGATAAAGGAACTGAAACTTTCACCTCAGCTGGTTCTAGTACGGCTGTCTTTATCAAGCTTTTGATCTTGTCTCTTTGGCTTCCATTTGTGGTAACCGGAATTTCCAGCTGTCTTTTCAGCCAACTACTTGATAGAGTTAGGATTGCTTAGTCCAGACAACATTGAGTTATTCAGTCTGAAACCGGTCAAGGCTAAATACTTCTAGATGGTTTCCTAATGCTATTCATTAGGATAGGGGTAGCTACAAATGGGCTTCCTTCAGCTTCAGCTTGCCTTCTATTCTTCCTTGCAGCTTGCTCATTTTAATTAAAAATGAAGGGAAAAAAAAATCACATCACTGGAATTTCATTTTCCACTCCTCATAGTCTTCAAATGTATACTCTCTATTAGGCCCAACAATTCTGCAACAAGACCTCTATAGACCATTGCATTTAACAGCAGCAATGACCAGGAATTTTCTTTTTCCTTTGTTAATTCTCTGCTGCATCCTCCCACTTTCCCTATTTTCCAGTCCTTAATTAAATTTCAGGTCAAAGCTCCTTCAGACTTATGACATTCAAATGTTTTTATATTTGGTTAAAAATAGTGCAAATGCATTATCTGGTATTGTCATAACTAACCAGGAGAAACTTTCCAAAATTATTTGGATATATGGACAAGATTTGATTAGCTAAATCAAATTGCTAAACTACAAGTGCACAAGGGAATCATATATTTATTTTTAAATGTCAAATCTAATTAAAGTGTGCTCAAAATAATTGGCCTGGCTATGGGACATTAGCTGACAGAGGTTTTGGAAATGGAAGTGATACCAAGGTAATAGGCAAAATAGCCACCAGAAAATATAAATCTATATATCAGTCAAGGATTTGGGATTATAAATGTTATAGGGAGATAAAGAATGATATCCTCCTGTCATTTATTGACAAGCTGTGAGAGAGCAGCTGAGAAAAAGGATACCTGTGCCACTGCCTCGCCACCAGCCTGGACTGTGCTGCGTCCCACCTCCCAGAGCTGACTTGTATTTTTGATCCTGTCCGACCTGTTTGAACTATCCCAGCTTTGCTTCCAGGAATGGTGGCATCACACTCAGCAAAAGCATAGCTGATAAAACTGTTTGCATTCAGCAGATTGCGTTATATGAAAACTATTTGTTAAAATGTAAAAATTAAAATCTCTGTAACAAGTAACTATTTCAAGTATTTGCACAAACTATACAAGTCCTTCACCAGACCTACTGCTCTGCAGAAACTTTTGGAAGCTCATTTAAGAACTGAATCTGTGCTAAAAATCTCTAAAATGTGTTTACTCGTTAAAGAATGGATCTACTAAAGTAAAGGAAAGAAAGGGGGAAAAGAAAAAGAAACCATCCTTAGTAACTTTGATTTAATCAGAGTGGATTGAGATAGTGTTTAATATAGGAAGACTCATTTCAGAAAAAACAGGATAGGATGCAGACCACCAGCTACTAGTGCTTAGTCTCTTTGATTATCCTTCAGAAGTGAAAATCAGTTTACAAAGCAGGAAAAACAAGATGAACAACCTTAATCCACACCAAAGACACATAAAAGGCTGACTAATTACGCCAAGCACCTCTTTATGCAAGGAAGCTCTCTGTAATGTTCTCCAAAGCACCCACAGGACCAAGCAGAAGGAGCTGCTGCCTGCACACCTGCTCCATGTGGCGCTGGCCTGAAATGTAGGAATACTGCCCAGTGTTTGACCTATGTTATGGGCATGAAAGGAAGAAAAACAAAACAAAAGAAAACAAAACAACAGCCTAACAAAGCACCTCAGATTCACATAGCTCCCGAAGCAGATGAACAGATGAGTAAGAACTGGGATTTCCAGCTTCTGTGTCTTTATTGTTGTCTCGGGATGTTATGCTCCTTTTTTTTTTTTTTTTTTTTTTTTGTTTGGACTGCACACTACCTGTTAGAAAACAGACCTGTTTGGCTATTTATTGTTGTATTGTCCTTAAGCACTTTGTTCTCCCTTGGGCGTACTCACCACAGATGGATTGGCGCATACATGGAAGCTTCGCCCAAACTTGGTTCAAGATGCTGGGTTGAGATAATTTAGAGATTAATAGCAACTGAAAAGGAAACTTAAAAAAGCAAATCTGACAAGTGTCTGATAAAGGCAGGCGTACGCCAGGCTGCTGAAAAACAGTACCCTGTTCTTTAAACTCCATGGAGCCTCTGAAATTAGCACTTGTCAGAGTGAGGACCAGTCAGCCAGAGGTGCCTCTGACCAACAGGACAGCGCTCCGAGAGCTCACTTTTTGGTAAACTGAGTGGAGAAGCTATAAATATACATAAACTATTTAGTGAAGTTTCAGGTCAGAAGTTTTTTCATCCACACTTCAGAAAGCTACCGAAGCAGAATATTCCACCCCTTTTCCACCTGCTTCCAGGAGACATCACCTTGGTCCCAGCGGATGGCTTTGGCATCCTCCTGCTGTTTGTGTGCCCCTGCCTACTGCCTTCAGCTCCTGTGCGTGGGAGCTGGCAGGCAGAGCAGACTGACGGACACATAGAGGGCAGCATCACTGCTCCAAGCAGTGCTCGGACAAGGAGGACAACCCAAGACGTTTGTACATCTCCCTTTTCAGAAAATCTCCCCTTAAATCACTCCTTCAGTGGGAACAGAACCAGATGCTTAAGGAGTCCTGTAAGGCCAGGTGGATTGCAAGATTTTTTTTCATCTCTGAATGCAACTTCTGTCAGTTTTACATAAGTTGCTAACACAGCCAAGGGGTTAGCAGGAGCCTGTTCAACTCCTCCAGACTCTGAACTGTACAAAATACACTGGACAAGAGAGTTAACAATATTGCTTATGGACTGGGAGACTAACTGGGCTGGGAGAGACACAAGCATAAAATCCTGAAACAGAGATCAGAGATGGGAGTCGCTTAAATGAGCAATCTTTGCCAGAATATGTAATGGCACATCACAGAAGATCACGTTAGCCTACCTGCAAAAAAAAAACCCACACTTAACCAAATCCTGAAATTCTTGTTCAGTATTTGCATTAAACTCATGGGAATCACATGGGCTTCAGTATGCCTTTTCTCCCACACCAAAGCAGATGGGACAGATAGGGATGCGAGACAAACGCTTTCCATTAAGCCTGAGGGGAGATGAAGAAGCAAAGAAGCCCCCACGTGCACACACACCCATACGCAGAGCTCCCGCTCCGCAGGTGTGGAGCAAGCAGTGTCTTCCTCCAGAGATGGACTCAGGGACAGAGGTGGCCCAGTTTCGGAGCTGTTAGCTACTGCAACACTGAAAGTGGCTTTGTATATATAGCTTTCATGCTACTCAAATTCATCTTCCTGAGCTTGTTGCCCTCCTCACAGTTGTTAACAAATTTCCTTACATTTTTTTTCTCCTTTTTCACACACGCTCCTCCATCCCCGAGGAAGGCGCCGGAGCAGCTGCAGCCAGCTGTGCACTTTGGCCCAGGGCCTCTACCTGCTGCCCCCGAGAAATCGGCGGCAGCCCTGTGATGATGGAGATGGAGGCTACCCTACATGAGGCAAGCAGGAGGAATATTTCATTTGCAGTCGGTGGGGCCGAGGAAAAAAACAGTTATTAAAGTATTCACTTGTACCCTCCCTGGCTTTACTTTTACTGTCTGAGGAAGGGAAAGATAAAATATTAATTCTCCTTTTCCATCATTTTTAAAATCAGATGTTTAAGGTGGCTGTTAACAGCCTCTCTGTACTAGGGACCTGAAGTCACGGTCAGTCAAAGCCTGAATCTTTGCTCACACAAGTCTACGACGAACACCAGGTTGGAAGGCTTCCCTTGGCCCACCAATTCCTGCTCTCTTAAGTGTGAAGCACCACAGCCTATAATCCTGTTCATACAGCAGAGTTTTGTTCCATGAAAAATGGTTAATAAAGTTCAGAAAATTGTCTCTCTCTTTTTTTTTTTTTTAAAAAAAAAAAAACTTTCCTAATTTTATAGGACAGCAAGAAGTTAAGTTCAACTAAGGGAGGGTTATCTTACAAGCGGAGGCCCCTCAAAACTAAAACACAGACATGAAGAATGTGAAATACAGACACAGATCTTTTCCAAGAGATCCTATTAGCAAAGAGATACATGCGTGCTGGAAGACACTTTCAATAATTACAGGTCTTGTGCAAACTCAGAAATCTCTCTGTCTCTTTTTATGAAGCTTCTATTTTTTTCTTTCCTTTTTATTTCTTCCTTTTTTTTTTTTTAAAAGTTGTCTTTCCATTTATTCCAAATCCTGATAAAACAAACTCATTTTACTTGTGTTTCATGAGCTCATGACCAATAAAAGCTGCAAGCAAAAAAAAAAAAAGTGAATATGTTAGGCAGTCATTTAGATATTTGCTCTTTTAAACAGGAGGCCATTCTTTGCATGAATTTAATGTCAGCAAGCATAGGAGGTGTCAAATGCTTTGGCCTTTATGTTGTTTCTCAGTGATATAATTGCCAATAGCTCCTGTTTTTTAAAGAGAAGAATACTTATTGTGCTATTTGTGTTTTTTTTGTGTGCTTTTTTTTTTTTTTAATAACAATCCTTAACACAGGGGAGGGCATAAAACAATTTGCAGCTAAAGCTACGTTTCCAAACAAATAACCCTTTAACTGAAAGCACAAAACCACTCTTAACAGGCAGACAGACAGACCAGAGTGGGTAAGGTCTGCTCTTAGCAGTGACCCACCACCTCTTTTCCTCCCCACGCCGGCAGCTCCATCTCTCCCCTACCGAAAGCGTTATCCATGTGCATGTGTGCAGCTAAAACCCAAAATTATACCCTGTTCTCGGCATAGTTTTTCTGAATACAGACATACCTTCATAGGAACCGTTTATCTTTTACATTTCTGTTTTTAGATTTATCATTTCCATTCAGTCAAGCTCCCTTGTTTTGTCTTCTTATTTTGGCCCTAACCTTTTGAGAGCTCACACATGACTCTTTTGACTCAGCACCATCTTGCTGATCTCAACTCTTGCATTAACAAGATGACAAAAACGGACGCCCTACCCCACCACACAACTTTAAGTTCTCACTATTTGTGTCTGGGATGAACACACGAAAATGAAACCAAACAGAATGGCACACAGGAAACATGAAAGGTGACTGACACTGCAGAGACCTTGTCTTCTCTGTTTTCCCGACTCTGCAGTAAAGGAGACACACTCCCGAATGCCAAAAACTAGTGAGGAAGTTTGCTTAGAGAACCATTGCCTTAAAAAAGTCTTGTAATAAACTATTTGGTAGCGTTAAACATTTGTCTCCCAAACTCATAATTCTCTACTGAAAGTAGATAATGTGAGGTGAAGTATTGGAAAGTGAGGTGGCTTAACTTTATACACAGTCGGCTGGGCATTCTCTACAGGACCAGTACATGGACCTGCAAACAGAGCTTTTGGAAGCTGAAATAAGCAGCAGGCAGAACCCCGCACAACAGGTTCCCATTGCAACCCCACAAATAGCATCCTCACATAAAATGGCCATAGCAATAAACGGGAATGAACGGGAAGATGCATTCCTGGAGGCTTGTACAGAGAACAGCCATGGCACTGGGGCAGCAATGCCAGCTGAGAGATTTTGGTCCCCACGGCTAGGTGTTACCCAGCCACTGGACCACAACATCACTTCTCCATCGTCAGCGCAGAAGCATTGCCTGCAGGCTTGGACTCTCTGAAGTGCCGCAGGAGGGTTTGGCAAGGAGAAAGATGCGTCTTCAAGCCTCTGGAAAGATGGAGGCAAATCCTGATAAGTAGGTTAGATGGATGCACGTGCTGAAATGACAAGCAGTGAGGTCAATGTGCTTGGTGGCTAGGGTGGTTGGCCACATGGGATCCATCAGGCTGGAGCTTTCTGTCCAGCAAACATCCAGACAGTTTAGGAAAAAGTGCACTGAAAGAAGATTTAGCATCTCTCCACTGGAACAAAACTTCAGAAAGCTCAAGATAACCCTGCACCAGTTTCCCTTCTCCAGTGAGACACAGCTTCTGTCTGGTAAGTGCTCAGGAGCTTCACAGGCTGAAAGTTTGGCATTCACTCAAGGAACCTCTGTCGGAAATGTTAAAACGGTGGTGTGGTTAGTTCGAATAATCTCATTCATGGCTCTAACTTCTGAAAAGAGCATCGACAGCCTGAGTGTCCTTCTGAAGCACCAGCACCAAAGGGAAAACACCCTTTAACTTTTGCACCAAATGCACTTGGTGGTTTCACACAACCATCCACACTGGTCTGCTGGAAGAAAAGCAGTCTCTCTGGGGCTGCTGCAGCCCTGCGGCTCTGTGGACATGTGGTGGCACTGCCACTGTCCCCAGTGGTGCTTGGGGAGCCAGGCTTGGCAGGCAGTCAGGGCTGACCGGAGGAGACAAGCCAGGAAATACAGTGAAACCAAGAAAAGTTTGTTCCTCAATTTTCCTCCACACAAGAACCTCAACTTTTGTGACAAATTCTTTGCTTTTCACTTTTTCACCCCCTATCCTGAGCATGTGTACATTAAAACGTTTCAGTGTGAGCAGAACCGTGCTATATCAGTATTCATCTAGGAGATGCTGGAGAAAGTTTTTTGTTTTTTTTTTTTTTTTTTTTCCCCAGCACTATTACAGTTAATTGGAAACATCTGCTACAAATATCTGTATGCCAGAAGCATCCCAATATACCAGGCAGTCTCTGCAGAAATACCCACTCTGTCCTTTCTGGATAGGTTTCGCCAACGGCATCTTTATTGTCAAAGAAAAGACACCATAAGACTAATAGGCCAAATGCAGAGTTTAAATTGTCTCTGCTCATATTCACACAAAGTAGTAACATATGCTGTGCTGTCACAGCTGTGAAAGACATTTTCACATCCTCATTCAGATTTTAACTGCTTTCTTGCGGTGAAGCAGGTCAAGGAGCTTTGGGAACACTGCTCTCTGATACCCAGTAGCATCCTTAACCTAATACACGGTTGCAGTGAGAATATTCAAGTACATGCAATTAACATTTTATATTTTAATTTAGATTAGTGTCAATATATTACGTTAACATAAGTACGTGATTTAATGCAATGTGAATGTTAGATGTTTATATAAGTATTTATGTAAATAAAGGATAATTATTTGAATGTCCACTGGAAAAAAGTTCCTGTGGGATAGAATGCAGCTTAAGTATGAAGCATTTGTAAATCTCAATAAATACATTCGGTGAGACAAACTGAAAATCTGGGCTTGAATTTACAAACATAGGATCTTTAAATAGGTTGTCAAAGATGATGAAAAAATTTAGTTCAGACTGGACTTCCTAAATATTATTAGCCCTCTGTCTGACTGTTGTAAAGAAATTTCTTTTTAATAGACTGAAATATGAAACATGACCATTTTTAACACAAGGAATCTCCAACAATTGTGACTAATGAAAGAAAATCACCATGTCAAATTATTATTTTTAGGGGGAAAAAAAAATGAACTCAGACATTCATAGTAAGGAGTGAAGTGTGATTTTAATCTAATCTTTAATGAAGTCAGTCCAAACCAGATGATGTCTTTACTACAGAGCTTGTTCACAACAGCTGGAGATTTCTCTGTAACTGTAGTAGAGAGCATGATGGAAAAACTTGTTTAAAAAGGTAAAGAGTCATAACTTACAACCTCCAAACACATCTTTGCAGCAGATGCTCTTCCCTTAGATGCCAGACTAGGAAACTTTATTCAGAGAAGAAAAAAAAAAAAAAGCTGAGAAATTGAGCCAGATTTTTTTTAAATAGATTATTATGGGTAAAATTTTCATGCAGATGGTCATTATGAATTCTTATCTCAAACAAGGAGATTAGAAACAGATTTCCCTTTTAAATGAAGATCAGCAATCAATTTTCTGTAATGTAATCTTCTTAGAACCTTCCCCCGCCCCACGGATAATATCAGGCATATAATATCTGGATATTTGGCAGAATTGTGATGTTGATAGTAATAACGTGAAAATAATAAAATAGGTACTCTGACTGAAAGAGCATGTATTTCTTTATTCCCCGAAACAAAAAGAATAGTTTCCATAATATAACTGCAACAATATGTGAATTTTGGGGCAAGTTTTCTTCATCTTGAGTAGTGGGTTTAGGAGGACCATCATCACTTTCATCTCTCATCACTTTCATCTCTTTCATCACTTTCATCTCACACTAGTTTGTTTTTCTTTCTGCTCTTCTTAAGAATATGCAGTTACTTTATTCCCTAAGTAGGATACTCATTTTATTTTACCCTTGTGATGATCACTTCTGCTAAATTCAAGAGACATTAAGTGAATAAACCCATGACCTCAGTGTTCAACTTGAAGTTCAATACTGGTTAAGTAGCGCTCTTGAACCCTCACCATAATGCCATACAAAAATTAATACAATTGCTCTACAATTTTAAGGCATCAGTAACCAGAAAAATTATACAGTGAAGTGCATAGTTATCAAGCACATACATAGGTCCTTATGCCATGAAAAATAAAATGTCAGATACCTGTCTATGACTCTAACTTTTGCTCAACTGAGCTATAAAGCAGATTTATCTTGGGGAAGTGGTGGGCTTGGTTGGCAGTGCCACAGCTTCCTCTGCCTGTGTGGGGAAACCCCTGATCAAACTTCCATGTGTACTGTAGAAATGCAGAAGCTGTACTCACGCACAAGTGGAAGATGTGCCATTTCCACTGGTATTAAACAGAACTAGATGAAGGAAAGAGGGAAAAACTGTGCAATCTTGTTTGTGGCATTGAGTCATTCTTGATTCTCAAGTTTGTTGGCTTGCCACACTGTATGTCTGACACAAAAGGCAAACTCGCTCTCAAGGCAGAGTAAATCAGCAAGTAAAATTCTCAGAAAAACACTGAAGTCTGTCCAATAATTTCCTAAAAATGCATATTACACCTGCTTCAGCCACGAAATCTTAATTAATGTGTTTAATATATTTGGAACAAATAGTCACGTCAAGCATAAAAAATGTAAGCATGGAAATTGGGTGAGAATAATCTCAAAAAAAAAAAAAAGAAGCAGATGCTTTTGCTGCTTATTACACAGGATACAACTCAAGTAATGATAACCATTGTTATGGCTGAACCAAAAAGAAAGCTTTGCATGCTTTAAGTGGAATAAATTGTCATCTCTATTCTTCTCTTGTTTGCCAGTTAAAGAAACATGAGCTTTAACATATGAATGGACAAAACAAATTGCTGGATTTTCTGTGAAATCTTAATTATATATTATTTTCAAGGTTAGGGAGAACAGAGATTATGACACATGCTTTCTTCTGAAATCCACAGAGCAGCACAATGCTCAAAGGACTACACATGGTAATGCAAGATGAGGAGTGATGAGAATGGAAAAGAAAAGGCATCTGAAGGGCCTGATCTGCACCCTGCAAACATGACCCCCATCTGCTGGTAGGGCTGCAGGGCAACCCTGGGGCCGAGCAAGCAACACGCCATGTCCTCCTTTCACACTCAAGCTCCTTGTGTCACTTGTCTGAGATCCTCCCCCAGAATCACTATCAAAACAGCACAAAAGCCATGTTTCGCGCAGAGCACTGAGTACACAACTAAATATGCAGGTGTCCTACTAGGCCTCTGTTGGCAGCGCAGTACTCACCTGCACTGCGACTGGTGCCAAAGATAACTTGACTGAAGAGCTGAATTAAGAGCTTCTGCCTGTCTTTTGGAAGGCACCATGTCAACATGGGACGTGGCACTCAACCGCACAACAAAAACAGGGCTTGGCTCTCTCTCATCTCCTGCGTCTTCTTAGCTACCTAAACCTCACTCCAATTCCAAATCTTATTGTAACTGCCAGGAACCATCCTGTCTAACACCCATCTGTGTGATTTCAATCCAGCTTCCACAGCTGGTGGAATCTTTCTTCTTGAAGACTCTCAAAAGCTGCCTGGACATGGTCCTGGGCAACCTGCTGGAGATGTTCCTGTTTGAGTAGGGGGGTTGGACCAGATGACCTCCAGAGGTCCCTTCCAGCCTCAACCATATGGTGATTCTGTGAAACTGCTGAAATTTTCCTCACAGCATGGGTGGTCTTCCAAGAAGTAAACCTATCTGCTCTAGGAAGGGTGATTTTCTATTTCTCTGCAGGCAGGTCAATATTTAGGCTGTGCTCCTGCACAGTGATCACTCATTATCAAAGAGGAAGAAGAAACTCAGCACATTCCCACAAAACCAAAGCACCTTGAAAAAACAGATGCATCTGACAACTGTCCCATCATGAGTTGTCCAACTCATTGTTCCCATTTTCTGCTTTGTTGCAGCTACATGCCCAAGAACACATCTCCTATGCCGCCCATAGTGTGCAGACACGTTACACCACAGGGGAATGCTCTGAACATGTGGAAGCAGCTAGCAATTTAATTAAAACATTCACACACACACAGGCACGTGCACATCTTATTTCTCAAGAGAAACACCTTAAATAAACATACCAGCACACAGAATTGCATGAAGACTCCCATATCCCTTCTATAAATTGAAGAATCATCATCTTAGAGATGATCTTTATTTTTACGTCTGCTACAGCAGGAAAAGGCTGTTCACAAGCCTTGCAGATTATCAGGGACTGTCTTCTATTTCCTGGCCCGGCTTCACCCCTGGATCGTTTGCTTCCTTTTATGTCATTTAACCTAAATAGTTCTTTTCCCTCCTTGGTGTTTACTCTCCTCCTGGACATTGACTCTCCTAGAGAGAGCAGCATCTCTGCCCTTGTTTTATTAGTTGAACAAACCAAGCTTTTACTGTGCCTTCTGGTTCAACATGCAATCCATTGTTCCCCAGGCTGTCCTGAGAGCCCTACTGCGAACGTCTTCCAGTTTGAACATGTCCTCCGTCTTTAATGTGCATAGTACATGCTAT
Organism: Cygnus olor; assembly: GCF_009769625.2. Taxonomy (NCBI): domain Eukaryota; kingdom Metazoa; phylum Chordata; class Aves; order Anseriformes; family Anatidae; genus Cygnus; species Cygnus olor. The sequence goes on from NC_049170.1 coordinate 130,944,373, forward strand.
TCTTACTGTGCTTTGTCAACACTTTAAAATATGTTGTTAATACTTTCTGTTCCCTGCTAGAAATACCTCACCCACTATCCTTTTGTCATACATTTATCTTATTATAAGGAGCAGCATACAGGTAGCTTGATTCTAGACAGGATCCCAGACCTAGAATAAGTCTTAGATCTAGGATCCTGGTCCTAGGTGAGCTAATATAGCTGTGTTTACTTTTTCATGGTTTTCAATTGATGAGCTTCTAGCTCCCAGACTAAATTCAGATGCTTACTCCCCAAAAGCATGACCTTTCACTTTGCACAATTACATTTCATCCCAAGTCCATTACTCCAACTTGGAAGAAAATCTAATCCTCGTATGATGTTATGATTCTGTTCTGAAATGTCAGTGACTCTTACCTTTGAGTCATCTGCTAATCCATAAGCGCACTGCTTTTTATTTGTGCCAATGACAGGAAGATATTCGAAGTGTTTCATCTCCTTTGAGAAACTTAATTAATAGCCTCCCCTTGGCCCAACACTCCCCCTTCAGGACTATTTATTCATTATTTATTCCTCTTTATTCAATTTTCTACCTACTTAAATTTTCTTCTGTAAATCTACTTCTCTTACCATACTGGTAATTCTCCCTATGAGTACCATATTCAAGTTCTTTATCAAAGTTGAGATGGATTACGTCTATCGCCTTTCCTCAGCAACAGAACTGAAGAAGATGAAACAGCTACCCTTGGCACAATATATTTAATGATTTTTTATCTCATTACCCACTTGCTTCCATGACTTTATTATTTTCTTCAAAATTCGCCCTAAAATGTTACATACTCTAGAGGTTGGCTTAACAGGCTGTTATTTGCCAAATCAACTTCCCCTAGCTCTATCTCATAATTTGAAACATAAATTTTATATTTCTCATTCTCATTGCACATTGCAGAATTTCTAAGAAATATATTGAACAATCTCATATATCAATAAATATCTTTTCAGGCAGGAGCAGAAATGTTTTTAAAGGTAGAATTTGATGACTTCTGAAATATTGCTAGTCTCTGAAAAAGAACTGCTGGATATTATGTTTCTCTATCTTGTCCCTGAAACTGCATTACTGTTCTTAATGTCATACTGCTCTGGCTTTTTTTTTTTTTTTTTTTTTTAAGCTAAAATAGCAAACATGATTCCTCTTTAAAAAGGCCTTCCACATGAAACCTAAAATCAGATACCTCCCCATAACTTAATCACAAATGTTAAAAAGGTCAAGATTCTCTTCACCCCCAAAGTAATTGTACAGTTCTCAATAACAAATTTAATTTCTCTCATTTGGAGCAAACATGTATAATGCAAATGTTATTCAGAAACTACTACATTTTGGAATTAAACACATTTTTTTGCAGCTACTGTTTTAAACATCAGTTTGGAAATTAAGCAAAGTCTTGTCTCATTGACATATCCTTGCATAAACATTAACTTCAACAAATGAGTTTAAGTGTTTTCAGCCACCAACTGTGGCACTCAGCTGTATCTTCCACTTTACACTAGCCCACGACCTAATTAGCAGCACTGCAAATAGTCTAGGTATCTACTTATATCATGCACAAAGATGTAATTAGAAGCGTGTGTATACACAGATATGGATGAAGAAAAGAGAGAACAAATATACAGCTCCAACTGGTATCTTTATTAACTCATTCTCAGTAGCAGTATCATACACAGAGTTAGTATGAGGTTAATGTATACCACACACTGTGACCTTTCTGACTGAATTTAATTGCATCTCTACCAAGGATAAAGAAAAATTATAAGGCACATGCTGATTGATTTTCTTGCTTGCAGACCACAAGAGCTCATTTTAACAAAACCTTGCCATTAGATTTATAATACAACTGAAAAAGTGTTTCAAATAATATACACTGTAATCTAATTTTTGAAACAATTATACCAAAGAGTCTCCATCATAAGCCACAAAAATCTCCATTTACCTCTTCTGTAAACCCTCTCTATTGCATACAGCATTATTCTTCAATTGTTACCATGCTTAAAATGTGTGCAACACTGTCAGAGTCTTGCTGCCAAGCATTAAAGAGCACTTTTAGGCATTCTACTCCTGTAATCTTCAGGGACTACAAGTCAGGGGAAAAGCAAAGTAAAAAGAAAAGACAGGTCATCATGAATCTAAATGCAAAGTAATCTCATAATAGACACTTCCACTATACATGCACAACATACTCAGGTTCCACAAGAATTTTGCTGTCCTTAATTTAGTAAATCTGAGACCACTGTCTTCATGAACATACCACTGCACTGTGAGCTGTTGTGAAATTGTAAATTTTACCAGAATATTTTATACAGTGCAATTGCTGTATAAAGTATGATATACCTCTTTATAGGGGCTTTATTCTAAGCTTAGTTTCTTTTCTTTTAGGCCAACTTAGATTTTTTTTGCTCATTTTTCATTATTATTTTAAATACATTTTTTGTGCTATTTTCAGATATTGACTAGTGACATCATACTCTACACTAAAAATACCCATGGGGATCTTTGAGATAAGTGTTTGTTTAAAGCAGATCCCACTCGCAAAGGATGAAAGTAACAGCCAACCAACCACGCTGGGGTTTCACATTTTTTTTTAAAGGAAACACATTTTGTCATTAATGTATATGTTTTTTATGTATTGCACTCATCATCGTGGCCAGAATGACTCATCTCCATTAACGCACTGAGCAGCACTGTGCACAGCTGAACAATCGGTTGGATCAGTTGTGTTTAGAGGAATGGAAATTTGGATGACTCCCAAATTATGGTAGACCTAAGGTACCATTTGCCATCAAATCATTTGTATCAGAAATGACTTTAAATGACAACATTAAAATTAAATTTGTCCCATGTTTAACATGCCCATTAAAAAGAAATCCTTAAATGCCATTCACTGAAGCTCAGATGTGGATAGTCAAAATGATAATGTGGTTGGCCACAGCCCACCTCAGCAATATCCCTGACTTGTACAATCTGCAACATCTGTGACATCAAGGCTGAACCTACCCACTCAAGAAAAGAGAAAATCACTTTTACAGCTACCCCATTTCCACAAGTCTCTGATGCAAAGGTACTGGGAGTGTCATCAGGACGCCCAGAAAACAAAACTCATAAGCAACAGCAGGCTGGGATGAACCTGGAGTTGGAGGGTTTTCACAGACTTTTGAGCAAGCAGTCAGCTTTAACAAAGTAATCTCTTAAGAGCCACTGTAAACCCAAATTCACAATTTCTCATTTAATTCATCAGAATGCAAGCTCACTGAACAACTCCATTAAGGCAAAGACAGAATTAGCCTCATCACACATGCAGCAACATATGTCTCTTTCAACATGCACTGCAAAACAGATATGGAATGGAAAACAGATGACTTAGCTTCCTATTCTGTCTACTGGTAAAGAAAACATTCGCAAAACCTGCATATCCTCATGTAAATTACTCTGCTGCAAAGATAAATATCAAAGGTATGTGAAATGATAGATAAGTATCAAAAACATCTTAAAAGAATGGAGCGGAACTAAAAACACCTACCAAATCTCCAAAGATTAAAAAATAAACAACAGTTTATTTGTGTTCCCAGAAAAGCCTCAAGCCAAACATTAGCATTTTCTTTTGGAGGCAACTTTCTGCATACTGAGAGCAAGCTTAAATAAACTGCTGCCTTTTCTTCTTAGAATATTCGGGCAGTCTGCACATTTTTTCTTTAAGAAAATAAACATGAAAACCAATACAGGAAGAACTTCACACAGAAGAAGTACAAAAGAAATTCAAATACTTCATTATAATTATAAATGAGATCTTGGCCAGGAAGACAGACATGTGAACCGCTGCCAGGTGGGAGTGTTGGCTAGCCATCCTTCAGGAGCACCAGCCACAGAAATTCGCCCTTGTCACCTTGTTCTGGAGATCTCCTTTCTGCACCCTTCATGAATTTTGCTTTGCATTTTTTTTATTTTTTTTTTATTTTTTATTTTTTTATTTTTTTACTCTTCTTTCTCAGTGCTGTCTTAGCCTGTCCCCTGCTACATTCCAGGGCTCTTCTTCTGTATCTCTAAAACCTCAGATGAGGGCTTGTTGGTATAGAACATAAGAGGTTCTGGGGCTCCAGTTTGCTTCCAGCTGCAGTAATTCTTTCTAGTTAGTAAAGCCAGGATGAAAAGCACTGCTGCTTTCTTGCTAGATAGTAAACATTCCTCTTCCACTGGGCACACAAATTATCTTCTGTTATTTGTGAAGACAACTGACTAATGTTCTTGTTTACTTCTATGAACATATTTATACCATTCCTCAACTAGCCCAGGGAACTGTGCTAAAGGTGCTGCAGCTAACATATGGCAAATAGGAGGAAAAGCCTGAACGTTGGAGAGTAGCACACTGCCTTTTACCTTGAGAAACACAGAAATAGTCACTCTGAAGTCTAAATTTGGGCAAAGAAGGCAGCAGCAAAATAGGTATCAGACAATAACTATCTTCGGTGAACATCATTCATCAACTCAGAGGAAACGTGGTTTTCCGCCTCCAGGGACGGGTGCAACATGTACTCATTAATGGCTGTTTATACAGATCAACACTTCTGCTGTATTAATTTTTTCCCCCCTTAGATGAGGTATTTCATGATCAAAGTATAGAAATCAACACTGCCAAAGCAGCATTATTTGAGCAGTCAAGTTAAGCACATGCACATTTGAAGGATCAGATCTTAATGAGTTTTTTTGGTTGTTTTTTGGCATGAATACAGCAAACACTTCAACACAAATATAACTCTGCCCATGCAAAGTGAAGGGCTCTGCTCATGTAATTAGCATCTACAAGCACAAGTATGTTTATAATAAATTAACAAATCATTAAAAATTTATTAGATTATTTCATAAATAGACTAATTAGTTCTGAATTTCTTAGCTGCTGTCTTAAACCACATGACCAATATATAATCTGTTACCCTTCATTTAACAGTTTTCATTGCAATGAATCCTGTGAATACGACACAACCTCATTAAAACCAACAGATTGTTGGTCAAACCTTTGCACATGGTGCCTAAAATTCAGTTCATCCAAGTGAAAACCTCTGTACTGCCATTCCAGTCAATAAGGCTGTAGACGTATCTTTAACTTGGTCATCACAATCTAACTCACATCACAACCTCAATGGACATCAACATACACCTCAGAAAAAAAGGCAGCCTGCTAAATCATAGCGTCCCTCTGAAAATGAGATCACGTCCTGTGATCACCAAGGTTAGTTTAAATTACAAAAGTTGGGTCTAAATTTATCAAATTTGGTTTGAAAGTAGTGAAAATTTCAAAGTCTTCAAATACAATTTCAAGTACATCACTTTCCGAGAAAGTTGGTGTTAGAAATATTTTCCAGGTGTAGCTTAAGATTTCCAGATGAATACAGAAAACAGGAGAAAGTGAGAGACCTGTTCCTGACCAAAAGCTGCTAATTGCCCATATTAAACACCATTTATCCAGGACATGCCAGATGAAACTGGATATTGAGTTCTTGGTGCTACAGGAAAATGCCTGAACAAAATACATTTGTTTGCTCTAGAAGAATTTTTCTCTCTATTGTTTTATGAATGTTTTCAAAAGGCCCAGTTTCACTTTTGTATGAAAAAAAAGCAATTTTCAAATCTAGCACTCTGGAAAAAAATTTTTTTTTTTTGACCAGTCATAGACAAAAACAACCAGGCTTCCAGGGCATGCACAACAGAAAACCTAATATGAAGTTTTCATAATATCTACATAAATGCTTACCTAGGTATCTACTTCAAACCCCTATTACTGTCTGTCCATATCTCAGATTTGTTCTTACTTTTTCTGTGCATTTTCTACATTCAGAACTATTAAACTTACTTATGGCATCAATAAGCTATATGAGGAACAAGGCAACTGACATGGCAAAATCAAGCTGAACACAAAAGATCTCTAATACATACTGTAATATTGTCAGAAACCAACAGAGACCACAGAAGCATCACGGAGGTAATAAAGGCAATAAATTGAAGCTATATGAGTATCTGTTTTTATTTTCAGAACACTTCCTGAAATTATGAGACCAATGTAGCTTTGTTTTTCACACATCACTTCTACATCTTGTCAGAAGGCAGCGCACAAACACTGAAATCAATGTTCTCTTGCTAGCCAGGACTAACAGATTTAAGCTAATTGTAACCACCTACATAAAAATGCTCCTTAGTATTCTTCCACAGAACTTTACTGAGGATGAAGTTGTGAACAAACAGATAAATAAAAACACTTAAAAAATAAATATCCTAATATATTTATTAGTATAATACAAATAAATATAAATATAAATAAATAAATAAATATAAAAGCTTATAGCACACTTTTAGCATATCATAAAGATGTCTGACTACTTCTAGCAGATTTGATCCTGCTGTCATGCAACAGCTCCTCATTCAAACAAGTGACCTCAGCAGAACTGAGATGGAATGGGGATCACTCAGTTCATAAACAGTCTCTCATATTTTTCATACTCTACTTTCAGACCAGACTGTGTGAAATACCAAGTCTCTGCAGCTCCGGCTAATGGGATGAGAGTTATCAAATGTCCACACTTCTCAGCTGAGGGCAGGACGTTGGAATACCAGCTCCCGACAAAACCCTGCTGATGCTGGTGGGGCAATACTCAACTTCATCTTCGTTCCCCAAGGAATGCCCAACAGTGACATAACAGAAAGACAACTGGTCAGTGTACTGCCTCCAGACAAGGACGAAACTATGAGAAGAGAAAGCTTTAGACAATGCTTGTTCTTTTTCTGTTGTTTGCCATTTCTTTCAACAGAAGGCACTAGGCCCCTGCAAGCATCAAGTGATGAGCACGCTGCTCGTCCTGGCTTCGTGCTTAGCTAAACTAACAAGAAACTAACAAGAAAAAAAAAAAAAAAAAAAAAAGAAAATATGACACCTGTTTCAATATTTTTTGATATTTGACATTTTTCAATATGTGGCAACCTTTTCAGTGTCGTTACATTTGGCTTTGAAGCAGAATTACATTGTTTCAGCTCTACATACCAATAAGATCCTCATTATCTGAATTTCATCAAGACCTTTATACTTTTAGTGTGCATAGAGAGGACGACATTACTGAAGAAGGACTGTCTGAAACAATATTCAGTTCTGTCACTCCCACACAGACCCACACATTGCTGCTGAGGTTAACTGTTCAAACCACAGTGCCGTGACTTAGCCAGCTCAATACAGCATGGAGACCAACAACTAACTTGAAGATGACTCCTGTTGACAACGACAGCAGTATGTAGTTAAAGTGCACCAATGCAACGTTCAAGGACGGAGTACAGAGAACGAACCCGGTAATAATCACAAGCACACCTGCAAAGCAGAAATCATTTTCTGATGTGTGGATATGTGTGAAGAGTTCAAGTTAATTTAGCACACAGAATGCAAGACCCCATATTCTCCCTTGCATAACTTGCCTTATGAGGTTATAATGATTTATTTTATTTCTATTGAATCTATGATTTGCTTTCCTTCACCTCCCCTTCTCCATTTACGTTTGGTTAATATGCAAAGGTAATGCATTTTATTGAAGAAATAAGGAAGGTCTGCATTAAGTCATGTCTGCTTCAGAACTCAGTTGACTCCCCACCAGCTGGAATCTATTATTTGATTAAAAATTTTGTGCCAGCTGCCATGCAGCACGTTTCACTACCCTGATTCCTGGTGGAATTATATCCATATTAAAAATGTAGTCTAGCATGAATCAGCCTCTTGTCAATATTAATGCATACTTGGAAAATGAAAGCATTTAAAAAAGCAATTCAACCCTCCTAGAACTGGCCAACTCAACCTCTAATGCAGAAGGTGCTCAGTGGGGAAGAATTTCAAATTTCACATATTGCAAGGTAGTAGCGTCATAAGGCAATGTCCTAATTATACCCCCAGGTTTGTTTTTCATAGTGATTTCTCTTACCATAAAAACAAACCAAACTTTCCTTCCAACAGAACCAGTCCTGAAATAAAGATGGTTGCTGAGTTTTAAGATTTAAAAGCAAAAGATCTTGTATTTCACTCACATGGTGAAGTATTTATTAGTGGAGGGTAATTATTAGGGAATTTGCCCAGAGCAAAAAAAAATAATTCATAGTTCAAGCCTACTACTGCTAATTTAGTTAGAACGAGAGACTATGTCAGGCAAAAAGCCCATTTAATTCAAGGGGGATTTCTGCCTGGTGTGGACTGCGGGAATATGTGCCAAGAATATATGCTGTGAATAAGTACTGAAAATGTTGCTCAGTTTCTTGCAGTGCAAGAATATCAAAAGCTTTAAGGCAATCACTTGCAAAGGCATGCTTAAAGAGCCTCTAAATAGGAAACACAGTGATGGCATATTGATAGGACTGTTTTTTCTCCATCATCTTTTCCAGCTACCTCAAAGCAAGTCGCAGACTACAGTTTCACTATCTCTAAAAAAAGAGTCCATCAGCAGCTCTGAAGAAAGTTTATATTCAATGCTAGGTTTGCAGTTTGCTTTGTTCAATGGACATACAATAAAAAGTTCTGATAGCTTCAGATAGCTATAGTCTTTTAATACACAAGAGATAGTCTCTTAACACACAATATAAGAACATGCAGAGATAAGGCTGAAAGCCCAAGCCCACATCATTTCCTGGTCATGTCGGGTAAACAGTGCTAAATACTTTCCTTAGAAAAACTGAAGAAGTAATACATGGATATTAAACTGATTAACATTAGTCAATCTAAACTCCCAAGTAGCAGTTAAGTTATACAATGTACAGAATAACTGGAAGATAATATAGGAAGTTTTAATCACAGAACTGAGCATAATTGGATGGTCGAGTCACTACGGAGACAGCTGGTACAACCACATGGTTGCTTAAACCGAACTGACGGTCTGAGCCCAGCTGAGAGTCACCCAGCACCCACACCATGGAAAATGTCATCGTAATGGGCAACTTTGCTGACGGTGTCTGCAGAGAGGCAAGTCCCCAACAGTGGAGTCCCACCGGCACTGAACCCCTCTTCAACTATACACAAGGATCTACAAATGTCGACACACATGGCAGTTCAGACTCTCTGAGAAGAAGACAAACAAGAAGAAATTAACTTTGCTACGTCTTAGAGATCTCCCTCTCAAATACATTTGAATTCAGTTTTGAAGAGCCTGAACTATGACTTCAGATTTTATGGTGTTAAATGATTTGTGTTTCCAGAGCCACTTTATGACTTCCTCAATAAGCGAGAAATATATTACTTCATGTGCTTTCAGAGCTTTGTACATTTTGACTTTTCCCCCAATTACCTCTTTCACACCAGTAAAGAGTGCTGTACTGTAGCCCTATCTGTGTTTCTTCAAGTGCCAATTAGAAATGCATTACACACACAGAGATGAAAATCCTGCACATACAGACATGCAACGTGACAAATAGCAGACATGTTAAGTAATGTTTATGCACTTTTCCTGTTCACTAACTTTCCTGGTAGCATAAGCCAGCAACCCCAGTTCACCCTCATCCAATAACTTAACCTGCCAAGGTTACATTCTCTATTTCTGTTGCAAAAAATGGAGACATTTTCCATGTCAAAGATGTACCCAGACCTAGAACAGCACCTGCTTTGCAGAGAGAAAGCATCAGCTTGTCTAAAGACATCATGAAGACAAAACACCACTGAAAAGGAAATTTAGCATTTTCCTTGCTATACGCTACTTGTCTCAAAAGTGTCACAGACAATGACATTTAAAATAATGAAGTTCAAGTCCACCAAAAAAGCCATACCTTTAGAGACAGTGTGATTTCAGAAAGGGAACACCGTAAAATTTTGTGTAATAAGAGTACAACACCCCGATTTGCCAGCAGAGACATCAAAAAATAGGTTCAATGTCAATTACAGTATTCCTACCCTAAATGGTAACTAAAACTGTATCCCCCCCCAACCTTTACTGGCATGTATTGTGTGTAGGCCCTACATTTCAATAAAAGGAAGCAAAGGCATTTAACAGCACATTAGAGAGTTTTTATAAGATATGCGATCTGCAGGAAACCTATTGTCCCTCAATAAACATTTGTCGACTAAATGTGTTATTACCATTAATATAACAGTTATTGAAATGATAAAAGATACTGAAGTTTAACTTACATTTTAATAAAACTACTGAGTAGCAACAGCAGTGAGGTATTTTATATTAAAAAAATCTTTCATATTTTTGTATTATTATTATTGTTATTTGAAACCTCCCATTTCTGGTGTTCCCCAGTGCCACCACCCATCCACCTCCTGTGTCTCAGCCCTGCTCACAAATGGAAGAAAGGAAGCAAAGGAGGGTCCCTGTTCAGCCCACCATCCACCATGCACCTGCAGAGGCCCCAAGCAGTCTTCAGTCCCCAGCCTGCCCACCTCGCCCCCCTAGCTCATGTTGCCTTTGTTCCATAATCTGGAAGGCATAAAATGAACGTGGCAGGAGACCTGACATTGAAGAAGGGAAGGGTTATGACTGAACTCATGACACAGGTTCAGTGCCTCCTTCTGTCACAGAGCTCCCCTGGATGCTTGCAAAAACACCAGGCAAACATCCCATCTACACTCAACCCTCCCATTTCCCAAGTCCCTGACCTGCAGCAGTCTTGAGCATGCACCTGCAAATGGACGTGCTGGGAGATCTGACTTGGGAGAGCTGACACTGAATAAAGAAAAATGCCACTAGCCCTTAAGAAAAAAGATAGTCTGTACTTCAGCTCAGACATTCAAAATTAATAGAAATATTTTTGGAACATTTCTTATTAAAGACATATGTCTTCATTTTTCATGTTTGCTATATGATAATAGCATTCCTTTTCCTCACACAGTGCTGTGAAAAAGCCTCTGGAAGTAGCAAAGCACTGAGCCATCACAGTTATTTTCTCTTGGATACGTTACAGTACTATCTAGGAGTCACCGGACAGGATATAGGCATGCTGTAGGCTGTACTGAGAGAGAACAAAAAGATGGTTCTTGTCTCTGTGGGTCACATTCAAACATAAAACAAAGGATAATAAATGGATATGGATGGTTCACAAGGAAGCAGGAGGAAACAAAGAGGCAGCATCAGTGAACACAAGAGGCAGTGGCTGTAACTCATCACTAACCTACTTTTTTTTTTTTTCCTAGGGATTATGGCAGAGGAGATATTAAGAAGGGATTTAAAAGGAGAAAATTAGGTTAAGTGTGTTGACGTCTGCTCAGAGCTCATCCTTAACTTAGTAACAGCAAAGAATAAAGCACACAGATGCTGGTTTGAACACATGGTAAGTCAGTGATGAAGCTGGTATCACAAGAGAACTGGAGGGACTTATGGATAGATGTGCCAGAAGGCACATATGATATGAAATCAGGATGCTTCTTCCTATTATTATTGTAAGAGAGAGTGATGAATTTTACTGAAATGCTCACAAGAAAATGAAAACTACATCACATTTGAGTAAAGTAAGAGCTAAACAGGCTTTATGGGGACCATGCTTGGCAGTGGACAGAGAAGTGGCATTGTTTCATGACCACCGGCATCCCTATGAAACATGAAAGAAACGTGACTTATAGTTCACAATTGTTTTTTAAAACCCAGGATACCATTAGCTAAGTTGTTTGTTTTCATGAGTACTATCTTCTAATGACTCCTAAAATATCTGTTTGCAAGAGCCAGAAACTTCCGTGCTCCATGACTGTTTTGGTCTTTTTAGACATTTATTTATTTACCTATGTTCTACCTGCTATTTAATTCTTTTGGAAAATATTTCAAATAATATTTTTTCCATTTTCTCCTTAGCTCAGCCATTTTGCAAAGTTAAGAAACTCGTGGAATCTGGGGGCAGTCTGAGCTTAGTAACAAATCTGGGTCTTAAAAAAGTTTGACTTTCAGGAGATAACAATCTCAACTGTAATGTTGCCTTTTATCTAATTAACCTGTGAAATCAGACTAGTGTCTGATGACCTCCCAAAACATCTGTTGTTTTGTTTGAGGCAAGGTATTTCAACAAAAACATGTTGATATTTGGTAAATTATTGTTCAGAGGAAAAAAAAAAGGTAAAAGTAGAAAAATGCAGAAGACATCTTCTTTCCATCTACAAAGTTTTTAATGGTAGTTTCCAGATAATTACTTGACATTTAAAGTTCCAACAAAACATCAGAAGAAAGCAATTTCAGGAACACTTCACAAAAACGAGGAAAGCCTTTTCACTGTACTATAATTAGATAAACCTTACCAACAAAATATGGATCACCTCTAGTTATTTTGCTTAGTACTCTTCCACAAGGAAAGCTGGTAGGTGACAAATTAGCTTGCTACCATGCCGTTGTCCTGTACACTGGAAGAGCGCACTGAGGACCAGCATGCTGAGAACAAGAAAACTGCACCCGGTCCAGCCTGGTCGGTCTTCTGAGGTGGGCAATCCAGCAGAGCAGCCAGCAGCAAATAGCTCAGGCATTGAGAGAGTCATTGCTTTACATCTCCACTGACTTGTATGGAGATGCTGCACTCCCATGAGGACCTGGCAGCTCATAAATAACTAAATGTGCATGTTTCAGCCCGGCCGGTGTTGAATTCCTCCCTGCAACTGGGTGCCCAAGCTCCCCTCAGACTACGGCACCTTGGAAGGCTCCTATAGGATGAAGCTTATCATACAAGCTTCCCAACTAGGTTAAATGGACCATGTCCTAAAAGTAGCTACTTCTCTCTGACGACTACAGGGAGACCTCGGGTGACCAGCTTCGCTGCAGACATCCTCCGTCTGAGTGTCCTGAAGAGCACTCCAGGCTGGTGAGGCAGAAAATGTACGTATTCATGTTGTAGTTCTGGGGCTGTGTATTCGTCTGCTCTCAAAAGCAAAAAGTTATGCTCCTGACAGCTGTAATGACAGAACTAAATTAAGAAAATAGAGTTCAGAGAGGCAAAGAGACGTGGTTGAGCTTTGGATGAACAAACCTTATTAACTGACCAGCTATCATCTATCTAAGCAGATTAAAAGAATTATTATTACAGCTCTAGTTTAACGGTTTGGAAAACTGACATTTAAAGTTGCTGCCTAACATTCAGATATTCTTAATGCTGTGCAGTAAATTTGGTTTTTGAAACCTACTTGTAAATACATGGTAACTCTTGCAAGCTAATAGCAGCGTTCAAAAGTATTGGCAAGAGCAAATCAAAACATATGCCTTTTTCAGAAACAAATTATTTTTGTGACTTCATGTTTTTATCAGATAGCAACCATAAAAAATGTGCCCATTGCAACAAGAGCCCAGAAGAAAGTCATTTCTATTACAATTTCTTCAGATCAAGTTAAATGAAATAAGATTTCCAAATCCACAAAATACAGTCATATGAAAACACTGTAGCATCTCTTCATACGCCAAAACACTGCATGTGAAAGTTCAGATATTTGATTTCCTAGAAGATACCACTAAAGTATCATATATTTTCGTTCTTTTTAAGGCCATACCACTTCCTGGAAAAAATAAAAATAAAAAAAGAAAGCGTGCATGCTTCAGGCAGTCCTACATATTCTAGCTGGACAGAGATTACGCTGTCCCAGTTGAGTGATTTAAAATTTCATTTATTGCGATGTTTTGTGATTGAAGAGGTCAAAGCCTCCCCAGGGGAAAACTATAAGGTGGTCTGCAAACCAATTTAAGGAACACACATTAATTTCTTAGCTTCAGAAGGTTAATATGTGCCCTGGTTTCACTTTAAATAATGCCACCCTTGTATTAACCAAGGGAAAGACAGTAACTTTCAAGTCTATAGAGCGGAAAGGTTTTTTGTTGTTATTGTTTCTGTTTTTTATATTTCCCCTCCCCTCTCAAAATATGCAAAACAAATTTCAGAACTCCCAAACCTATATATCAAAGTACCTTCAGGTTCAATGCCAAATACTAGAGAGTCAAAAAATGCCAGAACAAATTTAGTTCAGCTCCCTTGAGCTTACGCATTAAGATGAAATATTTAATTACATGATGACGTGCAATTTTTTCATTACCTGTGTTCTAAATAAAAACAAACAAATTCTGTAATGACCTGATTTGACAAGATATTCAGATCTCTATCTCATTTCAAATATATGACCTCAGTAATTAAAATTACACAAGCATTTACCTTGCAGAGAGACATATACAGTCAGGTAAGAATTTTCTTAAGAATTTGCATGAGTTTGATCTTTTCTTTTTCAGTGGGCAAAACATTTCTGGAGATAAAATGCATCTTCCACCAGCAAATACTGCTGGACACTATGCTGCAATCTAATTCTGAATGAACAAAATCAACAGAAATTTCGTTTTGCCTTATTTTTTTCAAACAGGTCTATCACAACAATCAGCTTATAAAAATATTTCGACTCCCATTCTAAAAATACCAGCTATTTATTATTTTAATCTGCTGTACAGACATCAGTCTAATACTCAATTAGAATAAGTGGTTCTGAATCATGCGTATTTTGGGAATTTCTGACTCTCTGAACAATGCTGGGGTTTTAAATATTTATTGATAAAAATATTGTATTTCTAACAGAAATCTACATACAAACTAGCAAATTAGGAGAGTGGCAATCCTGCTTTATGACTTAGAGGTGTCTGGGCTTGGATATCTGCCTTCTCTGCCTACTTCCACCTTGGCTCGGATAATTGGAATAAAGATGAATGAAAATTTAGGCCTGCAGTTTTAATAGTAACTATTTGTTATTTAAATTTCCTTTTCTGCACTGAATGATTGCAAGAATGTGTGCTCAGAATTAAAAGGCTGCTCTTTAGCATCAGCACATTGATTTCTTGGGGTCCTTGCAAAGCTTTTCACATTGTTTCTGGACTAGAGATATACACCCCTCTAACTGCCTGTCAGACATCATTTCTGCTTTATGAATAAATAATACGATGCCCAAGGGAAGCGTTGGTCTAAGACAAAAAATCAATATGTGTCTAGCATGTGTTAGGCCGTTGTGCAGCTGAAGTCTGTCTCAAATATGTGGAGTAATTTTAATAACAAAACAAATGCTCTCTAAACTGAGCTTAAAGGAGGGTTATTAAGAAAGCACTGCCACTATTTTGCTGTGTATCCTATTTGAAGAATAATAATATTGCCCTCTTAAAATGCAAATAGATATTCTTATTGCAAAGTATTTGGCAACTACTTATCTACAAATTTCTAATATCCATGTTACAGAAGTATGGCAGCAACTGATTTTTAACTTTGTTCCTCTTGGAGCAGTTTTGGTATGCATCTGTGTAATAAAGCCATCTGCTACTACAACTGCCTTAATTTATATTTTAAAAATATCGTCTTCCAGAAATGCTTTCTATTTTTATGGAGGGCCTGGGATCAAAAGTGAAACAAAAGCAGGATAGATTAATCATTCATGCAGCTCCCTAATCGCCTTAGTCATTCCTGCAGTGTAAGCCTATTTCCACACCCAGCACTGGTTGCAGCTCCAGCATATCCACCACCATAGTCACAGTGATGCAAACCCATCGCAGGAACACCTGAACCACTCCACCTTTTCAGTACGGGTCAAAATAAGACAACGTTGCCTACTGTCACAAGGGAGGTCTTGAATTCATTTATACTACAGCTGAGAAGAGCTGCAGTCTCACAGCTCCTCATCTCCCCAAAACGTCTCCTTCCTGCTCTGTTTCTCACCAATGCCAGCCTCAAGCATGAAACCTGTGAGGAAATGGCTGGGGTGTTTTGTAAAAGGGGTACAAACCTCTGGTGCTTTTTCTGAGCAGCTTTGAGGTTCAGCAACTCAGCAACCCAAACAAAAGAGGCAAAGGCAAGACAGTGAGCTGTTATCAGATGCATGAACAATCTCTGAGACCACTGACTCCAAGCCAACAGTGTCTAGCCCAGGGACATTGCCCTCAAAGGTCTTTTTCCCCTCCGTCGCTGTGCAGACCTTTCAGTGCAGATCCTCCCTCTGGGAGCATGCTGACAAGGCAGCTCCTCCTGCCACATTCACATAATGAAAAGCACAAACTTCATGTATTTATGACCTTTTCAGGTTGAGGAGCTGCAGCTGAGCGCCCTGGCCTGGGGGTGGTTAGTGCTGCAGGAGAGCTGGCCATCTGGAAGTGCAATCTAAAGAAAGCAGAGGGAAAACCTGATGTCTTGGGGAAAGAAACCTACAGATATGCAGAAGCTACAGCTGAGGTGTTCTGAGGCTCACACTGAAGGACAACATAGCGGAGCCCATCAGCGTCAGCACACATACAAAACACTTCTTTTACCAAATCAAAGAAAGCGAAATGCTAAAGACATGGAGAGGTGGCTTTCCAGAAAAAAAAATATAAAAGAAAAATCAAGGAAAAAGGAGAAAGCTCAGGCTGAAGCTCGAGTGTATTTTTATTGATGTTGAATATGTGTAAACCCCAAACCACTGGTAGTGCTGGTGGACTGTTTGTGTTTAAACGTTATTAGGGAAGTAAGCGGGAACAGAACTGAGAAATGAGCAGTTATTCCCAAATTACTTCAAACACAGGAAGGCTCCAAATTCTGAGCACCAAACCAGCACATCCTGTGCACTGAAGGGGCTCTGAGGGGCCTGTGTGTCCTGCCTCTCTAATGGCGGGCAGAGCTGGGGTCCCCCCGTCCTGATGAACAATGTCATGTTAGCAAGCCCTCTCTGACCTGCAACCAGCCAGCACCCTGTCCTTCAGACACACACCTCCTGCACCCATCACACCAAGGCTGGACCTGAAAGCCCAATGCAGAGACACAGGAATGTGGCATACCACAGTGAAACCTGTGCACTGCCACCACGCGCCTCAAAGAAGGCCTTCACCTCCTGTCCCCCACACATGATCCTGTGATTCTGTATGTGCAGGCGTGGTGCTGAGGGACATGATTTAGTGATGGGACTTGGTAGGTCAAGTTGACGGTTGGACTTGATGATCTTGAAGGTCTTTTCCATGATTCTGTGATTCTGTATTTCCACCAGCCCCTGGCTGACAGGACCACGTGGCTTAGGACACTCGACCAAGGCACACTTGACTCGTACTTCCTTATGCATGGGGCAGCCCCTTCCCTACTGGCAGAAAGCAGTGTAATTTTGGTGATGGTTGCACCAAAACTATCCCAGACTCGTGAGGGTTGTAGAGCAGATTTTTTCACTCGGGTCGCTGCTGATCGCAATGAAGAATAACGGGGTTATGCAAAGCAAGCACACTTCAGCAGAGCAGAAGCAGGCAGTGACGTACACCCCATGCCACCAACACGTGTGTCACATAGCATGAAATCACACCAACACATGGTATGGGAAAAGGACACTGAAACAAGGAAGGGTTTTAAGCTGCAGGACACATCTGAGGAGGAAGCTGTCACCTGAACTGTGAAATTCGTTTAGGCAATTTCTGATGAAAAAAAATACATTCCCTCTTAAAAGTATAAAACCTATGATTTGTACAATTATTTACCTTTAACTATGCCTGGGAAAAAAATTTAAATGCATCTTCTTACAAATAAGAACACATTTTCAGTTAATGTTCTGAGCATTTTTCCAGAAATAATAAGAAAACTTGTTTTCTAGGTCAGCAAATTAAGCAGTATTGTGAGCTAGTTCAAAGGGCAGCCCAGTGAGTACCCAGAAGACTATTTCAAGATCCTGCAAGGGATCTCCTAGTCTGGAGGCAGGAGATTTTGGCAACATCAAGGAAAACCTGAATTAAAGACGAGGCCCAGTTTTGCTGCAGTCCTCTTGTGTACAATATGCAGTATGTGAAAACTACTGCCAGATGCCCAACTTCTTTTCCCTTCTGTTTTGGAAGTCATGTTTAGAAGATGACATAATTAAACTATCAAATACAGAATGAGCAGCAAGTTTGAAGCTGTGATATTTGATTATATATGTAGACATGAAAACATTGTATGACTCATATTGTCAAAAAATACTTTAATGCTATTTTAAATGATCAGTTATGCTTCCTGGAAGTGACACTGGCTGTAACCTCTCTACCTCAGTGTTGTAGAGCCATACCCACCCAAGGGGAGGAACCCCTCAGCAAAATAACCAGACCCTTCTGTGCAGGCATTGCAGCATCCTGGGGTGTGGTTTCACACTGAGAAACCCTCAGCAGTGTAACCGGTTGAAAGAAGTCTTCAATCTACCCACCTCCCTTATTGCTAGCCACACTTGCCTTCCTGACCTCAATCTGAACACACTTCCTTCAGCCACTCTCTAAACTACACTCGCCAGTTGACCCAGGGCTGGTTGGTTGTTTTTAACACAGCCAAAAATCCCACACTGCCAGGGTGCAGTTTGATGCTATTTCTCCAGCAATAAAGCTGGCTGAAAAGATCCTGTCTTTACCACTCAGCCTCACTTGAGGCAAAACAGCTGCTTCTGCGTTGCACTACAAATGGGAGCAGAGAAGTAAATCCAGATTTTTAAAAGACCCTGAAACCCCACCAAAATAAATCTTTTTTTTTTTTTTTTCAGCTCCAAGATTCTCAACTGTTTTGACCCAGCAGGAAAAACCACTGGACCTACAGCTGTACTCAGATGATGTAGTCTGGCTGTTTAATGCTGATGGAGTATTACACAGCATGATAACCTGTTCACAATTTCTGATTTCCTGTGCAAGAGCTCAGCATGTCCAAGTCCTTTAGAAATGCAGCAGAGCCATCGACGCAGCCTTATTGCAAACAGAATTTCCAAAATGATGAATGATTCGACAGGAAAGAGAAAGACCCCTCACCTTGCAGAGGTGTTTCATTTCAAGATCACAGAGAACAGGAGTTTGGAACTAAAACACTTCATCTCCGACAGATTAAAGACAACTATCACAATGCTCTGGCTTCCACAAGGTATTAGAAGCATGGGTAATATTAAATTGACTTTATATGGATTTTACCTTTAAGGTGTCTGGCCAGGTTTGTTGATTTCTATGTTCATTTTAAAGGCAATTACTACCAAGAAACAGTATTTCCATCAATTATACACCAATTATATTTATGTATTTCACGTGGGCACAAGATCTGGGACTGAAGTATCTCTGCACTATGTGTGAATAATAAAAAGAGACTCAGAGAGGGGCTTGGAGTATATTCACACAAACTCATTCACTGTAGCTTAGGAGATACCAAGTCAAACAAGTTGTGTAACCCAGTATGCTACCACAGGTGTGCTCTCAGCTTTTGCTTCACAAAATCAGTTAAACCATTAAGCTTGTCTCAGTTAATGAGCTTTCCTATAGGAGAAGCTAGGAACATGCACAAGGTCAGTCAGCATGATGTGGTTACCTTGAAAGTTTTTCACTTGTGGTCTTATCAACATGCTGAAAGTGAGGAATACCAGGTTGGTATGCCCTAAAATAGCATTAATTCCCTGGAAAGTTTCAAGGCTATCTTTGTGCTAAGAAAGGGACTTGCAGTGTCCACAGTATTTCTCAACTGAATCACAAAGTGAGTGCATTGCATACTACAAAATGAACTGCACAGGTTAACACCTTATATTCAGAAAGAACTGAACACCCCATTCATTACTGGTCTGCCCTAATACAACTGCTTGAGAAAAATCTCTCAAACTACAAATACGGGTGATCACTCAGCTGACTGGCTGATAAAGTCAAAATAGCTAACACTAGGATTCGAAAACACACTTCAACACTTCACTAGCTTAAAAAACAACAACCCACCATCACCAAGAAAATCTAATTCTATGTAAAGAAGGTAGCTCCTAGTCTAGTGACAAGCCTGCAGGTCACTAAGCAGCTGCCTGTCCTTCTCCTACCAAAATAAAAGATTTCCTCTTTTCCTGAATTCAGTTTGGTTCCAAAAAATAAAAAAATAAAAACATAGGGAAAGTGCAAATGACTGCCAAAGCTTTGGAAAACAGCTCATTCTCTCAAGATCTATTTGTTACCTTGCCGTTTTGAATAACCAGAAGCAGAGGTTTAGCCGTACCGCCACTAGATTCATCTTTTGGTCCAGTGCCACATTATCACTTACTAGAAACAGCCACACAACAAAGTTTGGGATACTTTTTCAAAAACTGCAGTTTTTGAAAAATCAACATCTGCTAGATGTTGGGAGATCTTAATTATTTAAATGGCAATGCAGTATAAAATTGATTTTGTTCAAATCTCATCAGAGCTCCAGAAATGAATAAAAGCAGCACCCTATATACTGAAGACTTGATCTCACTGGTCTCCGTGCAGTGGTACCAGATACAAATGGCAGATCGCATGCCCAGACTAACTTCTTAACTACTGTAATCTTCTCTGTACCTTCTGACATCCTGCTTTGTAACTTGACTGTGAAATACAAACTCCCAACTGTCTATTTTGTTATTTATTTTCTGTCCATACAGACGGAGACCTCATTAGCTATGCTTTCAGAACAGGCTTTGAAACAAGCAAATGCAATGTATAGATCTGTGGCATCTACAGCAAACACAGCAGCAGCAGCAGCTTTTAAGAACTTGGCAAAGTGAGCAAAGATGACAATTTCTGATAGGCACCTGTTGGTTTCCTTAATCAAAACAGACCTACCAAGCAAACCTCCCAGCACCAGAGACAGATAATGAGGTAACGAAAGGCTTTCTAAATAAGCATGAAAATAAACATATCCAGCTGATTTCACCTTTTTCAGCTGGGCTGGAAGTACTGCTTCTGAAGACATGGAAAGAACTGCATTTTCAGAATGTATCATATCTTTATTTTACATACACACGCTTACATCTTACCCAGCAAATTATGGGTCATGAAGCTGTAAGCAACAGCTTCCGTAAAAGCTATTTGTAGTATCACTGCTACCCAGTGTGATTGCTTAGCACCGGCATGCTCATAAATTGCAGGTGTCTTCATAAAGTTGAACTAAAGCCAAGCTGACCACCACAGGAAACAAAAAGCAGACGCATAAATAATTACCTTGGAGTCTGTGTAGGGCTTGATATTCTGGCGATATACGGTATTGACAAACGTTTCCTCCTAGGCAAAAAAAGGAAAGAAAATTTCACAGCTCTGAACATGAGCTCAATTATGCCACACTACGAGAAAATAACAGAGAATATACATTACCTCCCGTTTCTTCAAGTTTAAAATCATATAGAGAAAAATACTTTTAGAAAGAGTTTTCCTTCCTGTACTTAAAATGCCCCAGTATAACTAATATAGTTTTTAAACTCATTATTTTTGTTTGTTTAGTATCTTCTGACTTTCAAAGATCTTATGAAGAATTTAGGCTGAGAATTTTGAATTTTTTATTCTCTCATCTATATATTGTTTCCAATAGTACGGATTTCATGGACCAGATCAGAATGAAAGGCTCATATACATAAAGTTAGGGTAGTTTATACCCACGCAGTGACAGTACCCTTAGAGAGGCTTCTGAAAAAACAAACAAACAAACAAACAAAAAAAAAAACCCTAGCTTGGTTTGTAAATTGATATAGAAGAAAATACCTTCTTTTCCCTGGATGCTTATTCCAAATGTAAGGGGTCTTACACCTTTAACTTTGTAGGGAACTGGTTTGCTGTAGTATTGAAAGACCAGTTTAAACCAAAGTTGGAGCACACCTTCAGCAGTTGGCTGCTATAACTCATTTGAACGACTTTCCAAACTAGATTAGCTAAAGCAATGGTCCAACTTCTCAAATAAATAAAGCTATACAGTGCTAACCAGTAGGATTAGGAATTCTAATTACTGCCAAAGTAAGTGGAAATAGATTTAAAACAGGCTAGGTCTGAAGGAATATGCCATTTTTTCTACACCACTAATTTTCAGAAGAGACTCATGTTTCTAAAGCAGCTTAAGAAATCAGGGATCCTGTCAGGCTATCTGCCTGCCCAGACCACAGAAGGATATGCTGATTCAATTACTTTCTTTTGACATAAGCCCAAATTACAATTAGTGTAAGCACATATTACAACTCAAACCCTTTGCACAAAGAAATAATTTCTTTTTTTGCAAGCATTAACCAGCTGTTTTGCTAGTTCAGGCCTCCCCATTACTGGTGTAGTCTACTAAAAATAATGCAGTGCAAGCTACTACAGAACTGTTGCTTGGTTACATTCCCAATTATCACAATGCTGGCCTTACTCACTCAGTGTCAAGGTCAAAGCAATTGTTTCTTTGCTTTAATGATGAAGTATCCTGTTTATAAAAATCTTATCTGCTTCCTACTTGGTAAAATATTGCACATTTCAGTCAATCATTGGTGCCTAGTCCTGCAGAAAGACAAAGTGTGAGAAAATGACCTGCAGCATTAATTTTTGCCCTTAACACAGATTTTTTCTCCAACTCCACCCAAAATGTCAACTGCCTCACAATGACACAGGCATCAATGTTACCAACATTTCTTTCCTTCTTTGCCAGGTAAATGTGGCAGAAATGCATTAACTGTGTATGTATGCTAATTCTTGCCCCATCCAATCACAAGATAAGCAAAGTGGCAATTTTTAATTAGCATGCATCTCTAGCCAGTGCTGTAGGGAAAGCTAAAGCAAGCAGGAATTTCCACATTGGTTTTAAATGTGCAAAGTTTTTGGTCCTTCTTTGCCTCTGAGGGCAGGTGTCTAGCTGCAAGGACTGCGGTGTTCCCCAGGCTACTCCACGCTGCTGAATATTTCATAGCCCCTGAGAAACACAGCTGTAATCAACGTGCCAATAATGAAATGGGCGACGATAATACAGCAGAGGTAAAGTGCGCCATTAGAAAGCATCATTGCTTTGGCTGCTACTGCAGGATAGCTGTAACAATTTATCATATTATTTGATAAAATAATAATGCTATCAGCTATGAAATCAAAATGAATGTTATACCAAAAAAAAAATAAATCAGAAAGTGTCTCAGGGGGCCAACATGAATAGCAAAGAGAAAAAATCAGGATGAGTGCCAAAGCAAACGCATTCAAGACAGAAACTCCACTAAATGTATTAATCACCAATGCCAATTACATACAGGCACATCAGGAGTACTAATAGAAAACTAAGTTTAATGAAGTTAAAAGGAAAGGCTTTATAAATAGTGCCACAGAAGAAGCAAACAAAAAAGTTAAAAGGTAGTAAACATTTTTATTTTAATTAAAGTTTGTAGAATAATCAGCTGATGCCCCTACTTCTTTGTAACCTCAGATGGTTACAGAATCAGGTCCGTATTGCTTGGTGCTGGTCAGTAGTGAGAGACAGTGAAAGAAAGACCAACATCAAGATGACCATAATGGCATTTCCTGGAGATAATGTCATGAGCTATGATTAAGGATCTCACATTGAAAAGCATGATGGCCCAAGAGGTGAAACAAAGTGGGTGGATATCAGGATGTACCCGTGAATTGTGCAGGGAAGCTTCACAGAGAGTAATTCTTCCTGTCACTTAAGAAAATCCCCCCAAAACCTGACTGTTCCTAACACATAAGCCACCCTAGGTTTCTGAGGAAGGAAGCTCAGACTGCCCATAGAAATGTAAACTAATGTCACAGATAAGGCTATAGTAGGTAGGTGGTGAAAGCAGGAAGGTCATCCATCAAGAGCCACGTGGGTGGACAGCGAGGAATACTCCATAAGCATCCTTATCCCCAAAGATGACCTATACACATCTTTATTAATTTGGATTGATGTGTGGCTCAGACCACTAATTCTCTACCCCAAACTACAATGATGAGCATGGGTAAGCTAGAAAAGGCACGGTCTGGCTGTAGGAAACAACTCCAGAGCAAGGGGAGTAGTGACTGAGGACAATGTGGGCAGAAGAGGGTTGAGGCTGCCTTCCCCAGCACACATTTCCCCAAACATCAGAGAAAACCCCTGCTGAACCACGGCCCCCATGGCTGCATAGTCTTTTCACATTCCCCTGCCAAGCAGTCACTGACACCCACAGCTCCTTTCTGACATTTAAATGGCCTGCAATTAAGTGAAGGCTGATGTTGGCTCCCTTACTTGCTCGTACTCACAAGACTAAGCTGAATGTTATTCACTGAAATTTAAGAAAGGTTTGGATGCGAGACTGCTGGTAGGTTCACTTGCAACACTGCGTGTTGCAAGGAGAAATCTTGACAGACGTGAGAAAGTGCTCAATGGGATGCTGCAGACATGACTGAAAAGAGAAAGCTAACAATAGTGGGGGGGAAAAATACTACACTATTTGAGAAAGAACCTCTATGTTAAGGAAATGTCAGCCTAATCATCTTTTATGTGTTTTAAGAAGTATTTCATAGAAACTTCAAGAACCCAAACACTTTTGTAAAAGAAACATATACTGCTATATATTAATGAAGATGATAAACATATTCTCTTCCTTCAGTCCCTTTGTACTCAGTATGTTCTTTATATGCATACTCTGTATTTTCATTTCTTTCCTCACCAGCAACAGACAGGCAAGGTGGACAGGTTTAATACTGCCAAAAGAAAATCTGGCATACACATGTTCAGCGCAGCAGGGGGAAAATCAGCTTTCTCTAACATCCCAGAAACATCACCTGTCACTTTGAAAGAAAGGGGTGTCTCAGGGTGATACTGCACTGGAGTCATTCCCATGCTTTGATAATCAAAGGACTCCTCCTAGTGTTATATTCCATCTGCCAGAGAAGAGATCACACAGATAGACCTTCCAGCCAGATGGAGTCACCAGAAATTCTATTCATCTATCAGAAAGCTCAGACACAACTGAGATGCTTTCATTCATATTTTCCTGCTCTCTCTCCTGCAAATACTCAAAGATAAGTTGCTCAGACAAACTCAGAGTTGGACTTCAAATGTCACAGACAAATCTTATGCAGCTCATTTTTTCTTTAATTTTTTCCCCAGCATGAAATAATTATTTTTATTAACTCACTGGGGATCGCGCCTTCCTTTTAGTATCTAGGCGAAAGTACAACATGACAGACAGACCCTGGACAATATAAGGCTGGTGGAACTGCTCTCTTAATTGCCTCATTAAACATCCAGAAATCTATTTCAGCAGTTGCAAATTTTGTGCAGTATTGACAGCTGTCTTCTGGATGTCAGTGTCCCAATCTGACCCTTCTATAAAATGGGACGGCCATGGTGATACAGGCTCCTGTAATTTGTGAGGTGCCTTTGATTTACATATATAGAAATACATATATGTATATAGAACTAATTCTAATGGAAGGATTATACATATATAGACATACATGTGCAGTCCTAACATCAAGGGTTCCCCAAACAATGCCCAACTCGAAAGTGGGGCTCTCATTTCCAAACTGACTCTTCCGAGATGCCAAGGCAGGCAGCAGTTCACTGCTCACCCAGCTCTTTCTCCTTGGATAACTGACTCTGCTGGGAGCCTTGCAAAATTTGCAGCATCATATTAAATCTTCTAAGCCTACGTATTTGCCAACATGTTGAGAAAAGGACTTGGAAGATGGTAACAGCATTTCCTGATGATAAGTAACAGAGGTGAGGCTGGCAGCAGCACTGCTTACTAAAGCTGTCTGGCACTTCTCTCTTTCAGAGCCATTTTCAACTGTTTAAAAAATGCAGCCTCGTGCTAAATTTTCATTAAAACAATGCTTGTGTTTGCGAAAATAAAGCCAAAGAAAAATGTCTTTCCTTGCCCAAGTTAAAAGGTCTTGGCATCCTTTTCCTTTGAGAAGCTCCAGTATCTCTGCTCTTTGAAGTAGGGACTTGACATGAACCAAGAAAAAGCTTTTTGTCAGAGAGATGCTTTTTATTGCACTCAGAAATGGAAGAGGCGTAATACTGTGAAAACAGGAACAGTAAAGAAACAGAAAAGTAAGGAAAAGGGGAAAATCGGGACTAAGAGATGTGAGGGGAAGATAATGGATGAGAAATACCAAGGAAATTTGGCTGCAGAGGCAGGGAGAAAAGCAGGGCAAAGGAGGGCAAGAAAGTATGGAGGAAGGAGGGTGAGAGAGTCAGTCAGTCCAGGCAAAAGCTAAGCAGAAAAAAAAAAATGTGTGAAAAGGGAGATTGGGAACCATTTGGATGAGAACAGGGTGAACTGAGATTCATCCAGCTGGTACAAGGGGAATCTGGCTGTGCCTTAGCAGAGGCAGGAGGACACAGGGCAAAGGAGGCAGCAACCTCCTTTGAGACCTGAGAGGCTGGTGGCAACAAAGAGTCTAGAGAAAGCCAGGAGAGTAATGTAAGTCCATTTGGGGAAAAAGAGAAAACATACAGATTGATAAAATAGGAAGAGTGGCTGCAGAGGGAAGTACACTCGGGAGAGTTGTAAGAGTGAGATGAGGCAAGAATAAGGCTGAGGAAAAGATGAGCGACACAGGAGTGGAAAGAAACACGTGTCTAGTCAAAATGAGGTCAAAAAAGATCATCTTTTGTCAGAAATATCAAGAAGAGCCTGTACCACTAAAGCATATTCACCTTCACAGCCAAGTCCATGAAGGAGTGCAGGTATGCAGCCATAGGACATTTTGGGGACAGCTGGTCTAGAGCATTTCTTCTGCTTTACCTCATCTCTCAGCATTGCTGGCACCAATAGCAGAAAACAGTAGAATAATAAGTGATATGAATGATATGATATTGTAGTACAGTTCTTCACAACTATGAAATGCTAATGCTTTGTTCCTGTTAATGACGCTATACTAATTGACATTAGCTGTGGATTTTGTTCAAACTGTCTTTTTTTTAGACATGCCAGAGGCTTGAGGGTCTGCCATAGAGCATCCTTCCTGCCCAGGGAAAACCAGGCAGGCCTCATCTCTAGGTGCTGTCCCTACACAAACCACACTGCACTGGGGTGAGAGAGAAAAGAAAAGGGCGGGGACACATTTCCCAGTCTCATCCTGATGGGTCACAGGTCTGGCATCCCCAGCTCTGAGTGCTCCTGGGTCCACTGGTGTAAGTGTGCCCTTAATTATTGCCATGGTAACTGGTAAGTACACAACCACCCGCCCTCACGCTGTATTCTTTCTGTGCATTTTAATTCATGGAACTGGCACACAGAGCCCAGGAAAAATGACTGTGAGGTTTATTTATTTACTGAAGAAGCGAAAGCAGTGGTGCTGCTGATGGCTGCTGCTAGAGTTATAGATGCATCAGTGTAAAATACTGCACTGAAAACCCTTCCCATGACCCAGCACTGAAGCAGTTTTTAAAGCAACTCAGCAATACACTTAGATGTCAACAGCAGCCTCTTCAGCTACTGGAAAAAATAGGGGGGGAGGGGGGGGGGAAGAGATCTCACCACTGTCTGATGCAGTAGTTTCAATAAAGTCTAATTTCATATAATAAAGCTTAATTTCATGTAATTGGCTAGAGCAAATTCAAGGAGAGATCCTGGAGGGTGGGGGGAAAGACAGGAAAGGCCAGAGAACAAGCAGCAGCCTTCCAGTCTGCCAAAAACATAAAAGCTGATTTCCTTGTGTTCCACCTCCTCCCTTCACTACCCATTAATGAGGTTTCTCTGGCCAAATCAAAGCTTCAGGCACCATCTTTCAGTCCTCACCCTGGCTAGAGAAGTCCAACTGTTACAGACACTGAAACTCATCATACAAATAAGTGCCTGGCAAGAGTTTACTCTATGCACCTTGGAAAAAGCACAGGAGAACGTTGAACCTCACTGCTTACTCAGAGCACAGACCAGCCTGAAACAGATACTTTTAATAGCAGCATCTCATTTTTCTGTTTTCAGAATAAATCAAACTGAATAAGCTCACAAAGGCTTTCTCCCAGGACTCCCCCTGTATCCTGCAGAGTGTTCTCCAACAGCGTGTGATCTGGTTCACGCCTCTGGAGTCGAACAACCAAGTGGTGTTATGGTCTCATATCCAAAGGCCTTCCTGCAGCAGCACCACAGCAAACTCATGCCACTCATTGCCTTGGGGCTGCATCACTTACTTCTGAAACAGAGAATCCCATTTCAAAAGCTTTGGCGAATTTAAGAGTGTTTTATATCAACTAGGGATTAGATGATTTCCTGCAGACTCAGGAATATTGTTGCTGCGGCTTCTACCACTTCTTTTTTCCTTCATCTAACAACTGACTCGCTACCCTCAACTGCTCCTTTGCCTACACAGTCCCAATGTGATGGAAATAAGGATGAAAGACTAAAGCTCTCTGTGTCCCTCTGAGTAAACCTCCCATACCCAATGTATTTCAGAAGAAAATATATACTGGAAAGAACTCCCTCCAACAGGGGGGAGTTTTGGGGTTGCAAATTGTTCCTCTAAAAGTAAGATACAGCAAGGTGTAACTAACAAAATGGCTAGTGGCACAATAGCCAACGTGCTCCCTTGCTCATTATTCAAGACCCAACTGCGAGGCACCAAGGGTACATGGTATATTTAAGGATATTATCCAAACACCCTTCTCTTTACCTTCCTCTTAATGGCATAAGTTGTCTGTGGAATACAAGCACAGCAGACTATCATCGCATGCTACGATCTCAGCAGAGTTGCCTTTAATCAAGCAGCACAGCTCGAAAAGGCATCTCACTAAGAAAGTACCCTGCACCTCAGCCACAGAGAGCTTGCTCCAGGAAATCTGCAGATGAAGCTGAAAAATGTAGCAATTTAAGAGGAGCAAAATTGGACAGGAAGAACACTCACCTTTTATCTGAAAATGATTCACGAGACACCCCTACAAAATGTCAGACAACAGCAAAGCAGTTCATCCACTATTGATAACCCAGCATTCCCAAGCCATCAATAGCCATTTGAGTACTCTTAAAGTAGATTTAGCTTCATCTTCATTATTTTCTGTATTGAAAGACCAGGGACATATTCATGGATGTTTACGAAATGGCAAGCGAGCAAAGTATTGTATGTTTTATTACACTACCAAAGAAAAATCTCGTTCAGACACAGCTAGTGTATAATTTCTGTCTCTCTAAAAGCTGGAAGGCAATCATTAGCATGCTGGATCTGGCAAGTTCATATTATCTATCTGGTAATTACAGAAAGATGAAGAAGCCTTCAAAATATACCCTCAAATTTCTGCATTTACTACACACCTGATCAAAATACTACCGCCATTACCTAAATTAGCACATCTTTCCCATAAACCATTACTCAGAACACATTAACATTAATATAAAATGCATCAAATAATTATGATGGGCCGTACCCACTACATTTTATCTACCCTTCTGACTTCAGAAATAAAAGCTGTACAATGACAACCTGAATGAAGGAAAATACTTTGTTGACAGTGATGACAAGCTAGGTTTCACGGTAATTTGCTAGCCATTACTAGCCCAAATGAACACTACAATACAGCTCCAGTTTTTCAAAAATGTATACCATCAGTCAATGCTATTCACACCGCAGCAGTGTCAACATGCTAGAAACACACCAAAAGATAATCCCGGCCTCCAGAGATTGCTGTATAAAAGGATAGAAAGATGAGAGACAAGGGAGATGTTAGGACATACATATGTATACATATACAACATAATTGGGATGACTGGCCTGTGTCTCATTATCTCATTTATTCATGCTTCAGGTAAAGCACAGACATCGAGGTTAGAGGAAGACCACAGAAGCCGGGGTAAGATGGCTATCCAAGGAGCTGGAAGAACAGAAAGAAAGCAAACTGAACAAGGATAGAGAGACCACGAATGAAGAGGTTCAGACAAAAACAGTACTTAGGGGTTAAAAAACAAAACAAAACAAACAAAAAACAAAGCACAAAACCAACACTCAAAGCTGTACAAATGCAGAGCTAAACCAGTGGGATCAGGGTCATATTATTTAGTTTCTGGATTACCCAGACTCAGAGTTTGGCTACACCAGGGCAGCACAACAGAAACACAGGGCCATCTCCAGCCCAGCGAGTGCAGCAGCTTCGCAGAGAGCCAGCTGCATTATTATGGGGAGAGTGACACACGGACCAGGATCCTCCCTAGTGCCAGGCCCAGCCCAGACACGTTCCCTGGCCGACAGCAGGCCGCAGGAGCACCTTGACTTGCTGGGACAGATCAAGTAAAGCTGGAGTTGGACCGAACCTGCGCCAAACTACCAGGGGGTTGTCACACTGGGTTCCCCTGAAAACCCTCGTCTCTCTTCCGGTCAGCCTCTTCCCTCGTTACCTGAACAGCGGAGAACCCAAGTCCTGCAGTTTCCCACAGCAAAGACTCAATGAGAGTTTGTGCCCAAGGTTAGAGAGAAGCTTCTAACCAAAACCAGGAAAAACCAATGGAGTCAATCGCAGGTGAAGAGCACTTCTGAGCTGTTGATCAAGGCAGTCCCCAGGCTTGCTGTCAGAACAAGATTCGTCCACTGCCTAGTTACGTGTACCACAGCTTTCCTCATCACAGCTCCTGCTCAGGACTTCTACCACCAGCTTCATCTTTGATGAGTGTTACACCTAAAACCTATGGCTTCCAAGGCAGTCTGAAAAAGAATTCAGCTCAGGCTCACCACATTGTTGAATGGTGCCTTTTCTCCTAGGGATTAAATGCAGCTTACAGTGCACTCCTTCTACTGAAGGGCACCATGTTGCTGCCTGGACAACAGGGACCCTTATCTCCCTGGCTTACACACCATTTTAATTGCACGGGAGCCGGCTGCCTGGTCAGGGCTAGTGGAGATAAGGTGAGGAGCATCCCTGAAGCCATTTGGGCAGGAGCCGGAGGCAGCCTCAGTGGGGACCCCTTCCCGACCCTCACCCAGTGCTTTATTTAAGTGAAGCCTTAGGATAAGACAAGGATACAAAGACTACAGCAAAAGCACCTAAGTGCATGCATCCTGCTCAGTGCTAATTCTTGAAACTACAGCTACAAACAAATAGATTCAATTACCGAGGTAGATGCTAACCCAGTTCAAGAGGATTGGTACATATGGTATAACAAGATGCTGGAGCCTCAGCCTGATCACATTTACATGAAGAAATCATTTTATGCAAATCTCCTATCCTGCATGGCCTTCACTTGTGGATAAGAGAAACAGTGGTGTGCAGAGATTCACGATGCATGTCGGATGGGCAATATAAGGTAAATCATACCATTCAGTTATACAAGACATATAACTTGGGGAGAAAGTGTGTAGCTTCAAAGTCATACATTATTTATAAATAATACAGCCATCTCATGAATATCCAAAAGGCTAACCACCCATTTTTTCCATTATTTTTCTCCAGTTTCACAAATCAGGGGAGAAGCTAAAGATGAGCATTTACCAAGAGCTAGTTTTTGGAAAGGATGGACTTGCACAGTGATGTTAGTTATAGGCTGCACGAGCTGACCACAGCAGGATGGCTGTGCCCACCTGTGTGAGAGAAAAGGATAAGGCAAAGAAAGCCAGCTGGAGTGTGCCAAGGAGAGAAACTACTCCCCAGGGAGCTCTCAGCCTCCCAGGACCATCACCGCTCTTCAAAATCACTTCTTCCTTTTTGTCTTTTTTTTTTTTTTTTTTGGAATGTGAAATCCAAAAAGGGCAGCGCAGATTCACAAATCCCAGCTGCAGCATCTTGGCACGTGGCATGCTTTCTGTCAGCAACGCCGCCTCTTCGGAGCACGGGCTATGCTCTGTGCAGCACAGGGAAACATCTCCATGCCCAGCTTGCCAGTTTCTCCCAGCACTTCTGTTTCTATATGTCAGCAAGATGACACCTTCTCATCCTTGTCACTCAGCATAGCACCTTCCCAAATTCCCCTGTGATGAACAATTAAACTATCTTTTCATTCTTCTCATGTCCTCTCTGCGGCACGGTGATCCTGCATGCCCACCAGTGCTCTTACAGCTACCCACCTCCTGATATCTATGCAGTTTATCATTTACTTTTATGTTGCAGACTCTCTGCTCTTCAAAGTCCTTTTTAGATCTTGGTGTTCAGCTTGTATTTGACTCAACTCAGCCTGGCTGCTTTCTGTTGGATTCGTTAGGGGCAGATACCCATATGCTCAAGAATAGCTTTGTAGTCTGAACTCCTAACATTTGTGCTTTCAGCTGACCACTGTTTCTGCTTGCTTATATTCAGATGTAGATGCCTTATGTGACTTTTACAACATGTTCAAGCAGCCTCCCATGCTGACTCTGAGGGTCTGAGGAAATGAATTTTCTCCCTCCTGACTTTAATCCTATTTTTAACTGGTCTCCTGTTATTTGTGTGTGGGAAAGGTACCTCAGTGTCTAAAAAGCCCTAAAAGTTAAAAGATAGATATGCACACACTGTAACTTGGACCATTTCTGAAACTCTTTGAAGTCTTGGTGTGCATTTTCATTGTGTAGCGAATGGGAAATTTTCCTAAAGGATACATGAGCATAATTTGAGTTCACTGCTCATACCACACATGCAGGAATGAAGCAAATCAAACATACAACAGAAAAAAAAATCTGATAAAATTTCTTATTAGCTTCAGATATTAGCTCTTATCAATTCAGAGTATACTTCTTATCAATTTGCTGCAATAGAAAGAGGGAAACATCAGAATACTTCTCAGTGTTAGGAATGTACCATTTCTACATGAATGAAACTAAAAGTAAATATACCTCATACAATAAAGAGCAAATGTAGCACCAAGTGTCATTTTATACATGCAACCACCTCTCTGCACCGAGGAGTTTGTATGCATAATCCCTTTAAAACCATAATAGGGTATCAACATACAAATTACCATGTTTTTAAAATCCACATATTCTTCAGTTATCAAGGACATCTCCTCAACAGCTATTGTTGAAGTACATTTGGCCTGACAACTTTTGCAGCCTTTTCTTTTAACAACGTGATTTGTTTTTTAACCATTCTAAACATGTGAAAATGACTTAAAATGCTGTATGAATTCCAATCCTGCCAAGTGTTTTTTCTTCCCACACCACAGGCTACAGGTACCAAAACCAAAAAATGAAATCTGTTTTCTGCAGGAAGAAATATCTGTTCCTCCTTTGGTTAAACTTGTTCCTACCAAAGTTTGCATCCACTTCTCAGTTCAAATCTTGAAAAAAAAAATAAAAATTCACCCATTATGCATCTCACAAAGGTCTTAGCCACAGTATCACATATGCAGTCATTTCTCTTTGGAAGTTTCTGATATTGCAGGTACATACAGAATTTAAATGGCTCTCGTGCATGCCTGTAACTTGGGGGGGACTTAGTAAAGGCTTAGATTTCATCCTTTTCTAAAATGGCAGCTCTCCTTCTCCTTCAGGAAAATCAAACAACTTACGTTAAGACTGCTCCTTTTCCACCTCAAACAACTTCATCCCTGACCTGGAAAGTCTCCCAGTCACCAAGGATCATGCTTGAGCAATACTATTTACACTGAGAAGGCAGCACCAATATATCTGTGAAGTCTCTTTGCCAACTTTGAAAATCCCAAATAAGAAACAAATTAATATGAAAAATGTTTCAGTCTTTATTCTTCAAATAGAGAGTCAGGGGATAAAAACAAATTGGACATCAATAGTCAAAGGGTAACTCCACTGCCATTGCCCGATGGACAACGACAAAAGCTGTGCCTGCAATTAATACAAAATTAGCTTGCAAAACAAAATGAGAAAGCTAAGGTCACTGATAACGTCTCTGTTTCTTCCACTTTCATAAAAAGCTGCACATTTTGCGTGTTGTTTGCAAGCTGCTGTTAGCTCTGTCAGAAGGAAGAAACAAACTCAGTGGCACACCTTTGTGTTTCACAACAAAAACGCTCTTTGTAGGTCTGTGTTGATAAAAGTCTCCTGCCTTGCATCTTGGCTATGATACTGTTTATGGGCTATCAGCACGACAGCCAAGCTCACCACCTAGTTTGTTATTCCATGGAGACAAACGTGGCACAATGCTGGCTACAAATGATGCACAAACACAGCTAGTAAAAAATGGGCTTTTGAGAAAAAGCAATACTTAGAAAAAGCCATACAAGGGACTTGCACAATAAACATTTACAGACTCAAGTCACTGCTAAGAATGAGGTTTCTGCTTATTTTTCACATACATGGTCACAACAGGGATGAAAAACCTGCTCTTTTGTATACATCCTGCAGGAACAGAAGAAAATGACAACCTGCTTCCCTGCTGAACAACCAACCCAATGCACACACATGAGATTTTTCTGTTTTGAAAACCAAGGGAGAAAAAACAGGAATGAACTGAGAAGCAGATAAGAGGTAGAAACGATATATTAGTATCCTTTTCTGGGTGAGAGTGGAGAATCATTTCAAAGTTTTTAAGGAACAAACTAGGGAACCGTTATTTAAGAGCAGGCGCTCTAAAAAAAGTCTGTCTGCACAGAAGATGGCCCAGAGGTGGTCCTACCACTCATCCAGCACAGCTGCTTGTGAAAGGAGTTGGTACGGCCACACAATCACGGGATGCCTGAGGTTGGAAGGAACCTCTGGAGATCATCTGCTCCCAGCCCTCTGTTCAAGCAGGGACACCTGGAGTGAGTGGGTTGCCTTGGACCATGCCCATGCAGCTTCTGATGATCTGCAGGGAGATATATACAAATTCTTCACAACCCCCCCTGGGCAGCCTGTGCTCAGTCACCCGTACAGTACAGAACTGCCTCCTGATGTTCAGAGGGAACCTCCTGTGTTCCAGTTTGTGCCCATTGCCTCCTGTCCTGTCACTGGGATCCACTGAAAAGAGCTTGGCTCTGACCTCTACGCACCCCCCCTTCAGGTATTTATAGACATCGATGAGATTTCCCTGGGCCTCCTCTTCTCCAGGCTGAACAGTCCCAGCTCTCTCTGCTTCTCCTCATATCTGAGGTGCTCCATCCCTTTATCATCTTCGTGGCCCTTCGCTGGGCTCTCTCCAGTATGCCCGTGTGTTTCCTGTACTGGGGAGCTGGACCCCGCACTCCAGGTGTGGCCTCACCAGAGCTGAGCATAGAGAGGGGAAGGATCTCCTCGCTCAACCTGCTGGCAATGCTTTGCCTAATGCAGCCAGGATACCAATTCATTGCCTCAAGTGCACACTGCTGACTTGCACTCAACATGCTGCCCACCAGGACCACCAGGTCCTTTTCTGCAGAGCTGCTTCCCAGCTGTGTGGCCCCCAACACATCTGGGCGCCTGCAGTTGTTCCTCCCCAAGTACAAGACTTGGCACTTCCCCTTGTTCCCAGTCATTCCCATGTTTAAATTTTGGATGTGGGACAGCTCGTGGCTACTGTCTGTAATGCAGCTGAAGCTGACATCCCCTGGACACAGCACTGACCAGCCAGGGCCAGCCACAGGCACAAGTGGCTCACCAGAAGCCAGGCACCTCTGTCAGAATATAAACTACCTCTAGTCCTAAATCCCATGTTAGCTACATCCACCTCCAAGAACTGCCTGCAGCATCAGCATCCCCTAATTGAGTTTGGTACACACCAAATTGCCAGGCTACGCTTTTGGAAGTTAACCCCTTACTGTATCAAACCCCCAGCACTGCCAGAGCTGAGGGACAAAAATCCATTAGAGAGGATGACGTAGAAGGGTAAGGAAAAAGCAAGTTTGCAGCATGTGCCTTCAGCACCCTTCTGCTTTTAGACTGAAACACCAGCTGCAGGGAGAGGAAGCAGTACTGCACTTCTCCCCGCCACAGAAACCTCACTCTTTAAAGAACAGTTGACTTAAAATAAATGAATTTTTTGCAAGAGCTTGCTCCTACCTGCATAAAATCATCCTGATACAGACACACACCACAGGTGCTGCAGTACTAATAAAACCAGGTGACTAGGTGTTTAAAAGGTATTAATCTCTCAGTTCTGGTCATTTACCCACAACTATCTTCACACTTATTTTTTTCTGAATTCAATCTTTCTGAGTGTCAGTTACTGATGAACTGCAGGGTGTATGATTTTTATTAAATGATGAAAACTAACATTTCAGAGTTACACCTCAGAAAACTGATTATTATCTATTGACAGATAGCTTAAACACAGAAATTAGTTGTTGTTGTTGTTGATGTTTTTTAATTAATTCTATTAGTCTAGACTCCAGTGAAAGGAAGTCTTTCCTGTTTAAGCTGTTACTGTTTCTTAATCGTCAGTGTAATTAAGTATACAAGCTCAAAATTAATATAGAAAAGACTACTGCTCTGCGGAGCAGAGGATGCATCTTTCTGCATGGAACACAGCAGCTGCGAAGCCTTGGAAGTTCTTGTTCCTATGGAATCACAGCACTGCAAAATATAATTTCTGCCCTGTTCAGAAAACCAAATGAAAACAAGTTTTCAGAAAATGTTAGTATATGTATATCCCGAATAAAATATTCTTGGTTGCTGATTAAAACTGACAACTCCTGGTAATTTTACCACTGTCCAATGTCAGTAATTCCCACAGCTGGTGGAATCAAAGTGACAAAAATCAACCAAGCGTTTCCAGGTTCCTGGACAGCCAAGCATGAGATCCACGTCTGCAGGGCTGTGGTTCCCCAGGGTGACTCTACCCAGCTCCTCGGGCCACCTCACTCCTGCATCGAGCCACATCCTGCACTGCTGGATGGCTCCAGCACTTCCCGGCCCTGTGCTCCATGTATGGCAATGAAACCCTAAGTCACCTCCCCAGGACCTGCCCTACCCTGCCAGCATCTCTGACACTGCTGGAAACCAGGTGGCCAGGCAGGTGAGGCCTCCCTCCTTTGTTGGTTGCCCAGATAAGAGTTTGGGGGTCCCATCACACGTTTCACAGCCTGGGCCTCTCCTGTCAGCCCACCCCAGCTGTCTCTGGAGGCTGCTGACTGAACCTGCTGATGTTAACGTGCCTGTCAAGAACAAACTGCACCACGTTACGTGCACACGCTGTGCCTGAACGCTGAAGATATGGTAAACACATAAATGCTCAGCTATTGGCTGCCTGCTTTGCTGAGTAAATAATTTAGCTAATTTCCTTATAACTATCTCTTTTTTTTTTTTTTTTTGGGGGGGGGGGTGGGTTGGGGAGGGGATGGGAATCAATCCTTTGCTTCTAGGCTAGTTTGCTTTCTCCAGCACTTCTCTGTTTGTAAACAAAACTGCTCAGGAAGATGCTAACAGAGTCACCTGGAAACCAACATCCATCAGTTCATACTGGTTACAGCCTGCACCATAATTTACTCACGTAACCAGATACAGACATCACTTTTTTCCACACAACTTATTTGACTGTTAACACTAATCAACTTCTGGAGTGTGTGCTGCTCAGAAACAAGATGGACTTGTTAAATAAAATTAGAGGAGTCACAAGTGAGGAAGGGCTGCAGGGTTCCCTCACACATTAAAATACACAGCTGATGCTGAAATGTAAATCAAGAGTATGAAGTGATATCTTAAGAACGGAAAGAAAAATTAATTCTTGCTTTCACTTCAGCCAATAAAATTGACTGGAGCCACAATTTAAAAGATTTGACAGATTGCCAACCAAGACACCCTGGAAAAATGAACTGCTGTACCATACCTCTACATAATTAGCACAAAAATGTTTTCCAATACATTGGCAAATTTCATGTCATTAATTGACAGAATATTTTTTTCCAAATCGTCTACACTGGCAACACTAAGAGGTGCTTATATAAACGCATCACATTTGACTACCAAGGACATAGCTAAAAGAAGAGAGAAAACAAGAAGGAATGAAAATCACATCAAAAAGTCAAACTGCATGAATAGATAACACTTTAAGTACAGACTCATTATAGGAGGACTATAGGCAACCATTTACCTAAGGTCCATATGCATAATGTCACATGCCACTACTCCCTTGTGTGATGAATTAATCCCCGCAGAAAAGCTCTGTGACAAGTCACATCACAAGAGTCATGAAATGGAGGTCACTGTACCAGCCAACAAATGACACATTAAAAAAAGGAAAGAAAAAAAAAAGCAGAAAATGTTCTTTTTACTTTCCACTTAACTATCAACATGAGGGATTTATTTTACTAATCCGTGGCTGGCAGTGTCAGGGCTACTTGGAGCTGCAGAGGCAGAGAGAAATATCCAATTTTCAACCCCCCTCTAGCTACATCAAGGTAAGAAAGAAGAGCACTTCTGTCACTTCTGAGCTGATTACGACAACACAGCCTACATTAGGCCAATACTATACAGGCTTCCTCCTGTAACTAGGACAGCCAATTAAGATGGCCAAGATAGTACTAAACATACCTTTCTGTGGCATGCTTGTTTGTAGTTTATTTTGCCTGTCCCATTACAAAGTTACATCCCTACGTGAGCAGCATGACAGGGAGGGCCTGCCCAAATCTGGGCATATTCAGACTGTTTAAGCATTAGGTCGCTGTTCTGGGGAAGTGTTCTTTCTTACAGAAACATGATAAGAATAAGGCAACAGTTTGACAGTACCTCAAAGTGTGAGGCAGAATACACAGATCCAGTTTGGCCTTTATCTATTTTCCTCTTCTTTTTCCTTAGGCAAGCAGATCTATAAAGCCTCTCATCTAATGCATTAGATTAATAAATGATAAAGCTACAAACAGCAATGCCCCAACCTTCCATGATGTGGGCTCAATTATTTTGCATTTAACAAGAATAAAGGAAAATGAAATTAATTTAATCTCTGTAATTGCCAAAATGAATTACACAATCTTGCCTATTATAACAGATAAAAACAATACATCTACATTTACCAAATCACTGTAAGAAACGTAATTTTTACTCTGAACAGTTTTGGTTTTTTTTTGTGTGTGTGATGTATTAATTACCATCCTTGGAAATGTATCTGCCAAATGCTGCAGCAGAAGTCATGGGGACTTTTGTCCAGAACTAGGCTCTGGATCAGAGCTACTTTTAAACTAAGCTCAATGACAGCATTTCAAAGGAAAGAAAAATTATGTTTAGGAATGTGCTTGATGAATATTCCTGATTAAAGCACTGTGGAACTACGGGTTTTCTTATGGCATGCTCTAATAGTCCGAACACTGGTCCACACACACTACTATAAGGAAAAGTAGCAATTATTTATTAAGAAGAAACTTTTACAGGCTGTGTAATTTGCTAGGATGCCACCCTCAAAACTGAGCAAGTTCCTCCCACCTCTCCCTTATTCTCCGGTCTCTTAAAACAATGTCGCTGGGTGACAGGGAGCAGCAGCATGGTGCAGGCACCAGTGCTCCTACACAGCCCTCATTCCTAAATCTGTGCCACTCTCCATGTCTCTTCCCAAATCCTGGATGTCTGACCTCCTCAAACCAGGGTCCTTAATTCACATTAATTCTCCCCACCATGGTACAATCCACAGGACTTCAGATCACCTTTCTCTGCATACCCTTTCTGCTTTGTGAGTTACTGCAGGTGAGTAACAAGGATGCTCAGCGTCATCCCGGGTAAGGTTTCTGCACAGCCCTGCCCCGTGTCCTTTCATACATGTCTTGAAATAGCCTGCCTGAAGCAACCTAGGACTTGCTTTGCCAATTTTGGCGGCCGTACCCTGGTGGTGGCTCACAGCCATGTGACAACAAGCATACCCAGGTCTTTCTCTCCTTCAGTCACTTCCAAATGATGAGCCTCTAATCCCTTTGGCTTCAGCTGTAAAATTCCCATTGACTGATAATGGATTTTCCACTGATGTAGAATCAGGCACGTTGACTACACCACTACGAATTAACAGAAGAGAGCTCTGTTAATCCTTTATAAGCAAGCTTAATCTTTTGGTTTACAGAAGAAGGAGTGAAAGCCTCCTTTTCTCCAGTATCAGGCAGAACGTGACTATTCCAGATTCTTTTTTCTTGTTTTATTTGATTGAAACCAGTATTGTTTTTGGAAGACACAAATTCAGATAACACCACAGATGCACACTTCTGCCAGGCAAAAATGGAAGTGTTTGAGCTATGACTCCTGTCTGAAGCTGAAAGCTGGAATCAGCACTCTGGGAGTTGTGTTTACTCCACAGAACGTGCTGTCATACTGAAACAGCAGACTGACAAAGCCTTTACAGTGTTCACTTTTCAATTAAACAAGACTAATATCTGAAACCTCACATTAAAATAGCTGTAAGATTTGTTAGGGTTCTCTTAATTATGTGATTTGAACATTTCCTGTACATTAGCACTAGTTAGGGCTATTAAACTGCAAGCAAATATTAGCACCATTAAAGACTGCTACAGACCTTGGCTAATAACTCTGAAGCAATCAAGTCATCAGAAAGATGAACTTATCTTACATTAAGACACTTTTTCCATTAAAACGAGATTTTGTTAGATCAAATCAAATACACTTTATTAGATCTGTGGGTAGCAGAAAGGCTTTCATTTTTCACAAGAAAGGAAATTCATCATTATGCTTCAACGTCTGGTAAACAGGAGTTCAATCATGCAAACCCTTACTCCACTGAGAAACCACTGCTCACAAAGCAAAGACTTGCTCCACTGCAGTCAACAGTCTGAGCAAGGATACTTAACAGCAGTAAAATCTTGAAAGATCAAGCCCAAATATCACAGTTATAATTGGTACTGCACATCAAATAGCCCTTAATTTGATGTCCTATCCTGCAGGGCACTAGATGCAAACATTTCATTGATTTGGTAATTCATCATAAGCACTGCTCCTATGATAGGATGAAAAGAAGTCTTAAATACAACAGCTAAGTGGTTCTTCTAAAACACTGAAATGCCACATTTCTCCACAGGACAATAAAATGTTTATCTGTTGTCATGCATTTCATTTCCCCTGTTTAGGTGGGTGACCTTTTGAAAGGAGCACTGGAGGCTGACGTACACCTTCATTAAAGCAGTGCCTCTTTCTTCCCCTGCGTCTACAAGAACAATGAGCGCAGGAGGGACGAGGTGAGCAATCCAAGGAGTAATGAAGAGATTTTGTTTCAGAGGGTTATCAATTATTTATGAGTAAATCCCCAGATGAACACATCCAAAGCTGAACAGTTTTTAATACGTTTCACTTCTGTACACATGACACAACGCAACCAGACACGGGCTAAATTGGATGTCTGACTATTCGTGGTGTCAAATGGTGAGCTGAATCTGGACATCAGTAAATCACTGATATGTTTTTAAAGTACAAGAATCTGCTAGATTTAAAGCTATTTCACAACATTCCTCCAACTCAAAGAAATCATTCTTTATATTGCCTCCTACTCATCAACATCTCAGCAAAGAAAAAGGTCATCCTGAACAATTTCTGTAATTATGCTAACATAGTTGTCTAAACAGTCTAATTTTCAAGATCTTATAAACGTATCACCCAGCTTTGAATGGAATTTTATTCCAGAGTTGAATGAAATGGAGCTGAATTTTTCCTGGTCAGAAAGAAAACACCAAGCTATGGTCTTTTTCTCCCAAACAGGGTTTATCATTTTCAAAACAAAGCATTTTCCTTTACATATTTTAAATTGCACTTTTTAAATTTTTGAAGATCCAAAGATTCATTTTGTGATACGGAATATACAAACATTGTGTGGTGGTCTTCCTCATGAAGCAAGGACAATGGAACCAAATGTTTATATTTGCCTAGCATGCTTTCCACAGTAAGCTGATAATCTATTTTAAAATGATGTGATTGAAAACAGTCATCCTGGAAGTCTAGAAATGAAAATCAAACCTTCTGTCACACCTTCAGATTGTTCTTGATCTGTTCTTTCAAAACCCCTTTCCCGCAAGTTCCAACCAACATGGTACTGCCAATGTCACCAACACTGCCACTGTCATACCTCAGTGGGTGTCACCATGGGTGTCAAGGTGGCCCTGAGGCCACCTTTAGTGAGCTATTGAGAGCAGCTCAGAGGAGAAGGACCTGGGGGTGTTGGTTGACAAGAAACTCAGCATGAGCTGGCAATGTGCACTTGCAGCCCAGAAAGCCAACTGCATCCTGGGCTGCATTAAAAGGAGCGTGGCCAGCAGAGTGAGGGAGGGGATTCTGCCCTTCTGCTCCACTCTCATGAGACCCCACCTCAAGTGCTGCGCTCAGCTCTGGGGACCCCAGCACAAGGAGGACATGGACCTATTACAGCAAATCCAGAGGAGGGCCATGAGGATGATCAGAGGGCTGGAGCACCTCTCCTGTGAAGACAGGCTGAGGGAGTTGGGGTTGTTCAGCCTCGAGAAGAGAAGGCTCTGGGGAGACTTTACAGTGGCCTTCCAGTACCTACAGGGGGCCTACAGGAAAGCTGGGGAGGGACTCTGTGTCAGGGAGTGCAGTGATAGGACAAGGGGGAGTGGCTTTAAACTAAAAGAGGGGGGACTTAGATATAAGGAAGAAATTCTTCACTCAGAGGGTGGTGAGGCACTGGCACAGGTTGCCTGGAGAAGCTGTGGATGCCCCATCCCTGGAATTGTCCAGGGCCAGGCTGGATGGGGCTTTGGGCAACCTGGTCTAGTGAGAGGTGTCCCTGCCCATGGCAGGGGGTTGGAATCAAAAGATCTTAAAGGTCCCTTCCAACCCATATGATACTGTGATTCAGCTACTTCATGAAGCGAGGCTTCAGGCACAGCCAGGACATGCCCTGCAGAACGAGCCTCCCCAGCACGTTAGCGTAACTCCAAGCCACCGCTTGCCACCTGCAGCTGCCTTGCAGGAGGCCGCGCAGACGCCATGTTGAGGGGACGGATGACAGTTGTTCCCTGAGGGGACATTGCCCTGTGGTGCAGCTGGGCGGCTGCTGAGGGGGAGACATGTAGGAACTCTGCTGGTTCCTCCAGCTAGCGAAGGGTCACCTGCAAACTGCCTTCCAAAGGGATGAGTCTGGGGACAGGCTCATCAAAAAACACATTTTAGAATAAGCATTTTCTGCCTTTTTCATAGAACTGCAGGAGAAGAGCTGGGTCTCCCACATGCTCTCTGCCCCCTCCCATTTAGGCCAGCACTCCCCTCAGCACCTCCACGACTCCAGGAATAAATTCTACTCCTGTCTTACCCTGGCTAGACTAAACTGCTCCAGTATCACAAAGAAAGCCACTTAGAAATCCATTTTAGATTTGTTTGCAGTACTTTAAGGGGTTTGTTATGTATTTGGATGAAAGGAGCACATTAAGTACATCTATATTTACCTCATTACAGTGTGGCTCTTTAAGTTAGATGAAAAGATTTACCCTGGCCAAGCTAGTTTGTTTATCGACATCAGCTAAGATATGTTTTCAAAGGCTCACCCTCATCATGTTTACATGAAAGCAGACAGATTTTTTAAAGAGTACCACATTCTGAGAACTGGAAAATGACAAAAACAAACAAACAAACAAACAAAAAACCACAACCTTTTGCGAGAACTACAAAATCAATGATCAGCACAGGAACAATTCCTACCATTTCCAATTACTTATAACAGAGGAAAAAACAAAAACAAACAAACAAAAAAAACCTTTCCCATCTGAACTATTCATTCTTACCCTGCAGACTTATCAACAGCCACAAACTGTAAGTGGATGATCAATCACCATGCACCTAGCTTAGATAATGGTGACTTGCATGCTTCTTTCCCTGGAACACCGAAAGTTAGAAGTTAACCACATCTGAAGCACAAGACTTTAAGCAAATGTAGTCTCCCAAGTATCTAAATTTTAAATCTGTATTTAAACAAGGACA
This sequence comes from Cygnus olor, assembly GCF_009769625.2. Taxonomy (NCBI): domain Eukaryota; kingdom Metazoa; phylum Chordata; class Aves; order Anseriformes; family Anatidae; genus Cygnus; species Cygnus olor. The sequence continues at coordinate 130,987,725 of NC_049170.1, forward strand.
ATTAAAGGTTTTTCACAGGTTGCACTGAAGAAGAGCTCTTGGTTACTGCCAGCAAAGCATTTGGAAACACAGCACAACCAATACACTACCCACTGACCAAGCCCAGCTGTACAAGTCCTGGTTATCTCCAACAGGACCCGAAACATGACTTTGTACTCACATGGCTTTAATATTGAAATTTTATCCTTGAGCTATGTAAATATTTAAATGGCATTTATGGACAGTATCTTTCCTCATGAGTTGATACTTTCCCACGGAAGACTTCCAGAGCAATTAACAATGCTGATCTTTATCCTCCACACTGACTGTTCATTCATCCTTTCTAAAACGAATACTGCTTACATACGACCCAAGAGGGCTGTAACAAGGCAGTATTTATCTGCCCTAATAATCTACCATCACTGTTTTAATTAAACCTTGGTTATACCACACACATGAAGTGAGGAAACGCCTCCTGTCATTCATTTTCACCTGACAACCTGGCTGCTTAGTGCCCTTTTGCAGAAACTCCCCCCCCACCTTCTCCCATGCACCCAGCATCCCCAAACTGCGGCGCTGAATCAGGCTCCTTCCCATAGAGGGGTATGTTGCTTGTCAGATTTGACTGATGCTGCTGGCTCCGGTGCCACAGTTTGCCCAAGTAACTGTGGAGACAGTGTTGTAAAATAAAATGCTTTCCCACTGAAGACAAGCAGGGTGAAACTACAGAGGGGTTTTCTGCTTCTGCCCTCGAATAAGTTGCTGAACAGCTGTGGGTTCCTGCTGACCCTGGTCCATGAGCAGTTTGCACAACACAGCGCTGCCTGCCCGGCACACAGGGCTTCCTCACCCAGGGACCAGGCAAGCAGTACGTGGCACGTGCCCTGAGAGACCTGCAGCGAAGCCCTGGAACACACCAATTCAGAGCATGAGAGATACGAGGGTGGAGATGGGGGAACAGCAACTAAGTGGGTCTCAACTCCCTTCAGTAAATTTGCACCTGAACCTTCAGACTTAAGCCTTCAGGCTTAAGCTTCCTGCCGCATGCAGCAGGTTTCTACAGGGCCTGCACAAGTCCTCACGAATATGCAGTGGATTCAAAGTCTAGAGTTTACTACCAGCAGTACTACAGAAATGAGTGTGTGCTGCTTGCCCTTTCCATGTTTTAGTCAGCATAAGCCATATCTGATGATACGAACGCTTACAAACGTGCGTTTTGCCTGAGGAAGAAGCCGTCCCAAACCTCCTCCCTCACCAGAACAGACGTTTGTGGCATTGTTATACACAATATACAGGCTGCAATGGATAGCACCAAGACAGCTCCTGTATCCTTGGATTGCAAACACCCCAATTTGCAAGGGGGTTATCCCAGCAGAGCCGCAGCTGGGCAGAGGGGTCCTGGGGCTGAGCTACCGGCACCGCAGCAAACTGCTCCCACCTGGATCACAACACCTGCTGGGTTCAAAACACCCGGAAGCAGTGGCATTGCTGCAGCATCATGCTGTTTTGAATGATTTATTGTTTCAATTAAACGTTAAACAACGTCTTCCAGTCTACTTGGTCCATTACTCTTATTCTTGCATCGTATTTTGCAGTTACAAATGATACAGCGCTGGAACTACTGTGAAAAAGCCCCTGCGTTTTCCACCTCTGTCCCCACTGGAAGGATAAGGACTATATGTGTCCTGTTCCAGCCACTGAACTCTCCAGCACTTCACCATCAGCATCAATGAGCTGATAAACGGATTTAACTCCTTTGTCTGTCAATGAAGTCAGCACTGCCCCAGGAAAGTGTTCGTTAACTAAATGCCACTGCACAGCCAGCAAGGAAAACTCAATGCATTTCTTGTGAATTCCTCAGCATAGTGCTTCTTAAAATATAAATTACTTCTAGATTATCAAGCATTTCTTATTTAGGATTGAAGTCCAGTTGCTGCTTTCTGATCAATATAACTTTAATAATAGGATAGGTTTAGAGAGTAAGTTATCTAGTAGCAGTAGTCATTTGCATACAATACATGATCTAAAGGCAGATTCAAGTGCCTGGCAATGAGGTTTTTGAGGAGTGCTGTGCCTTAAAATGCAATAGATTACCTCCTTTGTTCCTCATTAAGTGACATTTCATAAAAGGAACTTAATAAGAGATAGATGAGCTCGTCGAGTGTCACATCCCACAACCTTTACTCATATAAGCAACGTGCTGCCTTCAGATCAGCTTCTCATTCAAAAGTTGCAGATCCTCATTGCTGACCTGAATATTGATTTTATGTTAATAAAATTCTGTGTTGAAATACCGGTTAAAGATAGAACTGCTCTTGTACTTCAGGCCTGCAAGATGCCACGCATATTGTACTCGCTTTTTTTTTTTTTTTTTTTTTTTGACAAGAGCAAAAACCTCTCACCCCTTACATGAGATGCGCTACAGGCTGCAGAATTTGGCCCTTGTTAAATAAGCTCACAGCTGAATAAATCACTTTTCCAGTAAGGGGAGGCACTTTTGCTATAACGAAGCTGTACCCCTCACACACAGGAATGTTTATCAGGATAACATTTTTAAAGATGTAAAATCTGAAACCCTGCAGTTTCTGCTTCTGTATCATCTAAAGGAAACAAACACAATAACAAAGTACTTCCATTTACGTACTAGGTATCTTAAGCAGAGCTTGTTTTTGCAAATTCTCTTAATAGACGTGACTTCAATCATAATTTACCTGCAACACAGACTTTCAACAGGATGAAGTAAGACTTGCTTCTGGTTTCACACAGCACGCTTATTTTTTGAAGTTTCATTTAATAAAATGAGAACTCTGGATAAAAGTTAATCGAGCCTGTCTGGCAGGAAGGGGAAAAATCTCTTCTGCCAGAATTTTCTCTCTGCTCTCTCTCACTGTCACTTTCCCTGCGTTTGTTGCTTAATGGCTCCGTATTATTTCAAAGCCCGCTCCTTTTACAAACGCAATCAACTCAAGCATTCAGCACCACAGATGATATATGACTCTGCTTAAACCCAAATCTCGGCGGGGCAGATTAGAAAGAAAGGTTAAAGAGCTCTATCACTCAGAGCGTTATAGTTCAGGCACCTACGAATCACTGCGGCGCTCTCTTCAGCTAATTGGGGCCATTAGCGCATGGCACACCGGGGCAGCCCAACTTTCGGCAGCGAGCTCCTTTTGCCCCTAGCACCTCCAAAAGCGGCCCCAGCTTTACCCCGGTCGCCTCCTCCTGTGTTTCCAGAGTTCCCAAGCGGAGGAGCAGAGCCGGAGGGCTCTGTCAGCCGACCCAAAACCCAGCCGAACGAAGCCCGCAAGCGCCGCGCATCCCGGCGGCCGGGCACCCGCACAACGCCGTGCCCGCAGCCGCGGGGCCGCATCCTGCGGGAACTCGCCCCCAAATGGCCGCCGAGCCCGGACAGGGGAGGGGGGCGGCCTCCCCGAGCCCCCCGCGCCTCCCCGAGCCCCCCGCAGCCCCGACTCACCGGGAGGCGCCGGCCCCGCGGATGCCGCCTGCAGCCCGCGGAGCGCTGCCCGCAGGGGCCGGGCAGCGGCGACGGAGGAGGAGCAGCAGCAAGTTGCGGCGCGGTGCTCTCCCCTCCCTCCTCCTCCTCCTCCTCCTCCTCCTCCTCCGCCCGCCGGGAGGGTCGGGGGGGGCCGGAGCGCGGCCCGCGGAGAGTGCGCATGTCCCCGCGGTGGGCAGCCTGGAAGGGAAGGAGAGGAGGAATTTTATTCTTCTTATTATTTATGATTATAATTTTTTTATTTTTTATTATGACGATGATTATTTTGCTTTTCCGCTCCGCGAGCGTGGCTGGTAAGGACAGGTGTTAGGACAAAAAGGACCTCCGGGTAGGTCATGGGCGGGGGTTTTAGTGTTGGAAGCAGGTATCGAAGTGGAAGGGGTCGCCGCGTTTTTCACCGTGCAGAGAAGTGCAAGGACCGAGTGCAGGGCGCTCTGAGAGCAACGGCAGGAAAGGCTGCAGAGGCAGAATGCTTTAACTTAGATCTCGGGGGAATTTTTAGGGAAATTGCACAATTACTATACGTTTCCACCCACATGCGGGACTGACCTAACACCCAGCGAGTTTCTTACTTCCCGAGAACAAGTTCAAATCCCCTATTCCATTCTGCAGTAATGTGTATCTGACATGCGGCTGGCTCAAGGTCTGAGCCTGCATCCGCATTTGATGCTTGCCAAACAAGGACTTACCTGTGAAGGAAGGTGGTTTCTGTTTGGTGGGTTTGGTTTGCTCTTTTTGTAAAAACAAACAAACAAACAAACAAAACCCCAACAATATAAATACAGCATGGCCATCAGCCTCTAAATTGCTTTTTTTTCTTTTTTTTTTTTTCCTGAGCCTCCTTTATGCTCTTTGTCCAACAACTCCTGTCCTCACAAGACAACATCATCCATGCTTGAAGAGCACAGCCCAGTTTATCCATGTGGCCCCCGCCACAAAATGCATACTATTCTGTCACATAGTCTGTCAGCTCATGTAACATCCAGCTGGTTATTGTCATTTTATCAATCTGGTGTTGTTTTTCTTCTCTGTTCCTCACATGCCACTGTACTACCCAACACGTTGTAGCTGACCTAATGATGGTTTTCTTCGACGTTGTTGCCTGATTTCCGTTGCCTGTCCTTTTCGCACAGAGTTCCCATCAAATCTGTTGGTAACAAGCACGCTTTGTGACACCCCTCACATCTGCATCCACTTCCCACGCGGCGACTCTGCGATGAACCCAGCTATCAGAATGACTTTAACTCTTTCCTAGCCAATTGTGTTGGTTTCTTGTCATCCTAGTCAATGAAAATTTGCACATCTGGAGTCAGCCACTTCATCAAATTCATTTTTCTACCTCTGTCCTCCCTCATTCTGCACCAGTGGTTCCCCAACTCTACACAAGGATCATGGATGTCCCATAAAGTCCTGGTAGGTCATCATTGACACTTAGTGCCTTCACAGTGTTTTCAGTTTAAAGTGTGAAATCACACTGTGATTTGTAGGAAATGTTGGAGACTAGTGTATAGGTCCAGAAAGACTGGGAACCAATGTTCTAGCAGCTGCCCCCCTTCAGCTGCATCTTTTGGCCCAGTTTGATGTCATCAGCAGAAAGCAATTTCCCTCAAGCATTCACAAGGGATACACAAAACATGCCGGTACACTGAAACCAGTAGAAACATTACAACTCTCTTAACCTGATGTTGATATTGCCAGTCCTTCAGATACTTCTTTTGTTTAAATTTAATTAGTTCCTTCTAAAATATAAGCTAACCTTTATAAGCTAAACATAAGCTAAATCAAAACCATATACTAGCTGTTGGACAAGAGTCACTACATACAGTATAAAAAAGGGTATTACCATAATAATTTTTATTCTCGTCTTAACCTATGCTCCTGTTCTCCTGTTCAAATACAAACAAAGCTGACGATGGTTCCTAAGGAAGATAGGATAGGATAGGATAGGATAGGATAGGATAGCTCAGTTGGAAGGGACCTACAAACATCATCAAGTCCAAGGGCAGCTCTCCTTTGCCTCTGCTTTTCTTCTCGCCCACCTCCTCTCTCCCCTTTGTCCTTCAAATCCAAATTTGGTTTAATTTATCTTTCCCTGTATTTAGGAATAAAACAGTTATTATATGCTTCTCTTTCAAACAATAATCGAGGAAAGTGGAGTTTGCTCATTAACTAACCTTTATTTGCAACCCTATTCAGCACACAGGAAAAGATCAGCAAGGAAAGGAGAGATGCAGAGAATGAAGGAAAGGAGGTAACCTGTGGTCTCTTGACAAATGGGAAAGACCAGCCATGGAGTCAAAACAGAATGAGTGTCCCCATGTGTGTGAAGGCAATGGATGGCTGGCAGAGATGGCGGAAAAGGGACTGCACAGGCAAGAGGAAAAGATGGAGTCCTTCAAAAAGGCTGGCAAAAATCAAGCACTCTTAGACACGATTAATTCTACACTCCGCAAGAGTGAAACTATTCCCTCTTGTCATTTCTGTGACAGGCTTTCCCAAAGGCCCCGATCACTGTTAGAGCTCCATTATGTGAGGCCTTGTGCTGATACATAAATGACGTGGTCCCCACCACAAGGGCCTTACAGTTTAGCTTAAGCCAAAATGCAACAAAGGAATGTAAAAAATAGCATAAGGGAGCAGGAGAGGAAGGGCAGCTGAAAGCTTGCATTGCAACCTATGTTACACTACTTCACAATTATATCTGAATAATATGTGAGTAATGTACATGCATATCAGTGACCCACTCTTCTCAATCACTTCTGTTGATTTTTTGCACATTAAAAATACCAGAAAAATCAAGTACCCGATTTAACCTTTAGCCCAAAAGGCTGCTGTTGGTAGTAGTCAGCTGTGAAGGGCTGCAAGTTAACACAATAAGCAAAGGCATGGGAGTTGAAGGAGGTCACAGCCCTTGGCTTGTAACATTTTGACAGAGAGCAGCAGCAAGGTGCAGCTGGACGTGCGCTGCCTTCACCACCTTCCCGGGCTGGAGCAGCCCGTTCAGTCCCTTGCTCAGCTCTCCACTGCCCCATGTTGTGCCAGTGCAACTCTTTGTAAGTGAGATGAATGGAGAAGTTATTTCCAGCCGGATCAGTTCAGTTTCAGTTTCATGGGATGGAGCACACTAAGCCAGCAGTGCACCTCTGCCAGGACAAGGAGGCCCTGTTCCCAGCCATACAATCCCATAATTTCTCTTTTTTCGGCTCTGATGTCTGAATTCCTTCACTTAATGCCGTTCACTAACCGAGTGGAAACGTGACCCAGGAAGAAACAGGTGCACAGTTTTCTGCTGGGTCTGTGCATTGAATCAGCTCACAGGCAAGTCAAACAAGCTCCAGAGCCACTGCAACCGAGGTCAGGTCTCTGTGGCTGGGAGGAGGTCTGGCTTAGAGGAGAAGGAAAAGGAGAAGGAACAAAACTTTCCCACTATGGCAAGAGCAAGCCTTCAGATGTGCTTAGGTGCTCATAAGTGCAGCATTAGAGGGCAATTTACATGTTAACCCAAAAATGTGCAAACTCTGCCAGAGCAGGCAGCTCTGCAGTTGGCTGCAGTCCCTAAATTAATTCCTATTTTATGTAATATATAGCATGGTCTTAATTCCACATCTCTTATTCATGTAGAAATACTCATTAAAGGAGTTTTAATAAGTAATTGGGGAAAACTCTGAGTTCTCAGCCTGCAGGGTTCTGTGGTTTGGGGAAAGTGAAGATCTTTTGAAGATGCATTGAGATATCCCCTAATTACGATTTGTATATAGTATAAGCAAACCTATTATAACAAGGATGCAACACCAAACTACACAAATGTAAATTTCCTCTGGGTGACTAATAAAGAGAAGTGCTGTTAAAATGAGCCCTTCTAGTATCCCTCACCCAAGCCACTTTGTGTGATATAGCATGAACTATATGCTTTGAGACCGGGGAGAGGCTCATCCTCCACACTCTCCTTCCACATTGACAAACATGTTGAATGGGCTGATGCGTGTTTTTTTCTTCATCCCCATCCTGCCTCACTTCCAGCCTCTCATCCACCCACTCCATCTAACATGGACTTTGTCATTACTTAACAGAGCGTATTACGTGATTGCCCTGACCTGCCCCCAAAGATAAAAACTACCCCTCTGTCTGTACATTGCTGGCTTGGTTTTCAAAAGGTCTGAGCAGTTCTAGTTCTTTAAGGGGCAAAAGGACCTGAGGATACAAGCACCTCTGGAAACCAAGACACTGTGGATAGGAAGAGGACTCTAAAGAGGTATGGGGGTTGGTAGGAAAGCATTGCTTCCATTCAAGGAGCACATCAGTAAGAAACTGCCACTGGCAAGAGGACATTAAATAATCTAATAGAAGTTTCTTACAGTCCAAAAAACCCTGTGAGAGCCTGAGTGACTACTGCATCTCTGAAATCAATGACAAATCACATTATGGCTGAGGCGTGTAAAATAGCTCTGTCAGAGAAACGGCCCCTGGCGTGGCCGATTTATCTGAGACAATCATTGTTAGTTCTGCACCCTGGTTAATGCTGGGTCCTTGTGGGCAAGCGAGCAATTTTCTTACAAAAGCACTGGGCCAAGGTTTTCTCCAAAGGAGAGGAATTCATTAAACTGACAAAGTAATTCCTCATGACGCCAGCAATGGGGAAGCCCACTTCCACATGCAGTTTGCTTCTCTTCAGTGGTTACACAAGGAGAAGAACAAAGTAGCTGCTGTCTCTGCCCCATAGCACCTGGACCCGAGATCAGACTTAGCAAACGATCAGCCTTCCCACTGCAGGTGAGCTCTGAAAGCCTGGCTGTGAATATGGACCCACTTTGCTGAGCTTTGAGTGCCTCGCTGCCCTGACTCCACTGTAATTACTCTTCAGCAGCACAACTACAAGAGATCAGAGCGAGGTCCACTGCACATATGCCCAGCAGTTTTCCACAAACAGGTTTCCACCCAGGAATCCTATTGTCATGAGTCATTAGAGTTTTGGGCTCATCAATTCTGGTGACACAATCCAGCAGTTTATTTTCAGAGGGAGTGAGCAGGTGTCCGTGACAGTATTTCAGCTGACAGTGCTTTGGTATTGCTACTCAGGAGCAATTTGTTACTCTTCTTATCCTGACTCATTACTGGAAAATATTGTTGGTTTTATGGCTTTATTTTTTAGCATTAGGGATAGCCTGTCTGGGACAAAAGAAAATGTTTGCTCCCTTAACCTGACTTCTGTGTATCAGACATTCAGTATGATGATAGAGGACTGGAAAAGTTACATTCATGATACATCTCCAACATCAATTGTAGATGATGGTTGGGAAAGAGAACAAAACTAACAAATTAAAACTAATGGCTGTAACTGACTGAGAAAATATTTTGGTTTAGAAAATTTCATCAATACCCTTTTTTTTTCCACAAGTATTAGTAATCTGTATATAAATTATTCAGTCAGAAAATTCATTGTTAATATTAAAAATGGCAATCTATATATACAAACTACACAAACTACTTTCCTTTTTTTTTAATACCTACCTTAAATAAAATCTTGAAGACCGCTGTAATATAATGCTTCATGAATATTTTTTAAACTACCACTCAAGAACACTCATAGCGTTCATTTTCTAGGAGAAGCAGTATAGCAAGTGAGCTTGACCAAACTCCATCTGAATCTAATTACTAGGAAGGCAGGCAGACTTCTAATGGCAGTTACAAGCATCATGCTTGAATCTACAAATTGCTTAGTCTATCTGAGCTCCCTGTCTCTGTACTGAAAATGTGATAACTACACAATTGCAGTTTGCTGCAGCAAAGTTCAAGACATATTGCTGGCTTTTGAGAATCAAGGAGCAATATGAACAAAGTTGCACTGCATCATGTGTAAAGACGCTGAAGTAACCACTAAAAACACACTGAAAAAAGAAACATCAAGAAATCCAAGCCATTACCATAGCAGAGTCCATTAAAAATGTCTAGCCAGAATGAAGAGAGAGCATTTGGAAACAAATCAAAACCTGCCTGAGGAATTGAGTAAAAAAAGATTTTCTGAATTCACTAGTGCACATTTCAATTAATAGCCCACCTGCCAAGTGTAATGAACCTGAACACATTGTGGCCATTAATGCTCAAAAGTAGTTTTTTTTGGCCAAACAAAAAAAAAAAAAGAGAGAGAGAGAAAGATTATTGAAAGGAAAAATAGTACTATTGCCATTCTGTCACACATTTAGGTAAAAGGTTGAATCTTGTGAAGGCTAGAAAAATTTCTTTGCCTTAGGCTAAGAGTGATTAATTATTACTCACAAAACACCAGAAAAATGCAGAGAGCAGGAAAGCTCTGCCTGGAAAGTGCTAAAGTCATGGTCCAGGGAAGCAGCTGTGGTGATGCAGGAGGTGAATTACATTTCTCAAGGTGCAAATTATCCTGTGCTAGGATCAGCGTATAGCGGATGAGACACTGCTGCCCATTCCCACCCCCAGCAGAAATACAGGTCCTGCCTCCCCAGCCTTGGGTGGATTTGTGGTCTGGGTGAGGGTCTCCAGCCTAGCAGGGCTCGGGTCCAGGAGTGGAAGGAGCTGGGCTGAATGCTCAGTTTGAATGACAAATGCTCCACCTTGTGAATTCTTTTCACAGCTGGCTGCATTGAGGAAGAGGTTTGAAGGATTACAGCCTAAAGCAGTTGACCTTTCTAACCTCCTTCACCAGCAAGCTGGAGGTCAAATTAAAGGATCAGAGTAAAAGGGCATGCTAAATGCAGCAGCTGAAGGATGGGGTTGTGGCTTTCTGTGCAGTGAGAAGTGCTATCATGAGGGTTACAGGTGGCACAAATGACCGCAGGGCCCCAGCATCTTCAAAGGAGCAGCCCACGGGTGGGTAGGTGACCCCATCCTGATGTACCTGGAGGTCCAGCCCCCCTATGGACTTCTAACTTTTACTCCTGTAATAGTTTTTGTTTCAGGCTTCTACCATGGTGTTTGGGTTGTCACACAATCAGAAGAGAAGCCTGGAAGACCTGAAAGCAAATTAATAAATCTATTTTCAACCTTGAAAATGATTTATATGGCTATGTATATCTCCCCTCTCTGTTGGTATCTTGCAAGTAAGAAAAAAGGATTTTACAAATAACCTTGAAGTTCGGTTTTAATACAGCCATCATAATTAATTAAAACTGCAGAAATTAATTTTGAGCTAAATGTGTACTTCAGGTGCCCCAAGACAGGGATGTGTTTAAAATGAGGGGCAAACAAAATCCATTACACAGAGAAAAATTACAGACAGAATAAAATTAAAACAAGACATTATCTGAAATGCAAAAATGTAATATGTGTGTTTTAAAATAAGTTAGATGAAAGATTTTTCCACTTTCTTTTCCCACCTTTTCAAATCTTATGGAAAGAAAAATGCCTCAGGCAAACTCAGGAAATATTTCCTTTTTGATAAAAAGGCCTTTCTGTTTCAAAGGATATCTCCTTAGTTATATAGCTACACCTATTTCAAATTCAGAGGGAATCAAGCTTTTGATTTAGTACAGTGTTAATGTTAGGAAAGACATTTAATCCTCAATTTTCTGAAGACTCTTTAAACTCCTGGCAGCCACTACCCTATATCACTCTGCAACATTCACTCACAGAAGTCTGTTCCTTTTTCTGTTCCTTTTTTTTTTTCTTTTTTTTAACAAGACAAGTATAAAAGAAAACAAGCCAAATTAATGTCTTCATTGGAAGCACTAGCTCACTTCCAAGGGACCTGTTACAGGGGTCAGTTGTCCCGCTGGACACAAACCTTCTGTTTCCTGGGATACAAACTCTTTTTTGACATTTTCAGATGCTTTTCTTCCAGTTGTTATAAACTTTAGGCTGCCTAGTTGGCTCCTGCTTTTGCAATCTTGATGCCTCCACTTGAGTTGTCCCCTTTGGCACTTCTGCAGTATGTCAGGTGGGTTTTTCAGCACCAGTGAGAGCTGGTCTCCCTGTCTCCAATGTACGTGGCAGGGTAGTAGAGGGCTGCTCATAAAACCAGGTGAACTGGTTAGCATCTGCTGTGGTTGTTCATTTGTTTCATCTGCCTAGCACCACTCCTCTGGTGGACACACTCCGTCAGCCTGCACTGTGCTGTGCACATCACTTTTTGAACTATCATAATGTTTATATTAGTTATCCTCCAGCATTTCTTAAAAAAACACAGACTATTTTAAATATTGCTATCATTTCCTTGACCTGGTGACCAGTTCTGAAAGAAACTATATGCAATATTGTTCTGAAGAAAAAAGTTCTGAAGAAACAATTTGCAATATACCACATATCCTTCAGCAGAACAGTTAATTTGCTGACTTTGTCCTTTTTTCTTTCACCGGTTCCTTTTTCTTGACTTCCCCTCTGGCTATACAGTATAACCCCACCACAGAAATACCAGTGTAATTACTGGGCAAGACAAATCAATGTGGATTTCGAGATGCCTGGGAGTGATGTACATGCCCTCTTTTCTAGGGCAGCCTTGTACAGCCGGGGCTGGAAAGCAGAAACATGCTCTCTAATAACCCCACCAGATCCTCAAAAGGGCTAAAGCAGTGCAGCAGATCGTTTTACCATTGTAGTGCTAGTGATACAGCAGATAGAGCATCAGCCAGAGCTCCTGCTATAAAATAACATACTTCAGGAGTTTGTAATGTCACTACCAAAATTGTTGTTCCACTTTACACTGAGGCTGATACTGTCAAATCAGAAGCAAATCTTTAAAGAACCTAAGATAATAACCTGGTAGGTTTTAATTTATGAGAAGTCTTACTTGTGTTTAAGATAGTGATTAAGGATTTGCTCCCTGTAAGCTCAAGCTTTTCTGTCTGCTGTTATCACATGTGGCCATCCTTTCATCTTTTTTTTCAGGATGCCAATGTTGTGTGTCCATACCACACTGGGCAGCTTTAATTTACCATGTGTCCCACTCCAGATATACGAGTGCAAACAGCAGCAGAAGGAGCAGGACACACCAGTCCTGGGCTCTCACCACCTCGCTCCCAGGCTGGTCAATATTCCTACAGGGATTTTATGCAGACAGTGCTAGTGGTGTGTGAGGACTGTGGAGAAAGCTGGTGTTATCTCAGCATCAGGAATTACTGAGATAGACAGTGCTGGGTAGTGTGCAGCTGGCAATTCTACATAAACATAAGCCTGTTTTTAGTAACGCTACTATTTTGCTTGAATTAAAAATAAGGGTGAAATAAAAGCTAGAAAATCTACTGGTAACTTTCTTACAAAAAAGAGAAGAGCAGAAGAACAAAGGCATCAAAGATGATGAGATCTCTGGGGACAGAGCCTGCCCTTGGAGACAAATTCCTGAAGGGCATTTTAGTAGGGGCTCGCTGTTTGTGTGCTCCTGTTACAGAAACGAGAATTGTTTTCCCAATGGTAAGATTCCAAATTCAGCTGTGTGACTTACCTTTGTATTATTTGCTGTTTCAGAAAGATGCTCTGTTCCAGCAAAACATCACAATTTTATGGTGCTGAAATGCCAGAAGGATTTGGAGTGACTTTCACCAAGCCACCTGAAAAGTAGGTCAGTGGCTATACATTTTAAAGGAACTGCAGTACTACAACAGAAACTGAGTTAATCCTGATGTATATGATGAATGTACCCCCTAACACCCTAACCTCACTGCAGGGGAGAGTCTGAACATAAATCTATCTTCACTAATCTTTTCGCAGCTGATTATTTCCAAAGGGAAAGGCCTCATGGCATTTTCTTTTTCATTAAATACCATGGAGAAAAATTGGTTGAGTTTGTTTGTTCAAACAGAGACATCTAAATCCAGACTTAGCCTGTAAACTCTCAGGAAGGGAGAGTAAGATTTCATGGAAACAGAAGGATACATATTAAAACTTAGTTTGAATTCATTTAATTCTGGAATTACTCTTCACAATGTAAATCTGCAATTAGCTACATTCACATGAAAGACAGACCTCTCGCAGTGATGGTTCAGCTAATGTGTAGGTTTAGGTCTCTGCAGCTCCATGCAGTCGCCATTAAAACCCTGCAGGAAAGCCCTGGCGTATTCTAACTTACTGAGTTTCCCCAGAACAGCTCTTCCCTGCTGTATTTCATTTCAGCCTTGGTTTGTTGCTTTTAAATAGCTATTTTTAAAATTCTGAAATCTCCTTTTAGCTGGCAGGCAGAAAACGTAGGCAGCAGACAGAAGGATGTGTAGGGAAAAGGAGGAAAGGAGGTAAAGCAAATCTGAAGTACGTTAGAACAAATTTGAACATCACTTTTAAAAACAGTATTAAAACACTTCTGTACAGAGCAGACACCAGGGGACAGAGCAGGCATAAACACGCTAAATAAACTTACACATATTGCATGGAGGAGCTCTCAGAACAATTCCTATTGGAGTATAAACCCTTGGATTAACATGATAAAAAAAAAAAGACAAATTATCTTTCAGTAAAGAAAAATAAAAATAGAAACATCTGAGTGACTGTGGCTTGCCTAAGATGGGGACTGATGGGGAGATCAGGGATTGTGCAAAGGATTTAGGTGGCCTCCTGGGTGATGGGTGACCATGAGCTCCCTGTGGGACATGTGGGGTCAGAGGACTGATGGGAGGCTTGGAGAAGCAGGAAATCCCCAAGAAGAAATATTGCAGTGTCAGACCCATTACTTGAATAGCATCCAGATTTGGAGGCTGCACTTCAGAAAGGCTATGGAAAATGTAAGCAGCAACCAATGCTGCTACTGGTGCTGGTTGGGCAATCATCAGAACAGGCAGGGGAGAGGGCAGCGATGGTCTGATGGCCCTCAAGACATTTTGTCCTGATGAGGAGGGGACTGTGCTGGTGAGGAGCAGCTTCAGTGCAAATCAGGAGACTCTGCTATGAAGTAGAGGCACAAGCATGAGGACAAAAGCTGTTCTCCAAGGTTTTTCTTTTGGTGAGAAAGATAAAAACATCTGCAGAAAAATCTAATTAGCCTGTAAATGAGGAGATTCTGAAGTGGTCTGTCACAGTCTGTAAATGACACGGTTCTGAAAACAAAGTCCCAAAGATTCAGTGGGATGAAGCTGGGGCTGGGTAAGTTCAAGCTAAAAATAAAATCTAGATCTCAACCAGTGCAACAGCTTATGAGAGGATGTGGTTAGCTTCTCTCTTGCATTAAATCTTTGAACCAGTATTGTAATTCCTCTAAAAATGCTCTCATTCAGTCAACAGATAGGCGTTCAACGGGCATTCCCAGGGTAAAGGGTAAAATTGGAGGGAGTTATGCAGACGCCTGCAATGATGCACCCTGGATTTAAAATCTGTGACTCTACAATAACCACCCTTGAGCAATATGTGATTAGAAGGGTTGAAAGTGTGCTAATTAATACAGAAAAGTTAATCAAAGTGGGCTGGTAAATCAGACAACCATAAAGGACAAAACATAGAAACAAGTTAATTTTCAGTGCTAGGAAAATAGGTAGGAAAAAGAAAGTGCTTCCAGAAAGCAAAATTTCTCCTTCAGAACAGCCTTGTGTAGAATGATTAATTCATTGTAAGCTTTTTGTGGTTAATGCATTTTTAAATGTCCCTCACTTGTGCACAGGTGCATCAGGGACAAAAGGTCCACATAGCACAGGACTGTGAAGGAATAGACTCGCCACGAGGCTGTGTATTTTGAGCACAAAGGGTTTCACACTGAGAGCAGAGACAGGACTTGGGTCCTCCTCCTGTGCAGAAAGATGATTTCTCTGAACGGTGGATGTCTGCTTCCGTGAGACACAGCTGAGCAGCTCCAGCTTTGCCCAGCTGAGAAAGGCTACAGACGAACTTGCTGTAGGAAAGTAAACCTCAGCATCATGAAGATGCTTGTGAAATCCTTTTGGGATTTCACCCCCAGTGTCTTAACACGTCTGGTTAATTGTCAAGTGCCAAGTCTACATTCATCAATTAAATGAGAATCATTACAAACTGTCTCACCCATTGTCACAGAGGCAAAGGTTCCTTTCAACTCTAATAAATTAAATTAAATTGGCTCAAACCCTGCAACCACAGACAGATTGGCTTTGTGTTGAGAGGCATTACTTTGATTGACACCTGTCTGGCTGACCGGGAATGGTTACCGGAATGAATGGCATCAGACAAAGGGGTTTTGTGTGTTACAGGGGGGATTTTGCATGTACAGTCACACCATCAGCTGTCAGATGCAGAGCCTGGGAGAAGCAGCAACCAGTCACACGGCATTACCGGCTTTAGGTTAGAATAGAGGAGTCTGCTCCCAGATACATATGCAGCTAGATGTGTGTAAATATTATTGCTGTTGTTGTTTCATTCATCTCTATTTGAGGTATTAGGCAGGAATAAATACATATCTGCATATAACTGCAACTCATTAAGAAAGTGTATCTCACATACCAGATTTTCTCCACATTTCTTCCCAGTTAGCAGACATCCCAGTCAGTGACCTCAAAAAACTACAGTTTGCCTTTGTTGCCAGGAAGCTGATCTAGCTGATCTTTACCTTGTCTGTGTGTTTTTAAAAGCATGGGCTTTTTTTCTTTTCACTGTAACAGTTGTCTGCTCACCAGTACAGACGTGACACCCAAACTTCCCATTTTTTAATGGTTTCATCAGATCTCTGTGTGCAAATGCAAGCCATTGCATGCTATCACTGGTAATTCACTTTGGCTAAACCTTGTCTACATTGAATATATTCTGAGCAACTGCTGCAAACTTGCGTTCAGTATGAGGAAGCTGTATTGCCACACTGACTGTCACAGTCAGAAAGAAAGCAGGCACTTGAATGTGAAATAAGTGTTTGGCTCACAGTGGCTCAGGATAGGCACCCACAGTTTTGCTTCACAGCCGGTGTAAATTGAGGTGGTTTTCCTCCCACCTGAGGATCTGGCACATGGGGTTTCTGAGAAGAATGGGAAAAGCTTGGAAGATGATGTACCGATATTTTTTTTAATTTACTGATCTATTTTAGAGGTGCCCTTTTCTAACACGTTGCGTATTTGAATTACACAGCTGCAGCTCCTTCAAAATGCGGTTAAACAGGCTGCAATTTTGCAAACATTTAAAATTGAGAATAAATAGCAAGGGAACTAAATAGCTATGTTTATATGCAAATCAATATCCTAGCTGTACAAGAAAGGCTTAATATTCTGACTTGCTCTTATGAATTTAGGTACAAAAGAATTTAAAGTGGTAATACCAAAAATGGATTGCTGAGGAGGAATATAACAATAATTTCTTCATGCAAATGTAACTGATTGTCAGCTAAATACATTTGGTTCTGAGACTTCTGGGCTAGGTCTTGTTGGATGCCTCCTTTTGAGAAACGTTCAGTTGAGTTTAATTGCAGCATTATTTTCTGATCTCTGTTACTCGAATCCTCAGTCTAGAAGGAGCAGCGTCGCCTCTGTCTTCCTTCCTCTTGGTGCTTTTGGTATGATTCGCACAGCAGAAACACAGGTGGGTGTAACCACAAACAAACTTATCCAGTGAGGCAATGGAAGTAGTGTCTGCACAGGCACTTTCATCGAGGTTGGTGGCAGGCGGAGGGTGACAGCTGATAATCTTGCACTTCAGAACATGGTGCTTGTGGTTTTTCTCAGCACTCAGAAGATAAGGGCTCTTTCTAATCCATTTTCCTTTCTCCTCTCAGTCATTTGAGCACAGCAGATTCTTGTCATTTGCTGCTGACTTGTCCATGTGCTATAGGCTGTTTATATTAGCCAGTCACATACAACAGTGAAGTGATTTGTATAGCAAAGCAGTTGGTGATGAAGATCCAGCATCTGTACCCTCTGAGGAAGCTGTAGTTTTACAAGGTTTGCAATACAATTATGTAATGGCATCAGAAGTTTGCATCTTTCAGGGAGTGTTTCTGGACCGGTTCTAATCTGGTCCTACGGTTTGAATGCCTGTTTCTGTTTGAAGTATATCAGGTTTCTCCTGTTTTTGTTACATCCAAAAGGGCTTCATCTCTTGCCCTCCAAGACCACTCCATGATGAAAATGAAACCATGGCTGGTAGAGTATGATCAGGAGACTCACTTCAAAAGCAGAGTTGTGATCTGAACTGAAATGCTAATGTAGACATGTAGACACCGTCATTTCTGAAATGCAGATCTTGCTAGTAGAACTGTGGGGAGGGTTGTTTCTAAAAGACTGAAAAAAGTTTTAGTCTAAAAAGTTTAGTTTGGGTCTAAAAAAAATAAAGTTATGGAGATGAAGAAGGTACAATAGTTGATCTATGAATGAAAATGAAGAGGTAAATCTAGCAAGTGTAATACCAAAATCCACAGTTCTTTCTCACAGGATGGGCCTTCCCAGGAACCAGGCTCCCTCTTGCTTATAAAAGGAGAGCAGCCAAAAAGCAGTTCCTGCTTTTTCTAGAATTGGGATATAATCCAGCGAGCCAACAGTAACTAAACTGCAGTACCAAAACCTTCTTGCAGCGATGGAAGCAGAAGAACGCTGTGATCCCAGCCTGGGCCTGGGTCTGTAAGATACTGTCACTCCATGAGGTGTGCTTAAAGCCCTCTGCTGCCGCTGCTCGTTGTTTATAGGGAATTCAAGCTGATGGCACTGCTTGGCCTCTGGGGGAGATTACACTAGAGGTCAAAAAAGTGAATTCATCGAACCTCTTCTAAAGAACAGAATCAGTGGACGCACCAAAAATCTAAAATGTTAACAGTAAACTCTGCTTTTGGGAAGGTCTCCGAGATGTACCAGAGTGTGATGAGTCAACAAATGTGAACAGCTCATACTGTTGACATATTCTACATAGACTTTAATAAGCTATTTAAATGACTGTTTCACCAGAAGCTCCTAAAACCAAATCTATTATGGTATCTAAAAGGTTGGTTCTCATCTGGATAAATTCCTGTTTCAAAGTTAACAAATGAAGGGTATGAACGAAAGGTCTTTTTTCACATAAGGGAAGGTCACCCCAGGGAGACAGAGCCCTGAAAAGAACCCACGAGAGCTTGTTCTGTTCAACATATTCATAACTGAACTGAGGGCAAGGTAGCACTGTGAGATGAACCTAAGTTATTCATGTAGGAAAAGAAAAGGCCAAGTCTGAATAGATACAGACAGATTCATGAAACTGAGTGAGCCAGGTAACAAACCAGAAGATGAAATTCAATGTAGGTAAATGCAAAGTGATGAACATGGGAAAAAACAGCTCTGACTTTATATATGCAATGATGGCTTCTGACTGAGTTGAACCACAAAGGAATGAGATTTTAAAATAAATAATTCTCTGAAAATATCAGCTCAACACAGAGTACTGATAAAAAACAAGTTTAATGCTAGACATTGCACAGGGAAAGGAATAAAGAACAAGTCAGAAATTATTAGTACACGGAATATTAATTCACAGTTTGAATGCTGTATGCAGTTTTGATCTCCCTATCCCAATAAGTAGAAGGTAGAACTGAAATAGGTGTACAGAGGGAGAAAAGGAAGATAAAGAAAAGAAAGAAAGAAACATCTGAGGGGAAACAGTGGAATCTACAGATTCAAGAGTTACACAGAAAAAGTGAATAGAGAATGATTGTTCTCTGTCTCTCTGAATATAAGAAGTAAGAGGCAAAAAATGCAACTAACAGGCAGCAAATTTAAGGCTAATGGGATGAAATATTTTTCACGCAGGGTCCAGTTTAAGCTATGAAATGCCTTGCCACAGGGTACGTTGGATGCTAAAAATTTCCATGGATTAAAAAAGCAACTCAGATAAACTAATGGAAGAATAATCTATTGAGTGCTATTAAATACATGCTACATATTAAGTACCTACCATTGAGTGCATTTAATAGGCTATTAAATACCACCTCCAGCTAAGGAAGTCCCTGAGCCACAACTCACTGGAAGCTGGGAGAGACTATCAGAGAAATAGCACTACGTGCTTGTCCTTTTCTCATGCCCTTCCTTTGGCATTTGCTACTGGTCTCAGCTAGAGAGAAGAAATTGGGTTAGATGGATAGACCTTTGATCTGACTCAGCTTGGTTACTCTTAGGTCCTGAGTGATGTCTGGAAGATACTACATTCATATTTTACTTTCCAGGCTGAAAGATGGCAAACCCAGCAAAGATAAAAGTGTCCTGGGTCCGACATGCACCTCACCAAGAAGAAGCCATGCTCTAGTGGTTGGTAAGCTTTTGGACCTGTATACTCTGACAAGAGCACGTATTTTGGCATCTCTGAGTTAGGAAGCTTTTCTTTTTTTCTTTTTATTTTTTTTCGGGGGTAGTTCACTGCCATTTTCACCTTCACAGACTACACCATAGATAGAAATACTGAAAGATATGTTTTTCTAATTATATTAGCAAAGGTATGGCTGTCCCACAGATGAAATTGTGCACTGACATAGTAACTAATTTCTCACATATTCAGTCTGAGCCTTCAAGGATGAAAGAACAGCTCCTGAAAGTGCCACCACCTATACGCAAAGAGATGATCAAATTTTATTTATTTATTTATTTATTTGATTTTCAGTATCTAGCATGCTCAGCACATTGCCATTCAATTCTACGTTCCAGCTGTCATTCATAAATTACTTCAGCTATATTCCCTCCTTTAATGATAGGAGCACACTCCTTAACAAAGCTGGCTGTCAAAACAGTGTATTTTGAATCAATTAATTGTATGTGTACATCTAGACCCACTATAAAATATGTGTGGAATAATTGTCTACTGGAGTAGAGTTTATGCTTAACACCCAAAGTAATTAAAACTACATGAGGACAATTTTAACAGTGTACTTTATCATTGGGACTTATTTTCCCATCATACCCTCCAGAGGGCAATTTGATGACCTTGTAAACAATTAATCTTGTATGAATGAACAATGAAAGCATTTTCAGCAGTCCAGAGATTTCATTTCCTTAGCAAACACATTGGTACATAGCAACAGCAGTGTTAGTACCAGTGCCACCAATGTGGTGTAGGAGGCTCCGGTTGGTAGAGGAGCAGAGGAATTCTGTTCCTTTTGCTCTCCAGAGAGCCCCAGCCTGCTCTGATCTGGCCATCTGAACCGAGGACCAGAAGTGGTGAGCTGTGCCATGCAACAAGGGTTGCTACCAGACACCCACGTTATGAAGATTAATGGACACAAGTCAGGACAACGATGTGCTGTGGATGGAAGTTTTGTTGCACGTCCAGTGACACAGCTGCAGTATCGTGTGGTGTTGGTGGAGGTATTTCAGCATGCTATAAATCTGCCAGAGGTGTAAAGCTGTATGCAGGAACCTGATCCTCCACAGAATTCGGATGACTGTGTAGCAGTGCTTCCACTGTGATAAGGGAAGTCTCTTGTACTGCAGCCAGAGCACAGAGGCTTTGGTCCTGGGTTGTCTAACCTCGACCAAAACCTGTCCTGGCTTTGGGGTAGCAAATCCCAGTACCCTCATTCAAGTTTCTCCCATTCCTGTCATTGTTACAGAAGCATTGCAGGGAGGAAAAGAGGGAACAGGTCCCTAGAGAGCCTGGGATAAACACAGCCATAATAACAGGGAAAAAGTCCTTGGAGAGAGTTGTGCACAAATTCACACATTTTATCCCTGAAGGTGGATACTGGAAACTGTTGAGTATTATGAGAAGAGGAAGATTGGTGACCATTTTTGAATTTCAAGACAAAATGAGCACAGATATACAGAAATACAATCTTTGTCATGGGAATGTAATTACCCAATATAATTATCTTTTCAATAGCAGAAGTTCACAAAGTTATAATGGGCAAATGTTTATTAAAAAGTAGACGCCTGAATTCATGCATCTAAATAAATGACTTGTTCCTAGAATTCCTGGGTGCACAACTCTTCAGACAGCCAGACCATGGACCTTCACTTTTAAAAGTTTTGTCTAACTGTACTCCAGATAATTAAAAAAGAAAAAAAAAAAAAAAAAAAAAGCAGAGCAATGCACAAATCTGCTGAAGCAGCATTTGTAACAGGGCTTTTTGCTGCTACAGCAGCAGTTAGCAGGAGTTGAGTGAGCTTAACCCAGTTTGGCAGTGCATCTCTGAACAGTGACTGCAATGCAGGCGTATTCAGAAGGAACAGGAGAGGAAGGAGTGGCTGTGCATGATGAAGAGAAGTTAGGGTCTATCCCATGTGCCAGAGATTTGCTGTGGTGCTAGGCAATTGCTTAAAAAGCAGTATTTTCTGAGCTGTCTCCCAAATAAGTTCCTCAATTTAAGTGCTGCAGGCAGATGGGTTTTCTGTCCCTTTATGAGCTGGGAAGCAGCAGAGTGGCTCTGGCTGGGTAGAGCTCGTACCCACCAGCTACACCTGATTCAGCCTGGAGAGGGGCCAAGCTGAAGTGATAACTGAGGGCGAGGGAGATGGGGAAGACAGAGTGCCATGCGTTGAGAAGGCAGATTTGTGCGTCTGGCCAGATCTCTGCAGGTTTCACTGCTGGTTTTTAATTGGCTGTGCAAAGGAGTGCCCCTTTTGGAAAGGCTTGAAGGAGGCCTAGGGTGGTCTTAGTCTGCCCTTAAGATATTCAACAAGTTTAAAGTGCCTGCCTTGTAAACCAGCATAAATGAGCAAAACAGAACAGGGAACCTAAGCCCTTCCTCACCATCCCTGCTGATGAGAGCACAGAGGTCAAAAACCAACTGCCTTTTCTCTGAAAAAGAACTGGGCAAGACAGAGAATTCTATGGGTTTTTGTAAGTATGAAAAAAACAACCCCAGGCTGATTTATATTGTTAAAATTTTAATGTGCACAAATATAAGATCAGGGTGCTTTCTAGTTGTGAAGACTTTTTGTGTTTTTTAGGTCAAAACCCCCACAGATTTGTTTGGAATAACGAAACAGAAAAGCAAAGATCTGGAAGTTAATTATTTCTTTATGAGTTCTTGTTAATTAATTCTTAATTAAAATGCAGCACAAAAAGTTTGCTCTGTACTCACGTCATTTATTTACTGAAGGCTGTTTGACTAGTTGAACAGGGTAGAGCAAAAAAACATTTATATAGTCACAGTTTTGTAACTCCTTATGTTCGACATGCCTTGGTAAGATCACTGTACCTTATCCAAACGATATGAAACCAGTTGTTCATTGTCTTTTGGAAGATGGAGTTTCCTTTTCTTTAAAGAGAACAATTCAGAGCAGCATTGTAATTTATATATAAAAGCCAGATATTTTCTGCATGGATCATTGTATTTAGATGCAAATGTAACCTTTGGATCTTGCTTCATTACAAACATGTACAGTGTAGTGCTTCTGAAAGGATATTGCTGATTTCTGCAATATTCAATTGATATAATATGAATTAAAAAGACAACCCTACAACACTTCAGCTAGTATTGTGGTATTATGGGCATTTAAACCCGTTGCTAGATGTCTTCTTTTGAATTCAGCTTGTATGCACCACTGAGTCCCTAGATTGGACAAATCCACAAAACGTGTCTTTATCAGAGGCGTACTATTCACTTTGTGTAGATGTCTTTGATTCATAGCAGAAATTGATTTCTGAGTTATTCAGAATAGTAAAGCTCAGTCTCTTTGCCAGTTAATTGCTACACTAGCTTATGCTTCACGCCATACGGAAACACTCTTTTAAATATGCAAAGAAAAAAAGCTAAAAATAAATCACAGCTGCTGTTAGATAGGGGTCTAAAGATACAGCCAAGGCAGAAAAAAAAAAAAAAAAAAAAAAAAAAAAAAGAACTGTCTTGGTTTAAATACAGCTAAACCGCTTTTAATATTGAGAAGTTCTTTTTCTGTTCTCCAATCAATATTCATTAATAGTGTCCAGAACAGAGAACTTTAAATATAAAGCACTGAGATAACAGCAGTAATTACAACATACAGTTTCATAGCTGTAATATTTTCCTGCTCCTGGTTACATTAATGACTGTAGTAATAATTTGTATTTGGCTTATAAGGATCAATTTATATCAGCTCGTTTCTTATTGATATGTTCAATTTAAATTCAAACCAATATCTTAATTTACAACAACATAAAGCTTCTGAAGGTGGAAATGACTTTTATCTTTGCAGCAGTAATTGCTCCTGACCAGTAATGATAGCTTGACCTCATCCATACATGAAGATCAAGTGTGTATATCAAACCCTGACATGTTATCACCGATTTCCTACAACCAACAAAGTACAAATCTGAGAAACACTTTACTGTATTGTATGTGTCCAGATCAGATCTATGATGAAAATCTCATTTATTGCGCAGTCCCAGTTACTCTGCATAACACCTACCTCACCAAAAAAAAGCAATTTTTTCTTGTTCCTGACTTTCTTTCAGTGGGTACACACAGCACAGATGAGTCAGTGAGCAAGGGGAGAGTAAAGAGGGGCAGCAGCAAGTTTCAGATTATAGAAAAATGCATGCAATTTCATTGCTGGTTCAGCCTGGTAATAATAGTACAGACTCTCATGTAATACCTGCTCTGGCTCTTCCCTAAATTGATAACAAAACTTAGATTAGCAGTAGCCTCTATCCAGTGAAATTACATGGCTGAATGCAACCAATAGAAACTTCTAAACCTCCAGTTTTACGCAAGTTCAAGATTTTTGCGTGTTTGGAGAGGTCTTCAAAGTAAAATTGCCTGCTTCTGTCAGAAAAAAGTGAGAAAAAGGACAACCCAATACAGGAGACAGGCCTAAGCATGCTAGGCCTAGCTAGCCAAGTAGCTGGGTTACAGACTCAAAGGACTCACGTACAAAAAAATGGCAGGTGTGTCACAGAAATGATAAAAGATTGCTGGTTGTTGAAGTCCTCCAGGGTGCACATCTGATTGTCAAAGGAGGAAGCTGAAGCAGAAGTGCATGAAAAACTTTGCTGTCCTCAGCATCGGGCTCGCCTCGCGCTGAGGAGCAGGATGAGGTGCTTGGCTGGTGGTGTCTCCCCTGTGAGCAGGCACCCGTGACCAAAGCTGGCTGCCTCAAAACCTTTCATGCTTTCAGCCAGACTGCAGGGAGTGAAATGTCAGGCTAGCCTCTGTGCTGTATTCCTCCTTACTTAGAAAGTACTTCCCCGGTTCTAAGCCCAGGACTTGTCCCTCAGACAAAAGAGGCAAAGCACCACACGTGGGACAGCTGAACTCTTGATGTTTGTTTGGGGCTGCACCTGCTGGGGCCCGAACATGGTCTGAGCCTGTTGCTGTCACCGGCTGTGCCCTGCTGTCCTTGCTGGGCGCAGGGCCAGTGTCACATCGGTGCGGCACTGCCTGCCATCCCCTCTGTCACCACAGGCCCAGCTCCCCAGCAGTGTCCTTCCCCCCTTTCTCAGCAGGGCCGCACAGGCCTCCATGCTCCACAAAGGCTGGTGTTGCCACCCATGTCAGACAGTTTCAATAAACACGACACTGATACTATCACTAGAGCTCCTCGCATCCTTCCCAGCCAGAACTGGCATCAGCTGCCAACTGCGATGGTTGCTCATTTAAGATCCGTACTAGTACCAGAAAATGAATGATAAAAGTCTTGCTCTGGCAGGCATCAAGCAGAGCTAGAAAGCATATGTGCAGTTTGTTCCAGAGACTCCTCCACAACTAGAGCAAATGGTTTTATTCTGCCTTTGAGATTTTTTTTTTCATTCAAGGCACTGTGCAAACCATGACAAATGAGCCACTCCTTAACAAACAATTTGTATCAATTAATGATACTTCACTTCATACTGACAAGCCTCAGGACTTCACTGGTTATATGATGTTTTTCACTTATGCCTCTGGACATATTCAGTCTTTTCCGATGGGGAGAGATGACCACTGAGACAGATGTTTTTTCCCATCTGCAGTCTCCTCACTCCTGTCCCTTTCTACCACTAGCAGACCTGACTTCAGTAATCAAGGGCAGCAAATTAAAAATTTCTCCTCAATTACACAAATACAGATGCAAATGAGGGATATGAAAGCTGGAAGAAGATCCCTAGAGGATAGCAGCAGCTGGGGCAGGCCATGATGTGGAGACCATCCAGAGGGAGTGTGGAGACAGCTAATGCAGGCAGCAGCCTCTCTGGACACTCCATGCTCCCAGCTCTCGGGGACTGGGATGTACATAAGCCCAGATAGCTGTTTCTTCTCTGTAGGACAAAAGGGCTGCACTGGATATATGGATTGCCAGGCCCTGGTCCCTGCCCTCGCAAGCAATCACCTCTTACAATTCTTTTTCTGAACTTAATGAGCACTGCCTGATAATCTCTTCATTTATGCTGTCCTTGAACAGCTGTTTCAGAGAGCACAATTATAGAAAACGGGGGCACTTTCTGTTTCCTAGCCTAAATGTATTTATATGTAGCATGCAAAACATTGGATTGTGCCAACACTGTCCTTTCTCTGAAGTGTTCCTACACCACTGCCATGGTACAATTATAAGTAAAAAGTGTATCCCCCCTTTTACTCCTCCCCACTTGTTTGAGCAAGTGAAGGGCTGCCAGCCCTCTCTCATAACACAGACCGCCCCTTCCCCACCCTCTGCTACCTGTTGCGCTCACTCTTATGATGAACTACCAGCCCGGTAGGCAGGGCTCTTCATAAGGTCTCATCACTGCAAATACTTCCTAGAATCTCATTTGCTTTTCATATGATTGCCTCCAAAGGTGGTTCACAGTCATTCTTTGGTTAGTTGGCAAACACATGCCTCTCTCTCTGTCAACAACAAGGTCCTTGTTTTCATGAGTTTGATTTTTGTTTTCCTCAAATATATAGTTTTTGGTTTTATTGAAATTCATTCCATCTCCACTGCTGTGGTGCTGAAGTTCATCTGGTAATTCGAACAGGATATCCAAGCCTCCTCTCATTTTATGGTACTGTCCAGCTTCATAGCATTAGCAAATTTCATCAACATTGCTGCTACTTATTGTGCTAAAATCATGGATGGAAATGTTAAGGAAGATGGGTTGTAAGACTGGAGAATTTCCACTATTAACATCTCCCTGATTTCATGTTTTGCAGTCATTGCTACTCCCTTGCTCTGCAGACCCAAGATAACAAGTACTGACAGAAGAGCTTGTGCACACAGAGCAGTATCTTCGTGGAGCTGTGCGAAGAAGGCAGCACCAGCACAGGCAGATTACAACTGGGATCCAGCAGGTGGTGACTGTTACAAGCCAGTGTCAAATCATTCTGATGCCAACCAGCAAATCATTGGTATAGAATCATAGAGTAGTTTGGGTTGGAAGGGACCTTGAAGATCACTTACTTCCAACCCCCCTGCCATGGGCAGGGTCACCTCCCTCTAGATCAGGTTGTCCAAAGCCCCATCCAACCTGGCCTTGAACGCTTTCAGGGAGGGTGCATCCATCTCTGGATGCCCCATATAGTGGTGGTGGGAGCTTGTGCCATGATTAACAATGTATTGTGACTGCAAAACAGATGATTTTCTTGTTGCCTCTGAAGTGATACCCAGCTTGAGGAGAGCACAGTTCCAAAGTGTCACTGGTGGCATCCATAAATGTTCCTTTCCCACATACACAGTGATTGCACTGTAGAGACTCTGTGGACACATCAGTGTGAAAGAAAAATACTGAAATACTGAAGATGGTTTATTTGATGAGGAGGGCAAATTCGGCTGCTCTCGTGTTAGCAGAATCATGTGTGCCCAGCATGCCTACAAGTATCTATTCTAGTAAACTGTTAGGCCGATCCATGAGACTGGCCCACCACAGCTAGCAAGCTTCGTGAGTAATTCCTGGGCATGGTTAGAGACCTGTAGGTGGTTTGCATGCAGCAGCCCTGTTTTAGAGGATGAGACAATTTATTAGCATAGGTGCAAGCTATTCAATGCCAGTTGGCCTCAGCACCTGGGAGTCCTCCTAGGCACGTCTAATTTATTATTGTAGACAGAGCCTTTGTGCATACTGCTGTGGGATACCTTGGCAATGTTCATAGTGCTGTGTGGCCCAAATCAATTTGAATATGAAAGCATCTTTTCTCCTTTCTGAAATATGAGTATGTGCTGTTATTTCAGGAGAGTTCAGTGTGCCCTCTACCAGCCTGGCTGATGAGGCCGTCTCCTGCTATGCGAGCACCTGGCAGGAGATGGCTCAGTTGTGCACTGAACTGCTGCATAATGTAAGCAGGACCAGTTTTAGGCAAACTGAAAGCAAAATGGCACTGTCTGTAACCCAGCTGAGGTGCCAGGCAGCCTGGTGTTCTTCAAAGTCATGGGGCAGGAGGTAAATGGCACAACAATTACACAGATAATGCAAAGAGCTTTTGCCGGCGTGGGCTCAGGACACCATCAGTTCGCAGGTCTGGCACAGACAGCTAAAAACCTCATCTGTCATCATTGGGAGCGGTCCAAAAGAGGCAGGCATGGAAAGGGCTTTGTGCGCTCGGAGCTTTGTGTGGCAAGCGGCGGTGCATGGGGAAACAGGGTGAGGAAATGCAGCGCCGTTGCTTTGTCGTGTCGATGCCAACTGGCAACTGCCTCATGTCATTTTGAAATCCATTGAAAGTTTGGATGAGCCTTTCTGTTCTTTGTGTTTCCTTCAGTGCTTATCCACCAGTGAGCTGTGGAACTAAGGTCTTTATTGCAGCAGGTAATGGATGTTTAAAAAATAACAAAAATAGCTTTGGTAAGAACCAAGCAGTGAGTAAATAAGGATTGTGAATGGCAGCAAAACGCCTGCCATGCTGTGTGTGGAGAGGACCCCATCCCCACACCGTATCACTTCCCCAGTGACGGGGTTACATGGTACTGGTATTTCTGCCTTTCTCCCCAGGCAGAGGAGGAAGGGACCCAAACCTGTGCCAGCACCGATGTCCTGACTGACCCCTGTCCACCACAGTGTTTCCTGACTCCAGCAGTGCAGAAATGGTGCTGGAGCTGGGGCTATGGAGAGATCAGCTGCCCCATCCCCCCTGCCCCTGCACCCTCACTGTCCAGCTTCACTTGTGGCACTCTAGTATCTCCTTACCTTCTCTGGCCATCACGAACCTGTCCCTGTCTCCTCTAGCTCCTTGCTCATGGAAGTGGCCAAGCTCACACTCAGCCTGCACATCCTTGCAGTTTCTTTTTCTTCCTCCTTTCCCCTGCTGGGCGAAGTTCCTTTCTCCAAAGCTTTCAGTGGCTGCTGAAGTCCAGAAAAAAGTGCAAGTCCTGACACACAATGAGTGAAACACAATATTTTCTCTGTCCAAGGAAAGTAATGAAAGAAAATACCTTTTCATGTTCTTTCCCATAGCAAGGTCACAGTTAGATACCTCTGACAGTTCACTAAGCCTTTGTTTCTTCTTTCAATGTGCATCTACGAGAAGCGTTTGCCTCCTAGGTTATTAGCTTGCAGAAACAATAGCAATGGCTTGAGATTTCAGTTATTGTTATAAAAATCAAGGAAATAATTTTTAGCTTGGCAGACGGCCAGGGCAAAATTCAAACATGACCTTTTTTACCAGTTATGGTCTTTATACCATAGTCTATCTATGTTAATTTACTGCAGCTGCTAAATTGGAGCAGGCACTATTTTCTCAGCTCTCAAACAAAACTGTTTCTGTTCTAAGAAGCCTTTTGTCACTTGGTGATGGAGCAACAAGTCAATGGCTGGAGAAGGACTGCAAGTTACAGGAGGGAGTAAGAATTGCAGTGACTCCTTTGAGTTCAAAATCACCAGGCTTCAACAACCAAGACTGAAAAAAATGTAGGCAAAAAATCAGGATGCTGAGCTGTAATACAGAAGCCTCTTCATCACAGATCTGTCTTCCCATTTCATGCCCTGCTCAGGGAGCACATGGAGAGACCAGGTAACACTCCAGTGGCTTTTCAAGTCAACACAACCAACTGAGTTCATAGCAGAGACCTCCAGACACTGCCTGGATGCTAGTACCAGTGTTAAAGTGTCCTAAACTCAGCTTGAATACTTACAAAGCACTATTCAGTTAAAGGCTAGTAGAAAAAGTTCCTAGCTGCAGGCTTTGATTTTTGCTTTCCTTCCACTAGGATCCCATGTTAGTG
This sequence comes from Cygnus olor, assembly GCF_009769625.2. Lineage (NCBI taxonomy): Eukaryota > Metazoa > Chordata > Aves > Anseriformes > Anatidae > Cygnus > Cygnus olor. The sequence goes on from NC_049170.1 coordinate 131,017,089, forward strand.
ATGACAGAGAAACACCTAGCTTCTTCCCTTGACTGAGACAAAAGCAAGCCTACAGCAAGTAGTATCAATCAAAATAGTGTCAATCACCTGTTATGAGATTGCATGGAATATTTCTCCGGGCAGCATGAGCTTGGATGAAGCTGTGACTCCAGTGCTGATGATGCTCCCTCTCTGGTTTGTTCTTAAGGTTTTCCCAAATGTTCCTGCAAATGCTTGTTTGCGTGCCCACTTCCAGGATCTGCCCCAGGGCAGGGGTCCAGGGCAGGGGTCTGATCCTGCTTCCTCTGCTTTCAGAATTTTCTCCAAGGCTGCTGCCAGTTTTATAGTGCTCTAAAAATCCATCTGGTAAGCTATAATAGCCATCAAATACAGCTGTGGAGCGCATGTTTGTCAAATTTGTATTAAGAAAACAGAAGAGAGAAAGAAGAAAATCATTGGTGCCTTAGCTTGCAGCCAGTGTCCAAAACACTAATCTGGAACAAAGTTTATGTTTATGAACACTTGCTGCAGTGCAGTGTGGGCAAAAGGCAAACAGAGGCTTGTGTTATCACTATCAATAATCCAGCATTAACAGAGATGTTTAAATCACAACACTTTAACCAGGATTTTAGGTCTATTTTCCTATATAGCAACCCTCTGTTTTGCAGCCCTTCTTGCCCTACCACATCCTTGCAGTAAGGTGTGGTGCTTTGGGGAAGGTTTGTGTGTCTGAGTGTGTCTGTGTGTCTGTGTGTCTGAGAAGAGTGTCTGAGCCTCTTGCTGCCATCGGCGGGAGGCAGGGGGACTGCTTGCGTGAGGTGCGAGCAGGTGGACGACCTGGTCCGCATGGTGGCGGAACTCAAGGAGGAGGTGCAGAGGTTGAGGGATATCAGGGAGTGCGAGCGGGAGATAGACTGGTGGAGTGACTCCCTGCAGGACCGGAGGGAGAGGGACCAGGGTGAGATGCCCCAAAGGGGGGTGGACCCCCTGCCCTGTTGCCATCGGGCAGAGGGAGGGGACCTGCGAGTTGAGGAGGAATGGAGACAGGTCCCTTCTCGACCTCGCAGGAGATGCCCTCCCCTTCCGGCGCTGCCTTCCCAGGTGCCCTTGAACAATAGGTTTGAGGCCCTGGAGCTTGAGAGACCGGTGGGTGAGGACGAGGTAGGAAGCCTACCCAGGAGGATGCCTGAGGTCAGGAAGTTGGCTCCACGCCTCAGGACTGCCTCCACCAAGAAAGAGAGAAGGGTGATTGTTGTGGGCGACTCCCTCCTCAGGGGAACGGAGGGCCCTATTTGTCGGCCTGACCCCACGCATAGGGAAGTCTGCTGCCTCCCTGGGGCCAGGGTCAGAGACGTTACCAGGAAGCTTCCAAACCTGGTTCGCCCCTCTGACTATTACCCGCTTTTGATAGTCCAGGCTGGCAGTGATGATCTTGAAAAGAGAAGCCTGAAGGCTATCAAACAGGACTATAGGGGGCTGGGACGATTGGTGGAGGGAGCGGGAGTGCAGGTGGTGTTTTCATCTATCCCTACGGGGGAAGGGAGAGGCACGGAGAGGACATGGAAAGCTCACGTGGTTAATAGGTGGCTCAGAGGCTGGTGCCAGCACAGAAATTTTGGTTTTTTTCACCATGGGGAGCTTTACTCGGCACCTGGCCTGATGGCCCCAGACGGGTCCCTATCTCCAAGGGGAAAACGGATCCTAGGCCAGGAGCTGGCGGGGCTCATAGAGAGAGCTTTAAACTAGGCAAGAAGGGGGACGGGGCTCAAAGAAGGCTTGTTGGAGCCGTGCCGGGGGAAACAATGGCTAGGCTGGGGAAGAAGGCGATGGCCCAGCTGAAGTGCATCTACACTAATGCACGCAGCATGGGTAACAAACAGGAGGAGCTGGAAGCCATCGTGCAGCAGGAAGGCTACGACTTGGTTGCCATCACGGAGACATGGTGGGACCGCTCCCACGACTGGAGTGCTGCAATGCCTGGCTATCGGCTCTTCAGGAGGGACAGGCAGCACAGAAGGGGTGGTGGCGTGGCTCTCTACATTAGAGAATCTTTTGATGTTGTGGAACTCCAGGCTGGGAATGATAAGGTTGAATCCCTGTGGGTTAGGATCCGCGGGAAGGCCGGCAAGGCTAGCGTCCTGGTCGGGGTCTGTTATAGACCGCCGAACCAGGATGAGGAGACGGATGAGGAGTTTTATAGGCAACTGACAGAAGTTGCAAAATCGTCGGCGCTTGTCCTTGTGGGGGACTTCAACTTCCCGGATATATCCTGGAAACACAACACGGCACAGAGAAAGCAGTCTAGGAGGTTTCTGGAGAGTGTGGGAGATAGCTTCCTGATGCAGCTGGTCAATGAACCTACCAGGGGTGGTGCCCCGCTAGACCTTCTCTTCACAAACAGAGAAGGACTGGTGGGAGATGTGGTGGTCGGAAACCATCTTGGACAGAGTGACCACGAAATGGTAGAGTTCTCTATTGTTGGCGAGGCCAGGAAGGGGACCAGTAAAACTGCTGTATTGGACTTCTGGAGGGCTGACTTTGAGCTGCTCAGGACGCTGGTTGGCCGAGTCCCTTGGGAGGCGGTTCTGAAGGGCAGAGGAGTCCAGGAAGGCTGGGCGCTCCTCAAGAAGGAAATCTTAACGGCACAGGAGTGGTCAGTCCCCACGTGCCCAAAGACGAGCCGGTGTGGAAGAAGACCGGCCTGGCTCAACAGAGAGTTGCGGCTTGTGCTTAGCAGGAAAAAGAGGGTTTATAATCTTTGGAAAAAAGGGCAGGCCACTGAGGAGGACTACAAGGATGTAGCGAGGCTGTGCAGGGAGAAAATTAGAAAGGCCAAAGCTCATCTGGAGCTCAACCTGGCCACTGCCATTAAAGACAACAAAAAATCCTTTTACAAATATATCAATGCGAAACGGAGGACTAAGGAGAATCTCCATCCTTTACTGGATGCGAGGGGAAACCTGGTTACTAAGGATGAGGAAAAGGCTGAGGTGCTTAATGCCGCCTTTGCCTCAGTCTTTAGCGGCAATACCGGTTGTTCTCTGGATACCCAGTGCCCTGAGCTGGTGGAAGGGGATGGGGAGCAGGATGTGGCCTTCGCTATTCATGAGGAAATGGTTGGCGACCTGCTAAGGAGCTTGGATGTGCGCAAGTCGATGGGGCCCGATGGGATGCACCCGAGGGTACTGAAAGAACTGGCAGAGGAGCTGGCCGAGCCGCTTTCCATCATTTATCGGCAGTCCTGGCTATCGGGGGAGGTCCCAGTTGACTGGCGGCTAGCCAATGTGACACCCATCTATAAGAAGGGCCGGAGGGCAGACCCGGGGAACTATAGGCCTGTCAGTTTGACCTCAGTGCCAGGAAAGCTCATGGAGCAGATTATCTTGAGGGTCATCACGCGGCACTTGCAGGGCAAGCAGGCGATCAGGCCCAGTCAGCATGGGTTTATGAAAGGCAGGTCCTGCTTGACGAACCTGATCTCCTTCTATGACAAAGTGACGCGCTTGGTGGATGAGGGAAGGGCTGTGGATGTGGTTTACCTTGACCTCAGTAAGGCTTTTGACACCGTTCCCCACAACATTCTCCTCAAGAAACTGGCTGCGCGGGGCTTGGACTGGCGTACGCTTCGCTGGGTTAGAAACTGGCTGGATAGCCGGGCCCAGAGAGTTGTGGTGAATGGAGTCAAATCTGGTTGGAGGCTGGTCACAAGTGGTGTCCCCCAGGGCTCGGTACTGGGGCCAGTCCTCTTTAATATCTTTATCGATGATCTGGATGAGGGCGTCCAGTGCACCCTCAGTAAGTTTGCAGATGACACCAAGCTAAGTGCGTGTGTCGATCTGCTCGAGGGCAGGAAGGCTCTGCAGGAGGATCTGGATAGGCTGGAGCGATGGGCTGAGGTCAACTGTATGAAGTTCAACAAGGCCAAGTGCCGGGTCCTGCACCTGGGGCGCAACAACCCCAAGCAGAGTTACAGGCTGGGAGATGAGTGGTTGGAAAGCTGCCTGGCCGAGAAGGACCTGGGAGTATTGGTTGATAGTCGGCTGAATATGAGCCAGCAGTGTGCTCAGGTGGCCAAGAAGGTCAACAGCATCCTGGCCTGTATAAGAAGCAGTGTGGCCAGCAGGTCTAGGGAAGTGATTGTCCCCCTGTACTCGGCTCTGGTGAGGCCGCACCTCGAGTACTGTGTTCAGTTTTGGGCCCCTCGCTACAGGAAGGACATGGACGTGCTCGAGCGAGTCCAGAGAAGGGCGACCAAGCTGGTGAGGGGTCTGGAGAACAAGTCTTACGAGGAGCGGCTGAGGGAGCTGGGCTTGTTCAGCCTGGAGAAGAGGAGGCTCAGGGGCGACCTTATCGCTCTCTACAGTTACCTTAAAGGAGGCTGTAGTGAGGTGGGGATTGGTCTGTTCTCCCACATGCCTGGTGACAGGACGAGGGGGAATGGGCGAAAGTTGCGACAGGGGAGTTTTAGGTTGGATGTTAGGAAGTACTTCTTTACCGAAAGGGTTATTAAGCATTGGAACAGGCTGCCCAGGGAGGTGGTGGAGTCACCATCCCTGGAGGTCTTTAAAAGACGTTTAGATGTAGAGCTTAGCGATATGGTTTAGTGGAGTGCTTAGTGTTAGGTCGGAGGTTGGACTCGATGATCTTGAGGTCTCTTCCAACCTAGAAATCTGTGTCTGTGTCTGTGTCTGTGTCTGTTTATATTGTGTGGAGTGGAAGACATCTGCAGAGCTCTTTACATCATGTACGTGCACAATTCCCATTGCCCAGCAGGCTGTTTCTGCCATGGGCAGAAGGGAACAAGGTCCCTACTTAGACTTCCATACAAGTATCACGAAATCACGGGGCCCCTTTCTCAATGGGACACCAGGAGTGCTCCACAACACTGAACGTTAGTTTTAGGAATACTGATATGAATTTATGGTAGGATACATGATCAAGCTGATGATGCCCTGTGCAGCATGTTTTGTGCTTCCATGCCCAAGAGAGCAAGGTCAGCCTTGTAGGGCCATAGTAACACACCCAGGTTTTATGAGCTTTTGATAAAATAAGGGGGAACTTAACTGCTGATATGTGTACCGTGTGGGTCTGGTTCTCCTCTCCCTAGCTAAAACAGGATTGTGCTGGTAGGTGTGAGAGCTTAAGAATCGTTTGTAGGGAGGGAGTTGTCTGTGGTAGTGTGGTGGTATAGTCTGTGATGGCTGTGAGCTGGTGTATGAGCACAGGCTGTGCTGGCATTTCAGGCATGAGAACAGGTACATTTCTTCTGTACAGCTGAACTAGCTTCATACCAGGACTTCTCAATTTGCCCAAGAGAACTTCTACTTTTCCATTTTGACCCATATGTATCATTACAATGCTGTGAGGACATCGACATGGCTCTGTGTGACTTACCATTCCACAGCAAAACTGGTTTTATTTCTGTGCAGTGAATGTATTTTGTGGATCAGTTTACACTTAAGCATGGAAAATCATGCTCTTCCTCGAGGCGTTCTTCAAACGCCTTCTCTGATTTTAGCTTATGGACTGGGAGGAATGGTTTTACTGCCATTGAACCATAAGGGGAAAAGGAAAAGTAAAGAACAGCTGGGTTTAATGAGTTGGAACAGATGCAGGTATTAAAGCAGTGTGTACACTTGTCATTCAAAGAGCTCCTACATGTGTATAAATGACGAGCAATTTAAATCAAGACTTTTGTTACAGAGGTTACAACAGGCATACTGCTTTTAAAAGGTTCAGAACATGGTGTCTTAAATTATTTTATTTTCTTTGCTACAGACAAGTCCAAAGCAATGTAATTTATGGAGGTGTGAACTATTAATATGTATTTTAATATACTACGGACCTTTCATTCTGGACTATGTCACTGGTTTCCTATTACAGCCATCCTTTCCTCTTGTTTCACATTGCATGTCAGGCTATATGAATGTTTCCAAGGCAAATTCCTGTAACGCTGGCTGAGTATTTTTTCTTTTGAAGGCTATTCCAGAGGTGATGCATCAATAGCTTCAAATCTTTGTGCAGTGCTTGAGCATTGCTGGAAAGGAAAAAAAACTTAAATCCATTGAAATGTGATCATTTTGTAATTTCAGTGAAAGCATTAAAAATAAATCACATGTTAAGAGGATCTCCAGACTTCAACACCAACACAATCTTAAATGACAGGATCTGGTATTGGGAGTATGGAATTTTCTCTGTGGGATTAAAGATGTCAATTTATCCTTATGCAGATAAATTCAACTGCTTAATTTTAGACTGAGAATACATGTTTTTCATGGTGGTAGCTTGACAGTCTTCAGTATCTAAGTGAGACTGGGATGAAATTGTTATGGAAAAACTTTTCATCAGTAATTTATTCTTTAAATCAATGCTAATAGTTAGTCCTAGGGCTAGAAATTTAATAAAAATATAATGATTATTAAAGATGGCTTAGAGGAAATTAAATGCCCCCAAAAGGTGTTGCTTTTACAATAATGACAGTATCTGTGCTTAAAATTCAAATCAGCTTTTCCTAATTACCTGTGAAAAATGACTATTTCACTTTCATGGATTCAATCCATAAAAGTCTTCCTCTACCTCGAAACAGCTACCTGGAGATACATGGACAGCAAGTATAACTACAGCTGTCCCCCGGTCTACGAATCCTCGTGTCTCTGGAGGGGATTCAGCCTGCGAGAAGTCGGATGGTCCACTTCGTCAAGGGGCTGGTGCTTGGCAGCCTTTTGCAACGGGTCCCCTGCCAAGAGCTCTTTCCAGCAGATGGTAACAGCTGGGTTATGACCGACTTCGAAAAAGTGCAGAAGGAGGCCCTATGAAGGGCCCATTGTACCATCCCAATGATTTTTTCTTGCGAGTGGGCCTTTGTTGTACCGTGGCATAAATTACTCGGGCAGTTGGGGAGGACGTGCGTTAAGGCAGCTGGCTTGTCACTAGGCTGGCTCCTGCATTACAGAAGTCCCAGGGACTTGAATGGGATCTAACCTTTGTGTATGTGAAATACAGGCCTTAAAGTAACAGAGGCTCTTCTTACTGCTGGTGTTGGAAATACTTGTGGTATTGAATGTTTTTAATTCCTGTAGGGGTGGCCATTCAGGCACTGTAAAGGCAATCTAGGAAAAAGCAGAAGAGTGCCTGTATCTCTCTGGTAGTCTTTTTATTAATGGGTGGATCCATGCCACATAACACTCTGCACAACAGATGACTATGCAAATCACTTGTCTCAATCCAAATGTATATTATAAATACTCAGTTTGTGTCAAAATCGTACAAAAATGTGTTTTGATTAGGTGTATCAATAAATCTTTTATCACTGTTCCTTTGTTCTAGCAATAGTTTTATTTTATTCATATTATGCTGTCAGATCATTCTTTAGGCTGCTCTGGAGTAACCAGCAGCCTAATTAGCAGGCCTGTAATTTCAGCAAGCTGTATTTTCCAATTCTGGTTGACATCCAATACTCAAAATCCAAATTTCATTCAAAGATTTTTTTTTCCTGATTGTACCTCCAGCACATGTCAAAGCTCTAACACATGCCAGTTTCCGCACAGTTTAAGTAATGCCAGTAAGAGGGGTTGACTGCAGCTTTCCCTCTTTATCCAGATATAAATTACTGCACACTAAATCTCTGTTGATTAAAGCAGATAAGGAATGGGAGGGTTCTGCAGGCACAAAGCTGGAACTCAGGGAGTGTCTGGACTGTGGTTAGATCTTGAACTTTTAGGGTAGTTCTTGTGCTGACATACAACAGCCAAAACGCAGCTCTCGTTTGGCAACATTTTCAACTTGTCTTCATTTAGAAACAGAGTTCTGGTGCTCCTGTTGTCTTCATCAGGGGTCTGGCTGTCTGTAATCCCCCATATTTTCATTTTGAATACGTAGCATTGCAGAATCATTTAGGTTGGAAAAGACCTTTAAGATCAAGTCCAACCATCACCCAACACTACCAAGCCCACCACATAACCAAGTCCCTAAATGCCACATCCACACATCCCTTAAACGCCTCCAGGGATGGCAACTCCACTACTTCTCTGGGCAGCCTATTACAATGAAAAAAACACCCTTTCTGTGAAGATATCCAGTCTAAACATTCCCTGTGCCCAGTGTCCAGCTGGAAGCACATTTGACAGGAAGATCGTGGTTTAAATCTGCACAAGTTACGTGGAGATAGATAGGAAGCTGGATGGAAGGTACAAACTGTTCTTAACCTTACTATGGGAATGACTTGAACATGGAGACTGTACCTATTGCTAAATTAGTGAGTCTACACACAGGAGAAGTATTGTGACTGCCTCAGTGCAGAACATACTTGGATACAAAAAATTCACCGATCCAACCTGCCAGTGACTAAGACAAATTCTCTGTATTGCTTGGTGCTTGTGCTGATGGCAATTAAAGCACCTGGCAAAGATCTCTCTCTAAAACCAAGACCTTCAAGTGTCACCGTGGGACCTGATTTTCACCATTCATCCTGAGAACAACATTGTTACATCTCACAAGTGGATAGGTTTTCTTCAGCAGTAAGCCACTTGCTCAAAATCTCAAATAATAGCCCAAAATGCATTAGATAACTAGAAAAAGATAGGTGTAGGTTTTACAGTAATCCATACTACTGTAAATCAGGAGGAACTCCTTTCACACGCACAGGGTTAAGCTAGATTTACAGCAGTGTAGCCAAAAGAATACAGCCTCGAGGTCCTGAAGTACCCTGACACAGTGATTTATTCAGTTGTGGGCATCTTCTTCAGATAATTGTACAGTAGAAGGGCTGGGGCTGCACAGAGGAATAACATAACCATCTTTATTTTATTACTGTTCCTCTAATGCTAACATCTGCCAATTAGTGTTGTCCTATTGTCCAGATCACAAGTGGGCTCTGCCCATTGCAGCCCCTGTGGTCCCAGCAGAGCCCTAATTCAGCCGTGCCCATGCAGCTGTGCCAAGAAGTTCCCGCACCACAAGATACTGTGCATGTGGTCAAAGCATGGCACAGAGACTGCGGTCCTCCAAATCACATTTTTGAGTTGTTTTTATTTCCTGTTGTTTATGTCCTTGCATGCTGTCCTTGGCTGTGTGCAGAAGAAAATATAAGGAAATACGAGGAAACAACAAATACTGAGGGACCCCTCTCCTGAACTCCTGCTTTCTTGGAGCTGGAGACTCAGGGAGCTGAGCTGCAGCAGAGCTGCTGTACTTAACAGCGTATGATAAAACTGTTCTTTATGATTTTTTCTAATCCTGTTTTTTTTTTTTTTAATGCATTTATACCTTTAAGACTGCTTTTATGTTTTCTTCCTGTGAGGCTTTCAACAAAGCCCCAACAACATCTATCAGGCTGGCAGTGAGGTTCAGAGAGAGTGTTTCAAAGCTGTTGGGACAAGCATGTATGTAAGTGAAATTTTCCGGTCATATGTAGTCATCCGGCCAGAGAATGCCTTAGGACAAATCTGATCAATTACAGCAAAATCTTATCACTTACATTTCAACTGTTCAGCACTAAAATCTTTGTTACGCAAATTTAAGGAATTTTGTACACTCTGTGAGCAGAAAACAGCCAACTGCATTCAGCCAAAGTCACTTGGGTTTCTGTAGATGTCTTCCACCTAAATATTGATCAATGTTAACATTTTTATTACATGAGCTGGAAAGATTAAAATCATGTGTTTTACCTCTGTCTAGAGGAACTTCTCTTTTCAATCCCTGCCCCCCCCCCCCCTCCAGGCAGTACTTATACAACAGCAATGTCACTCTAATTTAAAACACTGACAAGGCACCAATAAAAACTATTCCTGTTCTGTGTGCCCCTTGCAGCGTGGCTTTCTATTTCATATAATCTGAGGTCCTCCAGATTTGTTTCAATGTTTAACCTTTACCTTTATGTTGAAGCTTACCTAGAAGCTTGCTAGTGTACAAGAAATAGTAAATAACAATAGTTGCAAGGGGAAAATACCTTTCTTTGTGGTTTGGGGAAGGAAAGCAAAGTCGATGTTATTTTTCTTTCTCTGTGAGGCTGCTGTGCACTGCTTTCAAACAGCTGAAGTAGTCATTGGAGTCATCCAAATTTAAGTACTGTGGGAGTAATCCCTGTAATTATCTAAGGAACATTCATAGGAGCGTATTAAAGGAAAACTTAAAAATTCCCAAGCAAAAATTATTATTATTCCTGCAGTGCACTGTACAGTGGGAAAGCCATAATTTTTCTGCCTTGAGTGCTTCATCGAATTATCTGATTGTTCAACTCAATCCAAAGAGCACAAAAGCCCTTTGTTATAACAACAAAAACCCACTAGATAATAGCTGAATGAAGAAGGCTGTAAACAGTGAAGTTGCAAATGTGGCCACATATTTTAGGAGTGGAATTTTTCCACTCCAATTAAAAGCTGCCATCCCAGGGCAGGGCTGCACTTCCCAGACACATGAGAACATTTCTGCACCTTTGACCCAAAATGATGGCTTTTTTTTGGACAACCAACAACACCAAAATCTTGCTGGGAGGAGTCCAAAGGCCAATGATGGGATACTTCTCTCTGTGCTCCTCAAGTCTGATCACTACTACCACTGCAATAAGCAACTTTGGATCTGTTTTGTTCCTAGACCCGAAAGACTGAAGGAATTCATCTGAAGTGTGCTTCTTATGATGGCCTAGTTGCCTCCCATTGCTTTCCCTGCTTAAGAGATTTTGAATCCATATCATGATTTCCTCTCTCCTAACAGCCACGGTTTATATATATATACATATATATATATCTACCAATGCCACGTAATAAAGAAACTTCATGAAGTTGATGTTCTCCTCTGAAAAAAAAAATAGTTATGATTTTAAATGTTTATAGCTTTTACTCAGCCAATCAAAACCATACCTGGTACAGTACGGCCCTGTAGTAACTCTGGGCAATGTAGTAACAATGTAGTAACTGGGCAATGCACTTTTTCTAAAGGGAAGCCTTTACCTGGGAGTTTGTAACCTCTTGCAGGGGAACCCCAATCCTTCAGAGCTGCCCAGATTTGTTACCTGAGGGAGTTGTTTGGGCGCAGCAATGGCCAGACTGCTCAACTGTGCTAGCTCATGGGCAAAAAAAAGACAGGTTAAAGGTAGGTTGTTGCTGGTTGTGCTTAGGAGCTGGAAACTTCTTCCTTTCTCATAACTGCACGTGAAACTCACCCAGGCAGGCAAAAAGAAGCCTATATCCAATGGGGAAAGCATGGCAGGCAAGCTATGTGGGAAGCTGAGGTCACTTGCTGGCACAGCTGACGTGGTGTTCAGCCATTCTGACCTCATCTCGCAGCTAGGTTCAGATGAAGGAAGCTAACACAGTTAGGTCAACTTGTCAATAACTCTCGTCATTAACATCTCACTCGCAGGCTGCTGCCTTTTGTTTACTTTCTTTATGCTTAGCAGGTTGGGGCAGAAGGAAGAAAATTGTATTCCCAGAAAATCCTCCAAAGCTAGCTGCATTCTTGACTTGAAATTATTTATCACTGACCTTTTCTTCTCCTATCTAAGAGAACAAGCAAACTACCAGTTCTTTTCTGACTTGTCATAACAATAATAACACATATATATTCTCCTCCCCTTTATTTTTTATCATTGTGTATGCTGATCTCTACTCATAACCAACCACACGCTCCAAAGAAAGGTGGAAAAATACACACACAAACATAGAAATATCCTTTCATTTCCTCTTTGTGGATCTTGGCAGACAGAATTGTAATGAGACTGAATTCTGTTTGGCTTCCTCATACCAGAATCTTATGTTGTAAAAACCTTACTGATGGGAGTTGCAATTTCTGTGAGATCAGTCCAAATTTATTCTCACCTCCAAAGAATCAAATTACAATATTTGCTATTCTTACAGAATCCAGTGCTGTAAGTACACTTCCTAAGACATCCTTTGGAGGTACTTTGGGATATCCAAGTCATCTACATGGGCTGGCAGACACAACATGGGACTTATGGGAAGATCTGCACCTTTCTGTAAGATAGATGGTTGGAGGCCAGGCAGGATGCACCCAGTGTCTAAAAAATATTAAGCACCCACATACAGACAGCTTAATCCTGTCCAGGAGTGGAACTCGCTGCCACTTCTATTTTTTCTCTTGGATCCTTTTGAATCTCTGCATGAATCAAGTGGAAGGAAAAACAAACCTTCCTTAAAAATGAAGGGTAGAGTGGGGGATGTTGCTGTGGCCAACAAGTATTATCCTGTGATAGTTTTTCATCTTCTACCAAAAAAAATTCAAGCCCGCATGTTTAGGACAATAAAAAAATATATCAGGATAGCCCAAGTCTTACAAACAGGATGATAATGCAGAAAAAAAAAAAAGAAAAAAGAAAACAAACAAACAAACAAAAAAACACACACACAAAAACCAACAGACACGTGGATGGACAGGACCAATTAGGCAATCTTTACCTGCCAGGGAAGAAATAGCTTTGTAACAGCTAAGAAAAGCACACAAAAGACTGATTCTTTCTTCTTCAAATGCAAATAAGACTTGGAGTACATTGTGGCATGTGGCACACATGTCAGGGAAATGAAAGGCATCTGATATTTGCTTAGCTTCCAACAAGAGAGCAGCATTTTGGCACAGCTTAAGTGGCGAAGAAAAGCAGGTGTGAGGTATGAATTTCACATTACCTGCTTCTATTGCCAACATTACATGCTCTGCTACTTGAGCTGGAATCTCACATTTAGGGGGCAAAAAAATGCCATTGTGAAACATCCAAGAAAAAAAAAACACACGTACAAGCTCTTGTTGTTCAGCTGCAGTTTGAGAAAATGCTTTCTGGGAAAACCCATCAAAGAAAATCTGATCTGACTTGTCTAGCTGCAAAATATAAGCAAGCTCCACATAATGTTGGCACAATTAGACACAGTCATCATTTATTTGGCACATAGCATTTTTTTAAAAGAATTTGTACTAACTTGGTACTAGTCAGAAGGCTATTCTGGCATTAAAGAGTGTTTATTTAGTTGTATTCAGAAATTTCAACAAGAGTTTGGAACCAATGTCACCTGGATAAATGTAATGTCAACTAATCATTGATGCTAAATGAGCAAAGGCATTGCAGTTGAGCGGTGCTGTCCCTTACATGAGCATACAGTGACAGATTAACGTGCCTCAACACATGCAATATGCAGTGAAGGTTCTGGGTGAATCTTTCCTCCCATGTTTGCACATAAAAGCACAAGAAAGAGCAGAAGCACAAGAGCACAAGAAAGTAGAAGAGCAGAAGCAGAAGGTGAATGGACCCAAGTATGCTTGCTGAACAAAATTCTCACCCTATGAAATCCCATGGACACAAGGATGCTCACCTAGGGAGTCACTGCCCTGGATGACCTCAGGAAGGACTGCATTCTGTCACAGAACTCCTCAATCAGTTTACACCAGCCTAAGCCTTGATCCCTGCTGCAGTGAAATAGCAGTGGGAAACATCATCTCCTTCTGCACGAAGCCTGGCGAAATATACAGGCAGGTGCCCATGGCAACCTGATACATTTTCAAGGAACCATCAGCCTGATGTATTTCTAAGTTATCTTTCATTGTGAAACTGCTGAAAATCATGTAACAAGGCATTGGATGATTATTTTAGGGAGCTTTTTTAGTTCGCAATCTATCATTTTTGGTTTCCTGACTTCAATAGTTTCTAGATCACAACTCAATAATGAAGTTGGCAGTTTCTCCCTTGTTTCTTTTTTTTGTGTGTGTGTGTGTGTGTGTGTGCCAGTATTACACTTTACCATTAATCAGCAGTTTCCAAGCAACTTGTTTCTTCACTTTGATGCTGTAATTGATACAATACTTAAAGGCTTTAAAGTGTACCTATTTAATTGAGACATTTCTTTACTGACTGTCATCTGGAAAAAAAATAATAATATTTCAGCTCAGTACCTCTGGTGTTTCTTTGGAACACTTAGCTCTGTGAAGGTAAAACAAGGCAAAATAAGCATCAGCTTTTCCAGCTGAGGTTTCAAGGAGCGGCTGAGCAGTGCTGCATGGATCACATCAGGCTCCCAAAGGGGCAGAGCAATCTCTTTAATGTATCGATAGTGAATAATGGGATTGATATCACTGTGGTATTTCATCTAAATGTGATGTATTTTTGTGCGTATGATTGTGCTGGGTGAATCCTAAGGAAAATTGCGCATACAAAGGCAAGCTAAAACGGCTTCACATTTGACTACTTTTCCTAATGGAAACATAAACTACTTTGCCATTCCCATGGCACTTCTCTTCAGAGAGCTTCCTCATTTTTGCTCCTACAATTTGATCATTCTCAGGCAATGTGAAGCCAGTTATGCATAGATTTAAATCTCAAGTTGATAGAAAGAGCTATTTTATGGCCTGCAAGAGTGTGCAATGTCACTCAAAAATTAGCAGTTTTAAGTTGTTGGTGGCTTCAGCAAGCTTCTGATAAGGAATCAGAACCCTGCTCAGCTATTTCTCTCTGTAAAATGAAATTTTAGCAACACAGAGAATGGAAAATGGTTTAGGGTAGCATTTCTTGGAGTACAGCTTCTTTCTGGACCAATCCATCTTTGTGAAACTCCTTTCAGCACGGTTTCCTCCTTTAGCTTGCCCTCCCCACGTTTCTAGGATGAGAAGGCAGCCGCCTCATTTCTTTAGATGTAGGGAATGACAAATATTTGTAACTAATAGCTGAAAGAACTTACAGCAACTCTGGAAACTGCTGGCTGCTGTTAGATGGTGGGTGGCAGTCTTGGGGCTCCTCAGCCACACGCAGCTCCCAAGGTGTTCAAGCGTGCTTTGTTGTGCTGGGGCTGCAACCAAGAGTAGAGCGAGGCCGTGCTAACATGGGGCCCGTGGCTTGGATGAGCACCTAGTGGCAGGAGATGCTGGAGAGACTGCTGACACCAGCACTGCTGACTCACAAAGGAGCACTGGGATGCCCTGGCAGCTGACTCTCATCTAATAGCCGCATGCCCACAAACCCCCATCACTTTGAAGTATGTGGGCTCTTGGAAGTATTGTAGTGTTAGGAAGCTGAGTAGCTGCTCCTTCATTTGTATTTTTATTTTATGACCCCTTTAAGCCCTTTGGAGGTGCTCTAAGAGGGAGAAAGAGGATGAGTCATAACCCAGTTTTGTGAAACCTAGGCAACACGACACAGTCGGAACCACAGGTACGATAAGTGGAAAAAAATGACTAAAAATGACTAAAAAAACCCTATGACATTCCTGGAGGTAAATGGTCTTTACTGAGGAACTGTATCATTAAAGAGGAAAAAAATTGCATTATTGACGTGACTATGGTGAAAAAATATGGTAGAGAAGCAATATCTAAAAGCAATAAAAGAATTTCCCCAGAACTTGATCTTCTAGAAGAAAGGTTTTACTTGAGCTATTGCAGTGAGAGTATAAACAGCTGAGAATACATTGATATCAGATAAGGAAAGTACATAACATGAAATATAAATCCCCCAGTATGTCAGGTGACATTCATGATTACACTCCCCAGGGGCACCCAATGTATCGGTGAGACAACACCAATATTAAAGGTCAGAAACTGTGAACACAAATCACAAGAGGGAATAAAGAAATCTCCACTCACGAAGCACTTTAATGAGATGAAACTTCCTGTCACAGCTGTAGAGTTTATAGGTATTGACTACGTCCCAAAAGCCCCAGGAGAGGGAGAGGCAGAAAAAGCTTATTTAGACAATGAGCAGCACAGAGAATTTGAAACTTAAATATGTCACTACCAAATAGCCCAAATCAATAACTGAAATAGATTATATATATTTGTATGGGGCTAGGAGATGCAATTATTCCTCTGAGTTGATCACCTCTGCTTAATTACATTTACCTGAATGCCAAACAAAAGGCGGCACAGGGCAGGGTGGTGGAGACCTCTGGCTCATCACAGAAGCTGTCTGATGTCATAAATGTATTTTGTGAGACCCCACAGGCAGTTTCCTCTTTGCCGTGCACTACTGCTGTTCTCCAGTGGCATGCTCACCTTCGATCAGACAAGGCAGGAGCACCATTCTTATTAGTCTGGACAGTTATTAACTCATTAGTTTGCATCTGCATAGACAAACCTGCCTTGTGCTTGTAGCATGGGAGTGGGCTGTGAATGAACACTGTAATTCTGGTATTGCCAACAAACCCAATAATCATGGTGTGAGGGATTTTGTAAACATATGCGAGGACAGCTTGTGCCTCCTTCTCTGCCTTTATTTTGAAGTGGTCATCCTTTGAATATTTGCTTGAATGGCTCACACATTCCCTCTTTAATATGCATGTACTTCACACAAGAAGGTGAATGAACGTTAACAACGGAATTGGTTATCCTAAGAGCCCTGAGATGTTTAACTTAGATAATGCAGCTAAAGGGGGATGAATTGTGCGTGCACTGTCAGAAATCCAGACTGAGTGAAATTACAATGATTTCTTCTGTTTTGGGTGATACAGAGAAGAATCTTGGATATTTTTAAAACATTAAAAATCCCTGTCTGAAAAAAAATGATCATTTGCAAGTAGCCTAGTAACCAATGCTCTGCTATCTCATACCATCAGAGTTGAACAGTGACAACTTACACAATGGTGATTAATCTTTTTTTGACCTGTGGATCCTCACAATTTTCAAGTGGAGATGGAGAGTCCTTGATCCTGACTGCAAGCCTACCAACTATTAGAATTTTCTTTTTAAAATAATTTTTCACAAGCCCACAACAAATAGTTCATAGATCACTAAGGGTCCACAGGTTGAAAACCACCACTTTAAGAAATTATAATTCCTACATTCCTTTTTTTAACTAGCAAAATATGCTTAAATAAAATTCACTGTTTTTGCTATTTATATGGCATTCCATATTCCTAATTTCATTTCTTTAGTATAATTTCCCTGGGAATACCTATCTAAATTGTCAACTGCTACCTATTGTTTATATAATGTAGTTTCTGTATCTATAACAACTCCTGCATTATCCTATTTGTTCTCTTCTATCTTCTGACGTGCTTACTTCAATTGGTACAGAATAATGTAATTATTACAATATTATTATAATCACATAAGGAGATACCTGACAAATACTTTGAAATGGCTCAGATCTGTATTCTACTAATTGCTGCAGTGTCTGTGCATATCATTGACTGTGCTGCATCTGAAATTCTTGCGTGAAGCCAACTGAATCATACTCTTCCTGTGCTATGCAGGTTTGTAACCACAAATACATGTCTGTTATTCTAACACAATGCCAGACCAACATATTCATGATCCAGTTGCTAAGGGGTTTGTTTTATTTTCTTCATAAGTGAGCATGAAACTGCAAACAGAACAAGAGTTCCATGTGAAGGATGTTCATTCAGAAAATTGGCGTATTTAGATTTACAATACAGAATATTTTTAACATGGCCTCTCAAAAATGCAAAGTAGCTTTATATTGGAGTTACAGTACTAAATTTAGTACCATATCATTATGATGTTGATATGTTTTCAAGTTCAAAGAAATATGGTCTTCTAGTCATATAGGTGAAAATAATTCTCTAGAGTGACTCTCCTGAGATTCCTTATGCTAATTAATAGATAATGAAATGAAACTAGTTACAGAAAATGGTTAGATAAAAATCCTCTATTTTGATACCGTGTTCCTTTATGTCTGCTAACGAGGCACTTAATGTTTCAACTTCTGTGTTAGGGAGGTATTCTATACTGTAATCTATGGTTTACTTGTGGGTAATGTCTAGATACCTTCCTGCAGTCTATCAAAAGAGAGGTAAGAACTGATGCATAAATAAGCTTATAGAATATCAGGTGAAAGTTCCTGCCACAGAAAGTATTAAAGTGCATAGAGAGACTACCTTGGCTAGTTACCATGTTCATTTGAGCAATATTGGTATAGTTTGCTGACAATACAAATACCCTAGGACATCAATCTACAAGCACGGCTATTCTTAGCAGAAGACAGTGAAAACAAACTGCTTTGCTTACAATATTCACAACACTGAAGCATACCCTTAATAGAGTAGTGCAAACGACAATATGCTGCTGAGCTCCTCAAAATTTGTAACAAGTTATCCCAAGCACAGACAAACCTTCAGGAAGCCTTTGAAAATATAGATCGAAATTCAATGCAACTGCTTTCTCCAAATCATGCTGTTAGGGTGGTTCTGGAAATGTATTCCCTCTTAAATTATGACAAAGCTTCTGTTAAAGTTAGGACTGTCAAACAGGAAGGTACCTGCGGGTCACTGTGTGAAAGGACTTTTACAGTCCAAATGTACATGTTTAATCTACCTGGAGCTTCATGCAGGGATTCCAGACCTTAAGGTGCTAACCTTGGGTGGCTGCCACTCATTTCAGCTCATCTTTGTGCCTTGTGCTATTATGATAATGAGCTTTACTCGCTGGAAGCAAATGCATATTTTAAATCCGCATAAAAATCCAAATGATAGCTGCATGTATTCAATGTGATATTTATTACGCAGAGAAGAAAAACAGATGAAGTGAAGCTTTTGTTCTACCTCACGTGAAGATGTAGCTATTATCATCAAGAAATCATCAAGTTACAAAAGCCAGGGACTGGCACAGTGTGTTCTTAGCCAGTTAAATACTGCATATTATTTTAGCAAACATTTCTGCTGGCAATTGGCAACCTCAGGCAACAGAAGTACATGTTTGCAGAGGAGTAAAGAGCAACCAGGGAATCTGTTTATTCACTCCCGTAAAAGCTTTTCTTAACTGATATGCAGTTACTATTTCAGAATGAACTGTAAGCCAAGCTTGTTTTAGGCAGCACTTTTGTTGGTTGAGTTTAATTTTATTTCTGAAAACCACATTAACAGCATTCAACTGTTAGTTGGTTTATTAATGGTACACAAATTCAGTAGTACTATTAACATAAAACTATGTTTAACTTTGACAATTTTAAGGGGCATAAAGGATCTTTATGAACTCTTCTTTGGGGAAATATTTTAAAAAAATTCAGTAACTGACATATGGTGTAAGAATATCCAGTTCAAAGGAAGAAACAAAGCAAGACAAAAACACAGACTGGTTTATATTTTTATGACTCAGTACAATAAGCAGTGCTGTTCCAGTACAGTAGAGGATTCATCCCAGCATGTCCTTCAGCATGGCACTAGTATCTTATAACGACTTCCTACAAGCCCTCTGTGATCTTGACCTTCTCTGTCCATAGCTCTTACAAGGATATGACTCATGACTTCACTCCCGTCGGAATGTTTTTCTTTTTCTGGAAAAAACTCTTTCTGTCAGGCACAGTGCATTGTCTTCCTTCAAGAGCCTCTTCTGGGTGGCCACCTGGGACCATCACCTCAGCGCAAAACAGGCAGGCTGCTGGACTTGTGTTGCCTCTCTTCTTCTTAGCAGTGGCTACCTCCCTGAAGGCAACATTACATTTTATTCCTAGACTACACAGTGTTACAGCTGGATGTGTGGACATGAAATTTTGATTGCTAAATGCTGCACCTATCAATATTTGTGACGAGACTCAGACAAAAGAAAAAAAGGATGAACATGCAGAGTAAGGAATCAGCTGAGGACAAGCACAGATAATGAACTGCACAACCAAGTAAGTGCATGGAGGTACAATACCATACCTGAAAAGAAGCCTTGAGAGCCCTCTGTCATGCAGTGTTTTGGAAGAAGAAACTGAAAGATCATCACATCTAAAGGGAAGAAATGAATTTCAGTTCATTCAGAGCAATCAAAAGCCTTAGCCAAGATGCTAAAACCAGACATGTCCAAACTACGGAGACATCAGACTCCAAGACCTCTGAAATGTGGGCCTTTCTATAGTCATAAAACATTACAGAACAGGAATATGATAAGTAAAGAAAAGAATCCTCCCTGGATCTAGGAGAACCATGAGGATTAATGAGAAAAGATGAAAATTGACTGACTATAATTAATATGATGGTCTTTTTCTGCCCTTCTTCATAATTAAAGTGTAAAAGGTGGCTGCATTTTTCCCTTGCTATGTATGGTGCCTAGATATAAATCATCTACAGGCTCATGACTACACTTCAGTGAAACTAACGACATGAAAATCTGTAGACTTGGGATGAGGCAAGGTTTATAATAAAAAAGATCAGCCTAGTGAAAGGAATGTTAAAATTATTTCTATTATAATATTGTATCTTTTGTGCCTCTTCATGTTACTATGCTTTGGGAATGTGTATCGTTATCACCAGGTAGAATCATGAATCATTCAGTTTCCAGAGGACATCCCTGGAGAACAGTCTCAAATGCAGATGTTTGACTGTTCCCAGATTACTTGCTTGAGTTGGAGGGACTGATTCAAGGTTCCTCATGGACAAATCATCAGTTTTTCTGAAAAGGCATTTAAATATTATGCTTCAGAGGTCAGTTGGAATTACTCTGGTATAAGCTGAGAGTAGTTGAACATACTGGGGTTAACTACCGCCTGGGATTAAAGGCAGATGAAGAAATGCTGTTCTTTTTAATAGCTGTGTCACTTTGCTGGCTATCTGTCTAATTTATTTACTATAAAAGTTAGCACACTTCCACCAGAATTATCTTAAGCTAGAATTATTGCATCTAGAGTGTGTATAGAGAAAAACTTGCTTGTCAACATGTAAGGAAGGATACACAGTCCCTTGGTTTCCATTCACAGACACATTCTATTCTTTGAAAATAGCATAGAACCTTTCTGCTCACATATACCTGTTGTTTCATGTTACTGCAAATCTCTCAGTCTTCAAAAAAAAAAAAAAAGTTTAAAAAGGCAGAAATGGTTTTCAGTTATCCTAAACAGATAGCTTAATAGGAAAGATGTATTTTTCACTGCTGACAATAAATTTCTGGTAAGGAAAAAACAATTTTTTCTTCATTTAACTGCGTAGCATATGTTAAACTTTCTACATTAAATTACTATCAAAATACAATAGGAGGAAATATAAAATATTTTTGCCATGCTATTTTGAAGTCATTAAGTGTCATAGTACCAACAGCATGTAGAGTAGAGTCCTTAGAAAAATCAGTGATCGTTATTTCTTTTCAGTCCTTTACTGATGCTATTCCTTCAGTGCTGTCACAGAAGCTGATGGAAATTTTGCTACAGATTTTAAATGGAATAGATTAAGCTCTTTGTGTTATGATAAAGATATATTGACATTTCGTAAGTTACTTTTACCTCCTAAGTATAAAGTATTCCATTTACCTGGTCCTGGATCTGTTCCTTTATATCTTACTCAGGAAAAGTTTCTACTTACATCAGACATATATTGGTTCTAGAGGATTCTTTCAAAAGACATTTCAGAGAAATGTGTTGTTTTCCCATAATGGAAAGACTATGATTAAAAAAATGAGAGAGAAAGAGAGAGAATAAAAACATTAAAACTATAGTGACTCCTCTGAGTTTAGTTTTACTATTTAATTTCTATTGGCTAAGTCTCAGTGAAGAGAATGATTTTTCTCAATAACTGTGTAATTTAAAAAGAGCACAGTGGACTTCCAATAAACAAAGATAAGCTTCTAAGAATAGGTTACCCTTTACAAAGGATGCTAGATATTCAATGCATTTCCTGTAGATTGGAAACATAGGTCTGTATTGAATATTAAAATAAAAATTCACAACGTGTTCAAATGCCATTACTACTAGGTTTATTCCACCCTATCCCTAATCCTTAATAAGATCTCAATAGCATTGAGCAGAACAAAGTAATGAGACCATTGCAACAATTTAATAAGGAGGTTTCTGCCATCTAGTGGAAAATATACAGCTTACACCAACCACACGAATATTTAAAACCTTTGTTTAAAGACTGAGTATCTAACCTATGAGAAAAAAATGTATTCACTTCCAATACAACAAGCATCCCTTCTGGTTGATATATTCCAAAATATTTCCTCTAATTTATCCCTGGTCATATTGCCTACACGTTATATTTATCCTCATTGATATCCTCATTTACTCAATCATATTGAATAAACTACAGTACTTCTGAATGACATTAAAATCTGTCACTTAATAGGGATAGAAGTAAAATTAAAATAAATAAATAAATACAGACTTCCCAAGCAACTTTACTTCTTAAGTTTATGGATAAAATACGATAGCTTCCTCATAAGTTTTATTCCATAACCTCTTCTTATGGTATGCAACTTCAGTGGTACTGGCGCCCTGAGCAGATCCGTTATGTCAATTTTATGTTAAAAGCTTGCCTTTTTTCTCTAACTTTATCTACTGGACTAGCAGAAGTATTACCTCTTTCCATATACTTTTTTCCCCTCATTTTAGTATCATTGGAGGATCACAACTACGCCTATAATATATTAAGAGAACTACTCCAATTAAGAAGTTCCTAATATGGAACATTATCAGAACAAGTGTAAAACATAATCAAGGTGTTATTCCTAAGCGTTAGGGCAGACGGCTGCTGTTGGCACATCTAAAATCAAACACTATTTAGGAGCAGGCCAGTACAAAGCCTTGAGGCAATAATGACTGCAATGGTTTCTGCTCGAGCGAACCTTCACACCCGAGGAGGTGTTTATGCTGTTTAGGTTTGGGTACTTAAATCCATGCCTAAACAGGCATTTAGGGCACTACACAGTCGAAGGAAGAGTCGGTTGGCCTCTCTCCTTTAACTATACACAAGCACAGCCTGGAACGCCCCAGATCATTAAAGTAGGCTTGTAGGGGCACCCGAGCAGGAGGCCGCCTCAGAGCCGCCCCGCGGACTACATTTCCCAGGCGGCTCTGGGGCAAACGGCCCGCCCGCCCACTGCCCGCCTCTGCGAGGGGGCTGCTGGGAGTTGTAGTAGAGGGGCAGCGAGAAGATGGCGGGCAAGATCAACGTAGTGCTACGGCCGGTGAAGAGCATCGTGGTCCGCTTCTGCCCCTTCGAGTCCAACGTGGAGAGCACCAGGTGAGGGGCGCCGGGGGGCTGCAGCGGCCCCGGCCCCCCGGCAGCGTTGGTGTGCCCTGGTTCTCGGGCCTGCGCCCGGCGGGGCGGCCTGGGCCTGCGCTGAGAAGCTGGAGGCGGGGGGGGCACGACGACCTTGGGGTTATTTGAATTAAGCCCAAGTTAATTTAAATAACTTATTATTAACCCAGCTGGGAGAAATGCATTGTAGTTTTACAAAGTTCTTTCTACATGTTAGTATATACGGAATATCCATTTGGATTTTTACAAGTGATTACCTCATAAAAAGTATGTCTGAAATTATTAAATACAAATTCCATTATGCTTATACTTTTGTCACCCCGCCATGTCAAGCTGTTCAAATCAGCTTTTGAAATATCTTCCATATATTTACTGTAATTTCTATCTACCGTGTACTCAATATATCTTTAAATACATTTTCAGAAAATTTCTTGAATGTATAAGCCGTAAAAAAATACAAGCCACTAACAGGAACTGCGAAGTGACTGCAGATGTGAGACACGATGGGTCTGAACCACTTGTAGATGTTATGTTTGGTAAGAAATTCTTTTTTAATCTTTACAAAAAAACCTTCCAAGTTTGTGTTTTTACAGCGTTTTTGTCTCCTTTGTGATACTTTTCGCAGTGGTTACTTTTTTTGGTTCTGGTCCACACCTAAATGTTGTGCAGTTGGAGGAAAAAAGGAAGAGGGAGTCACTGACAGTTCGATATATATAGAAACATGCATGTTTGTCTTTGTACTAGTTAGATCTGGTGGGGTTGAGTCTACTTTTGCAGTAATGTACTTGTGGGACCACACAATCAAACAGAATTCCAGGGAAGGAAGTGTAGCGTTGTTTTGATGTAAGAATCTGTTCACTTTGTAATTTTTTTGTTATCTGCGGTGGAGGCATCTTGGTCTTGAGAACAGAAAAGTTTAATACTTTCAGCTGCTTATACAATTGAGTAACTTGCTATGTAGCTTGAAGGAACTGCTCATATAGGACCATACGTGTGCAGGTGGCCTTGCAAAATGAGGTCAACTGGAGTACAATGAATTTCTCAGTTTGCTTTGAGAGTACAGTGAGGAGGAAGGGATGATGGTGGAAATTTCCTCAGTTCTGGAAGCAGCCCAGATTCAAGGCTATGAACAGATGGCAGTAATCTGCTTTTGTCCTTTTCTCTGGCTGCATCTTCTTTCCTACTGTGCTGTAATGGCCCAATATGGCATGTAGCCCATTAAAGTTTTCATTATTATTTTTTCCTGTTACCCACTTTTCTTTAAGCTTTCATATATTTAGTGAATCACTAGAAATGCCAAAAGTGCTGAATGTACTTCACTTTGCTGAGGAAAGCCAAATTATTTTAGCGTTGACAATGGTTGTTTCTCCCTCCCCCATGCCTCTGCCTTTCCCATCCATGACTCTAACTGTGATGTGTTAAGACTTAAGCGGTAAAGCTTAATGTTTTCTAGTGTAAAACAAAAACAATTTATTTCACTAATGCCAAGAGGTCTGAACTCTTCACTTTCTAAGAGCCGATTTTTTCCAAGTGAAGTTTGCAGCCCTTGCAGTTGGCAACTGTTACTGGAACTTGGATGCCCTGCATGGTATTGCATTATATAGGTTTGGATACATCTTTTATATTTGCAAATCTTGTAAAATTAAAAATTAACTTAGGTACTACCCTTAGTTTCTAATGTTCCCTCCCTGTTTTAAAGTGGTATGTTTGTTTGTTCTCAGAATTTTAGAAATCCTAGTGATCTCTACTTTTTGTTGTTACAACTAGCAGATTGTGTAAAACAGTTCACTGTTTGGGCTAAAGAAGTAAGTTAAATGGACCATATACAACATGCTGCTAAACTGCTGAGCCATGTGTGGAAATTATGCCTAACAGTACCTTCTGCTAGATAACTTTGAGGGTATAATGTGAAGCACTCTTAAGAAATATATGTTCTTACCATAGATACATCTAGAGAAAATGTTTATTTTTGAATAATGCAGGACAGAAATAAAGAGTACATGCTCATTCAGTGCAGTTTAATATATTTGTTTGTTGTGTAATAAGATTTTGTGGTAAGTGGACTACCTTCTAATCAGACAAGATGAACAGGGTATTTGGATTTATGTGTACAAAACACAACTGCACGCTGAAGTAATTGTGGCTTAGACTTTGAGGTCTTGAAATTTCTTTCCTTTACAGCTGATGGAGACCGATTGATAATGAAAGGAGCCAACCTAACGACAGTAGAAATGTTAACAGCACTGGGGTCCAGATGTAATACAAAAGAGCTTAAGGCAGAACAGAAAAGCAAGAAGAAGAATCCCTGAAGAACAGAACGACAGCTGTGTTTGCATTTACATGTGTTAAAACAGGAAACTGTACAGAAGGATTTCTCCGATGCAACAAATTCTAAGAGAGATGGCTGAAACACTGACCAAGTCAACGTAGAGCAGAATGAACTATTTAAATGTTCTCCTGCCTTCCACGAAATGAAGGCATAATGCATTGACAATTCATCAGTGGATCAGAGTGACTCAAGATGCGTGAATGCATCTTTCTAAGCACCTGCCTGTGTCATCTGCATGTTGGACTAATATCACATATATTTGCATATAACTACGAATACTGCACATTAGTTAATAAATACTAAACTGAAGACAGGTCTCTCTAGATGTTATTTCCAACAATTTTTCTATGTGTTGGAACACAAAATATTACAGCAGTTACCATTTGTGAAAATTATTAAATATAAATATCTGAAGAAGACTTCAAAAGTATTCATCATTGGCGTAGCTGAGGAACTCCAAGCTGCAAATACAGAGTAGATTTTCTGATACCCAGTTTATATCACCTCTGTTGCTAAGTCCCTGCCATTTTCTTCTTCTGTTTTTCAAGAAAGTGTGAGATTTGCTATATGTAAATTTAGCTCAGCAATTAAAGTAACAAGGTAATGGGACTGTGAACACACAGTAGAGCTACTCATCCTGCATAAAAGCAGCAAAGTCTAGCTCAAAGGGAAGCATAAGTTAGTGTTTTTGATAATTGGAGAAAAGGTCTATCTTTGAAGTTCAGTTGTGTAAGATTTTTGTCACTCAGTTGTGTATTTCATTAAATATTTTATAAAGATCGAAGGGAGAGCTTTATTTGGTGTTTATAGCCCAGTGTCCAACCCTATTATTTATTAACGTAAGTGCTTAGGTGTCTCGTCTGTCTTGCAGAGCTCTGTGGGTTTGGAAGGGCTGATCTGTCCTCAGGCTGTGCAGGTGAAGGTGTCAACTGCACATGCATTTCATGTGCATCAGTGTTGTTCTAGTTCAGTTCTTAAGGAAAATGTGATCAAAGTTCCAGTTTCAAGAACTGCAGGTGCAGTCCTATTGAGGTATTAGTTCTACCTGTTGTTAATCAAATGCTCGACTTTTTATAAAATTTTAGTATATATATTTAGTATGACATTAATTTGACAGCAGACTTAGGGCACGAATCTTTTATCTAAAACTAATCTGAACTTATTTTTGCCAAGATTTGTAAATGGACAGTGTCCTTTCTGAAAGCAACGTTGTTTTATCTAGCAGCACTTTTAAGGTCTGTCTTGACAACTTCTTCACCAGGTTGTTGAAGTCAAGGTGATCTCTTTATCACCTTGCAGATAAAGGTGCAGAGCTGTGCTAAACACACACCTGTGATGTTTTACGATGGCCTCTTCTGCGTGTTTGCAAGAAATAGAAGAGGGTAAGATAAAATGATTGGGGCAGATAGGTCAGTGAAATTCAGACACAGGAACAACACGTGTGAACTACTTTGTCTGAGATGAATACCTTCTCTGCAGTCTGTTATCCTTTTTTATTATTATTATTTATTTATTTATTTATTTTAATTAGGCCACCAGCTCTTTGAGGTGGTTTCAGAATGCTGAGCTCCTGAACCTATTATTGAGCTCCCTTCTAGTAAAGGAGTTATGAAAACATCTGAAATTCCTTGAAAGGATTGCAAGTCCTGTGAAGCTAAAAGAGTATTTTAGAAAGTGAACAAAAGAGGAAAAAAAGTTGTTGAAAGGACAGTTTGAGTTCTTTTTTTTTTTTTTCAGTTTAGAGGAATATTTTGTGGCAAGATGTTACCTGAATGAGTCTTAGAGAGAAAGAGAGAAGTGGAAAAACACTGAAGAATTATTTTAGTCCCCAGTTAATCATGTATTTGTATGCTCAAAAGGTGATTTTTGTGATCTTTTAATTTTTTAACAGTTTGTACAACGATTAAGTAAATTATGCAAAGGTTGTCTTCAAATGTGAAGCACTTATATCCATCATAAACAATTAGCCATATATATACACTTAGAGAATAAAACAGGGGTTAAGTAATATTAAGGTTCTAGAGTGTTTATATTGGTCCAAGATAGAGGTTTATATATGTGACAAGGAGAGAGAGAAAAATGAAGGTCCCAGTTCTGCTTTTTACAGCCAAAATAAATCTCCCCTGTTGAAGAAAGTTTTTTTTTTTTTCTTTAGTCTAATGGAGAGGCATCCAACTCTCTATAGACAAAATCTTTTCGGGTATTTTAACCCAGAGGTGCCCAACTTTGTTGCTTAGGTCAGGCAAAAGGCCAATAACACCGCTATTGAGAAATGACTGACAACTTGGTGGACAAAGTGTAGGCTGATGCTGCCTTTGCTCTGTGTGCTATTAGCTACAATTTGCAATGGTAAAAGTACAGTATGTTTTGTGCATGAAAAAAAGTAAATTTCTAGGATTCAAATATGTAACATAAAGGAAAATGTACAGGATAGAAAAACAAAGCTAAGAACGTGCATTTTCAAGACTACAAGATAGTGAAATTATACAAGCAATAGGGGCAAGAGGATACTCTGATTATTATTACGTTGCTATGTAGAAAATTATTCTCCTTGTACTCTGCAGATAAGGGTACAAATTCATTTTTAAAGTATATTGAAGATAATCTTTAATGAATTTATTCTCTAAGCATTTAGATAATTTTGTTGTGAGCTCTTCATGCAGTATCAATTTCTGCTCCTGTGTGACAATAAAACAAAGCAGAGTGACCGGCTGGCTGCTCAGACATTTTATCGACATCCACAGGCTAGGGGTGTGGATATAGAGGGTATTAAGGTCAGTCATACAGAACAAAGCAGGGCTGGATGAGCATTGACTTTGCATGTTATTATTGTCTGACCCACAAATCTTGATGATAATACCTCGCCAAAAATGTAGCCACCTGCCTAAATATAAAAGGAGCTGGAACAGGTCCTTAAAACACTGATTAACTAAATACAAACAGCACACCATGTTGGGTAAGTAGGATGTCTGATAGCAGGTGATGACTTTGAAATGTTTTTAGGCATCATATACTCATCTCTGAAAATCGTTTGCCCTATTGGATGTGAAAGAATGCATTAATTATGGTTTGTCCTAGTTTTTCACCTATACTCTAAATCTTGAATGAGCAACGAATGAATATGGTATAATGAAGTGAAAATTGAAAAAAAAAAAAAAGAAAAAGAAAAAATAGAAAATTTTTTTTTTTTTTTTAAATTTTGCTCCCAAAACATATATTCCACATGCGTATACACGTGCACAGGGAGGGTACACCCCTTGTAATTGAGGAATTGCTGACTTGCTGTCCACCTCATCAGCTGAATGCACAACCCTGGATGCCAGGCCTGGCTTCTCCACGGGGTGGTTAGGAGTCACCTCCAGGACAACAGCTTGCCTATTGACAGTGCCTCTCTCAACTGTGCTTTCATCCCCTGCTTTCTTCTGGCTTAAGAGCCTTTTTCCTTCCTGCAACTATTTGATCTCATCCGCTCTTGTCTTTTCCCTCTGGGAGGCCTGAGTCAATCTTCTGAGCCCTTTTTGCTGTCTGCCTGGATCTTGCAGTAGCTTTGAGCAGTTGAGAAGCTTTGCTCCTGGTAGACTCTTGCTTGTTCTCTTCTTCTCCCTCAACCTTGTTGGCTCTGTACACTGAGGAATGTTGGGACACAGCAGCACTTTGCGGAGCCACTTTGCTCTCTGATTGTCTTTTACCTAAGAGCAAATAATCTTTACCTTGAG
Organism: Cygnus olor; assembly: GCF_009769625.2. Taxonomy (NCBI): domain Eukaryota; kingdom Metazoa; phylum Chordata; class Aves; order Anseriformes; family Anatidae; genus Cygnus; species Cygnus olor. The sequence continues at coordinate 131,046,008 of NC_049170.1, forward strand.
CTGGCCTTCTCAAGGTTTTACAAAATTAATGCTGTGCGCAGGGATAGATATTAAGAGGTGTGAAGGTGAATGAGTTCCCATGTTGATCTGTCTTGATCATGTCTTAAGTTTCAGAGTGGTATTTGAAAGCAGGGTTAACGTGAACTTAGAGGCTCTGCTTGGCTTGAAACACTTCCCTACGTACTGGCAGTGCTGCAGACAGGTTAATGGCATATCAAATGGGGGGCTGTGTTGTGCTTTGTGAGGGAAGGTGGGTGTGCTTACATATGAAAAGAACATTTCTTTTAAGACAAAATAGCTAGAAGAACAGAGTGGCAGACCTGCTTGTGAAAATGCTTGGTCAATAGGAACAAAGCCTGGGAAAGGCTGAGTCCTTCGTGGACAAGTTTTCATACCTCAGTCTGATGATCTTTGCAGGAAGTTCAGAGGACAGGCAGGAGACAAAGCAGCACGTTCCTTCTTGTTCCTTCTTTACCCAGTTAATACTTCTCTGTTTCTTTTGACTCCTACACCCTTTTTCAACAGGGGATGAAAGACCAGCCCGACTTTAAAAATAGCATGGCCTGCAAGAATAAACAGCAAATTTGTCATGTGAAACACAGTTCTTCCTCAAATTGTCTTTTCATTACTATTAAGTCTGAGTGGTTCAAATCACTTGCATGAATAAAAGAAACGTTATTTTCATTGAGTTTTTAAAGTTTCTTTTTCTAGGTGGGACTTTAGAGAACTTCTCTTCAAAATCTACTTCTCAAATGAATACCACAGTATTTACTAGAAATGGCAAATTAATGAATTGTATGGCTATTTCTGCCTTTCCTTCATATAGCTCAGCACCAAGTTAGACTGCTCCCTAGTATATGCACATATAGGGAAGGGTACCAGAAACAGTATTTTATGGCAGGAACATAGAAAAAAAAAATCAGGGAACTAAGGTATTTCTTATTAAGGTTACCTTAATTAATAAATTAAGGTATTACTTACGTCCTCACAGATTTTCTATGGCCTAGGTTTTAGATATGTAAGCTCATATTGCAAGAAGGAATCAAGGACTTAAACCCAAATACAGTGAGGCTTTTCAGGTCTAGAAGAGCAAACTGGAAAATACCTGCCTATCCTGCATGGTTGCCTGGGATGCCAGAGGCAAGAATTTTCTTAGAAGAAGATCTTTTGAATACGAGTCACGTACTTAACACACTTGGCAAACTTGGCATGTTGGCAATGGGAGCGGGATGGGACAGTAGTTAAAACTAGCTTTAGCTTCCAGTTTTTTTTTTCCTAGGTTCCTTCGACAGTCTGTGAAAGAGAAAGGCTTTCCTGCAAGGTGGGTCAGAACTGGAAGCTGGAATGACACCCCCGAGAGTCCATCCCTGCCCACGCTGTGCAACCATGAGGAGACTGCTTTTTGGCAAAAGTTAGCTTTCCTGGGCGGTGACCTGGGGATCTATTTCACACTTAAGCCCTTGATGCCCCAGGACAACGTTCTTTGAGAGACCCAATCCATTAAACAGGCTACGCATAATCCTAACAACTTATGCTGAGGGTTTTGCTCAACACAGAGGGCAGCAGTCATGGTCCCCCTCACTCCAAAGCTCCTGAGAATGGAGTTGTCACCTACATCACCCTTAAGAGGTGAGGAAGGGGGGTTAGGGCACCTTCTGAGGCTGTGGCAACATTACACCCAGCACTCTCCTCATCTCGGTGGAGCCATACTCCCATTCCGGCAGTAATGGCCAAGGTAAAACACGTCAGGGATGGCACAGCTCTTCCACAGCCCCTCGTGTGACTGATGTGCCTCTGTGCAGGGTGGCGAGTTGTGGAGCTGGGCAGAGCCTGGCAGAGGAAAAGCTCGGTCCTCTTGAATACAGTGAAGACCCTGCCTCTGTGAAGGACAAGTGCTGGGCCTGTGATGCTCTCCTTGGTGAAACCCTGAGAATGAAAAGCAGTGCAATTATTAAAACTTTAAACAAAGCTTTTTCCTGAGGTTACCTTTAGAATGGTCAATAATATCCTTGGTAATGAAACTTTCCTTAGAATATGCAACTGAAAATGAATACTAAAACTTTATAGGTCCCTTCTAAAATCCAGTGGGCAGGCCTGCAATTTGTGATTCTAAATTTCATATGCTAATTACTCATTGTTTGTAGAAATATTTCTTTCATCGTTATTTATTGCAAATAATTTTGCCATTTTTTGTCCTTACCATAACTCTATGTCCTTATTGTTTGAGAACACACAGAAAGGACAAAGTAGGTTATTTTTATTTGGTTTTATAACCAAATAGAGTTTGGGGCTAATGTTTTGTACATCTGAGTTTTCTAAAAAGCCCTGCAGATTGTTACCTTTCTGAAAGTCTCATCTGTGAGCAGGTGTCCCCTGCTAATAAGCTATGGATAATGGACAGCCTTGGACAATTTGTAATCATCCCAATTGTTTTTAGTGTTGCAATGACTATTCTGACTATGAATTTCTGAAGGGAAATAAAAACGTGTTTATACTAATGTGTGGATCTTTGCTCTTCAGAGTAGATACTGCTGCTAAATAAAGAGGATTTTTCAAACCTTCCAAAGTCAGACTCAAGCTCGTATATCTGAAGTCACCGTGAGGTGAGCTGGAACTGAGATCAGCCCATTTTTGTCTGAAATGAGGAAAATGAAGCCTGGAGTTGCTCTCCATGGTCACTTTGGTCTCTGATGCTCTCCCTGTCATTCAGCCAAGGCACCGCCGATGAGCTGTCACAACATCAGAGCAGGAAACTTTCCCCTCGATGTAAGCATTTCCCTTTAAATTTGCATTGAACACGCTGATGACGGCGCAGGGGCCACGCGCTGAGGCTGACAGTGTGCTAATTGCATTACGTTAATTCTCCGCGGCATCAGCAGCGCTCGGGGCACCTGTTGGCTGGCACTGCAGCTGGCCACGCGTGAGCCAGCCCGTCCCTGACAGCCAGCCACCGAGTGCCTGTGTGGCAGCCTCCACGTCCAGAGGGAGGGCTCCTTGGAGGAAGAGGAGCTGGAGAGTAAACTGGCTCTGTTTTGACGTGAAAGCCGAGACGCGTTGCGCAAAGCCCATTGATAAAACACGGGCCGTGCCCAGCCCGGTTAGCTCAGGGTGATGCAATGTCTACACTCCAGAAGAACTTAAATATATTGACATACAGATGAAAACATGCAGGTTCGTGTGTTGCTTCATAATCCCTGGTCTGGAATTGCCCAAGTTCAGAGCTCCTCACATGGAGGAAAGCTTACCTATGCCAGCCATGCAACTGCAGCACGTGTTTCATCATGTCTACCCATGATGACGTGGCAGGGAAGGGAAAACCACACTTGTACAACCAGGAAACAGAAACAAAGCTGTGCCACCTATGCAATTTTTCCCATCCATGCCTTGGGGGGTGAGTAACTATTATTCATGGACTGTTTGAATTTATTTTACAGCTAGATGTAGGATGAAGAGTAGAATTTGGGCTGTGCTGTCCAATTTTCCTGGCAAACTTTTAAGACTTTCTTAAGAGGTAGTCTTGTCTAGAAGAAGCATACTGCTTAGGAAAGGTACTATATATGTGTGTGATATGTCTGCACACTGGAAGGAAGGCAAGATCCTCCCCTTTACACAGTCGGGCAAAGCACTGTGCTATCAGATTGGGTTCCTTCCTAGTTAAACATATGGGCATTTTAATGAGTAAAGGTCTAGGGAAAAAGTTGTATCTCCCATACAACCTAATCAGCGATACGTTGCAGACAAGCGAGGTGGTGCTCTGCCCTGCCCAAGGAGCAGGTATTACGACTCTGAAAGACAAAATATGGTTTGGCTTACATGGAATGGGCAAAGCTATGGCTACGTGAAGAGAAACCTCAAACACTGCTGGTCACGGCTTCCCAGCTCTCGTGTCAGCTGAAGCGTCACTGTGCGACGTGCAGTAGCCCAGAGGAGTAGGACAAAGGTCTCTCTGCACTCTTTTCCTTTGGTCCTTTTCTTCGCAATTGGTAATAAAGGACTGCAATATCCTCCCCTCCTACAAGATGCAAGGGCTTGGCTGCCTTGGAAAAACATCCTCTCTGGCAGGCCCAAACTGCCAGACCGGTGGTTGCTGCCGACTGGCTACGTGCTGTCCGTGCAACTAACTTCCATGGAAAATTTTACACTTCTCAGCGTTGCTTCAGTTCTTCTTCTCTTGGAACGCATATAGTCTAACGTGGAGAAGAGGACAACTTCCCTCAGAGAACTTAAGCTGTCTGCACTAAAACAGTAATATGTGGCATGGGAATTGAACACTTTCAGGTTTTAACATATTTATTTGCTGGTTCTCTTGGGATATGTGTAGGGAGGAGAGGAGGCTAAACACAAAACACACCAGACAGTGATGTTAGCATCAAATTAGGCAGGAACTGGGATTTACAGAAAGAGATCCCCATGGCCCAAGCATCCCCGAATATCTGACCATTTTATTTTGGCTCTCAAAGGAAGTAACTGCATTCCATCACCTTTCAAACGTTTGGCCAATATATGTACAATATTGCTGTAGTAGCAAATCAAGTATTTTTGGTAGTCCAGTCCATTTGTACCTTACCCAAAAGGACACATCTTTGGTCCTTCTAGTTAATTTGTTTGATACAAGACATACAATAAATTTTGGCATTCTCCTGTTTCAAAGAACTTTTGAGATGTGGCATTGACAGAATCACAACCAGTAATCTATATCACTGGATTAATTTGCAAAATGCTAGATTTCTGTAAAAACTGAGAGATTTTCACCGTATCCTAACAGTCTACTTTTCAGAAAAGAGATACAAGACTCTTTTTTCATGTTATATCTTTTGTGAACATGCCTAGACTTGAACAGTTCGTAAGGAGAGTAAATCAAAACAAAGGACTTGTGGGAGGGTTCAAAACACAGTAGCATTCTGCACAGGTACATAGGTGGATCTCCCCATCCTTCAGATCCAGGAATACCATCTCACCACTAGATGGAAATAGTGGATTTTACATCTTCTGTCCCACTATCAGCATTTATACCTGCATAATGTTTGTATATCATAAGCCATCTGCAGGCAGCGCTGCAGGAAGGTGGATCACAAATTCTTTGCTAGCACAGGTGGATGAAAGCCAAGACTTCTATTTCTAGAAATCATCCCCATTTTACAAGACTGAAGACTTCCTAATTCCTGAAAGATGATTCTGTTTGATCCCCTATCTAATTGCTTTTAATTTAGCCTTTCTGTAAACAACCAGAAGGGAACTGCAGGACAGGCAGCATTTTGGTTCCGCTAACGTGAATTGGGCAGTAAACTTCAGCCTAATTAAAGAAAAAAAAAAAAAGAAGAAGAAGATAAAAGTGGAAGGAAGCTGAAAGTCTCGTGTTTCAATATTCCTGTTTAATGACAAAAAAAAAGCAATGTGGCTTGTTGCCTTATGACCAGACGCTACAGCTTTGTTTGCATATTAAAAGAAAACATACAGTCAGAGAAGTGGAAGGTAATTAAAGGCAGTTCAGTAGGGAAGGTTACATAGAAGTACTTAAAAAAAATCACAGCTGAAAAATGAGCTGATTATTTACTGTATGATAAATCTGACCTTTTCTAGAAAGTATTAAACCTTTAAACTGATGCAGTTTTGCTCTATGACACTGCATCACTGCAAGACGTAAACAGAAGCACCAAAACATCCAGATTCAGGGCACCCCTCCATCTTGTGATGTTCTAGAACCAGCACAGAGACCTTGCTGTCTCCTCCGGTTTTGACACCCCAGTCTCAAACTCCTTCACGAAAGTACTGGCAAAGAAGCACATAGCCACTGCTACTATACAAAAAAAAGCTCCAGGCGCTGGGCATATCTTCAAATTTTTATTTTTCTGGCTGGGAGATGCTGGCTCTGGGTTTCACCCATATTGATGCAAGGCCAAAAGAGACGCTGATCGGCATAATCCCGATGATGGGAACAAATCTCTGGGGTACATTGGAATCAGGGTTTCTGTTGCAACTCAGAAATAGAAGCTTTCTTCCAAAATATGACAGTAAGTCTCTCTTTGCACCTGGTGAAATTTGACAGACGATTGGCTTGAACCTCACAAGTAGATATGGAGATTTTGTGCTGGTGTTGGTTAGCAGCAATGGTAACTGCAGTGCTTTCCTTTAGGAAGTGGGGATTAGGGTACTGTGGTCCAAGACGTACTCAGACCAAGGCACCAAATCTGCATTCTCCCTGTGCTAAAAGCATGAGGTTGCATGAAGGCTTTGCTTTTTTTTCTGTGTACCACAGGTACCTGCGTAAATTCCCTGTATTGATTGAGGGTGCTTGCTGTCACTGCGTGCGTGTAACAGCTCTTCTGGGTCTGCAGCCCACTGCAGATTGCAGGATTTAGTGACATGGGATGTACCAATGGGATTTGGGGGGATAGTGGGAAGACCTGCAAAGGACTCCCATGCAGTTTGGGGATGCTGACTCTTTATTGCCCTCTCTCCGCGCCACATGACGCCCCATGCTCATTTCTCCCTGATTTATCACAAAAATACCATTGTTACTATGATGTGATTCTGTGATTCTGTGATCCCTGCCAAGCAGTGTAGTTTAGGATTCGTCACCCCAGACTGCAAAAACCTCCTTGGGGCCCAAATCCCGGCGACCAGCTTCGTACCAGAGCACACTCCCCCGCCGGGCCCTTTCCACAGGCGGGAGGCCGGAGGAAGAAGAAGAGGAGGAGGAGGAGGAAGGAGAGGAGGAGGAGGAGGAGGAGGAGGAGGAGGCCGGGCAGCACCGCGGCGTGCCCGCTCTTGTCACGGCCGCCGCGGGCGGGTCTCGCCGGGCGGGGGCTCGTCGGGGAAGGGGCCGGGGCGCGGCGGGCGCCCCATTGGCTGTGCCCGGCCCCACACGGCCGCGGCCCGGCCATAAAGCCGCCCGCGGGGCCGCTGCCGCCCGTCCGCCTCCCGCCGCGCCGCCACAGCCCCGCCGCCAGCCCCGCCGGAGCCGCCGCCGCCATGGCCATCGATGCGTTTTTAGGCAAATGGTGCCTCGTCTCCAGCGAGGGCTTCGAGGAGTACATGAAGGAGCTGGGTAAGGGCACGGGGGCTCGCAGCACGCCGGCAGGGCTCTGTCCAAGGTCCGCGGACGGGGGTGGGGAGGCGGCGGCGCTTTTATTTTATTTTATGCCATTTTATTTTATTTTATGCCATTTTACTCCATTCCATTTTATTTTATTCCATTCCATTTTATTTTGCTCCATTCCATTTTGTTCCATCCCGTTTTATCCCATTCCATTCCATTTTATTTTTTTTTTATTTATTTATTTTTTGCACCGTAATGGCTCGGGGGCAGCTGCACATCCCCGCCAGCCTGCGCTCCCCCTGCCCCTCGCCGCACCCAGCTGCCACCCGCAGCCCTGCTGCATCCCCAGAGAGTCACCGCGGGTGTCTCCGAGAGACCCCCAGCAGATCGGCTGCCCGCGGGTACCCTGAGCATTGCCACCGGCTGCTTGGATCCTTCTGTGTCTCAAGGGGATGTCCCTGGCTTGCCATCCGTAACTCCAGGTTGCTGTACGTTTTGCAAGACCGTGTTACTAAATCAAGAGCAGGGCTGACACCGGGAGCCTCCTCTGTGAGCACTGAATTCCTGCTCCCCTGTGAGCATCATGGCCAACAGGTGGTAGAAACACTGCAGTGTCTGTGTAGCCCAGAAGCTGTTCTTTTCTGCAATCTGTTCCCTGCTGAAAGCTAGGATACTTTCTCAGGAGGTGGGAGATTTTGCCTTGAAAGTCTTTGGAGGGAGGATGGGAAGGAATTTAGGTCATGCACTCTTCGTGTAAAATACAAAAGGCCTCGTTGCATTTATGCTCTGCAGAACGCAGGGGCTTAAGTGCACTTTGTGAGAGACCCGTCAATGTGTGATAGGTGTGATCTGAGGTAACCCTCTGGATTAAGCCCTTTGGGAGACTTTGGTGGAGGAAATTCAAGAATGTTAAGCTCCGCTCAGTTCATCAGGATGCTGCGGTGCTCGCGTCTGATGGCCAGGGCCAGGCATGTGCTCAAACTGCAACTTCAAAGTAGAAATTAAGTGCTGCAACTACAGAGCACCTCCCATGTGTAGGCAGCAAGTAAGTTTGTTTGTGTTCAGATGGCAGTCTTAAACCAGTCACTTTTCTGTTTTACAGTTGCAATTTAGGCAAGTAAGCTTACTCCAAGTCACACTTTAGGAACCAGTCCTTTATTGGAACTCACCCTTGCTGACTACTTAGGAAACTGCCTTTGATCCTATTGAGACACACTATAAATGGGATTCTGCAGATTCTGCTCACTCTGTGTAAAAGAATGTTCAAGGATAAAGGAGTGTGAATTTCCCTGCTTGCCATACGGAGAAAATTACTTGGCTCATCTCTGTTTAGTCGATTTCAAGGTGTAGCTGGTCAAATAACTCACTGATTGCTCTGGACTGGACAACAGCAAAGGGATGGGTGGGGGACACCGCACCAGTAACTTCCAGTTCCATGCACAAAACCCGGACTGAGGAGGACTGGTTTTTGCTCTGCAGGCTGACGCTTACATCATTATTCATTCCTTGAATCTGAGCTGATTCTGGAGAAGCAGTGTCTGGGAATTTCTTTCTGATTTTCACCTCCCAAGGAAACTGTAACCTTTGCTTTGTGGACTCAGACCTCACCCAAGTACGCTGCACACTCCAGCGGAGTGCTGCGCTGTATCTGACAACATTCCTAACCACGCCAATTGCAGAGCACAGATGCTCACTGACTTGGTAGCACTTTCTGCTCTGTTTGGTTGCTTATCAATTCTTGGTTCAGATCTGCACTTTCCAGTTTAATGGAGTCTAGTTTGTTGCCTGAACACCCTCTTACTGATGTCTTCACCCTTCAGATCAAAAAGACTCAAGCAAAGCACTTGAACAGGGCACACAGGCTGAGGGAGGATGAATCTTTTTTTTTGCTGAAGGGTTTTGAGGAAGACTGTCTACAAATGATACCCTGGACGTGCCGAATTTTCAGTCATTTGCAAAGGTCACTTCTCTCAAGGTCCTTTTTTTCCCCTCCATGTGTAATTTGCCTGCAAGCAGGATTTCACATGATGGGAGTATTCTAATTCAGAAGCCTATATTTTGGAGACAGGATGTAGAGGACGAAATTTTATTAAAAATTGCATACTTGCAATTGTGTACAGCGTGATTGAAGAGTGTATCTTGAGTAAGTTGAAATAAATACGTGGGTGGATTCGCCAGTCAATTAATTCTGTAGAATTTTTAAAACATTCAGAACTGAAAGGAAACACTTTTATGTTACTTTATGCTTTTGTCTTTGTTTTCCTGTTTATTGCGTATTTCTGTTTGTAAAAAATTAATGCTGAGTTCTGGGACATCAGGCAGTCTTCGATAAGGCAAAATAGATTTAACCTTATCTCTTTGAAGAAGCAGAGGAATAACCATGCAAATACGTTTTTTTTCCTTCTCCATTAATGGGTAATTTAAAACATCCTTCTTTTTTGTGACTCTTGAGCTTTGATTCTCAAGTGTACTTAAGTGACTAATTAAATGGGAATTAGGTGTTTGAACTTTGGCGTGGTCCAAAGCCTTAGGGTGTAACTGACTTTGTGACACTTGGTGCCTCTTGCCTTGCAGGTGTGGGTATGGCCATGAGAAAAATGGGAAGCATGGCCAAACCAGATGTTTACATTATTAAGGATGGAGATACAATCACTGTAAAAACAGAAAGCACCTTCAAAACTTCACAGTTCAGCTTCAAGCTTGGTGAGAAGTTTGAGGAAAGTACATTAGATGGCAGAAAAACTCAGGTCAGTATACCAGATTTTCTATTGAATAAACACAGTTCTTTGGGTGTTTCACAGATGAAGATACTGTTTAAAAGTCAGCTTTCACATCCATACTAACAATGCTTTATTTGATGAATAGCTGTCACCGTAAGTCTCATTGAAATCAATTAATGTTTTTCTGGATTAAGCAATTTCCAAAGAGGGAAAATGCTGAAGCTAGTCATGTCTTCTGTATTTTGTTGTTTTCAATTTGTTGGGCAAGCACTGTGTTAGTAAAACCAATAGACATTTAAATCCATGTTAAAGCCAAATGGCACTTTATTTGAAGCCTATGGAAAAAATCCCATTGATGTTTAGTCAGAGGCAATTCAGCCCTACAGTTAACCTGACCGCTCAGTCTCTGCTATTTGCATAACAACAGCCTGGTTCAGTGTGCAGGGGTTACACACCAGGCATAAATGTGAATCACAGTTCCTAATCACCGTTTTGGAAGGCAAAAAGGGTTCTCTCTGCACTGAGTGGGGAGAATAATCATCCAAAAGGAGGTTAAAAACAAAGAAGCCCTCAAATATGTCTCTTACCTTCTTGTGTGAGTGCTGTCTATGTACCATTTTCCCCCACCTTCAATGCCGTGCTGGCAATTCATCTGTTTTTGCAAGATCAGATAAATGTTACACAAAAGCTCAAAGCCCACGGACAAAGCGATGAACAGAGAACATCGTCTGCTCTTGTTAATTAAAAATGTGCATGCTGTCTAAGGTCTCTTGCATGCAGGAATGTGTCAGAGCAGTGAATGAACAGTGAGCTAATGTAAGAAGAGGATCAATAAAAAAAAAGATAATAGCCCAGCTTTGTAGAAGACAGTGACAAAATTACTATTGAGTGAGCTGGGGTGGGAATTTTTCCTTTGGAATAAAGTGTTAGAAAACATCAGCCTTCATCAAATGCCATGGGTAAAATATTAAATCTTGGGTTCTTTATTTCAGACGCTTATCAACCTAAAAGATGATGGGTCATTGATCCAGGAACAGGAGTGGGATGGCAAGAAGACCATAATAACACGGAAACTTGTGGATGGACAGTTGGTGGTGGTGAGTTCAGTCCCGCTTTCTCATCCTTGAGTGCTGTTGGCCGGTAGCCTGAGAAGTAACTCTAAAAGATCTTTAGCTGCAGCCTTTTTCCTTGCATTCTGTACCAAGGCAAATTAATCAATTAATTTCTTTATCTTCTAGGAATGTGACATGAATGGTGTCAAGTGTATTAGAGTCTACCAGAAGGCGTGAGGACGTCTTCATATTCAGTAGGAACTTGCTACAAACAACTCAGTTCAGTGGACAGAGCTCCTTTACACTCCATAATTTCCTTTTCCCTGTTTTCTAGTATTTCAATGGACTGAGTAGCTGAGTGCAATCCTTTTTAAAAGCCGTGATGTAACTATTATGTAACTATTCTGAACTTATGAGGCTATTAAAGAAAATTTTCAAATATATGAAGTGGAAATGTTGTTACTATAGTAGAATTTTAAAGTGAGGTTTTATAAAAACTCAGTTTGGTTTTAGGCTTTGCTACAAACTGTCTTCAGTTCAAGATAATGCAAAGTTTGATAACAAACAGATAATAGCAAACTGAATTTTAACCAGCCTATTCATCTTTAATTGCTACGGTATTAAAATCTGAAATAGAAAAAAGCATTTCGAATTCAGGCTCTAGGGTTGTTTCTATCTTGCATGTTACAAAGTAAATAGAATTCGGTGGGTATAAACAAGAGAGAAACCTTGCTGGTGTTTAAATAGAGGAATGTATTTTCAGGGGTTGGTTTCTTTTTTCACGTTTCAAACCCATACATTTCTTATCTGAAGAAATATACATACTGGTGAGCCAATAGACATGATAAACTTAAGTAAACATGTAAGTGCTTTGCTTCAAGGAAGCCTTATTTTGAGAACACTTTGTTTTCCCAGCAAAATTCCTATTTCCTGTCTAGTATCATTCTACAAACTCTTAAACAAAATCTGCTGAAATACTGCCTAAAACTTAAAGCCTCATTTTATTATTATTATTTTTAACTGGCTTGAAACATCTAGAAATGGAGTTTATATGCTTTAAAGTGCCACAATAAATACTCAGAAATATCAGTGTCTTGAGTATTACTTTTACACTGGTTGGGAAATAGTGCCTGTGATGTAAATATATTTCCAAGGAGCTGTCAGATAGGGCTAAGTTAAAAAGTGAAGTTCAGTCACACCAGACGAACATGCCCTAATAGCGAAACTGTTTATCAGCAGGTTATGAGAAGATTTCTAATGACTGGATTCAGAAGTCTGGGGGATCATGCAGTTGTACACTTCTAGTTTGCAGCATCTGTCATTGCAGAATCTATTGCTACTTCAACTCTACTAATATTTTAGCTGCTTACTGTATACATTGTATTACTGAGCTCTCCCTAACAGCAGAAAAATCTGTCTTGTATGTTCATCCTACCCATCAGGGAAGATTGCTTTTCCCATAACTTTAAACTATTGACTGTTTTCATAATTTGCTGAGTATCTGTGAATCATCCCTTCTACCTACCTTGTCTGAAAGAAGTTAGAGATGGAGCACACTTCCTGCATTTTTTGTTTTTCATGATCTGTAAAAATACACTAAGTAAGAGTGCGAGAATGGGTACAGCTACCATGGCATGACATGAAAATTCTGCCTCCCTCGCAGAAGAAGAGCATTGCTGCTTTAACTGGGGGCATCACGCCTTCCTTGGGGTCACTGGTCTATTGCTTACTGCTACTTGTTTACACTTCTGATACTGAGTAGTGTTAACTGTTTATCTTTCATTAGAATGGAAAAAAAACTTCCACTGTCTTTTATAGGACATCCGTTTTGATTACGGTGAGGTCATTTCTTGTAAAACAAAAGGCAGAAGAGTATCTTTTTAGAGTTATTTCCTATGGAAACAAGGCTAGTAAAGTCTGTGTAAGTGTATGTGTATTTCCCTGCCCTCTGATTTCAGCCACATGTGAAGTAGAGGCTAGAGGTCCCAAAGATAATTAATCTTCTCCAAATGTCATGAAAATAGGAGGCCTGATGAAGGAGACAGACCATTAAAGTGCCTTGATGATGGAAAGACTGCACAATGGAAGTCACACTTTGACATTGAATGGAAGAAAAACATTATAAGCACTCTTGGCAAACAGAAGATGTTATTTTAGATATGAAAGCTGACCAGCTGTAATACATATCAACAGGAAACCAGGATTCTTTAGAACTAATTCTCCACAACTATTTAGGCTGACATATTTGTTTGCTTTATTTTGAAGTTAGCTTCAGCCTATGTTGCTGTTGACTTCAACGTAAGCATACTGTGGCCCGGAACTACCATATATACAACCCATTTGTGTTAAACTAGATCACGTAGATAAAACAACAATCATTTTATAGTACTGCCAGCCAAGATTTATGCTGTTCAATTCTTGAAAATATAATTTATTTCCAAGTTTTTTTCTATTTGTTATTATACAAGCCAATAGTTTCACTCCTTATGTGATTTGTAAACACAACGTGCTCATCAGTGTAAAATAACCAATTGTCCTGAGATTTGCATAACTCTCTGTAGGTCACTATATCATACACGACGGCCAAAAATAAGACTTCCAAGAACAAATGAAAAAGAAGAAATTATGCATTATCCAGCCAGCACTGCTTTATAATCCCACAGAATTAAAAGAAAAGGACACAAATTTTGGCTAGATATTGTAGTGCATGTTTTTGAAATTATTTTGTAGCTACAAAAGAAATAGCTTCAGCAAACTGAAGCTGCAAGTAAAACTTGCTCAAAGAGAAGGAAGCTTCCATATCAACTCCAACACATGTTCATTTAAAGTAATCAGTAGTATCCAATCTATATCTTTATGCCTCATTTTCTTCTCAAATTAGGGTAGTTGTGCTGTTTTCATAGAATGTTTTTGTTCGTTTGTTTGTTTGTTTGGTTGTTTTTTGGGGTGATGGTGGTGAAAGTGGGTAAAATTAATTTTTTTAGCAATTTAGATCTGATATTCTACCTCATAAGGGAAATCTCATGTCTGAGCTTTCCAGGAACTCTAATGAAATGGCCCCATGTTTTGGAAAGAGCGTACTGGCTCTATACAATGCTCAGTCTATCAAAGATTTTCCTGTTATGGTTTGATTATATGATTTATTTCAAAATTGTTATCCTATTCTGCCTGCACTCTTTACAATTAATACTGGCCTTTCCTCTTCCTTTCCCCTCCCTACCACACACATGCACTCCAGATCAAACTTTTTTTTAAAAAAAACAAGTGATGGGAAATCTCTAAGTTTTCTGAGGTTGTGGTCCCACTGTTAGCTGTCAGCTGTCCAAAAAAAGGGCAATGATTATTTCTTCAAGTGTGGAAGTCAAGTGTAGGAAGATAGTTTTGCTCTGCCAATGGCTACTTGGGTGATATTAACTACGGAACTCAAACATTCAAAAAGAAAATGAATCACTGAATAGGTACTCTATTTTTTCGGATTATACCCTAAAATCTAGTCGATTCTGTTGAGTATAAACAATAAACCATCTTATCTATTTCTGTATAATATTATGTCCATTGTATTTTGTTGTTCATAAGGTGGTCCATTCAGAGTAACTCTTATTGAAGTCAGATGCTGAAAGTAAGTGCTCCATTTCAGCTCAGGCTGGGGAGTCACTCCATGATGGCACTAGCTGTAAGAGGGTCAGTCTCCAGCTCTCCAGGGCATACCTGCAGATTTTACACAAGAAAAATCATGCATTAAACTTTTTTTTTTTTTTTTTTAAACAAAGGAACTGCTTTATAAAGGGCTTGTATTCTACCTGAAATTGTTTTAGAAAAATAAAAGCAGGAATGCAGGCTGACTCTAATCAAACCGTTGTTGTTGACTCCTTCCCTGTCTGAGTACGTGCTAACAAAATGAATGGATTGGAAAACCTTTCCACTGTGTTGATTACTCGTGCTTGCAAGGAAAAAATGTGATAGTGGGTGGGAGCAAGTTATCATATATTAATTGTTCTTTGATGCCTTATTTCAGTCCCATTGTTCAGCCCTGGGAGAATTTAGCACTATTTTCATAGATTTTGGAGACATTCCAGCATCTGTATAAACAAATTTTGTCCCATGATTCTCCTTTTCTAGCTTTGGCTTTTCAGCCCTTATACATCAAATTAAGATTTTGTTGACACTTCCCAGAATGGCTTTACTTTATACTATTATTTCAGAGGAAAAGGAAACACTATTAGAGACCACACTCCCAAGAGCAAATTTAGCTTCCTTTCCAACAAAAATGTTTCCAAAATCAATTCCCTTTACCAGATGGTCTTGATTATATTCTGGACATATTTGTAGGTGAAGCCCACTGTAATTTCAGAAGAAACATAAAGTTTCAGCAATAAATGTTAAAATGCAATCAGTTTTAGATACTGTCCTGCAGTATCTACTGCAAAAAAAAATCTACTGAATCCCAAATATTGAGACTTAAAAATAATATATTTGCCATGAATCACAGATGTACACTCTCAAATTCAACACCAGAAGAGGAATAGTCCAGTCTGAGGATCACGCGTACTACATATCTGGGATTGTCTCCCACATGCATAGCACCCGTTTCCTTCTGAAACTCGTGCTTGGAATCAATGAGTATACCTTCAGAAAAGACATCAGCTTGTGTCACTAAGGGTGCAGCTCACAATATTATGCAATGAAAGTGCCAAAGAGAAAATCATGGCTTTGGGCACAGTTTACAGGCTGGGCTCATGGTGCATCGTGGTGTGGGGAGAGAGCTTGCTGCAGCACACCCCAGGAGCATTCTCACCCCGTGGCTTGATGTCTTCTGGGGATATGCAGTAAGGTTATGTATGGTGAGCAGCAGATTTGAAATCATAAAGAAGAGGCCGGCCTATAACTCTTGACTTCAACAGCAACCTTGAACTAAGAGCAGAGTCCATGACAGGGAGTTTCTAGAAACACATGGAGTATACGGGCTCTTTAGATACATGGAAAGTTAAGTTGAAGGCACATAGTGTTGGCCCCTCGTTCTAGAAATGATGGCCATGCCTTGTTATGGCTTTGCAATTTAATTTTATGAATAACCCAGTGGAATAAAAGAGTAGGATCTATTTCTATTGTATTGCAGATTGAAATTAAGTTAAAATATCATTAATGCTCTCCCTCTCCAAAATGTGTAAAGCGGTAATTAATATTGGGATTTGCTCTCAGTATGTTCTATTGTCTCACCTCTACTCATTCTCCTAAATTACATTGCTTTGTACTGACTTAATTGCATATAAGTAACATTCAGAAAATGGGATGTTTCTATTCTTTCACATTTATTTTTTCTCTTGGTGAGATTCAGAATAAAAATGCAAGCTGCGTGTCTTTAGTGGCAGCAATATCTGAATAATCATTTTCTTTTTGCATAATTCATGGAATATGGTCCCTCTGTTTAACCAGCTTAACTGGTGGCTGCTTTTCTGAAACTGACAGAAGAGTAGAAGCCAAGTGATTATAAACAGAAATCACAGATGCTTCAGCCCTCTTTCCCTTTGTCATGTATTTTCACAACACAGTTCATGCTTATCTGAGCCTACACATTATCCCTCTGGATGTTTGCTTTCTTCATGAAGATTCTTCCTTTTTCCTATTAAATTTAAGATTAACAGGTCTTTTGGATTTAGATTCTGAACATCCAGTTGGCACGATGATTGGAACAAGGATTAAGAAAGATAATAATAAATGTAGCTGCATCTTGCCCAGTCTCTCCCTCTCCCTCTCCCTCTCCCTCTCCCTCTCCCTCTCCCTCTCTCTCCCTCCCTCTCCCTCTCTCTCCCTCTCTCTCCCTCTCTCTCCCTCTCTCTCTCTCTCTCTCTCTCTCTCTCTCTCTCTTTTTTTTCCGTGTGTGTGTGTGCAGGGGAGCTTTGTTTTACTCTTTCTTTCTTTTATTTTTTTTTTCCAGCACTGAGGGAATGAAGAAAACTAAGCGTAGAACCTTTCCCTCTGACTACGTGCAATAATATCCAAGGCAGACTTTCTGAAAATCTGATTTTAAAGTAGTGTATGGCTGAGCAATATCAGCCACAGATTTAGATGACTGAAAGGCTTAACTGTTCTGCTGTTCTCAGCTGATTCCTGGGAGAAATATGCAGACCTCTGTATGGAAAGGTAATGACGTGCTGCCACAGCACATAGACCACGTGTACTTTGCCTTATGCTTGTTCTGAAATGATTTTAAGCAGAATTTTCTCCAATACTTAGTCTTGCTAGGATATGAGGTAAAAATGTAATTTCCCAAGAATTGCTTTTCTATTGAAGTGTTATTTTTGTTTTGTTTTGTTTGTTTGTTTTTGTTTTAATAGCGACAGTGATATTTTCTGATTGTGATTTATGATAATCAAATGACGTAAACAATCTGAAAATTGGAGAGACATGGATTTGATGGATGGACCACGTAGGCTGGATGGTTGCACTCAAAGTGTTGTGGTCAATGTCCAGGTGGAGATGAGTGATGAGAGATGTCCCTCAGGGGAGAATATTGAGAATGGTGCTGTTTAACATCTTTGTTGGTGACATGGACAGTGAAGTTGAGTGTACCATCAGTAAGTTTGTAGATGACACTAAGATGTGCAGTGCAGTCAGCATGCTGGAGGGAAGGGATGCCACCCAGAGGGACCCGCACAGGCTTGAGAGATGGGCCTGTGCAAACCTCATGAAGTTCAACAAGGCTAAGTGCAAGGTCCTGCATCTGGGCTGGGGCAATCCCAAGCACAAATACAGGCTGGATGAGAAATGGATTGAGAGCAACAGCCCTGAAGAGAAGGACCTGGGGGTGTTGGCTGATGAGAAGCTTGACACGAGCCAGCAATGTGTGCTTGCAGCCCAGAAAGCCAACCGCATCCTGGGCTGAATCAAAAGCAGCATGGCCAGCAGGGTGAGGAGGGGATTCTCCCCCTCTGTTCTGCTCTTGTGAGACCCCATCCGGAGTGCTGCATTCAGCTGTGGGGCCCCCACCACAAGAAGGACATGGACCTGTTAGAACAAGTTCAGAGGAAGGCCACAAGGATGTTCAGAGGGCTGGAGCACCTCTCCTGTGAAGATAGGCTAAGGGAGTTGGGGTTGCGCAGCCTGGAGAAGAGAAGGCTCTGGGGAGACCTTGCAGCGGCCTTCCAGTGCCTAAGTGGGGCCTACAGGAAAGCTGGGGAGGGACTCTTTGTCAGGGGGTGTAGTGATAGGACAAGGGGGAATGGTTTTAAACTAAACTAGGGTAGGTTTAGATTAGATATAAGGAAGAAGTTCTTTGCTTTGAGGGTGGTGAGGCACGGGCACAGGTTGCCCAGAGAAGCTGTGGATGCCCCATCCCTGGAGGTGTTCAAGGCCAAGCAGGATGGGGCTTTGGGCAACCTGGTCTGCTAAGAGGTGTCCCTGCCCATGGCAGGGGGGTTGGAACTAGATGATCTTAAAGTCCCTTCCAACCCAAACCATTCTGTGATTTTATGATTCTATAAAAAGACTTGGTTCCTTTATTAATCTGTCAGCTAGAGCTTTACAGACCTGGAAAAAGTTTGATCATATACTAGAACTTGAAAATGTGTAGCACAATTTCAGTTGGGTTTTGTCTTAGTTTACACGATTCTGAGATTTTTCTTCATAATTTAGATCTTTCCCCAGTACATTATTTTCATCTTTCATATACACACTGCTTTGGGAAGTTACTCAATGATATCCTTCTTCTGCGATCAGTGTTTAAGACTTAGTCCATAGGAGGTTTTTAAACTCTTTTGTCCTCACTGGGTCTGTGGAGGAGAGGAGAGAAAGGAAAAAATGAGTTTAAAGATTCTTTGATACATTATATGCAAAACAAAATGTCTCAGAAGAAAGGTTTCCCCAGAGGTTTTTCTCTGTTAAAGAAAGCACAAACCTGAACAATTACCTATCCTTGGAAAAGAACATGTACAACGCCCTTTGGAAAATTTAAAAAATCTTGGATAAAGCTCTACAAACACAGATTGTCAGCCATAGCTTCCATTCATGTAAACACAGACTGATTTGGGACTGGCTGGACACTGGACTGGCTTTGTCACCTGTGTTTTTGTTCCACTTCCGTGATCAACTATCTTCTTAAATCTAAATTTTTGCCCCATTTGGAGAGATTTCTCTGCTCTTGTTACACTCTGCTTTACATCTGAGGAGAATATTAACACTTTCCCTTAACTTATTCTACACATTTTACTGAAGATCTAATTGCTGCTTTGAGGCTGAAGCATACTTAGCTGGATTTCTGAGCTGGATTCGTGAAAAGATCAAGAGCTAAGAGTGTTTATTATAGAGGCACTGATGCTATCTTATGAAGTGACAACCTTCTATATTAACAGAAAGCCTTGCATTGATTCAAGAAGATTGGATTACGCTTTAGTAACTGAAAGCTCATATGAGAGATCAAGAATGAATGATTAATTTTAAGACATGTTATTTACTCTTTAAAAACATCCTCCTTGATTTTTGTAATGTGGATGATGACAATAGAATTCATTGGAAACACAATTTGCGCAGCAAATAAATTTGGATAGATTCATGTATTTAATCATTTATTCTGATAGGTTGATGGGGCTGAGAAATGAGAAATCATCATTGCTAGTATGGTTTTATTATGCTGTCACTGTATTATTCTTGGAAAAAAAAAAAGAGCACTGTGTGGAAATGCAGTAGAGACCAAAATATATTGTATTCACTTGGTGTTCTTCCTATTTAATTACAACATCACAGAGAAAACATTTCCCTTATATTGTTTATTGGCCTTGAATAGTATCAACAGATATCAGTAGGAAGGATATTAAGTTGCATCTTACAATAACATTTCACTGATAACTTCAGTAATGTTATGATGACATATAAACAAGGAAAAAGTATTTAGGATATGTCTCTCTCTCTCTCTCTCTCTCTCTCTTTTTTCTTTTTTTTTAGTTTAATGTTCTTTGTGACATCTTCTGAAGAAAACACCAATAAAACATGTTGTACAATATTGTCGATCATGTCTACAGTTATCTCATACAGCTGAATAGAAGGCTGGAATTTATTTTAGACTACCCTATACAATGTGGTGTTGCCCTTTTAAGATTTAAATTAATATCACGAAATAAAATACCAAATGCTTACTGAGCAGATCAACTTTCTTTGCATACTAAGTTGTTACATCAGAGAGAAAAAAAAATGTGATGCTATAGAATATTCTGGAATAGCCAGATTCTTTTTAACACCTCTCACATTACCAGCAAAATTATGAGTTTTTTTATGAGATAACTCTCATGACTTCCCCTGTTGCTTTCAATTGTTGTGCTTGGATGTAATTTGATGTGATTTCAGATATCGTTTGAGAATAATAGGTCACATAAATAAGAACATGATTTTATTAACACAATTGCTCTTAATGCCCAAGCCAAGAAGAAGCCATGCAGGTTTTCCTCAGGTAATTTGCATTTATGATTCTATGATTTAATAGGCACATTTCAGAGGCACAATTATTGTAGGACAGAGAAGCATAACCTCTCTTTTCATAAACTTGCCTTTCTACCAAATAAAATTGTGTTCATTGAGAGTTCTTGTGGACCTGATAAAAATAACTTGTGTAATGACCAGTGTCTGATTTGTCCAACCAAACATTACTCATTCAGACACAGACTCAAAAATACTTAAGGCTCCTTGGAAGTATAAAAAACAAACAAACAAACAAAGAACAACAACAACAACAAACACCAAAACAACATGCAATGTTTAAAGCTTTTACTTCTGAGTAATTGTTAAGAACTGGTAAGCAGATTGTGCATGCTTCTCTGTCCCCTTTGTATCCACTGGTGAGGTTAGCATTTCACTTAGGGAAAAGACTCTTCAAAAAGAAAGTTTGAACATTTTACTGTTTTTGCTCATGTTCTTCCTAGTAGGTTTTAAAGGTCTTCTATTTATTTCCTTTGTGTGACACGATGAATTCAGTAGAACACATTCAACTTTCCTTTTATATTAGTCCTTTAGTAGTTATTATTCCCACTTAAGTAAAAGGGGAATTTATATAGAATTCTTTATGGATGTTTTCTGTCCTAGTTCTGCATGTTAAATTTATTCTAGATATTCAAATGCCAGTTCAAAGCTGAATGGACTCAGTGCTTAGCTCAGGTATAACAGAGAAAATGAAGTTTGATTATACTCAAGCCAAATAAGTAATTTAACTTTTCTGGGATGATCCTGAACAAACCATTTTCCTACTTTTTTAAATTTTATTTTTTGTATGCTTTGTAATAACGAGCTCCCTTTCCCATTCTTTCTTTCTTTCTACTTCTTTTTCTATTTCTTTTTCTTTTCTTTTTCTTTTTCTTTTTTTTCTTTTTCTTTTTCTTTCTTTTTCTTTTTTTTTCTTTTTCTTTTTCTTTTTCTTTCTTTTTTTCTTTTTCCTTCCTTCCTTCCTTCCTTCCTTCCTTCCTTCCTTCCTTCCTTCCTTCCTTCCTTCCTTCCTTCCTTCCTTCCTTCCTTCCTTCCTTCATTTCCTTCATTTCCCCCTTCCCTTCCCTTCCCTTCCCTTCCCTTCCCTTCCCTTCCCTTCCCTTCCCTTCCCTTCCCTTCCCTTCCCTTCCCTTCCCTTCCCTTCCCTTCCCTTCCCTTCCCTTCCCTTCCCTTCCCTTCCCTTCCCTCCAATGCATATTTCAGATTGCAAGGGAAAGATGATGGTGTGACAGTAAGCACTGTTCTTCATTATTAATCCATTTATATCTCAAAGAAGTTTATCATAGAAAAATGACACAAAGAGGAACAGTGAGGGTCTTTCATGGATCCTTTATTCCCTTCTTCTATCCCAAAGCTGCATCAATGATCCTGTGTTGTCCCAGCCTGTCTTGTCCCTGAGAAACAGCAATTGAGCTAGTTTAACAACATTTTGTCTTACGGAGATTCCACGCCCTTCCTTCATGATGTTTTTCATATATTGAAGAAAAATGATAGGTTCCTTACTTTGTTGCAAAGTTTGTCCCTGGCATCTATCTTATAAACTGATATGGGTGCCAACATCTGGATTAAGGTTGTCTTCTTGCCATTCCTGACAAGTGGACAGTTACTTTGGTGGCAACTCCATCTCTTGAAGACTTTCTCCTTCCATGGCTTTGCTTCCACCTTTCCTACAGGCTCTGTCCATGCACGCAAGACATCTCCATCTGGCCATCTGCCATCTGCATTGTTAACAAGAAGCAGGGACTGTTAAAGTCTTACCATCAACCTGATTGTTTCTCCAGGTTCTGTGTACTCTACGTTTATACGAGGCAGGGTCTAGTTGGACTTCGGTTGTAGCACAACAGCGTGATGAGGCTGCCCTGGTCACTGGTGGTGCTGTGCCCTACAAAGTGACTGTGCTTGTCTGCTGACCCAACAGGTCATAATTTCTTGGCTTCCCTGCAAGCCTGAGTGTTCACATGGGAAAATGAGAATATGGTATTGCGTGGAACGAATCAATCCAGTTTCCATTTTTAACTGCAGTTACACTCTTTAGGGTTGGGATCAAGAAACAGAAATTGTTCTTCAGCAAATCCTGAATAGTTTTACTCCCACCACCAGATATATTACTTTTCCATATGACAAGTATTTACTCCTATCTCTGATGGCGTACTGCTTACACCTTGGTTACCAAGGGAGATCAGTTTTCTTCCTGCCATTGTACTAGCAGCAGTCTCACAAAATATATTTATTTCTCTTACAACCTTCTACAAATGGACACCTAACAATGGTCCCTCAGACAAGCAACTAGAGATAAGCAGTCCAAGTAAAATGACCACTTGGAAAGTTTGAGAGTAGGTTTGGGAGTGACATAGGGTGTCTTCCTCTCATTCTTCCTCTAGAGACTTATATCTTGCAGTTAATGTACCTCAGACTTTATCCTTTCATTGTAGAAATCTAGCTATAGCCCAGCCTAGCTATAGACAGGAGTTATATCATCTGTGGCACACCATGGGGGCTGATCCATCTCACCTAAACTAACCTGAAGCACCCAGCTGAGTTGCTGTGCTCCTGCACAAGCAGTGGAGAAGGGCAGACGTGACCTGGAAATGCCAGCTAGCAGATTTTGTGGATTAAACTGCCAGCTGCCAAGCCCACTGCAAACACATTTTGTTGTCTTCCATAGACTTACAGTGGTGCAGTGTAACACCAGAAGCCATGATACAGTAGGATGTACACGTCATACCCATCACCCAACAAATCTCACAGAAGCTGTGTGAATCACACCACGTACTCTAATTCATGAGTCACACTAAGTATGTACAAGCCATGCATATATATATCTCTGTATTTAATAGGTCTGTTACCTAGCTATGTGAACTTGTTTAGTTATGAAATAAATTGGTTTTGTTTTATGATATCCCTTTTTAAATATCTTCTGATGGCATTTTGTGTTAAGGGACAAATGCATAGAAATAGGTACTGTAATTAATTTACCTGTCTCTGAGAGAGTTTTGTACTATGTTGGATTCCATTGTTTCGATTTCTTTTAGAGATTGCTAAAAGCCATTGCATGTGGTTATCTCCAACATCAAAAGCAGTTTTCTCCCAAGAGCCTCCAACACAGGAGGGGCTTGACATTTTGCATGCTTGAGTCACTAGCCTGGGTGACTGATGAATAGCAGAGTCACAGAAAGATTTGGGTTGGAAGGGAACTTAAAGTTCGTCTAGTTCCAACACCCTGCCATGGGCAGGGACACCTCCCACTACACCAGGTTGCTCCAAGCCCTGTCCAACCTGGTCTTGAACACCTCCAGGGATGGGGCATCCACAGCTTCTCTGGCTAAAACGTGCCAGTGCCTCACCACCCTCTGAGTGAAGAATTTCCTCCTAACATCTAATGTAAACCTACCCTCTTTTAGTTTAAAACCATTATTCTTTGTCCTATCATTATCTGCCCAAGTAAAAAGTAGCTTTTTTTTTTTTTTTTAAATAAGCCCCCTCTGAGTACTGAAAGGCTGAAAGGCAAGAGCCATGCTTTGTAGCAGCAAGCAGGTTGTGACTTTAAAGGTGCGGGCTCCCAGGCAGTCAGCCAGCATAGCTTATGCTATCATTGCATCTTACCATGACTCCCAATTGTCTTGATAAGTATGAGGCAGGTGTCTTGTCTTGATCTTCTCTTTCTACTAAGCTCGCACAATGCAAGGGATCTTGCTAGGCTATTAAAACAGGCTTCTTCACACAGCAGTTCAGTTGGTTCTATGGTTTGGGAAACATCCACATTTTTCTGTTGAATATAGGGAAAGTCTTGGGTGGCACGATATTATTGAAATGACACATTTCAAAGATGACTATGTTAAGAGCCAATAATAAACCAATCTTTTTTTTTTTTTTTCCCCAAGATACAGGATTGCCTCATTCAACAGAATTGCCCCAAACCAGGTATGCCTTTAAGTTGTTCTTGTCATGCCAGGTTGATGCCATAACCCACAGCTCCTGTGCTCACCTCCTTTGTCACAAACAGGCCTGAGCACCTTACCCCAACACCTATAACCACCCAGTCCCACCTCACCTCAGAAGTTTTTAATACAGCTGAACTTCTACATCGCTTATGTTATGGGGTACGAAGGGCAAATGCCTCACACGGACATGCCACATCCCCAGGGAAAGAATTTGCTCAGCAGCACCTATTTTTCTGGCTATTGTAGTAACTATCTTCCAGCAGGTGATACTGAACCCCTCCTTCCTTTCCCCGACCCACCCCCTACTTCCTCTTCCTCTAAAATATTTGCATTTTTCTGCCAGAACCACTAGGTGTCACAAGTACTCACATCTAAACTGTAAAATAATATTATTCCAGAGATCTTGATATTATTCTTACAGAGGGGGCCAAGAACTGGGTCATGAACTTGCTGTAAATGTGGGTGCTCCTGGATGTAATTAAAAAAAGCCAAACATATATCAAGCTGGTTCTTGTAGAAAAGATCCATAGTGCTTTGTGGCAAACCATTTAGTATACAAGGGAAATATGTCTGTCATTGAAGTGCCTTAATTCAGCAAAACATAGAAAACTAATGACTTGGTTGTGACATGAAAGCTCAACAAAGTATATCTAACACAAGGAAATAGGCTGGTGAAACAGGGTGTGCAAAAGTAGAATACAGAAAGAGCTCCACACTGAAAAACTCATGGTTAAGGAACAGAACAATCCTCAAGTTAAATTTAGATGATTTTCAAACCTAAACTGAGTAATTCATGCCACTAATGAGACATATCTTCCTGTTCTTCCCACCCTTGTTCCCATCTGTCTGTTTATAAACTGATCAATCATTCCTGCCTAGTAGTATGAGTTTTACACTAGCTGGGAAGATATATTCTCAGCTTCCCAGTGGGACTCACGATATACCACTAGTTGAGTCTTTGGGAGCCTGAGACACTGATCTTTCCTGAAGATGACATTTCATTTTTTCAAATGTTAGGAAATACATTAGTTTTCTTTTCCTTAACCCTGTAAAACCTCTCCCCCATCCCTGTAGGCCCCTTCTCATCTATTTTAAAAAATCTTTGTGAACTGTGTGCCAATGACTCTGTATCCCAGGGTCTCCTAGATAAATGGCTTCATTTCTTTTGTCATTTTAATCAATTTCAGAACACAAAGAAAGATGTGTGGGACACACATTTGCTGAAGGAATCATGGAGTCATAGAATATCCTGGGTTGGGAGGGACCCACAAGGGTCACTGAGTCCATCTGGCTCTGCACAGGACCACCCAAACACCAAACCATATCTGTGAGAGCATTGTCCAGACCCTTCTTGAATCCCTTCCCTCGACAGGCTGGCAGTGCTGGGCTTGATGCACCCCAGGGTACGATTGGCCCTTCTGGCTACCAGGGCGCACTGGTCTTTTCTTAGTGTACTCACAAATAGGATTTCCATCTTTTTATCATTTTCCTGAAAATTAACACTGTTTTGTACACTGAAATCTAAAATATTACATGCAGTTAGGGACTTGATCAAATATGGTATTACTGCATGACATTCAAACAGACAGTGTTATAAATCTGGAACAGCCAATTATATTGTCATTTTTAGCTGGCAATATGAGAGCATAATGGCTTTAGGCTATTCCAGATGGTGAATTTAGGCACTGAAAGGTACTGCACTGCTCCTAGAATAGAATACATAACACTGGAAGAAGCAAAGACTATTCACTCCTTCTGTAAAACAGTGTTTCAAAAATAAGGATTAACATCACCACAGAGCTGTGAGTTATTGCTTAATAAAACTGCATAATTCTTATTAGTCACACTGTGCAGTGCACTATCAGTCAAATGAATCACTCATGCGAGACAGCTAATTTGGTCCCAAATGCACTATTTAGAATGAATGCTGAATGTTCCTAACTATTATTAAGTAGCCACCCGCTGCACATTTATGACATTATATTTTGTATATTGTTGCAATAATCTAAACTGCACTTAAAGGTAGAGTCCAATTCCAGATAATGTTTTGTTAATAACCTCCCATGTAAACAAGCACAATCAATTATGGCCAGAGGTAATTACAGTTGAATCATTTTCTTACAACAATATTTAAATTAAAAAAAAATAATCAGATTGATTCAGAAAGATTTCAGACTTCACTTGTATTTAGATGAAGGTGTGTCCTGAACCATAATAGGTGCAATTACAGAGATAAGATTAAGGAGGTGCCAGCTTTCTTATGCTTTTATACATGTTTTCGGAGTGTCTTTGTAACAAGGAAAGATTTTGTACGCTGTCTGCGCAGAACAGACATTTCCCAGGCAGGCTCAACAGAAATCTCTTCATCTCCCTTTATGGAGCCTTGACTTTTTAGAGATATTTCCTCTATTTACCGACCAGAAACAATAACAGGGGGTGGGGAAAAAAAGAAAAAAAGAAAAAAGAAAAAAAAAAGAAAAAAAAAGAATGTTGCATTTTGTTACCACTGGGGTGTGCCACTTAAAAGGATTATGTTTTCTGGCCAGTAATTCCTTCTCCTATGACTTTACACTGGACCAGCGCCCTTTCCATCCATCTGGCACTTTTCATACATGAAATCAAAACACTTAGCAAAATGCTCCTATCAGTCATTGCTCTCTCCTTCTAAAAGAGAGGAAAAGAAGGATGAAGAGGTGTTGTTTCTTGTCCAATGCCACATAAGCATAGCAATCAAAGACCATAGGACACAGTCCATGTCCCCTCCAGCAAGATTCATTGCACCTGCAGTTTGCCATCTGAAAGCCTGTCCTCTGCTTTAAGCTGAGCAGTTAGACTCTTTTTCTTGTCAGTAGGAAATCTTTGATATTTACAGAGGCCAGTTCATCCTACTTCCCTTGCACACCTATTTTATGGAGAATTTTCCCCAAGAATATGCTGCTCTTTCTATCCACTGATGAGGTTGCCCTAGGCAACGAGCCTCTCGGAGATACCCAAGTTGTAGAAGATGACATTTAAGTGAGCTGAGTATCCCCGTTAGTGCACTTCCCAACCCCCTAGACCATGTGCAGCCTAGAGAAGAGAAGCTTTAGGTGCAGCCTTACAATACCCAGGAGGAGATTACCAAGAAAAGGGAGCCAGGCTTCATAGTGATGTGCATGGTGGGATAATGAGATGCAATGGTCAGAAACTGAAACAGAAGAGTGTCTGACTGATTATAGAGAAAAATGATTTCTCCCTGAGGAGTCAGTGTAAGAGACTGCCAAGAGAACCACGTGTTCTCTGAACCTGGAGATTTTGATGGCTTGACTGGATGAAGCCCTGAGCTACTCGGTCTCAGCACAGACCTGCTCCTGCTTTGAGCAGGAGGTCAGACTGTGGTCTCCCAAAGTCTCTTCAAGCCTTAATGATTGGTGATTCCATGTTGCCTTTCATGCTGGGATATCACACGTGGGATGTCACATCCACACATCAGAGGCATTCTGTGAAGGAAATGTTGATATGGACATTAATGCAGGGGCTAGAAAAGGTTTAACACTGAGGACTATATCGGATGTTAATGAGGCATCAAGGGTCAAGTTTAGGTTCAGCTGGCATCTCCAATAACTGAATATCCAGATGCATGTCTGCTTTTTTAAGAACTTGTCACCCGCAACAAAGTTGTGGTGCCTTTTGCATAGGAAAAATATGAGAAGTAAAATCCATTTCAGAATATGACTGAGAGTGAAATAAAGAAGATGGCACAGAAAAAAAAAAAAAAAGATAGTGTCGATAGGTATAAGGAAACATAGGAAACATAGATAAAGGAGACTCAGATTGTCTGACTGATGAATCGATAGATTTGAATAGATGGACTACATTTTCTTAGCTTTAAAATTTAACATTTCCTCTAAAGACAGTTGTTGAATGAGATTTTTTTTTTCTGAAAGCACTTGATTTGAAGAAAAAAGTGAATCTATATTTACGTCCTAGAATGACAATTTAATGGTATTTTAGATAGAAAACTAAAAGATATTTTAGTAACAAAGGCCAGTCAGGGAAATGTCAGATAAGCAAATCCCTGAGCCTGCTGGAAATAGGTAATGTAAACTGGTATAAAGATAATTTAAATGATGGATCACTTAAATTCTGTGCAATAGGAGAAATATTTAGACTGTGCCCTAAATTCTGCAGAGAGTTTCAATCTGGAATCCTCTTGACTTTTTGCCTTGAGGAATGATGCTGTGTAAAGTTTGTGCACAGTTTTCTGATTGGCTTTTAGAACAGAAGCATGCATTGAAAAAGAGCCATGTTAATGCCAGATATTGATTTCTCCATGCGTTGCTAACGTATTTCCTATTGCAAGTACATTGCACAAAAATAAAAAATGACTATAAATAGAACAACTCAGTGCACAAGAGCAACATTACATTCCATACCCAGTGATGCTGATGCTTTCAGCTGACTAAGTCTTGTACAGAGGAAATTACTTTCCTTATTAAACAACACATTTCTGTCAACTCATTTTCTTTATCTACTGGATAATAGAAAGGAAAACCATCATGCTAGATTTTTCACAACAGGTTTATTATTCTCCCTCTTTCATTTATAAATCAGACATATTTCAGATAGCTCCAAATAAAGCAAAGAGGACTACAGTACCTGACTGTGACCGGACTAAATTATTATTAATATCTTAACAGAAAAATGAGCAAATGCTTTCAACTACAGAAGGTGGCCTAATTACACCCATTTGTTGAGCAATAAATAACAGAGAAGGAGGATATTAGAGTGGTTAGTGAGCAAGACTACAAGACACTGACACTAGCGTTCTGTATTGCTTTGAGCAAGTACAATTACTTATGCATAGATCTTCAAAGCCATGTGCTTGTGTGTCTTTTAACATCTGGCTGTAACCTCTGTGCTTTTCTTTCTCATCTGAAAGATGCTAAGATAACACTTCTCTACCTCACAGGTGCCTTTTGGAGTACTCAATGCACTGAATAAATGGGGTCACGGAAGCAGTTGAGAAAAGAGGCTAAGAGAAGGGGAGAAACTCACTAACGTGTTTTAAAAACTATGCTAATCTCTTCCTCCCACTAATCTGGATTAAAATTAAGCAAATAAACCCACACCTTTCATCATTCCTGCTTAAATAATATTCTTTGCCCCTACACTCCCTAAAATATTAATGTGGCATGTGTAGAAATACTCTGCTCTTTTGTCCTTCAGATCCTAAAAACAAGGGAATGTTTATCTTTACAGTTTTTGCCTTCAGCTTTTCTGGTAGACTCTGTCACTTCTCAGGTACTGCTGATGCAACACCTTGTAGCAGCACCCTCACTGGATGAGGCCCTTTGGACCCCCAAACTGCTCAACATGAAAAGTTTTCTAACTTTACCATTCTTTCTTTTCAGTCCTGATCAGTCTGTTGCCACTGTCAACACTCCAGAGCAAACAAATATGTGCAAATAATCAAAACATAATGCAGTTATTACAATTTTTACACACTTTAAAAGATTTTTCATCCAATGAAGTAAAGGAAGCTACAATCTATACTACGTAATTATTTTGCTCCTCTTTGAAAGTTTTGTGCTTGCAAGCTACTGGAAGATCCTCCTCCAGGCTTTAAACTCTGTCAGCAGCTCCTGTGATAACACTGTTTTCAGGTCAGGCCAGTGACTGAAGCTAATTGCATCCTCTTTGCATGGGAGGGATCATAGTGACTTGTTGATGTTCCATTTACCTATTTTGAAATCAAAAGCTCTCTGTAATCCATGGAATTGATAGACAGGCTACAGAAGCATGATGTGCAATGGTATGTGTCATCCAAGTCTTGGACAAACTGATGGGATAGCACCAACTTCATTAAATACGGAGCTCTAGGTTCAGTTACAAAATCAAATTCAAGTTACAAAAGCAATTCAAATGCTCACTGGGTATACTCTAAATGTATAAGACTTACACACATTTCATAGCTTCACTCAAGTGTTGGCTGGGATACACTTCTGGAGGTCATTTAGTCAAAATTACTGCTTAAAGCAGGACTATCCCCAGTACTGCATCAGGTCAGCTGTAGCTTTGTTCTTAGATCGGTCTTGAAAAGTCCAAGATCATGACTCCATTTGCATACATCTAGATTTGATTTGTTGTTATTCTGGGCAGCAGCAGGTAGGACACTCTAAAAGAATCTTCTGCAATTGCATTGGCCAGGCAGGGATCAAACCCAGAAGTAACAGCTTTTCACTGTTTTACCAGGATGAGGTGGAGGTTTTGTAGTTGGGAATAATCATGGTGGAATCATGGATATCATAGATATGTCATGAGAGCTTATCAAGTACAGTCTGCTCAGTGCTCCTTTAGGCATAATAGAACTCAATAGTATTTTGTATTCAGGGTCTGCAGAAGAGGCACAACTGTCCCTAGAAAACCCTCACATCTCAGCTACCGCCCTCTGGTAAACACTGGTAAAGACTCCTCTTTCCATTGGAAAAATCTATACATTTATGATTATCACTGCCCCTGAAGCAGTATTAATTGCCATTAAGTAGGCTCAGAAGGAAACAGCTTACTATTATCATCCAGGCAGCCCACTAGGAACTTCACTGTTCCCAGTTTCTGAGAGTGTGCACTTTTGGATGAATGGAACAAGCAGCGCTGGCTTCTAATGCATTATGATGG
The DNA here is from genome assembly GCF_009769625.2 of Cygnus olor. Classification (NCBI taxonomy): domain Eukaryota; kingdom Metazoa; phylum Chordata; class Aves; order Anseriformes; family Anatidae; genus Cygnus; species Cygnus olor. The sequence continues at coordinate 131,076,882 of NC_049170.1, forward strand.
AGGGGGCTGAATTACTGAATTGTGTGTTCCTCTGTGAAGGAAAAATGTCATTTACAATGTAGGTTTGTCACGTGTAAAACTTTCAGTAGATTTCTTCAAAGTCCAGTTTTTGCTTCTCTGAATACTTCTCTTGTTCCTAGCAACTTTCATCTTCCTTCACAAATTCCATGAAAGATGGGCAGGAGAGTTTTGTTCCAGTCTGAAAGCTGCACATTCATATTCTAACACATTGCTTTCTATAACAAAGAGAAATTTCACTTAAAGGTGCCACAGAAAAATGATACTCTTGCAGCAGTGGGTCCTTTATCTGCAGAGAGCAGGTAAAACTGCCTGTAGTGTTTTCCAAGCCTCTGTGGTTTGACTGTGAGCTGCAAAGGCAACTTCTCAAACCTGTCCTCCATACCTGAAGTCTTCAGGTTGGCACTGTTTTTCTGAATTGGTACAAAATGCAGTGGTAATTTTTGCGATCTCATTCCTGATTTAAAATGGGAGCAAAACTAACAATGCCAACTTAGGGATGAAAGAAGAGTTGCTATCATATATCAACAACCTTTCCCCACAACAGGCTTGTGTTTCATTTGAAGCACTATGCCCAGGCTGTAAGGCTATAAGCAGTTTGTTGTCCTTTGGGTTATACAGTAACTGGCCTTGGTTATTTTTTTGAGTTTTCAAAATGGCTTCATCCAGGTGTTTCTGGTCTCATCATATTAGCAAAATTTGTAATATTCACCCAATTTTCCCTTGATATTCCTTCCTCTGTTTATTACTCATTTGACCTATTGATTCCAAGTAACTATTCATTTTTAGTTGGCCTGTGAATATTAGAAAAGGAGGAATTTCAAGGAATGGAAATGAGGTTTACCTTTTCTTCACAAAAATACTTTTAAAACTCAGACATTAATCCCTCAGATTTTTTCATTAATATTGTATTTTGCAGCATAAGCAGCTAAAACTTCAATGAGACTGTGATTCTGCCTTCAAGCAATATAAATAGCATTAAATTTGCACTTGTTTTCTACTGGCAAATTTACAAAGTATTACTTGTGATCATGACCAAAATAAAGCCACCCAGGATTATTCATTCTCTTTTTTAAAGTTAGAATTTACGGTAATACCAGAACATCAGTCTTTATTCAAAAAAAAAAAAAAAAAAGCAACTACCATCTAAAAAGGAACATTTTGTCTCTCTGGAGATGCACTTTTGTTGAACTTATTCAAACTAAGATTTGTCCTTGAAAAAGGCTATTTGAGTTTAGCTCCTTTCTTTTCTGGCTATACAAGTTTTTCTTTTACTCAGATTTTGCAACCTTGTTCTCCTGCTGTACAAATTAAATACAATTTAAATATGAATAACTGAAGTGGTCAGTACCTAGTTATGGAGTTTAAGGCCTGGCATCTGAGGCAACAAAAGGCGAGCAGGTTTTTTTCTTGCCCCTGTGCCACGTTTAGGATATGTGACCCTGCATGGGACAAGCTCTGAGACATTGCTGTGAAGCATTTTGTCCCCAGGATCACACTGGGCATGCTGGTGCCAAAGTCTATGCACGGCAGAAGACATGGTGAAGCTGCTGAACAGGAGACAGAGTTTCCATTATCACCCCCCTTTCAGCAAATCCATCGCTTGTCTGGGAAATGGGAACTGACTTTTCTTAGTGCCAGTCTTGCACATGGGGATATTGCTGCATGAGGAGGGACTGCCAGTCCTGCAGACGGAGATGGCTGTGCCTGAAGCAGCCATGAGCAGGGCTGGACGTGGCCGCTGGACCTCAGCCTGAGAGGAGCCCGTGGGAAAGCAGCAGGGCCTGGGCCGGTGCCAGTGCTGAGGGACTGCATTGAGACAGAGCATCCAAAAATCCTGCTAGGGCATTTTCAGGGCTCTGTTTTTCTCTTGACAGAGGGCTGGAGCAGCATGACAGCCCAGAGCCCCCTGTCCGCTGCTGGACAGCCTCCAGGCCTGCAGCAAGAGCTGCTGCTGCTCAAGTTCAAGTGGTGGCCATTGAGGCCTCATGCTGGGGTGTTAGAAATACCCAGCGTTGTCCTGGCAGCCACAGCTTTTTTTTGAAAAAAAAAAACTGTTTTTTTTTTTTTTTAAAAACAGTAGGTTTTTTTTTTTTTTTCCATTTTTTTCAAAAAGATTACAGGTCTCAGTGCCTATTTTTGAATGAGCTCCAACCTTGTCGGGCCTGAGGAAACATGGTACCATGGGTTTGCAGGCACTGGGGGCCTGGCGGCACCCAAGGCACCAGCTCCAGGCGCTGGAGCTGAATCAAGGCCTGTGTGCTCACTGCTTCCCCCAGAGAAATTAGGCCCTGGCTGCAGGACTGTTGGACATCCAGCCTTCCTCACATGCCCAGAGCTCTGGGGAGGCTGACATTGCCTCTCCCTCTCAATGAAGCAGAGCTTTCTTCTCAGAGCCCAAAACAATTTGAACTAATATCATTTTCATTTGACAAAACTATTTTTTTTCCTAAAAAACCTAACCAAAACAAAAAGAAAAACCACTTGCAATTCCACAACTAATTATGAGAAGTCTTTTTTTTATTTTATTCTCTAGTCTCTCTCTCTCTCTATAAATACCTTTCCAAGCTGCTGCTGTCTTCCATTTTAGCACATGGATTACTTAGTCATACCTTTCAATTTAATCTTTTGGTTAACTCTTATGTAAGAAGAAACTCTGCTTTGATAAGGAGCATGTTTCTGTATAGCTAGCTATCTGCAACCGCACATTAACTCTCTGATCATGAAAGTGAGGATGACTGATCAGACACGTCTCAGGACTCCGACACAGGCTGAAAGCTGTTTGGTGCCTATTAAATAAGTTACAGTTTTAAATGGATTTCATTGTAAACTGATCCAGGTGTTTTTTTTTTTTTTTTTTTTTTTTTTTTTTTGTGTTTTAAAAGCATCTCTTACTATTCTACTGAATATCAAGCTAGCAAATGAAAACAGCATCTTATCTTTCATAACCTGCTGTGATGTAGGCAGTAGCTTAAAATATTTACTTTGTGGTACTTTCAAGGAAAAGCTCAGGAGATACCAATTTGTAGCAGGCAATGATGGAACATTCAGCTGCATTTAAAATGCATTAAAAATTATGGCAAATTTTAGGGAAGACTGCTGGATTGGGACTTTATACTGAAGTGTTCAGGTGTAGATTGTCCCTGGTTCCTGCCAGGTGTACTCTTCTAACACAGAAGGCAGAGTCTTTCTGTGCCTTTTTCTTCACTTTCTCTAGACAAACTGGTGGTAAATAAAATATTCATGCAGAAGTACCTTGTGCTGTTACACGCTTACATAGGTTATCGTTGTATGAAGCACATTAAAGAAAAAAGCATACAAATAAATGTATGAGTTTCACCAACACAGAAATCCTTTATTAAAAATGAGAGTAAAAAAGGGTGAAAAAGCAGAAAGGATGGACTAAGAACTGGTATGCAGTGGAAATGAAGGCAAATGACATGAATGAGAAAAGATAAATGGTTGTATATATAGGTCATTTAGCTGAAACAAGTTCATGTGAGTTAGAAGTGCTGTGGACTAGCACTATGGGCAAGAAGCATTCATGATTCTATGAGTACTTCAAAGTCAGACTACTGCTTTAAATGTCCCTAGCAGAATCTAGCTAAATGGGATATAGTGATAAAGATGGGAGGGAAGAAATGGTTTCCTTTCCATTTTGTGCCAAAATAAAAGATTTTTTTTTCTGATTCCACCAGGTTTTTGTTGCTCTTTTAATCTTTTACCTACCCCCCTCCCCTAAAAAAATATAAAATACATAAAAAAAATGTGTCATCCCCATGGGGCAGGGAGATGCCACCTGGGACCTACTGAAGCCCTGAGGCCTGCTGGAAGGTGCGGGAGGCCAGGTGGTATGCAAAGTACCTTTGGTGGCACTGGATGCCGATATTTAGGCAGATGAATTGAGCCCCAAGTCAAGCCAGGCAGTGCAACCTGGTGGTCCATCTCATCCTACAGTTGATACCTATTCACTGGTCAGCTCAGCAGCTCTCTGGGAGCCACCAACAGTGCTAGCTAGGTATCTGCTGAATGTGAAGGCATTTAAACACCTAGAGCATGGGTAAACACCCACTGCAAAATTGTGTGTCTTACTTTTATATCTGAGTGTCATGATTAGATGAAATTAAGGTTAAATATTTTTGATTTATTTTTTCTGCACAAATGAATTGGATAAATTTAATTTTAATGGATGTAAATGAATTGCTGAAGGCAACTCACATTTTGATTTTAAGTTACAAAATGGCAGATTTTTACATCCATTAATAGAAAATCTTTCTTTTTTTTTGCTCTTTATTTCAGTAATTTAATTTTAATTCAAATATTTTTTTTCTCAGCCCTTTCCTTCATATCCAAATGAGCTGGAGACATAGCTCTGAGGCATTGGCATACTATCTGAGATATCTTACTTCCAAAACAGCCCTGCCAATGAGTAGCTTGCACATGTATGGAGAAATTATACATGTTCTTAGAAAGAATGTCAGAGCTGACAGATGAGCTGACAGCTTGGAGAATTGGGTTGTCTTCCAGTAGCAAGATCAACAAACATGCATGTAGCATGTATGTGCTTGTGGATAAAGAACTTTTTTTTTTTTTCTCAAGAAAGTTGATTTTTTGGGAGGAGGAAAAACAGGGTATGTGACTCTGCATGGGTGTGGAGCATGCTTGCTGTGGATGAGAAAGAAATCTACTGTATATTTATTCTATAGTCACTGTATATTTATTATTCTATAATCACTTTTTCCTTTGTTATTCATATGTGTGACTAAGGCAGCCACAGAACTACCATCGAAATGACTTTTAAGAGAATACATACTCGCTTGCAGCTTTATTATACATTGTGGACACAAGCAAATCTGTCTAGCTTTATTGTAACATACTGCTTGTGTGGCTTACATATTTCTATTGCAGACCCCTGCATGCTTTTTTCAATTCATACATTCAAAAAACTTTATTTCATATTTCTAATTGCAAGTGCCTTGAATTTGTACTGGAGAAGAAAGAAAGAAAGAAAGAAAGAAGAAGAAAGAAAGAAAGAAAGAAGAAAGAAGATTATTGGAAGTATTTCTTGTTTGTTGACTGAGTTTTATGGGAAACTAAGTTCTCCATGGTAGGTTCACTGACAGGTTTTTGAACAAATCTGGCACTAAAACCAATCAAAAGCATGGAGTGAGACACACACAATCCCCATCAAAGAGGAATATTTATACTACACGAGGGAAAATTGGTCTTGATTTCCTTTGCTGTAAGCCTCTGAAAACAGAGAGTTGTGCAGCCCAAGTGCATGGTGAGCTGGTGAGCTGGCAGAGGAAATATCTTGCCCTCAACACATGGGTTACCAGGTCTCTGATGATGCTGTCCTTGCTGCAGAGGTATCTGGTACCAAATGTGATGCCAAAAATTCCTTTTAAAAAAGGTATTTTTAGACCAACTAATTGAATTTACAAAGGCTCCATTAACACATGCCAAAGGCTAAATCCCTGACTGGAAGAAGGAACTGATGCCTACCAGTGCTAGCACTTCTGTGTGACTGAAGTTTCCTCCCTTCATTTTAACCTTCACATTTGTAAGCATGTTCCTATCATACTGTGGCAGATGCTTTGTCCCACTTTTTCCCACTTTTTCTCGTGGGGTTAAATTTAACGATTTTATTATGTACTCAAAATATGGCACCTGAACAGCTAGCTAAACTGCAGATCTATAAAATATCTTTTATACGAATTGTAGCTTTTGACTAATTTTGTGTGCAACTGGAACAGCAGTAAGTTTGAAACAATAATGTGATTTTCTGTAGCATGTTCTGGACTGACTCTACACAATATGTGTTTGCTTAGCACCCTGTACTATGACACTGTGGTGGCTGTAATTCTGACAGCCTCCTTCATAAAGATGTCCTATTCTTTTTAATGATCTCTGTGGATAAGGGCCAAGACTGAGATCCATATCTTGGCTTAAACTGTCTGTTTGGGTTAAGGAGTTGTCTTTATTTCTGCAGACCCGGTCTATGTCCTCTACCTTGTGTGCCCCCAAAATGAATGTCTAGGGCAAACCCCAACACTTGCACCTAGTGCTGCTTCAGTGAAGCTGAAAGGAAGCACTCTGAACAATGAATAATCCATAACTTAAAGAGGAATGGAATGTAAATGGCACCTGAAATGACACCTAAAAGGATATTGTTGGAGAAGGAGTGATATTAGGGCAGGTTGTCTAGAGTCAAGGACAGACCGAAGCACTCAGTTAAAAGATAAGGACCCAAAGGGTTGTCCCACAAAACAGCTGGGTACAGGTCCCAGGACTCCAGCAGATACCAAGAGTGAAGAAAATATTACAGTGGAAGAGAACAGATTAGGACCTTAAAAGCAGCCTGATGCTTCACTTTGGACTACATCTGGCACTTCAGCTCTCCCTAGGAAGGTGTTATAGTAAATTTGTTTTCACATTTTGAAAACATTGCAGTTTTCTGTGCTTTAATTTGTTCTTAAAAAACAAACAAACAAACAAAAAAAACACTCAAGGCCTGTCTGTATTCTCTGACTCAATCTTCTGCATAAGGAAATAAGAAAAAGAAAACAAGCAGAGAGGAACAGAAGAGATAAAGAAAAGAGATCGGGGGGGCCCCAAAGGAAGATGAATATCACTTCCTAAGGCATTTATCACACAGATACATTTGTATATTTCCTTTCCTTTCCTTTTCCTTTTCCTTTCTTCCTTTCCTTTCCTTTCCTTTCCTTTCCTTTCCTTTCCTCCTTTCCTTTCCTTTCCTTTCCTTTCCTTTCCTTTCCTTCCTTTCCTTTCCTTTCCTTTCCTTTACCTGCAATCATGTATTTTGAGAACACGGTAACTGAAAACTTCAGTCTTGATCGTGGCCATATTTATGATGACCATACTATGATAAAGGAAATGCTGTCAAAGCCTCTTTAGAATTTGCTTGGTATAAATGTAGATTGCTAGGCCCATGGGATGGGACTATAACCACACTTGAGACAGGTTCAGCCAGAGAAGAGAAAATACTTGGGAGGCAATTATCCAGGGATGTAAGTTAGCCCTATTTAAAAAAGGCTGTGGAAAAGCCTCATTTGGAAGTGTGATTCAGATATGCTTGCAGATATGTTTTCAGTTCTGAAAGCAGTGAGATAATGATGGCTTAAAGCGGATTTATCATTGCCCAATAGCCAGCATTTCACAACTGAAATAAAATTACTCAAGGCTCCCATAGCGCTGCCACTAAGTTTGCATACACCTCCCAAGGCAAAAGGCAAGTGGTTGTTAAATGGTTTGAAAGTACAGCACGATTGCATCAGCCAGGTGAGGAGCTGCTGGAGATGATTCTCAGCCCTGAGTCAGCAGAGCATGGCGTGGTACCGGCTGTGCTGGAAGTGGTGCAGGGCTCCCTGCCTCAACAAGAGCCTCAGGAAGCATTTTGACTGAGAAAGTTCTCCTGACACCTACTCCCTCTGCAGTCATTTCCACATCTCCACAAAGGATGCAGCTACCTCCCTTTGGGGGAGCCTTCCCTACTCTGCCCTGAATGATAGGCATCTGGTTTTGTCTAGCATTTATGGGGATCATGCAAAATGAGTTTGGGAAGATGAGGGAAAAATGGATGTCTATGTCCTTGTTTCAGGCACGTGCATTATAGCACTGAATGCGACAAATTAATGTCCTGGAAAGACTAAAGGCCTTTGAAATTAAAGTATTGAAGACTGCACAAATGCTATTTTCATCAATGCAGACTGCTGAGTGACCCAAATTTCATGTTTTATAAAGCAGTTTTCTCTGAGTTGCTTACCACATCTGCTTGGTGGATTATAGAATAAGTAGGGAAGGGAAGGGAGAAACAGCCATAACTTCTACTTATTAGACCACAAGGGATCAAAACCAACTGGCTGTACAGAACTGTGAACAAAGCTGTAATCCTCAGCTGCTTGCCCCTTTGGATGGGAGCATCCACATTGGCATGGTTTGTCCTCTCACAGCACTGCGTCAGAGAGCAAAAATGCTCCATCCAGCAAGTCTGGTACGATATTTGCTGATGGAAAGAGGACAGCTGCTGTATGCTCATTGCTCTGAGGGGAATGTAATCTATGAAGGAAGAATGTGCATCTGGGATCTCAGCATTTCAAAAGGCACCATAGTCCAAGAATTCTGAATGCTGCCCCTATTACATCTTCTGAAAAGACGTAATATTACCTGCTCAGACCACTTTGGTTTTTCTCATTCAAACCCCACAGGATAAGGACAAGCCCTCCTGGTGTGGACTGTTCATTTTTGTACATGTGTGAAAATTCAAACCACTTTTAGAAATTTAACTTCTTCAGAAAACTGGGCAGTGTTCAGACCTATGAAAGAGTAATTGAACAACTTTTTTTTTTTTTTTTTTAATCCTTTTACTGGTTTTGCCAGAAGCCCCTGACCATGAGAGATAATGAAATGGGGTGATGACAGTGCCAGACGGAGGAGTCCAGGCACAATGTCAGCAACCTACAGAACACAGTGTTCAACAATGGCATGAAAGATGCTTTGTGAGCCATAGAAAAGCTGAGAAGGGACCGGATGGGCACAAAAGCTGACTCTAGCTATATATCCTAGCACTGCCTACATAGGGAGATGTCATCGTGCTGAACATTACAGCCTCAAATGATTCCTTAAAACCACAAAGTCTGCAACTGTTCATTTTCTGCATATTTCTCCCACATCAGTGGAAAAATATATATTGAGGGCAAACAAATGCCATTTAAACAAATAATTCTTATACCAATTATCTTTTATTTTACCTGCTTGGATGGTCAGGACATGCTATAACGGTTATATTCACCCCATTTTTATGTACTTGGAATCGTTTGTCTCCTCTCCACATTGAGAGACCTGCAAATTTTCTGGCATTGGTTTGCATATGTGTGTGGTACAATTTGTACCATTTCTGTACTAAGTGCTGAAATGTGTCTTATTACTTCCAAGGTGTAGCTGTCTTTAATTAAAGACTTAAATGCATACAAACCACAGTAATAAAGTGGATAGACTAAGGTCCTTAGTACCCTGCCTTCATAGAGCAGCCTGCACAAGCACAGCACGATCATTCACCTCACCTCTCCTGGCATTGCAATGTGCTTTGGACTTGAATTTATGCAAATGTAACTCTGTGCAGTCCCCTCCTATTGCTGTGGGAGCCTTTGGAAAGAAAGCAGGCAGAGCTGGACCAGATTAACCAGCTTGTCAAGCCAGACCTAGTTTGTTGGTTTGAGTTTAGACACCTCTTTACTACGTAAATTAGTATTATACCCAATTTAGGCCATATTTTGGAGCTAATGGTCTTAGGAACACTATAGGTGGAGATGTTTCATGATGTACTGGTGTTTAATTGATGAATATTTTTGAGTTTATGGTAAATTAAGAGTACCAAACTATTTAGCCCATTCCTTATGCTGCCTTTGTGACCCTTATCAGAATTAATATCAATAAAAAAAAAAAATCCACCTTTTTCACAACTCCATGGCTGAAAAAAAAATAAAAAAAAAAAAATCAAGGCATACTACATAGCTGGAAATCTGGATGTCTTTCTTCATGTTATCTATATCACTCTGTAATACGTTGCCGTTCTTTGCAGTTCTTTCTTTGATCTTCAGTAACATATTAGGAAATTTTCATCACTGTCACTCTGTTATAGGTAGGGAAGCAGTAGAGGGAATGTTAATTAAAGTGGCTTGCTTAAACTCATTCTCAAAGAGTTGGTTGCTGTACTATGAAAGGAGGGTAGGTTTTTAATAGTTTTTTATTGGCTAGTACCACTACAGAAGTTACAACAGGAATTATGGGCATGATGTTGAAAATTCTGGAGGGCTGATATGTATTTCATGTTGTGCAAGTGAGATCAGAAATTAGCTACTTTTTGGCTCGAGAAATCTAGAAATTAAAAAATAATAATAATAAATTTGCATTTCCAAGCCCTGGGAAAAAAAGTACTGTCTGGGGAGAACTTATTGCCTCTTGGGATAAAACTGATGGTACTCAAGAAGATGTGACCATGTGCCTACATCCCTTTATCTAGACACTGATGCAAAACCAGGCACTGTCATCCCAGGCCTCCGACTATAAAGACAAAGAAGAAAGCCTTAGTAACATTGGTGAACCATTTTGTTTTGCAGCTGGTTGATTGACATGGCTTTTGAGACTAATTAGGATTTTGAAACCATAACAGTAGCTCCCCAGAGATGGTTTAATAGACTGAACAGGAACATGGCATCATACAGACACCACCTTCTTCTATTTGGGATATTTTTAGAGAGGAGTAAGTTTCTTGTTTTCTATAATGCATTAAGAAGAATATCACTTAAATGTGGCTTTTCCTGCAGATTATTTAACAGGAGATGACCTGGGAATAGAAAGGGAACACATTATTACATTCTTTGCCAAAGAAACCAAACCAAACCAAAACCAAAACACATTGAAAAACAATGAAGGCAGATAGTTTCTCTAGAGTTTAACTGTTTTCTTAGTTCTGCACTGTACAGGGGTGTCAGACCCTCTAGTACACTTGCTTATTTGGAGTATAGTACATCCTAAGTAAATGCTGAAAGCAAATCAGGGAAGCACGTACCTACAGGGAGAGTAATGCACAAAAAGAACATGAAATGTTTTTTCAAGCTTTTTACAAACAGGTCAGCTTAATATAGAGATACAATTCTATACAACTGTTATTTTTGTCCACTTTACAGGGTTGTGTTAATCAAACTACGCAGTTTTGTGCTGACCTTGTTAACAAGTGTGAAGAGACCAAAAGCACTTTGTCATTTCTGGTGAGGCAGCTAGTGCAAAGCAGCACCTTTGTGAGTTTTATTGGGCTGTGAAGGATTGGGCCCACAACTGCCCCTGCTGGGTTGCCAGACACCTCAAGTCTCTCCCAAAGTCAGTTCAGCATGTGTACAGATCAAGTGGAAGTGAGACATAAGCAAAGAACAATAAAAAAAATGGACCATAATACTAGTGAGTTAGAAAAGAGAGGGAAAGAGGCAGCAGGTGAGTTTGGGAGTGATTTCTCCTTAAATGCTTATAAAATCCCAGTTTAATCCTGAAAGCTTAGGCTGAGAAATTCTAAGAACAGATTTTTGTTTGGGTGAACTGATGTTTCCATAGGTTTTGGTAATGGGTTTTACAGATTTCATTTAATTGCTCTGTATCTGGGAAAACCACCATGAATTTGTGACTGATTGGAAATCCAGATGCAAAGTTGAGCCATGTTTTGCAGCTGGCCTCCAGTGAATGTAGTGAACAGTTAAGGGAAAGTACAAGGAGTTCCTGAGGGAACATTTGGGGAGGGAGTAGTGTAAACTGTCTCCATGTTGGCAAGAAAGAACATCACTAGGAATTAAAAAATCTTACGATGAGATGTACAATTGTTACTGAAGGAACTGTAAATGAGGAGATTTGATGTTTTCTTTTTTTTTTTTTTTTTCTTTTTCCTAAAGAAAGGCAAAAAAATGTGTTTGTCGCAAGAAAGGAAATGTACATGGGAACATTTACTATAAAGTTATTTGTTGCCTAGCTTGCTTTCAGAGTGCTATAGCGCATCCAGATGGAAACATCCTTTTGGACATCCTGCAGGAAGGAGCGCTCTTACAACCTCTAGCCTGGTGAACAGAACAGCATGCACCAAGAACAGAGGGTGGCAGCCTGTTTCCTTGGCCTATTACCAGGCCAGGCCTGCCTCCCCTTTCCTCTCCTGTAGTTGTGAATAATTTTAAAATATAAAAACAAAGTAGTCTCAAGTAACAGAAGATAGCCCTCAAAAAGGAACAAGTGAAGATCTCTATGGCAAAAAGAACTATGCCACAATGTGCGGTCCAACTCTGAGCCAAAGAAAATAGTGGATTTATTTTCATTAAAAACAAACAAACAAACATTTTAAAAAAAAATAGAATAAAATAAATAAATAGAATAAAATAAAATAAAATAAAGTAAATAAAATAAAATAAAATAAGTTTGCTGTAAAGGTCAAAGAAATTGGTCACCAAAGAGGGACCTCTAAAAGCCAAAGGTAAAAAGATACAAGCTAAAATTACATCAAACTGCCACACCACATGCTGAGCCTTTAAATGAATTGGCAGAGACACACCGTTGGAGCTTCAAGTCCGCTCATATGGATTAGTTTGAAGATTATGGGGTGCTGTGATGTCCTACTGGAAACAAAAGCTTGTCTTTGAAATTTGAGAGGCTTAGCTAACATCTACAGAGCCCACCAAACTATGCAGCTTTACAAGTACTACAGCGTTTTGCAATGTTTTCTATTGACCTCATTTTGTTTCTGTTGTGCTGAAGCATTTCAAATGTCTCTTGTGCTTCTGCTGCAAAGCAAAACCCTGTGTCAGGTGGGTAAGGGATAACTGCTCCTGGACAGGGAAGCAGAGACCCAGTCCTTGCTTGTGACAGGAGCAGAAATCCCTGCTCAGCATGCCTCTGCACTGTTCATCCTTGTTTTCCATTCAGCTTTCATCTCTTCACCTCACAATAAGGTGCACCCCAGGTCATGGTCTGGCCTTCTTCCTCTCTGTCTTCATTTCTCTGGTGGGTGTGTTGGGGTTAGTGGGGAGAGCAGATGGTCTCTCCCCTGGGGAGAAGAGATGAGTTTCATGGCTAATGGATGGGAACATTGAGTGCAGAGATAGAAGGAGACATAAATGTCCTTGGAGAGAGCATGGAAGAAGTGACTCTAGAGCTTGGGAAAGCCTGTGAAAGAGCACAAGAGAGAATCTTCTTACCGCAATTTGCATTTTACTGCTAGAAATTTCTGAAATAGTACTGCCCCTTCCCATTTACCAATGTCTTTCTGCAGCTTTCTCCATATTTACCCATTCCCATGCTTACTTTTCCTTTTTTTCTCAGCACCGTGCTGAGGTCTGATTCTGGCTGTGTGACTGAGGAGCCTCAGGCAGGCTGGGGAAGTGTCCTTCAGCCCTGATGGAAAGCAGAAGGTAACCAGCTCTCTGACCACTCCTATCGCTTCATGGAGTATATGCTACAGGTATGTGCTGTCTGTAGTGGCACTCATGCATGGTAATTTGGAGCTATTAGGCCATCAGTTGTAAAGCAAAAAATTAAGTTCTGTAGAGATACAATTAGGAGACTTTTAATTTCCTTATCAAGCTATCATGAAAGTAAATAGCATCAGTTTGTGGTAGAACCATCAAAGAAGTTAATTTACCTACATTTTGCCTGTTACAGAAAATGTGTAATCAGAGCAGCTATAGCCTTGATGTCTAAATACTGGCCAGGAAAAACTCATAAGGCAACAAACAGGGCACAACATAGAAATTAATGGTCCTTCAGTAGAACAGTCCAAGCTATGTTATGTTTCTCCTCCTCTTGCCAGGCTCACAAATCCTCAAAGAAATGCACTGAAGACAAATTTCTTCACCAACTGCATGAGTCAAAGGGTGGATGGATGCGTCTCTGAAAGGCTGACAGCAAGAGGAGGTGCATTCTAAAACACAACAATAATTATGACGATTATATGTCAGGGCTACTTTACAAAATGATGTTTAAATATGGCAAAGTTTTATTGCAGAGGAAGGATGAAGAGCTAGAAGTAGTTACACTATTTTCTTAACAAAAAAGAGTCTGGGCTCCTAAGTCCATCAGTGTCACAAGTGATAAGAAATCTAAAAATAGATACCCAAAGTAATATGGTGTATTTTACAATAACGTTTTGTTACTGCAAAAACAGAAAAATATCTATGAATTGAGACTCACTACAAGTAAGAGCTGTCATAGGCATTAACCTTTGTAACTGATTTTAGTCATCTGTGACCCAATTATGAAAACTCTAGACTTTTGCAATGCACTTGGAAATAGTAGGCTAGGCATGAGAATGCGGCTATAAGCTGATTGTATTTTCTCCTATCTTGTGACCCCTGACCTACTTAAAATAACTATCAGATGACCTTTTCTGTTTTGTTTCATCAGCAAAGAAGACAGGATATTTTAATGAGCCTTTAATAAGCAGCTTCGTGCCCCAGATGGGATTCAGGAGGGTGGTTCAAAATGGTATTCAAGGTGGGAATGTATTTCATCCAGCTACAGGTACAGAAATTGCCACAGCGTGAGTCCAACACAGTCACCAAGGCTCCCTCTGTAGGAAAAGGAGAAGAATCCCACTGGCCTTACATTTGCAAATGAGATCAGTTGTCCCGTAGCACTTTCTGTTTTCCTCTGCTTATTAGAGAGAGAGCACAACTGACTAGATTATGTGTAATCAACTTCCATCAAGATAATAAAGCAAATTAATTCCACGAGGTATGTCTAAGAATAAAAGCAAACTGAGATATAATTGTGTGCCATCTCTGTATGGAGTATTGAGCAACACTGCTAAAATGGCCTGCCAAGATGCCTGACTGGTGAAAAGTAGTTTAAAACTGAAACAAATCAAAATAAAAGCAGAACTGAGGAGAAGCCAAAAACTTGAAGCAGATGTAACTCAGACTTGGCCCACTCTTGGATACCCCAAAGAAAGGTAGCTTATTCATGCACTCTTCATCTGTCTGATAAAGGGAGGGCCTAGCTTGTCATTTTTGTTTTTCTTGATAGAGATAACAGGCTTCATGTACTTGCAGTGGTCTTCAGGGACCCAAGAGACATTTCCCTGTCATGCAATGCAGTCATGGCCCCTAGGCCAGGACAAGTGCCAAGCTTCCCTTCTGCCTCTCTTGCTACATGTCAAGAGTGTGAGGTGGTGTCCTCATGCTGAGGATCTCTGTGTCTCCACATTTCGGAACCGGCACACCCCCTGGGCTTTCACTGATGTCTTCTCAAGGGATTATCAATACAACACAATACGCCTCCAGCACGAATGGCTAATGGAGATAGGGGGAATAGTTAAGATTACATCATGGCTCCGAGCTATCTGAATCTCGCAAATCTGGAAAGCAAATGTTGAACTCAGGAAAACCTCACGTCGCCCATTGTTAAGTGAAAGCTGGGAGAAAAATGAACAAATACAATGCATTTTTTTTCTAAATACTGTTTGATCCGCTCAGAATAAACATCTAAAAATGCTCTCATGGAAGAATAGTGGATATAATTGATGCATTTTTGGTTTGGACACATTCATGAGCATGAGGAACTATCAATTTCCTGATGATTTCCTCTCTTGCCAGTACGTATTAAATCTTTTTAAGGAGCTGTTTGCCTTGTTGCTGTCTGATCTGTTCATTGAGGAAAAGAGATTTAATTTTTGTGTTGCAGGGCATGTGAAAGGCTTATATCAATGAATCATAAGAAGGAAATATCCCAATTTTACCTGCAAAAGTGTAATGAATGAAATATTCTGGGGGGCTTTTAGCAACATAATGCTGAAAGCATTACAGGTTTTGGACACAAACAAGGGAGATGAAACTTTGTTCAGAGCGATATATATACCATGGTGACCCAGAATATATCAGTCTTTGTCTTCATAATAATTAAATATGAAACTATTAATTTCATAGGTAAAGACAGACAAGCTGATTTTTTAGGTTCTGTTGATCTTGCACAATACATCAGAAGATGTCTTTTGACTTCTATATTTAATGTACAGATATTTTTCTTTTTCTTGCCACAGAAAAGGTTCATGGAAGATTCATACTAAGTGAGGGCCCTGATATTTTCCTCAGCCGGGGATTTTTTTCAGATGCTTCTGCAAGTGCTCTCAGCTAGAAGAATCTGCCTGCGTGCTGCCTGATGGGCATATCATAGCAGGCTGTATCTTTTGTGATTGTTGCTCTTACTTTTCGTGGTGACGCCTGTGAGTCCAGTGCTTCAGGCATGTTACACTCAGTTCTCCACTGTTAGCAAGATAAAAATCTGCCACAGGCAACTGTCCATTGAGCTTACCTTGGCTATTCACTGGTTCTTCCACTCCTGGCCTTCTGTCCTTTACTACTCACGCTCCAGCCATGAGTTTTTCTCCTTCTTTCATGCCCTTTTGGAGAACATGACTGTTGGTTTCCCTGTGGTCTAGAGGACCTGAACTAAGCAGATAAAATGAGCTCCGTAAGGCTCCTCTCTGTCTCTCTGAGCTGTTTTCTACGTTGTCCTGTCTCTAGGACATTTTTACCAGGTCTGAAATTTTCTTCCTTGCTCTTGTGATTCATAGTTTCTCACAGAGGAGATGGGCTCTGCACAGGCCCCATGACCACCCTTTGTTAGTCTTGGTATAGGACTTTTATGTATCCAATGTCTTCTGGGCCTTTATTTAGCTTCCTTCTTAAAAGAGGATCCTACAGCATACCCTAGGCCTGCTTGCGGTCTCTGTTCCTATCCACGACTACTGCTCTAAACCCATATATATATTTGTCCTGTAATGGCTAATCATTTATTCAGTGAACTGGAATTCAGTACAGTCCAGAACCTGAGCTGCAGAAATTCTCTTACAATAACATTTACTTGCTTCCAGGAATCGCTCAGTGTCCGTGAAATGTAACTGTCTCAGAATGACAGAATGCCTGGGTTGGAAGGGACCTTAAAGATCACCTAGTTCCAACCCCCTGCCATTGGCGGGACACCTCCCACTACACCAGGTTGCCCAAAGCCCCATCCAACCTGGCCTTGAACACTTCCAGGGATTTAGGCACCTACATCTTCTCTGGGCAACATGTGCCAGTGCCTCACCACCCTCAGAGTAAAGAATTTCCTTCTTAATCTAATCTAAACCTACTCTCTTTAGTTTAAGACTATTACCCCCTTGTCCCATCACCAACGAAATCACAGAATGGAACTGTATTGCGATTGATGACGTGATCATCTGTTGATACTGTCAGTTGTTCCATCAATATCTCAAAATATTTATTTAAAAATAATTTGAAAGACTGCATTGTGAAAAAATATGTTTTTATCTTTAAGAGTGCATCCCTTTTAAGATCAATTTGCTTCATTATCTTTCTCTTCTTTTTCATGACTCTTTTCCAAGGCCTATCATCCTCAAATATAACTGAGTTGTCTCCCACAATAAATTTCTCTTTGTCACATTTCAGTGTGAGGTTATAGTTCTGGAATGTTTCTGCCAATCATTTCTCATGCTAAATATTTTCTCTTCCAGCTATAAAATTGCATGAGTCCTGATTATTCTCACCAAGATAGTGACTTAGAGGTGTGGACGCCCTCTCCTTACAGATTTTTAAGGACAGATCCTGGAAAGTCTCCAGGACAGGTTTAAGCAAGTGCTCATTACTCTCCCAGTTGTCTATAACATCACTGTGCAGCTGAGAGTGAAAGTTGTTTCTGTGAATCTCAAAAGAGTAGGCCATTCCCAGATAAATGGTGACACCACCGTCACTCTGACTCAAATTATACCTTGCATAAAATGTACAGCACAACCTTTGCTTTGCTTTGTTCTTCATTTAGACTGGTGAGTGCTATGAAGCCACTCCAGAAAAACTGCAGGTGATGTACGTGTCTGTGGTGGAAGACCTTGTGAGTAAATTGAACCTCCTCTGCATGCTGGTGTTCGTGCTTTGATACACATTTCTCCTTACCTGCAGGTATGTGGCACCATTGCTGTTAAATTCAAATATACTAATCTAGCTGTGCATCGGTGTTACTCATAACTTCCTCCTCCCTGAGAAACCTTCCCAGCCACCTTCAAAGTGCTTGCTGCAACTTTGAAGTCACAGTAAGTCAGAGGAACCTGCTGGTAGGGGAAAGCTCACTCTTTGTTTCCTTTCCCTTTACATCAGGTAGTAGAAGGCCAAGTTTTTACCTTGTGCAAATCAGCACAGGGTTGTTGAGGACAGAGACATTGCCTGTTCAAATACAGGTGACTTCTTGTCCTGAGGGCATCTGGAAATACAGACAAATATCCAAAGGACTCTCAGAACTTGTGGTTTGTTTTTCTTCTTGGTCATTTCCTCAATCCCACCTTCCTATAAACAGAGAAAAATAGCTTATTAAAACTTAAAAGAATACCTGATCATCTTCTGTTTCCAAGCTTCCTGTCTTTCCAGACAGCTTGTAATTTGTCTAAAATTTACAAGCTATTTATTTAGCTACCATAATAAATATGGAAGGTTTTCTGTCCCTACTGCTCCTTGTCCAAAACTTTCTGTTATTTCAGAAGGAAAGGTCTGCTGAACGGGAGGAGTGTTTCCATAGCTATCATGCTATATGGATGTAAGGAAGTGGAGTTTGCAGGAAAAGATTTATTAAGTCTTTATTAAACTAGCTGATACTGCCAGAAAGCTTGGGCAACATTTCAGGCTCAGAATCCTTTTTTCAGTTCAGCTGAATCACTGGTTCCACTTATAAAGATATATGTGATTTTGTTTGTTTGTCTTAACTCCATCCCTTTTACTGATGGACAAGGCTGTTTAAGCCTGACATTTGGGAGGAAATATCACTGCTGTGTATCTTTCAAATTGTCAGTTTCGATCACTTGTGTGCTGGCAAGGCCTATGAGTATGTCTCCATAAAAAAAGCCTCTACCTTTTAGATTGCTCCTCTTTGATGGATCTTTGGTTCACCCGGAAAAGTTGTTTGAGACAAACGCATTTCCAAAGCTGAGCATGGGGATGTATGTAACAGTGAACTCACTCAAGCTGCTTTTTTGAAGGAATCAGTATGCCTGTCACTGACAGCCCTTTGCTTATAGCTGACACTATTTCTATTAAATTGCATTGATTTTCTCAGTACTATAATGTCCTAGTGACATTAGGCAAGAATAGCCAGTTCAAGTCTATTACTACATATTCTGCAAGTATAACCAGATGAGGAAAAAAGAACAACCTTTCAAGTACTGGGAGAAAGGTCGTTTTAGTACTTTGGAAATCCTTTGTGTTTCTTCTTGACCTAGCAGAGTCCAAAACTGCCCAGTGGTTTCTTAAAGGTTTTGCAACCGAGAGGCAGACTCTGGCAGAATATCAAGCGCTGAACGGACTGTTTCTCGGTGCTTTCTGAATTCACGCAGTAAAAGTCTTTGGAAGCAAGACAACAGAAGAAATGAGCCATCACCAGCTATATTCACTCCTGGTCAATAAAGCGTCAAGGCTGTGGCCCTCAGTGGGAAGGTGAGCTTCAAGCACTGCTCTGTGAGACACAGGCAAGGTTACAGAGGAGCAGACTGAGGCACATCTGGAGTTTCAAGCAGAGAAAAAAAAGAACAAAAGGCAGAGTACTATTGTGATATTGCTGGCTCCTCCTACGTGCAGCACATGATGCCGAATATCACGAGGAGAGTGCCGCAGCTCTGATGTCAAATGCTGTCTCCCAAACATGGAGCTGGAAAGTCATCTCTCTACTGTCACTGTACAAAATTGCAGGTCTCTTTCACTTCTGCTATATAAAGACGTCTTCGTCATCAATCTGCAATGGGCCCAGTCCTGCCAAGTTAACAGCCCATCTCATACTAACAGGCAGAAATCTCTTGGACCGAGGGATTTTTGTTGCAGGTTGGGAGGGGGTTATCCGGTACTCCATTCTTCTCCTCTACAGCACCTCTGGCCCCCTCCTTCCAGTTCCACGCCCTGAACTCAAGTCTGTAAACCTTTTGAACTATTTTAAAAAATGTACGGCTTGTCCTCTAAGACATAGGAAATTACATTTGATGGTCTATTGTATAAGAATTGCCATATTTAGAGAAAAATCAACAGATACAATCTCTGATTTCCTTTTCCCTATACTCCTCATATTTGCCTCCTCTTGCTTTGCTTGATTTTGCTGCTGCCATGTTGTAGCAGACGCAGATGTCACCAATTAGAAGATGGATTTAAAACTAATGAGAGCTAGGTTAAAAGAGCCTGCCTACTCATTTAGCTGTTGCTGGAGAGTTGTGTCTCTGCCCCAGCTCACATCTGGTGTTCTTGATGCCTTGTTGTGCTTTTAAAGGTACTCCTGAGATAAGCTGCTATTCAGCCTATGCAAAAATGTGTCATATATAAGGAAATCTTTGCTTACTCTTCTACAGATTCTGAAGCAGTCTTTCCAGTACTCAAAAGAACAGAGGTCAGTGATGTTAGTCTGGATCAACGGCTAAACTCTAAAAAGGACTTCTAAATGCACAATTTGTGTTTCTTGTGGTTAACTATTTTGAGTTATCATGTTATAAGTTTACTCAGTGAAAGTAAACTCAGCAGCAATACTGATCAGGAAGGAACTTGCTAGCAGGAGCTCAATAACTTTGTAGTAGCATATTACATTTGCAGAAGGGCTGAATTGGAACACCACTAAGCAGAATAAAAACAGAAAGGTGTGTTGGAAAATTAATGCAGTAAAAGTTACGATTTCTGATTTAGAAAGAAATTCCTTAACATCTTTAAAACTATGAATCTGGTTAATTTCAAAGCCAACAAAATAGTCAGCAAATTCAATAAATACGATTTTTTTAAAAAGCTCCTAAATAAAATTAAGACAATAAATACAATTTATCATTTACCATTGAGACAAGACTTCAATACTTTGTCAGGATAGACAAGGAGAGGCATTCTCATGCTCAGTTTCCAAAATGTGCAATGAACTCTTTTTGGACCAAAGGACAGTTCCAAAGATCCAACTTATACTCGTAGAACAGTGCAGACTTTGACCTGGCTTTTCCCAAAACAAACACACATTTCTGTATCTGTTGCACACATAAATTTATCTCCTGAGTGAGGTTTGTGAGAAAATATTTCCCATACAGCAGATGCTGGTCAACTCTTAAGGCACAAATCATAGGCTCCTGCAACTCGCTACCCAAGGTGATTTATGTGCCCAGCTCCCACTAACAGCAACTTTAGTGCAGTTAAAATTAGTCTTTCATGACACATTGTTTAAGAAAGCTAAGAGTTTGAGCACACAGCTCTAAGTAATTTTCAGAGACCTTTTTGGCCTTTTTTTTTTTTTTTTTCATGAGTTTTCTCTTGTTCCACTGGGCGTTGTATTGCAAAATGGAGCTGGTCGTTATAAATGAAAAAGTTAATGCTTTTTGCTTTTCCCAGTCCCACTAATTTAAATATTTATGACAATCTTCTCTGTTTAGAAGGTACATGTAAACCTGGCCAAGATTTTCCATAGCATATCCATTTATTATATGTAGGTTCAGCTAACTTAACTATATTTTTCATTGTCAGCCTTCTGGCTCTTATTCACTGCTCTACAAAGAACATTTTGCACTGTGAAATACCCATGTAACTACAATGTTTGTATTCACATGGAGCAAATTATAAGCACATGAAAGTAAAGTACATTCCTCATGATCTTTACACTGCTTGAAGATTAAGAATACAATAGATTAAAAGAATCCAGGAATAAAGTGGTCTCTGGGGAGCATTCACAATATTTGTGTAAGGCTATGCCCATTTAATATACGAATCACAAATAAAACGCTAATACAAATGTTTGAAATATTTTCCAAACATTCTCATTATATGGCCTCACCCCCCTTCAGCTTCTGTATTTCAGCAGTAGTGCTGCTCAGAAGAGTCTGTACCACACATATTTAAAAAAAAATATCAGAGTCTAATTTGTGCATAATTAAAAAGTTCAACCTATGTAGTTCTACAAAAACTGGGAAAACATTCTCAGAAAGTTGCTGTTTCCAAATAATGAGTTCCCTCAAACAAACGTTTAATCTTTTCTTGCAGTATCTATGCAGCCTGACTTCCTGTAGATGATCTGAAAGCTCCAGTAAATACCGGGGGCTTGATTAAATGAATTCAGTGTAATTAAGTTGATTGGCACTGTCTGGAAAGCTTGACCATTTCTTGCTTGCATCAAGAAATCACAGACATTTTGTGTCTTGAAACAAATGCTGTTATCAAAAGATGAATCATTTTGAAATGAAAGATTAAATTATATTTTTTAGACCTTCTTAAAATATATTGGCCAAATGGCAGGTATTACAATCTCATCTAGCAGATGCCAGCTGAAAAGCAATAAAAACAGCAGTAACGCAAAATCACAGGTGACACACTTCAGATGAGTTCCTAATTTATCATCCTTTTGCTGCAATACCAGCTTGAAAGCAGTCTTCACTCTTTCGATATTAAATATTTCAGAAATATATAAATGAACACAGATGTCTGCTACCTTTTTATGGATCACAAGACACCGCCTTGCTCTAACTGTATGCCATATTCTTACTCAGTTTCAACAGGAATTTAAGTTCAAGTCTCATTTGGCAAATGCTAGCAGTCTTCCCATTAGCAGTGAGAAGCCAAAAGCCCAGGTATGAAGCAAATCTGTGCCCGGTGGGATTTGACTGTCAAGCATGCACTGCCATACTTACTGCTTTCTGTACAGTTAGATTACTTGTAATGAGACCAAAGAAAACCCTTCAAGAATATTTTATTATGTGTGAATGGAACCTGTAAATTGATTTCCATGATACAGGAAAATTAAATTTATCTGATGTGACTGTGCAGAAAAGACTTGCCTTGAAAGAATATTCCCCTTTTTTTCATATCTACCTGACCCTGTGCGAGTATTTGGAGAGCATCTGTTCTCCTGCCTCATTTACAAAACCTTTTTAATTATTTCAGGTCATACTCACCCAGAACCCAGTCAACACCAGCTGACCTAAGATCCAAATGTTGTTATTCCCTGTGAAAGTTCAGAAATCAGTGTGTTCATCTGACTGCAAGACTGGGGCACAGTACTCTCCTTAGGCACAGTGTCACAGCCTTCATCCTGACCCAGAAGTTTCTTTGATTATTGGACTGTTAACATCAGTGTTAACTGATGCCTGTTAACATCAGTGGGTGTAAAAAAAAACAACCATCAGCAACAACAATAACAAAAAACAACACCACAGCTCTGTCTGCACATCAGTGTTCTTTGAATTAGAATCTGCCTTTTGAAAACCTTTGCACAAATTCAGTTTTTGGTCAGCAGTGCTTTGAAGGTTTCTGCATCAAACTCCATTTTGTGGTGTAGACACCCCTGTGTTAGCTAATACAAAGAAAGCTTGCGAAATAGCCATCGTGAAATGAAGACAGCGTTATAATCAGACGTTGTTAGCAATAAAGACATAATTGGACTCTAGTCCCATGCACGGTGCCAAACCCAAATAACCTCTTATGCATGCATTTTTATTGTGTGGCGTATTTAATTGAATCCTTCGAAGTAATCAGGGATTCACATCCAGGTGATTATAATCCCTATCTCCTTCAGAGTTAAATTCCCAAGTGCGGTGGCCAGAAGGAAACTTCAAAGCAGAGCTGCTGAAGGAGCAGCAGGTCCGCAGCGCCGTGGCATGCCAGGGAGCACGGTGTGTGCACCTCAGCAAATGTTTCACTCCAGCTGACCAGCTGATAATCCTGCAGGCTTCGCCTGCTCCTGGCAGGTGTTACTTTTGGGAGTGCAGGGATGTGCCTGTGGCTGCAAGCAAGCAGGACGGAGGTGTGCAGCAGTGTGGTGCTGCTTGCAACACCCAACACACAGCTCTTTATTTTCGCTGACAACGAAAAAAAAAAAAAAGAGAGAAAAAAGAGCCTATGTTTTTTACAGAAGTGGTGTGGGCTGAAATCCCACCTTCTTGACAATCTGCATCTATGTATTAGCTAATATCTGTGCTTGTAAATGAACCAGCAGCAGACCAAGTCCTCTTGGATAGTCTCTGTTGTCCAGCAGTCATGGTGGTGTCCCAGGCACTTTTCACGTCATGGTTCACGGGTGGTAGCATGGGCCAGGAACAGATTGCAGGCAGTCTCCTAGTTTGGGGAAATAGGGGTGCATATGTAAATGAGCAATTAGTGGACTGATATCTAGAGCAGCTTTTATTGCAAAAGAAATTACGTCCAGACCACTAACAGTCATGACTGTTTAAAAAGCCAGCTAAGCAATTAAGCATTAAACTGCTACGATGAGTAAATAAAAATATTGTTTTTAATGACCGTAATGTATGTCAGACTGGTTTGATTTATGTGCTAGGAGTAAATACATTGCCCTGTTTTGTTAGACCAGTAGACAACCTTTTCTCATATGTGGTTCCAGAGTAATTGGGAGGGTCTGAACGCTCCCAAAGGGTCTTCTGAACTCTGCACTACAGGTGGTTTTCTTCCAGTGGCTTCTCTGGGAGATGCTAAGGGCATAGCAATATGTCTGGGGGGAAAACTTCTGCATTTCTGCAAAACAATTATTTTTTGCTGTCAAGCATTTTTTTTGAAAGCAAGAGCATAGGCACTTGCATTTAAAACCTGAACAAAGCAATTCAAGAGGCGTGCCAGAAATATCAATCTGAGAATAAATAAATTAGGTAGAGGAGGTCACAGGCTTATCAAGGGAATTAAAGCAGAAACACTATAATGGCTGGTTTCAGATCTGAACATGTCCACTGCTGTCATGGCAGAGGAAGACGAGCAGGCTGGATGACCCCGTATTCACTTGGCAGAAGGCTACTACTTGCCCAAGCCAGGTACCTCCCAACTGCTTTGGGCAGGGATTTCCTTTGTTGCTGGATGTGCTTCAGCCCTGAAATGTTAATCATGTCATTTTCTAATAATTACAGCCAGCTCGTATTTCACTGAATTTAATGGGCCGGGCTGTTCAGTGCATTTTTGTAAGTTTAAAGTGACAAAACAAACAAGTTGTATTAGATAGAAGTTCACTGAAAGATGACAGCAAGATAACTTTCCAAATCTTTTCCTAAGATGTTTGTGCCTTATTCATTAAAAAGCAAATGCAAAATTTCCTGGTTTTATTTCACATCATCTTGTTCTGGAGAGGGAGAGGAGGGGAGGAAGATTCTTTTAGCCATCCTGGCTCAGCAGTGCAGGAGCATGCTAAAGGAGGTGCATGAATGGAAGTAGAATTTCAGAAATGCAAAAGGTTTTGCTGTGGTCCACAGGGAATTTGAAACGTGACGTTCAAAAAGCTACCCCCCTCCCTTTTGTAGAGACAGTTTTCCCATTAAGACTCATATACCATCCTGGGAATGTAACAAGGATTTTGTCTGCGATCCAAGAAGACAGGACCACATTCTCAGTGATTAGATCACTAAGCCCAGGAGAGGCTGTTCAAATTCCTTCTCTGCACATGGCTGGTGTGTTTACATCTACCATGGGCATTTCTGTCCTCTTGTGCTTTCTGCTTTGCCTATATAAGTTGAAAAAAGTAAAAGAACTATCAACATGCAGTTCTTCCCACTATTTTAGTGAACAACAAAAGGTGAGTTTTTTGTTCAGTACAGTTTTTTATTTCTTCCTAACCATATGTATCAAGCTTGTTGCATGAAAACAGTGTCAAGAGTAGCACTTGCTGTACAGCACTGCTGTGTTCTGTGCAACTGAGAATCCTGTAGTCTCCATTAACTTTGCAATATCAGGAAGTTTACTAAAATATCAGGAAGAGCTGCTCTGTTAGGTGAGCTTTCCCAGACATTAGGGTGGAGGGGAGGATAAAATGTCAAAAATAAGCCTAACATCAGAACTCCCGTTTTACAGATGGGTAAAATGAGGCATAATAATCAAGTAATCATTTGGTCTTTCAAGCTACTGTCCATCTTTAGCTCACAAAACAAAACAAACCAACTAAACAAACAAACAAAAAACTAAAATCAGGTATGATACAGACTTATAAGGTCATCTGTAATAATAGAATCATAGAATCGTAGAATCAGAATCACAGAAATATTTTGGTTGGAAGGGACCTTAAAGCCCATCTAGTTCCAATCCCCCTGCCATGGGCAGGGACACCTCCCACTATACAAGGTTGGTCAAAGCCCCATCCAGCTTGGTCTTGGAGTCTGAAGAAGATGAATGGAGAATGGTTGTTTTTGTCCCATCACTTTTTTTTGGAATTCATGACCATCAGGAAGCTGACAGGCAATGACTGAAAAAGCAAAAAAAGGACATGATTTTCTTATGGTCACTAAAATCTGTTGCATGGTAGAAACAAATCCCAGAATACTGGGGAGGCCAGTGGTATAAATCTGTTCACAAAGCACTTAGTTGAGTTTGGGGAGGGACATGGATGTAAATGCAAGCTCCAGCTGCAGCAGTGCTTCAGCTGTGCGTATCTGGAGGCTGGGAGGATGTATGAAGAAAAGGACCACTTGGCACATTCCCTGCTTGCGCTTGTGGCCTTTCCTCTGCATCCATAGATGGCCACTGATGGAGACCAGATCCTAAAGACACTTTCAATATGATCCAGTACAGCAGTCCTCATGTTCCTATCTCTAGGTAAGCAATGCTTAGACACAGATTTATTTTAATGCATCTTTATCTCAAAAGCACTGTCAAGCAATTTCTAAATGATTTGAATAATTTCTTTTTCCATCCCTAATAAATGATGCCAGGGAGGATTTGCTGTTCAACATTTGTGAAAATGTTGATCCATAATCAGATACTAATCTGTTCCTTTGCTGCCTGGAAATAATAATAATTAAAAAAAAAAAAAAAGAATAAAAATAAGCAACAAATTCAAAGCTGTCTCATGAGGGCTGCAAAGATCAAATGCTTTTTGTTTCTCTTTTTCACCCACAATAGCCTGCTTCACAAACTAGCTGCAGTAGGCAGTGGCACAGCAAGTGAATTCCAAATCACTCTGGGCTTTGTTTGACCTAGCAGCCAGTGTAAGTCAGAGACACAACTGCATTATAACTTCCTTCCCACAACACAGCATTGTTTGGAAGCTGCCCAAAGAATATTACACCACCGACTGCATTCCTAGCTCAGTGGGTATTGGTAGCCCAGAAAACTGGTTCCCTCCTTTGTTATAGAGCTTCTCAGTTTGTACCCTGTCGCTGATGCTCTGCTCCATTCCTAGTATCATCAGAGTCAGTAAAAATAGAGGTAACCTTACAAACAGACCAAACTGATGCAAGAGCATTAAAAACATTCTCAATAGGAAATTTTATAACATTTTTACTGACTGTTAATGAAACGGCAGACACTGTTTCAAATGTTTTCTTATTTAATGTTTTCTTCCTCCTTCCTTCCCCTGCATCCATTTTTGTCCTCAAAAACAATTTAGTCATGTCATCTTTCAGGTAGTCAAACCAATATGAGCACACAGTCACTGAATGGGAAAATATGGCAGCTATCATGAGTTTATACGACAGTGATAAGCTATGTATTTTAATTAACATCATATCAGTGAAAGTCTTTGTTTTCATAGAGGCAAGAACATTTTAAACCCTTCCTGTACTCCAACAGACAAGGCAATGAGGGCACAAAGTCCAGGATGTTAATTGCATGTTCCGGGTTTCACTATTTCAGGGCTTAAGACTGTAAGATATGATATTGTATCCTAGCTATCTAGAAAGATAATTTGGGCTAATTCAATAAAAAAAAATAAATAAATGTGTAATCAATCCTGGCTACTGCTCAGGTTAGGTATAACAGTTCTGACACAAACCGCTCCTTATCTAAAGCCACACAGTCTTTGGGCCTGATCCAAAGCCCACTGAGGACAGCAGGAGTCTTCCCACTGACTTCAATGGGTTTCCAACAGGCTGTTTGCTCTCATCTATTTATAGGCAATTTCTGTCATGTTCTGCTGCATTTTCACACTGTCTGACCAGGTTCTCATTAACCACACAGCACTATGATGGAGAGCAGCAAGCAGAAGAGGCCCAGGAGGGGCTGGGGGCAGGAAGCCCGTGCTTGATGCTGGCGGCAGCTTCACCAGGGCACGGTGCCGGGGTCATGGGGCCAGGCCCCAGTCCCCACTGAAGGAGCGGGTGGGAGGAGCAGGGTCCTGCCCTGTGAGGCACACTGCTCAGGAAATGGCTTTCGGCTCTGGCCCCACTTACCGAGGGTTTCTATGCGGATGTCCAGCCTCAACGTCCAACCTGGAGAACGGTCCTGAGAGAGCAGGCAGCGGGCCCACTGGCTTCCTTCGCTTTCCAGAGCTGTCGCTTGTGCCCCACCCTCTACAAAATATAGTTTGGAAAAGGAAAGTGGGTTTGTTAAAACCCTGGTGTCTTTGTTTCAGGCTTTCTTGCCTTTCCCCAGTGGTGTTGTTCTGTAGCAATTGTCACTGTGGGGCTGGGGAAGGCACCATGGATGGGGCTGGGGAAGGCACCATGGATGGTGCTGGTCCCCAGGGATGCTCCAACAACCTAACAAAGGACTTAACAGGACTAACACAGGGCCAGTAAAGGACCAAGGTAATGGTGCAAGGTGAGGCACCTCCACGTGGAGAACTCCCAGGTGGCTCACAGAGCAGTGCAGAAACCAGGGGCTACCTGTTTGCCAAAGGGAGAAATTATTCCACAGCGCTCCAGGGGAGGATAGGATGGGAGATGAGAAGCACGCGTTTCAAACTGACATATCAGTTGGACTTCAGCAGACGAATGTAATTATGTGAGTTAACAAAGACACAGCAGCTTTGATGATAGCAGTAGTTCTTGCTGTGCAACTCAGAAGCGACAACACCAGTCTGTGCAAGCACAGTGCCGTCAGTGTCAGACGGGGAGAGCCATTTTTACTTATTCTGGTTACAGTCTTTGTGGGAGACCATAAACTTGTATCCAAGATAGAGATGAATTGCTGTCCATAAACAAAAAAAAATATTAACTCAGGTTTAAACAGAACTGAAAATGAATGGCTGAGATCATAGGGATGAAGCGTTAAAGGTATCTCCTACCTGTAAGTCAGGAGAGCAGGTGCTCTAACTGCCTCTGTCCCACTGCTTCATATTTCTGTGTCACTGTTTCTGGGAAGCTCACTGCAGTTTCCTCTGACCATGGTCTTATGGCCTGACACAGGCAGGCCAAGAAAATGGCTTTTCAAGGTCAGTCTGGAGAGACCTGGCTACAGGGCACCTGTCCCAGCTTCAGCCACAGAAATACCTGCAGTGGCTGGGCTGAGTCTGTGCACGTAGCTCTCCTCCTGTGGTTGCAGTTTTAACCAGCAGATCACAGCATGTTATCACGGTTGGAAGATTTCGGTGTCCCACGTTACTTTCTCCTTGCAATTTGTGAAAATCAGTGTCTGTATTGTGCCCTCCTTTCAGATTCACACTAAAGGTAGCGACCTATCTGCTGCCAGGTGCACACTGAGGACAATGAGATGTCTGTGCCATTGCTTTTGTAGATACTGATTAAAGACTGTGCAGGCAACCCAACCAGAAAAAAAGCCAACAATATGGTCACCAAGAGTTGTACCGTAGTCTGGTCACCATAGTCTGTATGTAGAAAGTGGAAGAACTATTCCTGCAAGAGCACTTCTTAACTTCTGAGGGCTTGACTGCAGACAATACCATTCTTTTTGCATTTTAGAACACAGTTCGTATGACTTAAATATTCTTCTCTTAATAAAACTTAGATGATTCAAGCTAAAGAAAACAAGCTGTAGGTTTAGCACTTCTGGTTTGCAAGCTGGGATTCAGCCCAGATCGTGTTCGCATCAGGTGCTATTGGCAGGTCTGTGCAGAAGCAGAGCGAGCTGAGGGTGATTTTCTGCTCCCTGTGTCACTCCAGTGCCAGACTTTACATTACCAGTCTTTATTTTGTCTTTTTTTATTATGTCTTTTCAGGGATGGCTGTAGGGATTAAACAGCTCATTAGGCATTAGGCATAGACATCGTAATAATAGGCCAAGGATGACATGCTTGGAGAAAAATACATGGGGAAATTTGTCCCACTTTGCTGCACTGTATCCACCCTGAGTAAGTCAGACTGTCACGCAGATGACTCAGAACAGCAGTGTCACACCATCAGTGAGAGTGATGACTCAGAAAGCAGTTTTTAAGCTGAAAACAACCTTCCAGGTTGTCATTGAAGGTTAGAGATGTATGATGAAGATTACATTAAAATTCGGCCTTTTGGCTTTTTTTCTTCAAATTATTTGCCAGCTTAAACATTTCTTCATGCTCATCCACCACACAGTTCTTTTTTAGATGAAGTTTCAGTGGCCTCCTGCCCTTGACATCCATTCACTGATTTAAAAAAAAAAAAAAAAAAACACAGAAGAAGAAAATAAAGCTATATATTACCATGGATTTTAAGCCACTCGCGTAGTTTCAAACTTTTAAGGATATAAAAATAAAATGCTACCCCTTCCTCCTGCAATAGGCTGTTTCCTGTGACAGGTTTCTGTATGCCTCTACTGCAACTGGCAAGGTGCAAAATTGACAGCATATGGCAAAACAGCAAATATTGTTACAAAATTCTCCCATTCCTCAGAACTAAGCTGGGATTTCTGCATAGTAATGAGTCATTTAATTAGTGTTGGAATGTTTCACTAATCAGCCACCAAAACAAATTCAAAAAAACCCTACTGTAACACAGGTTATTGACTTCAAAGTTTGTGTAAGTCATGTTCAGTTAACTGCATCTTCCTCAAAACAGCTTTAAAATAAAAGAAAAACTATGATCAACAGGGGTCCCTGACTTCGGATGCATGTGACTTTTTAACATAAACCTTAATCTTGAGCAAAGAAGCATTCACACAATCATTTAATACATAATTAAAATATCAAGAAAAGAACATGACTTTGTAAGATCACTGATTTACTATTTTCCACTCTCATGTATGGATGAAAACCATTTTACACACACAGCTGCTTTGCCCAATCCTCTGGGACACTGTTGTCTATCAGCTAGGACATCGATTGTATAATCTGTGATTCATTTTCTGCCAAATGTTTTTTCTGATTTCACCCAACCTAGTCTTCAAGCATACATTCAACTGGAGAGTGCAAACTTGCTGAAAGCTTTCCTAGAGAACCAAATATAAAATAATAGGTATATGGTAGTCTGAAGTAGGGAGTTTTAGGACAATACCAGGGTTCCATGTGCATGAGGCTGATGGCAATAAAAGCACACAAATCTTTGGGAAGCACTGAAATGACAAGACCTAGTAAAACATTTCTTAGAGACAGGATTCCTGTGTAGTGACATACAATGTGTTAGAGACACACTTTAGGAAATCTCCCTTCCTCTGTGGTGGCATCATTTCTGCAGTTAACCTGTTCTGTCTCAAGATCTGTACTACATAAAAGGGAGCTAGCTGTGTTAAAACATCCGGGCAAAGAACAATATTCTAGTTTCCTCCAACAACATGTTGTCTCAGAAGTCTTTTAAAATAGTTTATAAAAATTCCAGTAGACATAGCAAAACAATAAGGTGATAACCTAAACAAAATAATCAAAAACAAACTAGGAAATCAAGCTTTTAGAAAAAAAAGCTGTGTATGACTGAAGACTGTCTATACACTTGTTTTTTTAGTGCAAAGAGGAGGAAAATATTCTTTAGTTGAGTGAGGTGGAGCTATGAAGAGATTTATCAGGCTGCCACTAGAATTGCCTGCTATTAGTTAATAGCAAGCGACAACTTCCTCTTACCAGCTGATGCGTCATGTGTCTTGTTTTCATTTCTTCAACAAATGATAGTAAATGCTTGCCAGAAAAGTCATAGATAGTTAACTTTTGATACAATGATTAAATTTTAGCCATCACCATCTCCAAAATACATTTTGACAGTCTCTATCTATTAATAATTTTGTATAATGTATTCCTCTTTCTCCCATGCTGAGGTTGCAGCACCCAGAGATATTTCAGCAGTGGATCCCCTCAGTCAAGAGACCAGTAAGTAACACAGGTGGGAGATCTTTCCTGAGAGTCATTGCAACAGTTTGGATTAAAATGAAAGAAAAAGTGCTTCTAAAAGGTACATTGCTATAAGTAATGAAGAAATCAATGTATTTTTATCTAAACTGAAAGAGATACAGGAAAAAATAAAAGATGCAGTGTATTTCAGAAGAGGAAAAATTACTGATGTCCAAAAGACAAACAAATATTTTACAATTTAAAGACCTTTTCCTTAGCAGTGTCTGTTTCTTTTTTTGTTTGCTTGTTTTTGATCTTTATAATAAAATCTCTCTCTGTCTCCTCTCTGCCCCTTACCAAGGCTCAGGCTTTCCCTGAAGTGTTATCATATAGACTCAAAAGAGAAAGGTAAATTTATACACAGAGGAAGCCATCCCAGTACTGGGATAGTATTTTTTTAAGATACCTGAGATTATTGCTTTTTCCAACTGAAGGAAATACATGGAACAAAAACACTGTGATGTATTTCACCATTTTTTATAAAGTAACGTTTAATTTTGGTCATAAATAGGTGTTTGCATTGCCATATAGAATAAATGTGTTGTTAAAATAATAGCTTTTATTTCCTGGCTATAAACATAACACAAAGTTACTGTTCCACCATTCATCCATCTTGAGTATCATGTTTAATACTGAAATAAATAATACATGTGTTGGATTTCATATATAGGCTTTCCATTGCCTGGGGGTTGGATTTCCTGCTATTATTCCTTACAGGTGACTGTGTACACTCATTGATCATGCTGAAGACCAGTGCTGTCTGAGGTGGTTTTGGCTCTGTACTTACAGACCCAGACTTCAGAGCATGCCCTTCTGCTTGGATTAATAGTGGAAAAAAAGAGAAAATACTCTTCTTTTCATGGAAAGCCTTTTCCTTCTCCACTTTGAGATCAATGTCAACTTTTTAATGTGATTAAGAGCAAATTTCTTAGGTAAATGTCTCGGGAGAGGGGTTGTCATGCTGACTGAGGTGAAAAAGAAAATCAGTGAGCTTTCTGCATGTTTAACTACACACAAATCTGTACAAGATAGTCTGGCCACGGGTTCTTTACAAAATGACAGTTTTTTCCTTCTACATCTCGAAACAAGGCTCCTATCACCCATCTGCCACAGCTACCACTCACTTGCAGTGACCAAATTGTCCTGTTCTAGCTTCCACCTGTATGAACTCGAGCAGATTTTTCTGGGAGAGTCTTTGCTTGTGAAAACAGCAAAGTAAAACAGTTTGCCTTGTCATGAATGCACAAAACCAGATCTGCTCAAGCGGATCACTGTACAGCAAATGCCAGAGTGCCTTGTTGCTGTGCTGATGGTAGGGAGGGGACATGTCTTTCAGATCTACGGTCTGCTCTTTTCAAAATGAGCACCACTTCCTAAGTGCCGTGATTAGCGGCTACCACTCATTGTTACACTTTGGATATTCACCAAGATAGATATAGGAGTTTGGTAATGCTGGTGATGGAGTGGACACAAAACCCGATGGAAATGCACTTCTGATAACATTCATGGAATCAATTTTGCAAAGAGCAGTGTGCAACCTGACCTCTGTGCAAGTATGAAATTCCTCCAGCCTGTGGAAATTGCTTCTGTTTGCTTCAAATCTTTCTCACCTACAATCAGTGAATACAAAAGGAGCAACCTGGTTTTGCTTCTTTGTTTTTCTCTGCCACTATTTAGCTGCCAGACAGCAGGAAATAGAGTCTAGGGCCATTGCTGCAGTGACACTGGCATAAGCTAGGGCAAAACCATTTTCTTAGGTACACTGCCTTTCTCTCCATAGCTATATTTTGATAGTCTTTGTCATGGCAGGTCTCATGCCTACACACACATATATATATGCTTCAGGACTGGACTTGCTGAAAGGGAGTGAGGTACAGGTACATTCCCCCTGGAGCTGTCAGGCTGAGATTTTTTAAGACCAAAGACTACACAAAAGTCCTATTGAAGCACCAGAAGGAAAGGCTAAAAATGTGTAGTGCTGTACTCTTGTTATGCTTTCAGACTCACTTCTTCCCCCATAAATCATTGCACAGGAGTCAATCACACTAATTATTGCATTTTAAGCTAATGGATTGCTTAGGCTGACTAAGGAAAGCAGATCGCATTTAGATGTCTATGGGGATCCCTCAGTTTTTCTGTCTTTTAGTCATGTTCTCTCTTCCTCACAGCTTGAGAGACTTCTCACAAGTTTACAAGATTAAAAAAAATCACAGCCTATGAATGGGTTTGTAAGTGGTAGAAGTACATCAACCCGTGTGTGTGTTTGTGTGTTATAAAAAGGATGTGTGTGGAAAGGCATGTAAAATACAAAGGGTAATACCATCGTTTACACGTTATTTCCTTAAACAGTATCTTCTATTCAAATCCAGATGGTGCTTGGAGAATTTTCTGCTTCTGAAAAAAGAGTTCCCTTCCTCTTGGCTGCCGTACATCCTCACACAACACCTGGGAGTGACTCTGGTCACATTCCCATCTCCTGGCTTGGGATCTGAATGTTCCACCATATAATGTGTTATCATAATGTGGATGCTCAGCTCAGTCCCCGAGGTGATATCCCCCCTTTTCTCTGGGACATAAGCAACACGCTGCTGTTGAACTCTAACATCCTTTCTGAGCTTCACCCTTTCCCCATCTGCTGAAAGTACTCTCGGCAGTCTTACCAAGAAAAGAGGAAGAAAAAACGAAGACTGCTCGGGAGAGTACTGAGTAATTTCCTGATTTAATAAATTAAGCTTGAGAATCCTGCTGCTATTTTTTGTTGGTATTTGTTGTTACTATTTTATGAGTAGAAAAACTTCAGTATTTTTACAAGCAAATGAGGAACAAGGATTCAAAGTCAGTTTTGCTTCCAGCATTTTGAGTGTTTGTTAGATTCGCGAGAGTCTCCTGGGAGCCCAGACTGGGTTACACCAATACAGCAGCTCATTGTTTCATTTAGCCGAGAAGGACCTTTTAGTCCCCCAGGTTCCCACACATTTTCCTAGCACAACAAATGTGTACAAGTTACCAGAGGCATGAAGCTACTGTTGAGGTAGGGTAGGAAACCAACTGGAAAGCAGCCATCAGTGCTGCCCAGCTGTTCAGCCCAAGCAGGGGGCAGGCTGTCAAATCCATAGAAAGAGCAGGAAGCAAGGCAGCAGCATGCATTCAGGGAGAAATCAGCTGGCACCACCATGCTTATGACGCGTGCCAGTATGGGGTTAGGACCGTGCTTTCACATCTGAGTGGGAGGAGGCAGGTCACCCTTGCTGCTCTTTTAAATAGATGATCTTCAGTCATGCCAACAGAGTTGGTCTTGTGGCACACAGTGAGAAATGTAGGAGGGTTTTCATTGCACCACCAGCCTGCCACCGCTCTCGAGCTGGGTGCTCCTTGGAGCTATACCACCAAAGAAAGCTCAGCCAGGACAGTGGTGAGAGCTGCTAAACCTTCAGCTCAGTGAGCTGAAACAAACATCACACAATAACAAATATCACTTACCAGTTGGGGATGAAAAGCAGATACTTCTAAGCTGTTATTCATCTTTAACATTTAAAACAGGTCAGCTAAACTCTTTCCTAAAGGTTCCTATCATTCTCTGTGGCCTATACAGGCAGGGTAACTCAGACGGCTGACGGTGGGTGAGCTGACTGCAGGACCCCATAGGGTGAGGCTGCTGCAGCTGCATGCCACAGCGAGGCTGAGCTCGTCTTCCCAAAAGGCACATGTGCATGCATACACAGACATACACACACTGTACACATGGGCAGCCGGACAGGTCAGCACAGACTGACACACTCGGCACTCACGCCAGCACAGGCAGGCCTTGTCCTGTTTCCCTCCTGCTGGTCAGGATGCAGGTGCATTAACGCGAAATTAAGCTAAACTGGACAGTTAAACAGCCAGAGAAAATGAGGAGCTAGGGGAAGAGACAGACAACAACTCATATGGACTTAAAACCTTCACCATTTTTTGAAATCTGAAGCTATTCGTTCTGATAGCATGCCTGACACCGAAAACATAAACCATATTGACACCTCTCTGTCGACCAACAGGAGCTGTCAGCAGGCTCCCAAGCTGGTTCCAGATGGCAGAGCTGTTGCTGATGCGGAGTTTGAGAATATCTTCAGTGTAACATATGTCTTCAACCTATAAGCACCAGTCCTTAAAGAGCTCACAGGTATCATACAGGCAATCCTTGCTTTGGGATCCCAGCCCCAGTGCTATTACATTGATTTCAGAGAAGAAATATGGCTTGGGTCCAGTCAAAATTAAATGAAAAAGTGCATCCTTTAACCATTTTCACAGCCGCCTATGATAATCTGAAACTTGTAGCATATCAAAGAGTAATACATCAGTTCTTCCCTCATACAATAAAAGCTTTGGGAAGATGACACTTAATAGCCTGATCATTCCCACCATAACAGTGACAGAGTGACAAGAATAGCTTTCTGAGGCGATAGTGTCTCCTGCTTTACAAGCACTTCAGCTTTTCTGAAACAGTGACAGATGCAAAATCCTACCACATTCATAGGCTGGCTGCATTCATCACAGCATGCTGTATTCAGATTACTAAGATTTATTTACTTATACACTAATTTCAGTTTTTCTTTCTCTCTCTATTTTATTTTACTTTTTTATTTTATTTTATTTTATTTTATTTTTATTTTATTTTATTTTATTTTATTTTATTTTATTTTATTTTATTTTATTTTAATTATTTTTGTCTCAAAGTGCTTAACATCCATACCTGAGCAAAGACGTATCTTGCACCAATATATTTCTGGTCCAAGCAGTTGAAATCTCCTATTTCATAGGACAGATAATTTAGAAAATATGTTTAGTAGAAGGAAACCACAAGTACTGTTCATGCTCTGCGTAATCTACTCTTTTGATTTAGTTCTTGTTAAACTTGCCTTTTTTCTCTATGTGCTGAGCTTTTGCCCCATTATAACATGTACTTTGGAAGCTGAGGAGACATCCACTGGGCTGTGACCCTCACAGCAGGTGCTGCAGAGGTGAGGTTAGTCTCAGCTACATTGCTTCCTGGACATTTTTGGTGACTGAGAACAGTGGTATCAGCAGCTTGGTCCTGGGTCACTGGCTCTGACTAAAGCTGAATGTATTAATTGATAATTCTGTGCGTGTGCATGTGTGTATAGATATAAATATATTACACTTCTTACCTATACGAGGAATTTCATCACGTCACTAGTTTCCTATACCCTTGACCAGTCTCCCATCTCTGAATCCCTTCAATTTATGGCATGTTTGTTAGGTCTTATTGCTTCTCTCTGAATTCTACCCTTCGACACATCCATTTTGCACTGCATTACACAGAATTAGACACAATATCATGCACTGTGGAGGTTTTACTGGGGACCGGCACCACATGCAGATGACCCCAGCTCACTGGCTGTCTTCCTGACTGCGCACCCCAGCGTGAGGCTTGCCTTTTTTCAGTAATGTCAGTTTTGTCACTCTTATTTAGTCTATGGTCCACTACAAACTCCCAGTGTTTACACTGGTTGTTGCTTGTTCCCCATCTGGTGTTTGTGCTGCTGCTGCTATTGCCTGGTGCATTTTTCCCTCTTAAATGTCCCCCTGACTGTTTCAAACTATTTCCTGAGTTTGTTGAAATCATTTGAATTTGAACCCTGCTTTCCGGTGTGCTTGCATTTCCTCTCTTCTCTGTGTAGTCTATAAATATCATCTGTGCTGTTACTGAGGAGATTGGGCCAGAAGTCCACTTGACACATCCTACCACTCTGACAGTGAAGCACTGACCGTCCAAACATGTTTTTTGCATCCCTTCTCTGTAGCAGCAACTTAATCTAGCCTAAATTTTTATCATGTTTATGAAAGTGTTTAACGGATTGCTGTCAAAGCCTTACTGAAGTCACCAGAGATGAGGACTGCTGCTCTTCTTCCATCCACAAGACTTGTCTATCACTCTAGGGAGAAAAAAATGGCATTGGTTTGAAATGATTTGTTCAGATTGGCTTCCATTCTTTTATTCTCTTTTGGCTTCTCCTAAGTAGTTTGCCTGATGATTTACTTGGGAATTTTTCTGAGGACTGATGTTAAACTGGTTGCACTGTAAGCTCCTGGCCCCTGTATCCTAGTAAAGAACTGAAGCAATATGTTGGAGCTCTGCTTCCTCTTCAGCAGGAGTTACAGGAGCAGTGTTTCTGCTTGTAACCATATCTGTGCAAACATCTCATTCAGAACTTTGATGTTAGCAACTGGCTTGTTTTTTTGGATTGTTTTTTCCAAGTCAGATGCAATTTGACAAAAATTTACATGTGGATGTTAGCTAGCCACAATGAACAGGCTTTGCAAAGGGATTCTCAAAAGAAGGGGGAATACAATCTTAAAATTATTCCTCTTCCTTGGCTCAAGTCTTATAAAGTCATTATCTTAGACTCTAATGATTACGTTTTTATTTCACAACATGTTTTCTATCCAACCAGAGGCAGTGCTGGTATAAACTGTGATGATGCTTCTTGATTACACCAATTGCCCCAGAAAGAGGAAGCAACATGGAAAGCCTTAGTGTTGATTCCTGTGCTCCTGGCCAGAGGCTCAGATTCTATCTGGAAAGCAGAGACATTTATGCACTACCCTTCTATAATCTGATTGCTCGATCTCTTGTTAACTTAAATGAAAACATCTGTGTTAACCAGGTAATTAGGGGCCTTCGGTGTTTTGTCTTGAAGTTTCAAATTACTTCATAGTTCCACTGTTAGTAGAGAGGGAAGGTTTGTGAGAGAATTAATATTCCTTTTAAACAATTTTCCCTGCACAAGTTTACAGGCTACAAAACTCTGAACACTAAATGGTACAAAGTATGAGAAGGTGGCATAAAGCTGTAAAAAGCTGTGCCCCTCTGCTAGGAGCTTCTGAACACAAGATGAATGAGTGCTCCACCTTCACTGTCTCAGATTTTCATATCCACACTGGAGAACTTCCAAGTAATACATGCACGTATATTTTAGCTTTTAGTTCTGGAAATTCATCCTAAGAGCTGAGAGATAAATTATATTATTGTTGACATGTTCAGTAGTGTAAGTATTGTACAGTAGCTAGATACAGTAAATATTTTTTCTTCCCATTAATTATGTCTACAGATTTCCTAAAGAAACCTAAAACTCAGTCAGACATGATACAAGCTGTGCTTTATCTGGCTTGTCACACAGCTCCACTACAGACATCTCCTGTAGCTTTAGCCTTGATAGTGACCATATTTATAAGCTCGAAGCACAGGATCAATAATTTGCAGTGTTTTTGACCCTGTTGCTCACAGAGATGCCTATGAGGAAGCATTGTCCACAAGGAAGTGCCTCAGGAAGTAGATGTGTTCACTTGGAAGTAAACTGAACACCCTTTTTCCCTCCCTTACACATCTCACACATAGTACGATCAATATTGATGATCACATTATATCAAATAATTTGAAAAATAGTTTTAATCTAACTAGTTTTAATTAGTACTCTACTGAGTACCTGAAAATAGATCAAGCTGTAATCCAATCACTACACCCTTCCTCATCCCTGAATCATGGCATTCCTCCAAGTTTTAGTTCTTAAATATTCATAGCATCTGAGAAATAGTATTTACATATTGATTTCTTTCCCAAAAGGTGAGAAAAGCATGATCTCCTTTGAAAATACTATATGAACAGTGTCTACTTTACACATCTTTCTGTTTTTAGTGTCTCAGGGAATGAGTTCCTCCTAACGTTGTTGCGCCCTTTAGTCCAAATAACATCATTTTATTGTGTTTCCTATCTGCAGCACAATGGCCAATAGCCAATCACAATGTTCCGCACCAAAATGGCAAGGATATGCTCTAATTACCTCCCTAACAAAGACCTTGATTACATCTAAATTCCAGGATTTCTGAAGGCGATTTTTCATGGCATCAGCCTATTTGTTTCTGACTGATTACCCCTTCAGCGCTGCTAACCTTTCACTCCTTTTTCCACAGACATCAACAGAACATCTTTAATGCAAAACAAAAATTAGGGAAGGTAACAAAATGTTAAAAGACAGAGTTGAGCAATTTCTATACAGCAAAGCGCTTATCAGCCTAACAATTTTTTTTCTCTATGAAAAAAATACGTAGTGAGGACTTGCTACAAAGCTCAATGGCTTTAACAACTCTGCGTAATTCCCCTCCCCAAATCTCTGTCATTTCTAGAACTGCTCAGCTGCATGTTTGCTGCCTAATGAAATTGTCCTAATAGGTGACCAGGTTCCTGTGTGTCTGAAATAGCACCACAGGCCATGTGCTGGCTCAGGATGGCTGTGAATTTGTTTTGCAAGAATACAGTTGTCCCCAGACCCGCCACCTATCTGAACTCAACGAAAACAGTCAAGAAAAGTTTACAGTTACTACCTGGGATATCAACAAGGACAAAGACTCCCTTGCTTGAGAGTCAGTGGCCTTTCCTCTCTTCCCTGTTCCTCTCTGCATAGAAAAGACTAGGGTGTGGGTTACAGTATCACAGATTTAGTGTTGTGTCACCCAGAGATGCTTTCTATCACAAATAGTTGAATTCTGCCCAGTCTAAGGCAATGGCTGCAGTACCCACAGGGCAGATGCAGCTTTATTTGCTTTCAGTGGTCTCTGTAGCAAGGAGAGGATGAATGACCCATGCAGGTGTTTCCCACTGGGATGCGGGGGGACGTAGGGGAAGCGAGGTGTGGCAGTGCATTACAGCACTCACAGAAGGACTGAGAGACAGGAGAAGGGAGTGTCTGTGGCCCTCTGAAATCAGCCAGGATTTTCATTATATGGGGTCATTACACTACATAGTGCTGATTGGTTTAAATGATGCTGTTCATATGCTAGCATCAGGCTACTCTTACTTCTAGATTAAGCAGCGGGGAAATGGCCAATGGGCTCATTTGCCATTGTGAAAGCACCGTTCAAGATATAGGCATCGTACTGCAGTTCAGACATTACTTCTATGAGTATCTGGCCCATGTAAAATGTTTAGGAAAGAAGAAAAACTGATTTAATGTAAGACACAAAATAGACCTTCAGACTACACTGTTCGTATTCACCGTAATTTCTTCTGGAAACTCTGAGGACTGCTCTATGGACTCCAGTATCCCAAAGCACTCCACTTCTGAGCCGATTTGTACCACCTGCCTTATTGTTTTTGCCTTCAACACTATCAGTTCTGTTGCAGTTTTCCTGTTTTGGAAAGTCCCCAGCTCACATGACATTTTGAAGTGACCTTTGTATAGCGTGAAAGTGCCAAATACTAGGATCCTAATAGCATATCTGCATTTCATTAGGAATTTTAAAGCTACTATTATTTTAATCCCAAAACTCTGGAAAATCAAATGCAATTAAAAAAAATCCATACAGAGAAGATGAGAGAGAGAGATTGCGTCACAGAAAAGGACAAGACAGTAAAGAAATGAATGAGGACTAGGTGAACCATCGTTTTTTTTCCCCCCGTGCTGGAAAAAACACATTTTGTACCAAAGTGAATGTTTATTTCCTTTTCTTGAGGATATAAAAAGCTGAAAACTGATATTTTGTTGGAGAGGAAAATATTCCGTTTAACCTCAGAGAAGCATTTGCAGGTTGCTGCAGGAAAAGCAAAGTAAATAACGAGCTCGTTTGCAGCAGTCACTACGCCTTTGCCTGCATTTCAGGGCTGGAGAAGAGCTGGGCCAGGGTTGGCAGCTCCAGCAGCCTTGCTGGGACTTTGCTACACTGCAAGGGGAGGGTATGAGGTAGCTACTGTGCAAAAAATGCAGATTCATAAAAATGTAGTGCAAAAAAATCAGGCCATCACATACACTGCAGATTCTGAGCTGTAAGAAATGCATTTTTCAGATCTCTGTTAAGAGTCTAGGAGAATAAACAAGAAATTCATGTGCAGTAGCAGTTCATGTTGTAGGGCTGGTTTTATGGAAGCCTGGTGCATTGTCTTGAGTTAAAATATGTGATTATAATCTGCTTGCAAATGATAATACAAGGGGAGCACTTTGCTTACAGTCCTTGTGACGGACACCAGGGACTTAGAGTGACAGAAACTCTGACACTCGCAAATGTGAATTTTAATATCAAGACTAAAGATGGGGAATTTGTTCCCCTCTCACCCCCCATTTAGGTTAGAGACCAGCATAAATTTCCTTCTCTCATAGCTCATATTTTCTAGGATCCATCCTGTTTGCTTTCTGGCAGCTGCCACCAGTTAGTCTGCTCCTATATAAAAGTATGTCCCAAGCTGGATCCAGCCTGTAGTTTTTCCAAGGATGTGTAGAGAAGAAAGGCGACCTTTACATTTTGAATTTACTTATGTCATTCTCCTTTTAAAATTCTGCTTAGCCACACCAATTCAGATTCTGACATTCAGGATCTCACTTAGCATTGAGAATTCATGTTCTTGACTGTAAAACCAGTAGGAGAAAGTTCATATTAGCACTGCAGCTCCCAACAAGCCAAAATAAACACATGAGCCTATCACAGCTATTTTAACCCCTAAGAGAAGGCAGGGAGAGTCCTGCATGATGGCATGGAGGCAGTGACAAGGGATGAAATACTCCTCTTATGTAGTTGGGTGCTGTGGTATTACTGAATACCAGCCAATGGAAGCAAAAAATAATAAGCTGCTACAATGGCTTTTTATAAAGTAGATTGTCTGGTTTTTCCTTAGTTAAAAGCACAGAGTAAGTACAATGGGAGGAATGAACAGCTTAGCTACTCAGCCAGGCTTAGCAGCAAATTCTACCCTTGAAATCTCCTTTGTGTGCTTAACATTAAACCCATGCATAAAAACTGTGCTAGAAGCAGGGTGGATTGCTCAGTGCTTTACGAAATGAAGCCCTCTAGCATTTAGATTTCT
Organism: Cygnus olor; assembly: GCF_009769625.2. Taxonomy (NCBI): domain Eukaryota; kingdom Metazoa; phylum Chordata; class Aves; order Anseriformes; family Anatidae; genus Cygnus; species Cygnus olor. The sequence goes on from NC_049170.1 coordinate 131,119,234, forward strand.
GGAGTTCATTCATACCTGCTCCACACGTTGTTTCACAGCTCATGAGCTATTTGGCAGAGAAACATTATCCTGATAATTTTTTTTTTTGTCCCGATACTTTTTTTCCTGCAATAACTGTTTTCTTCCAAGTAATGCCAGGATATAAAAAGTGATACCAAAAAGAGTATAAGCATTTTGGGATGAGAATAAAATAAAGGTGCAGTAAAACTATTAGGCTGAATCAATAAATCATCCTGCAAGTCAAAAATTCTTGTGGTAAAGATGATTTTCCCTGTAGGAACTATCCAGCAATAAAATCATTTACAGGAAAGTAGTACTGCAGCCATGAGATGAGAAATTTTACACATACCAAGGAAGCAGTGTTAGCCCTCTCCCAGAGGCAGATCGGTTGTATTTTAGTATTTTATGCATGAATGCTCTGACCATTTACACAGACAGGAACAACAGAAAAGATGGGCATCATCCAAGAAAGAAAACTTAAATCATTCATGTGCAGACAAACACTCCATTTCTTGTGTTGAGAAGCTTTTATTGAGTCACCACAATACTTTGGATTAGTCACACTATGGCTCTGGAATATCAAATTATAATGCAGTCATTTTCCCGATAAAAGTAAATAAGAAAATAAAGAAGCACAGTGCATGAGGCTTTGGTCACTGAACTAAGGTGAGTTTTAAGAGCCAGTCCCAGTCCGGTGCAGGGAGGGAGTTTCTTCACACTCTTTGGTAGACTCTAGTGCAGACAACCCCTTTCATGGCGCACTCCTAAGGCACAAAAGAGAAGATTAACATAAGGGCCTCGAAGGCAGCAGGTGTGCCTGCTGCAGTAATTCTGAGGTCAGTGAAAATCCAGATGTCATATTTTAAATCTGTATTATTTTTAGGGCAAACAGCAAAGTTATAGTTATGTCGCAATAAGAGTGGTTTCTGTTTTAACAGCATCAGAATTAATTAAGCATTGTATAGTGACAAATAGATTGCAAAATTAGGCTCAGCTTCCAGAAACAAAATTTACCTTCCTTATTATTACTGGTTTGACAGAAATGTCAGCACTGCCTAGTGTATCATACCGTGGCTCATGAACGCTTTCAATTTTACAAACATTTTTTTGTGGAAGTAGAAGCAGCCTTTGTAGTTCAGAGGTCAGGCTTCTGGCCTACAAAACTTTGCACTCTTGAGTCACAACATGTTTCTCCTGACCTTCTCACCCTGGTGGCTCTCAGCGGCTCCTTATTACTCACAGCCACCAGGCAAGTGCGACAGAGGTGACAGGACATGAGACAGACATCCATCGGCCTACAGAAAATGAGGCCTCCTCCACACTCCTAGCTTAGACCAGGGGCAGGGCTCAGGGCACTGGTAGTAAAGGGACCCAACCTCTGCTCAACACTTTAAAGATGTTTACGTAATTGGAAAAATTGACACAGAAATGCAGCCACAATAAGATGTGAAGGCAACTAACTCTTCCAAATGTAAGAAAGCTTAAAATAAAATGCAGTCTGAACAAGCGAGCATGTAAAAGCCTAGTGCTGCTGTTAGTGAATAAATTGCCCAAGCTAGTTTAGGTCCACTCTTTAAAAACTTAAATGAACAAAATAATTGTCTTCATTCAGAACTGAAATCTTAATTCCCTGAAATGTATTATGACACTGGCTTGGCTCCCCTGTGGCTTTTATGTGGCTGCTATAGAAAGGTAGGTTAAATGGAGAGTGAGGAAAGTCACCGTTCCCCAGCCTCCATGAAGGACGTGGTCCTCTCAATGCTGAGGGCCCTTCAGAGGAGTCATTTGGACCTGCTGGCCCCGCTGCACATCAACATCACCGGCAGGATTAGGCACAGAGGTCCAGCTTTCATGCAATTAAACCTCCAGCACCTGCTGAGTGAGCTGGGTGTGCTCACACCAAAAAAGCAAACAGAAGTGTGAACTAACTTGCACTGGTGGAAATAAATGTATGAAAAGGTGTGAAATCACTTTTCTAAGGTGGACAGGCTTCATTCTGAAGATGGAAGAAAAAGAGACAGTACAGGCACAGAAGTATCCAGCCTGCAAAATTCTTTTTACATTTTGCAGGTTTCTGCTCTTTGAAAGCCACATATGTTTTAAGAATAATCTTGAGATCAGTAAATATGACCTCAAATCATGGCAGCGCTTCCAGTATAATCACTTTAATGACAATTTGCTGTTATGGGACAATACTTATTTCCTTCCAGCTTGTTTCCCTTTCTCTCTATCCTTATTTATCTCATAAGCCAAAATTGATAGTCTGCTTAGACAGAAGCAAACTGAAGACTCCATTCTTCTGCCATCCGGCAGTGTACAAGAAGCAAGAGCCTGGTACTTACCACCACCATTTTCCCATCAACGAGTCTTCTCTTTATTGTGGTTTCTTTGCCGTTCCACTTCTGCACTTGCACCAATGACCCTTTCTCCAAGGTTACAACACTCTATAAAGGCCAAGAGAAAAGTTTCAAACTGTAGTCCAAGCTTTGCAGGTTAGGGTAGCAATTCACTTTATGTTCAGCAAGATCCATGTTCTCTGGTATCAATAAACATTACCATTGGTGTCAGCACCATACTATTTCTTCTTTCATTGCTTTTCTTGAATAGCTTAGAAATTTCTTAGTGCACTAATAGGATAGGAAAAACTCCTCCTGGTTCTCTTCTAGGATATCAGAACTACTCAGAGATCATCAGCCCCCTTACCTTAACTTTCCGGTCATCTGCTGTCGTTTCATCAAACTGCTGGCCCAGTTTGAAGGAGATCTCTGTATTTTTGAAGGTGCTTTCAGTTCTTATGTTTACTATGTCCCCTTTCATACTGATGATCACATCAGGCTTTGCCAAGCCACCTAGTTTCCGGGTAGCTAAGCCCACTCCTAGAAATCAGAAACATAATTGTCATTACTTTCAATACTTAAAGGGGTCTTATAAAAAAAGATAGAGAAGGACTCTTTACTCAGGAAGATAATGTTAGGACAAGGCGGAATGGTCTTAAACTAAAAGAGGACAGATTTAGACTAGGCATTAGGAGGAAATTCTTCACTGTAAGGGTAGTGAGGCACTGGCACAGGTTGCCCAGAGATGTTGTGGGTGCCCCATCCCTGCTAGTATTCAAAGCCAGGATGAATGAGGCCTTGGCCCACCTGATCTAGTGGATGGCATCCCTGCCTATGGCAGGAGGGTTGGAGTTAGATGATCCTTAAGGTCTCTTACAACCTAAGCCATTCTATGATTCTATGATTCTACATTATAGGAAGCTAGAAACCCACTGTCATTTCATAAAACTTCAGTGGAAAAATGAGGAACGCTTTATTCCTGAATACTATAATGCTTGCTTCTGACGGCACACTGATTCTTCATATGTGGAAGCGCTGTGTTGAGAGGCAGCCCCAGTTGACAGTGTGCACCTCCAGCAAGAAATAAAGATGTCCATGAGCGTATCTCAGAAACTAGTGTACATTTAGCTAAGAAGAAACATAGGAGCTTACTAATGTGCATGTGCTTTTATAGAGATAGAATGGGTAGAAGAAATCAGAAAAAGGGACTATTTCTCATAAAATCTTGATGAATTCCTTTTAAAATAAAAATTCTTGAATAATATGAGAACCTGAACTTTTCTTAACCAGTTGCATGGAAGAAACTGGATTCTGAACTGCCAATATGCTGTATTTATGAAAGCATCAAATACACTGGGCAATTCCTAGGTTGCTACTAAGACCCCTTAAGGATCTTAACATTTAAACCTCAGTGAAAAGGACAAGTAAACATATAAGTAATGATTTATTGCTGTTTTATAAAAACGGAAAGGGGATAGCTACAGCTAGTTCATTTGTTAATGCTGTGCTATGCTCCAATGAAAACATCCATACCAAAGGAGATAATGTTATCAGTAAATTATAATACTATCTGCAGTAATTATTCAATGCTGAACCATTTCTGTTCAGGTCTTCAGAAAAATGTCTGTAGCTGGACTTGCATCCCACTTTCACTCTGGTTAATTAATTAACTGAAGTTCTTTTGTTACTCAGTTTAACATTTCAAATAAGGGGAATTAGTGTCTCAGTGGATCATTTATACAGCAAAAGAAATGCTCTAACTGACTGTCTGTGCACTTGCTATCCAGGAATGAAGCCAGCATTAGAATAAAACACAATGCCTAATTTGTTACATTTCTGGCATTCCTCAGTAACAGATAGATTCATTCATAGGATTTAGACCTCTGAAACCAAAGTGTCATGAGACATCAGCTCCATTATATATTGTAAATTATCACAAGTCATGAGTTTAACAGTGGAATGAAGAGAAACATAAAACAATGCTGCATCTCCTTAGATCCTTCTCATTACAGACAAACAGAATAGATCAGGTCAATTCAGTTAGACAGAGGTAAATTTATAACAGTAATTCAGCACCTGCCTTTCTTTTTTTCCATTTTAGTAAATGCTGAAGTAAATACATGAAAGTATGCTAGAAAACTAATTAAAGTGCCTATGCGGCAAGGAAGAAGACAGCATGCGTGAACAAAGCATAAGACCAAGAAGAGACGTTCCCAAATGACATTTATTAAATAAATAAAAATTTTAAAAAGTAGGACACAACATCTCTCACCTAGTTCTTTCATATAGTCATCAAAATTTTCACTGGAGACAAGTTTCCAGGTTCCCACAAATCGGTTACACATCCTGTTGGCTTCGTGAGGCAGTGGTCCTGAAGAGAGAGGCAGCGGCTACAGAAGCTCTTGGTGGGAGTCAGAGAGATTGTGTGCCCGGCTCAGACCTCATTTGCCTCCTTTTAAAGATGCCTGGTCCCTGTAATGGTCAGGATGGGCCAATAGGAGAGGCAGGGCCAGGGCAAGACAATGTGCACCTTGTCCAAGGCAGCCGTGTCAGTACCAAGGCTCCGGGTGACGCCTGCCTTGGCTTCCTCCACTGAATAGATCAGAACAGTGAGGTGCACATGGGGAATGGGCTGTGAGGCTATCCCTGAAGCCATGGAGCAGTCTGGGGACTGCAGGGGGGCTGGAGCCACGTGGAGATGCCAAGCACAAGAGTACTGTATCCCCATGAAAACCAGCTCTGACTGTCCTCCCAACACCATTCTGCTGCTATCACCATTACTACTGCTGTCACCTCTATGACAGGTAAATCAAAACCACATGGATTTAAGTAAGAACTGTTGAGAACCTGCTATACACATTTTTTTTCTTGTTTTATGACTCATCACAGAAAGGATTTGTGTATTTTATCCTTTTCAGACAGAATGGGATGCATCTGTCCTTTTTTCTGCTTTTGCATCAGAGCAATGATCCCAAACTGTTGGTTCTTCCCTGAGTATACCTCAGGAGGCACCACAAAGAGAAGAAGCAGCCAAGCTTCACTGTCTCCCTTCGTCCACAAATAAAGGCAAGTTCGGAAGATAGGTGCATTCATGGACCTCAGCTCTAAAGGGCTTATCCTTAGTTCAAAGCTACTTGGTGAGAGGTGGGCAGTCTTATTGGCTTGGGAAGAAGGCGTATACTGTTCTCTTTTTGCCTCTCTGCACCCACATAGTTAGTTTTTGTAGAGTTAAATGCAGATGTAAGCCAGTGCAGCCTTGGCCTTGCATTCAAATGTCTCTTACTGTCATGAGATTTCTTCAGGTTTCCCTGCTGGCATGAAGGGCAGTGGCTATTTCTGTGCCATGTGAAGCAGAGAGGGATGCTCAGGCCAAACATCTTCTACCTTCAGATGAGGAGACAAAAAATCTGCCACAGAAATATCTTCTTCCAGTGGTGTTATTGCATGGTTTAGAATGTGTCTGTGTACCTCAGTTATTACATGTATTACCTAAAATTTCACAGAATCACAGGTCTGGGAAACATGTGCCAGTAAAGAAGTTCTTCCAGATGTTCAGAGGGAATGTTTCAGTTTTTGCCCGTTGCTTCTTGTGCTTTCCCTGGGCACCACTGAAAAGAACTTGGCTCTGCCTTCTTTGCACGCTCCCTTCAGGTACCTATATCCAATGATAAGAGCCCCCCGAGCCTTCCCTTCTTCAGACTGAACAATCCAAGCTCTTGTACCCTATCATCATAGGATAGGTGCTCCAGACCCTTCATCACCTTAGTAGTCCTTCGTTGGAGTCTCTCCAGTACTGAGGAGCCCAGCACTGGACCCAGCACTCCCGGTGTGGCCCCACCAATGCTGACCAGAGAGACAGGATCACCTCCCTTGACTTGCTGGCAATATGCCTCCTTATGCAGCCCAGAATACCATTAGTACTCTTAGCAGCAAGGACTCTCCTGGCTCACATTCAACTCCACCAGGAACCCTGAAGCTTTTTCTAAAATACTGAGTTGGAAAAGTTGAAAGTTGTTTTTTTGTTTGTTTGTTTAATGTACATTTAGAACTGTTGTCTTGTGGTTAGTGAAAACCAGACACAAAGGACAAATCCATAAACCACGTGTATATTTGACAGGCAAGAATTGAAAGCGTTGTAATTCAAGACACCTTAAAGTATATAAAACTGTTTAGTGTGAGACCACATCAAGTGTAATTCTGTCCCCCTGTCTAAACCACTTTCCTGGAGAAAACTATTACTTGCTGTGTGAAAGGATTAAATGGCTTCTTTCCTGTTTGTACGAACAATAGTTCACTAACAGTTCAATACATTTTGTCTTCTTGTCATGATTAAACCTTCTGAGTTAGGACCACATATGGGGACCTCTCAGATCTTTATTGCAAGGAAAGAAGGAGTGAAAGAGTGAAATGGAGCTGATGCTGGGACAAGATAGGTAAGGTTTGGATCTTGTCTTGAAAGCTGTCACATGTAGGAAGGGGAACATGTTCAAACAGGAAAATGGTACAACTTGAGTAGGGAAAATAATATAGTCTCTGGATTATTCTATGGTTGTGTGGAAAACTCAGGGTCTGAAGTTACAAATGTTGTTTGCATATGCTAAATGTTTTTATCCTATCAGTCATAAGATGAACAAGGGTAAGTGGAGCAGAACTTCCTATTACTGCTCAGGTCTAATTACAGTTCAGTGTAAGGGTGTAAAGATCAGAGTGATTAAAAATGAAAAGAAATAAAAGAATAATTATTTTCTCCTCCACAGTAGGAAGCAGATTCTGTGTCTGTAAAACGCAAATAAATGTCAATTTGTGAAGGTGTTGTCCAAACAATGTTCTTCTAAAGAGGAGATGCATTATATCATATTTAGTGTAAAGAATAGCTAAGTCTTTTATCCAATCTCTGGAAATGAGAAAACTTCTAAATGAAACTATCTATTATTCCTCAAGGAATAATAGGAAAATATTCAACCGTTGCTCCTCAGGCATTCTTTGTTCTTTCATTTAATTGTCTTTTCCACATAAAGTCACTTTAGCAAGACAAGGCTGGTGCCTTTGGGAAATAAAAGATGATTGGGACATTGTAAAATCAAGCTCAAAGAAATTCAAAAAGAGCAAATCAGTCAGAATAGAACAGCTATACTGCAGTACCAGTAGCCTTCAGAACAAAAGTGACAGAGAATTATTTATACAGACAAAAACCCCAGTCTTAAGCAGTCTCAAACAATGTTGACATTGCTACCATCTATCTTTTTGTCACTAAGAAAAATCATCACTTTCATTTAAAGGACATACAGTCTAGAAAGAAGAAGAGCAGGGAATTAGCTCTTCAGTAGAAATAATATCTGTGGAAAGCAATCTTTTCAAGTGTAAAGAAAAAAAGTGGCAAGGATTGTGTGTACATGTGATAAGAGGGAGCTTTGAATCTCTTTTTTTTCTTGTGGTTGGAATAAAACAGGATTTGAAATCAATACACTTGGAGATTGTGAAGCAGGACTAGAGATAAGGGTAAAAATGATAAAAATAGATAAGAACATAAGGAGAATTTTAAAAGAAAAAAATACTAAATATAAAAAATACTTTACAAAAAGTAAATTTAAGTTAACTTCGCTAAATGAAATGAGATCTAGGCAAATTTTACCCCAAAGAAATCTTAATTAAATTCTATGGGGAGTAATCAACAAAACAGAAATAAAAGCAGAGAGTGGAGGCCAAATGCCTGCCTTGCCTAAAGGACACTAAGGATGTTTTGACACTGACGCGAGCGAGCCGAGGGAACAACTGTGAACATGAGGCCAGCAGTCTGCCCTTCCCAAAAGCTGCATTTGGCGGTGTGAGCAGCCTTTCGTCTCCTTAGCTGGGCCATCCCAGGAGACCAGACCAAGACTGCTCAGGCTGAGGGGACGGGTAGCAGAGCTGGGTTCACACTGGGCTTGGCAGAGCCGCGTTCAGAAGTACGCTGAGTTCCTTCCAGTGGAAACCAAGAATGAAAAGAAAAACAGAGAAGTAACAGAAAGGTCAAAGCACAGAATGGGCCTTGCTTAATCCTTCTCTTGCGCTGCTGAAAATCTCTAGGCGTGAGTCCCCTTCCCCTCTGGTCATCCAAGACCACTCCTGTAAAGAAGTAGTCAGCCAATACACTAACGGGTAAAAATCTCCTCCTCTTAGCATTCAGGGGTGCCAGTTGTAGCCTATGGGTTTTGTAGGGATTTGGTGAGATCCTCTTTTTTAAGAAAGCAATGCTGTGGAATGGTTTCTGATTTTTGGAGAACATTTCAGCACTTCAGAAAGGAGATGGGGACCTGCACTGCTCTGCAGGTGAGGCAAGACACTGACTGATCTGCCTTTACTCCTTGAAAGGCATATTGTCACTTCCATCCACATATGAGAGAGCACATCTTTGACAGAGAAAAAAAAAAATCTCAGTTTACTCAAGAAATTATTGGGCTGCTGTCTTTTTTAGAGAGTAAGTTTTGGACTTGTTTAGAGAGTGAATTGCAGTGTTCAAATTCTAAAAAAAGCATCACTAATACTTCATTATGGTGCTAGCCCAAAAAAAGTTTAAGTCATAACGTCACTTCATTGAAAATCCTAGCACCTGAAGTTTTAAATGTTGTTGTTTTTTTAATTAATAAGTCTGGTCTTTGGTTCATTCACCAAGTCTGAATTTGGATACTAAAATAAATGGTGATTATTTCAGAAAAGATTACATTCCTCTTTGAAAAATCAGGCTATAAATGATACAATTGCAACTGCAGGCTTTATTTAAAATGGAAGATTTGGGGGAAGTAAAGGTTGCTATATTAATATTGGCAATATGACCTCTGAAATAAAATGTTTCTGTAATTGTGGACAACGAGAGATCATAGACTCATGGAATCATTAGGGTTGGAAAAGACCTCCAAGATATCTGGTCCAATCATCCCCCTACTACCAATGTCACCCACTAAACCATGTCCCTAAGCACCACGTCCAACCTTTCCTTAAACACCCCCAGGGATGGTGACTCCACCACCTCCCTGGGCAACCCATTCCAATGCCTGACTGCTCTTTCTGAGAAGAAATTTATCCCAATTTCTAATCTAAACCTCCCCTGGCACAACTTGAGGTCCTATCACTAGTTAACTGCGAGAAGAGGCCAACACCCAGCTCCCCACAACTTCTCTTCAGGTAACTGTAGAGAGCATGAGCTAATCTTCAATATTTATGTAGCTTATTTAAGTCAATATTGCTGCTTCCTGAGATCATCTCCCACTGGCAGGTTTTCTGCTACTAAACTGTACTTTTATCCCATCTTTCATAAATAATTTTGTGCTAGGTAGATTAAATACTATATATATAGGGTACTCTAAAGCATAATTGCTTCCCCTACGCAACTGCTGTTCTTAAAGCTGATGACATTTCATAACCAGTGAAGCCATATTAAAATCAAGGGGCTTTTTTTTTTTTTCTTTCAGAATTTGCTGATGATCTTTTAGAACTTCTTTTAAATGACTCCTTAGTTCATCTGGAGGGCAGAAGCTCTTCCTTTCCTTTTCCCTTCTCCAGCTTTATTAATATTGCAGAGACTTGGGAACAGTCTGAGTCATACAGAAGAAAATCCAAGTGTATGAGGTCTGTGCTGCTGGCAGTAAGGTCCCAGCACTGTTGCCTCTGACAGCTGACCTCAGGAATGTCAGGAATATGTGGAATTTGGTTCACAAGAGGTTAACTTAATCATACAGCTTGAGATACACTATTTTCCCCATGTTGTGGTTATTTATTGTCCGTTCAGGTTCTTCTTGTTCAGGTTTTCACTAGACTTTTTGTCTTCTCTTTTGTTTGAGTTAAGAATTCAGGGTTTCTGTGGACATGAAGTTTTGAAATAGGTGGCAAAAGAAAAGGGTAATTCAAGAATAAAAGGAGTTGAAAAATCTGGTGTCTAAGGGGCCTTGCATCTAGAGGGGTTCGTGTTTCCATGAAAGTTTTCTTTAACAGGTGTAAAACACAAAGACTGGTTTAACCTAATGATCTAGTAGAAAATGAATATAGGAAATAAAGTAGGTTGTAACACTAGAAAACCTTTAGGCATTTTAGTAGGCCTGAGAGCACTTTCTAAGTTATGATTTCTTGGTTAATGGTTTCTGTCTACTCCAGGACAAGAAAGATATTAGGGGAAGGCACATTAGCAATTTAAACAAAGCTGAGAGCTTTGATTTCACACCAGATGGATCTGAACAAGATCAAACCACTTCAGATCACCCCCAGGTTTAAAATTTTCAGCATTTGTATGGTCTCCCAAACCATAGCCCTGTGTGAGGTGCCAAGTTCCCTGCTCACATTCAAAGCCAGTGCTGGCTTGTGGGCATATCAGCCCACGTCAGGCTCCTTGCGGTCATTAGCCCATACACAACATTCATCAGATGATGGTTTCTATCCAGGTCTACATCTATCTCCATTACACAACAAATGCCACCCACTGGATCGTCTCTGACCCCCCTTCTGCAGTGAGATGGGTCACAGTTACCAAGCATGGCACAGGATTTGACACGATACTGCCCCCACAGCTCTGTCCCCATGGTGCACCCCCCAAAATCCCTTTCTGACAAACTCCAGCACAAGCCCAGGTTGTAGAAAGCAGAACATTTTATTGAATAGCCATAACAAATTAAACTAGCTGCATATAATTGTTTTGGGATATATCTGTAAAAAGTGCAGTTCTCTTTAAAATGTATTTGTGGAGTTTTTCTCCTTCAGTGAAGTTTTTCCTCAGCTTTAAGCATTTGTCCTGTCTGAAGATGGCTTCTTCATGCCTTTTCATAAACTCTTTTGCTGGTAACATTATTCATGGTGCATTCCTGAAAAAAAAAAAAAATATGGAAATTTAATCAGCTTTTAAGTCTCACTGCATATTTGTTAGTCAGAAGGTAGAGAAATGCTTATCCACTGGAAGCCAGTGTAAGAATGAATTTGCATTTCTCGTCCTTCAAAAACAATTGCTAAAACAGTGAAACTCAAGTTTGAGAGCTTCAGAAAGAAAAACATATTATATTTCATTACAGGACTGAAAGACCATCTGTTTCAGCTTCCCCCAGGAGATTTCTAATCTCCTCATTTTATGGCCCCCAAAGAAGGCTCCTGGAACTTCCATGAAGGGTGAATGGACTCTGGACTTGGGCAGTAGTCTCTCTTCCTCTCACCTTTTGTAGCTGTGGCTTGTCTTCTTCACACACATGCACAACACACACACAGAGTCCTGCATGACTTGCAGCTGCTTGTGTCAGCCTCTGCATGTTAGGCTCTGTCCTCATCTATTTTTCTATTAGATCAAACTCTTTTCTTCAATCTTTCCTAATGAAGTTGTTATTAAAAACCATTTCTATTTATTCTCCTCTGGTCTTTATCCAAAGAAATTTAAATATTAAATTTGTGGACACATCTTTTTCTCTAGGGGAGGGCAGAACTCTTCAGGAATTTCATGTACATGTAACATGTAGGAATCGTAACTGCCTTTTATGAACACATTTTTAGTCCCCTCTCAGATATTTCAAAGCATCTTTTCTAAAACTGGAGAGCAGCACTGGGAAACCCCAAACTGCAGCTGAGCCTCACTGGCACCAAGCACAATGCTTTCTGCCCCGACAATGCCAACTAAAGGAGATCTATCTTTCTTTCTTCCTTTCTTTCTTCCTTTCTTCCTTCCTTCCTTCTTTTTCTTTCTTCCCTTCTCTCTGTCTCTTTCTCTCTTTCCTGAAGAAGAGCAGAAGGACTACTTTGCATCAGCATAGAGTGAGTGCACCTAACATAGACTTCACTAATGCATCCTCTATTCTGTACAGGACTTTAAAACTAAGATATATAAAAGTTTCCCTAATGGGGATGGTTTATTTGCCCTACTCTTCCCTAACCATCTCTTGCTCTGAATGGAAAGCAAGCATAACCCTACCATAAGTTTAACACCATTTCAGTTTTAATACAAGCTCCAGACTTATTCAGAGAGACTTCTCACTCAGTGTACAGACTATTCAGATGTTTTCATTCCCCATATTTGAGTCTAATGTAATACATCCACCAGACAAGAAATCTGCACAATGAATTCTGTGATTAGACAACAAAAACAAACTCACCACCACCAGGTTCCCATCCACCACTTTTCTCTTTATGATAGTCTCTTTGCCATCCCACTTCTGCACCTGTTTCAGTGAGCCATTTTCTAAGGTTATGACGTTCTGTTAAAGAAAAAAGGTAAGTTTGGCCTTTTTATCAGGGTGCTATGGACTGAAGAGAAGACTGTTTCCATGTCCAAGCAGTACTAAAGCAAAAAGGATTCTTTGTATGCTTACCTCTGAAGGCATCATTTCAACAGTGTACGTCAAAACCATGACTCTGTCCTCCTGCTCTGACATCCCCTTTGAGAGATATATTTGGAAAATGCCATTTTTAGACTCACCTTTGTTTTTCTGTCATCTGCTGTGGTCTCATCAAACTCTTCACCCAACTTGAAAGAGATCTCTGTATTTTTGAAGGTACTTTCTGATTTGATGGTTATCACATCACCATTTATGCTGATAGTTACATTGGGCTTGGCCACACCAGCCATTTTCCTGGTAGCAAATCCCACACCTGCAAATAAGAAAGGACACCATGAAAGTTTTATCTCTAGTTAATGTTCTTATCTTATTTGGGAATAATAAAAAAAAAAAAAAACAACTTCAGTGTTGCTTTCCCCATTATTTTCTGAATTGTTTATTAATCCTATGTTGCAGAAGTTCTTTTGTAACATCTAACTAGCTGTTATGTTTATAGACCATGCCAAGTTGGGATGACATAAGGAAATTGTCTTCTGTCATTGAAAGAGTAGCAAAAACAATGTTTTGAAGACTGACACAAGATTTTAATGCTAAATATTCACATATGTGCTTGCTCCATATTACCACAATGGTTTATGCACTAATTTGAATGCTGACTATAATAAATAAGCAGAATAAAATCTAATAATAAATCTAATAATCTAATAATAAATCTAATTAGGATCAGAATCTAATAATAAATAAGCAGAAGTATATGAGTTTCTAAGCCACAAAACCAACCAAACAAAAAACATTTAAATCACAGATATATTTGTCAGTGGCTGCGCTGAATAAAAGGAAATGATTAAGAAATAGCTGGCAACAGTTGTCCTGATTAAAATCTGGGGTAAAGATTAAGAGTGCTAGAGTCTCACTGAAAGCTGCCTGAATGCTGCAGAAGTCTCCGTGAGTATTTTACTCATAATCTCCAGATAACACCCCAAGATTTTTAGCATGTATGGATCCAATCAATGCAAGTTACCTCATACATCTCCTACCCTACAAGAATATGGACACCTTTTAAACTCTATTTTAATTCTAACCATGAAGTTTACACCTTTAGAGACGAGTGTTATTCCTCAAATCTTTTGCAAGTATCTGCATGAATGCATGTAATTTTATTTGTTAATATTCACCAGAGGCAGCCATGGAGCTTCACTCACTCTAATAGCCATAACAATTAGACAGTGTCCTAGTCCAAGAGCAATATAACGAAATTTAGGTGTGTTGCTCTTAGACATGGAGAAGCTTGCTGCATTCTAGCATTGTACCACTTTGTATCTCCAAAGGATAAAAGCAAATCCACATAAAATGCTGCAGTAAGGTGTTTTACTTCCATTTATAGCACTACTAAGTAGGCATGTATAGACTTGGCTTACCTGAAACTATTCCTCGCAATTAAGGTTTTTCTGTATAACAGGAATGTGACAACACTAATCCAAACAGCAAAGTTCTTCAGTATAACACTGTCTAATCAAGCTAGTTGGACTAAAAACCCCTTGATAAACAGCATAGCCAGAAAAAAAAAAAAAAAAACAACAAAAAAAAAAAACAGTAAAGAATAAAGTTCAAATTCAGCATTCCTTCCCTTTCCCAGATACAACAACTCCAAATAACAATTCTCACCCAGCTCTTTCATATAGTCCTCAAAGTTTTCACTAGAAAGAAGTTTCCAGGTACCCACAAAGTGGTCACACATTTTGTCAGGCTGGACAGGAGTCTTCCACAGGATCAAGCACAAATGCAAGACGGGAAGATAGTATGAGCTCCAGGAGATGAGGAGTTATCTTTAAAAAGGAGCCTTGGCCACATGATGCTCTAGGATGACCAATGAAGAGGGAGTCCCAGTGCCCAGTGTTTTCCTTCCTCCCCTACCCCTCCTTTGCCAGTAGGTCATAGTGTTATTATTCATATGCCCTTACTGGTACAAAGATCACTGTCATGTTTTTATTTAATTATTTTTGTCATTCAAGAACACTTCACCCTAAAGACAAATATTTAAGTCATATTGTCTATGAGAAGGAAAAGTTAGGTTCAACCTACAGAGAATATGTTCTCTCTAATATTCTTTTCTTTCATTTCAGTCCTCCATATCAAATGAAAATTCCTAGACTGAGCGACCTAAAATGTTTGTTGAGATTATTTAATTTGCTTTCTGCACAACTACAGTCAGAGATTTTCTCCAAAGAGGCACAGAACTACGTGAAGAAGTTGATGTGGGGGCAGAAAGAGGGAGTGCTGGTGGCTGTAGAAGGGTAAGGCAATAAAGCTTCTTCCTCGATTGAGATCTCCTTAAGGTTGCACCACCCGAACCAATTGACCGACAGGTCTGTATTCTGCTTTCCTGTGCTGGAGAGGGGTTATAGGGGTCTATGAAAAGCAAAGCAACAGAACAGGTAATTTCTCTCCCATTTGCTTGTGTGCCTTCTGGTGACCTATGTCCCAATGACTAGCATCATGACTAGTTAAAGCAAAAATCTGGGCTCTGGTATCAGCCCACTGAAGGTCTCTGGACATGTAATTTGCTTTCTGTTTGCACTGTTCAGGTAATAATCAGTTTGAGACAAGGTGTGTACAGGACCAGCATAATGAGGTCCCAGCTTGACTGATCCTCTAAGCCCTGTTGTAGCTTGGATCACAAAAAAAAAAACTGTCAGAAAACACTCAAGCAATTTCTTAGGCTTTCCTACTGGCTGTATCATGCTATTTCAATTGTAAAAACCCACACATTCCAGCCCCAGCATTTCTCGTTACGTGGATTTCCTCAGTGGAAATACTCTGCTGGTGATTAGGCAACAAATATGTTGGTCCACATATTTTGGTATTTGCTGACTTTGTAAGTAACAGTTTTATATAAAGATTAGTTACATAGGACTGTAAGACCATAGGAAAATTCAGGCAGGAAGGAAGGTCTCTGGTGCAGCCTCCTGCTCAGGAAGAGCCAGCTTTGAGCTCAGACCAGGCTGCTCAGAGCTGTGTCCTGTGGGGACTTGGAAGCCTCCAAGGATGGAGTTGCACAGCCTCACTGGGAACCTGCACCCTGTCCAGCCCTGTGTCCCAGGGGAAAGGGTCTCCTCACCTCCAGTCTGAACCTCTCTTCTTTCAACTTCTACCCATCATCTCTTGTCCCCCAACCACATACCACTGTGAAGAGCATGGCTCCAACTCCTTGGCCACACTCCACAGGTGTTGGGGGCTGTTGTAAGCACCCCCAAAGCCATCTCTCACCCAGGGTGAACCAGCTGTGGTCCCACAACCTCTCTTCATGGGGCAAGTGCTTCAGTCCCCTGAGCCTCCTGGGGGCCCTCCACTGAACTCACTCCTAAACTGAATGCAGTGTTCAGGACAAGGCCTAGAGAGTGCTGAGGGAAGGGGAATAATCACCTCCATCAACCTCCTGGCTGTGCTCCTGTTCATACAGGCCTGGGATATATCCTCTGACCTTTCTGCCCACCAAGACCTTCGGGGCATTTTCTGCAGAGCTGCTCCCCAGCCAGTTCATCCCCATCCTGAGTTGCTGCAAGTGCTGAATGTGTTTGTACATGTATAATTAGTTGCTCTCTTGTCCCTTTAAGACAAGAGGCCTGCAGGCCTTTTGTGGGAGAAATATATTTTTAACTCCTTCTTCAACCTATTTTTTCCCCTGAGAATAGTTAAATTTTAGGTTTGGTCCATTCTTTTTGAGTCTTTGCATATTTACTGACTTTGGGTTAACTCCAAAACAAATAAAATAATAGTCTAATTATGGAGGTCCCTGATTACTTTTGTTATTGGTTTTCTCAGAGTATCACATGCTCAGGTTCTCTGTAAGAGGAAATTCTGAAGGACCCTGAAGTTTGTGTCATTATCTTTTTCTTTTTTCTTTTTTAATGTTTAGATTTTTTCTTAGGGTTATTGGATTGAGAAATGCTACACTATTTGTGAGAAGTCTGTAGAAACTTGAAAACTCAAATCTAGTAAAAATACAAGTACTTGAAAGACTTAGGTGAGGAATGCTTCAGTGGCTCATATAGAAAGGATGTGAACTTGCTGAACTCAGTTCCTGCACTT
This sequence comes from Cygnus olor, assembly GCF_009769625.2. Taxonomy (NCBI): domain Eukaryota; kingdom Metazoa; phylum Chordata; class Aves; order Anseriformes; family Anatidae; genus Cygnus; species Cygnus olor. The sequence goes on from NC_049170.1 coordinate 131,135,939, forward strand.
ACTTTTCTTGCCTTTTGGGAACTGTTCTGTGTGTGGCTTACTGCAATTAGCATTCATTTCTTTGGAGGGGAAATAGGGCTTTTATATTCAAAACTATAGCCTGAAAGCGGGGATTGGCGTTCCTTTGGTGTTAACAGCTGCCTGCAAAGCTTATGCTGCTGGAAAGGGTTTTTTTTTTTTGGGAGAGAGGTGAAGCACCTGCTCCATGTAAATCAGTTCAGAGCATACAAGCTCACCCTCCCTAGGCAGTCAATTACTTTCACCTATTTAAAGTGAATCTGAGCTATTTGTAGATGTCTTGCAAACATGATGACTCAAAAATGCAAGCAGAAGAAAACCGGCTTGTGGGTTGCCCTGCTTGTTCACTTCAAAGCACACAGCTATCTGGAGCAGGCTCGTGGACTCTCACTTGGGAAGTATCCTACCCACGGTCTCCTCTCTCTTGAGAGAGACTTCAGCGACAAGAGATAAAAGCTTTTGGCATTGATGTCATCTAACACAGATCCTGCCTGCTGTCTGGGGCAAAGGCCTCAAGTAATACAACCGTGCTGGTGAAGACTGGAGTACTTAATGGTCATGAAGTGCAGCTTTTGAGCCTGGAAACTTTGGAAAACCTGGGATTTGTGTCTTTTGTAGAAGTCTCTTGCCAGCGAGAGCTGGGCAGCTTGGCTGAACAACTGTGTGGTCATCAGCACTGATGGGATCTAATACCATCAAAAGCAAGGGCATCTTTAAAAGTGTAGAAACCTTCAAAATAGGAGGGGATTTTGGAGAAACCACGTTAGGTTTTTTTTTTTTTTTTTACAGAATTGAGCACTATAGTGACCTCCTTCTGCCTCTTTCAGAAGTACGGGAGGAGCAAAGTTACTTTCCATGTGAGAAAGAGTATGCTTACTTCAGTAGATGTCACTTTGGGCAACTTTGAAAGAGGACTGTGACAAAACCTTCTTTGTATTTCAAATATGCATGGGTTTAACAAAGTAAAAATACAGCTTACTCTCAAATGTGGAAACATGAAGTAACAAACCACAGTTATGACTATTCACAGGAGACATGAGCTGGTTCCTTCTCCTCTGCTCTGCAGAACAGTCCCCAGCAGCAAACTGATGCTCCCCATGCACACATGGCTGTTCCCTCCCACCTCACTCAGGGTCTGGGCACTATTGCAAATGGTCACTTTGCTGAAGAAGTCATATTCTGCCAGCAGCAACATTAACACTATTATTTCCTTGAGTATCTACTAGCACATATCTTCCTGGTTACATTGTTGGGCTAGGAGATTTGGAGACCTCAGACTGGTGATTTGATTTTTACTTTTAATGATGCTGGGTTCTTGTATTTCTTCCTGGATCAACCTGTAAGTACTCAACACGTTTGAAAAGGTTTCCAGTAGCTGAAGGTAGGACTGTGAATATTGAAACATCTAAAAGGTGTTTCTGAAACACTGAACTAAGCTTGTGGTAATGCCAAAAGCAGAAATGAAATCTTGTAACTCCAAGACATAGTAAGATCAAGCCTAAAACAAATCTGGTAGTTGAGGCCATTAACTTGCTATTAAAATATGCATGCTTACATTTCTGAACTTGTTTTAAAGAAGAAGAAAAGAAAGCAGATACCGTTGGAGGGAATGGACCCTTGCCTTCACCGGGTTCTCAGACTGCAATTCCTAAGGAAAATACTGACTTCTCATACATTGCTCTAACGTGTATGCGCTTCCTCATTTCTGGAGCAAGCCTATTGGCAGTATAAATCCCATCAAGCAATAATATGGGTTGCAGAGAGTGAGGCAAAAGGAATATCAGAAAAGTAGAGAAGGTAGAGTATTTGCAAATCAATTTTCTTTTCATAGCAATGAGAAGAGATGCAGGTATGCTAGCTCCTACAGGCTTGCAGGTGATAGGCTTTGAGAACATAACACAGGCATTGCTGTATAAGAGTACTCAAAATGCCTGAACTCTACTTGAAACATGCTATATTCAGCAAATGTAATAGTCAGGCTAATGATAGCCTAATTCCATGGCTTCTGAAGATTTATATGAGATCTTGTTTTGCTGACTACAATGTAGACAATATAGATGTTTCATGTTTCTAACTTCTTATCAACTGTCTTTATTTAAAGGACAAGTTTAAATGTGTCTAAAGTTTCTTATGCTTAAACCTGTCTAACTTTTTTCTTATATAGTCGCAATTTTGCATCTGGCATTGAGGTATTTCCTCTTGAGAGTCTACAATGAAAATCAGCCTTCCTCTGACTCCCACTTCGGTTTTGTCTGTGAACTTCATTTCCCTGGACTTGCCTCACAGTTAGTCACATCAGATCTCAACTCTGCAAGGGTGCTGGCTCAAGTTAGATAGGTAAAACCAAGGTGACATCAGTTGTCAACATATTAATTGGCTCCCATCTCCTGGAAATCAGGCAGGCACCCATTCTTTCCCTGCAGGCTGATGGAGAGCTGAGAGCAGGACATGGGCTTGTTTCCTGGAAGAGAATTACCTCAGTCCTTCATTATTCTTTCCACATGTGCTGACAATCCCAATAGAAGATGTACAGAGAATAAAGTGTATCTGCTGTTTTAAAGTCTGGGAGTCTCTCAGGAAGTTCTTCAGGATAACTAGAGCCTTTTTTTGTGCTTTAAGTCAATAATAACATTGAATACACAAAATACCAGAAAATACCAGAAACCATTAACAGCTGGTTGTTAGCATGTAAGTGAGAAGAAGAATGTTGGGTTCAAGATGACAATACCAAACCCAAACTCTTTACTGGCTAGCTAAGAAACTAATTTTTACTAGTATGGATTTAAAATCTTAAAATTTACATGTTATCCTGAATCACTTTTACTTGTTGTAGGTAGCCCTTTTACTTGCTGTAGGTAGCATGTATTCCACTTGCTGCTTACATGAAGCCTAGTGAACACTGCTCTTTCCCTGATGACTGGTTAGTCTTCACAATGAATATAGTTACTGTGGATGTCTTTCAATGTTATGATAAAGTGGAAGAGGTGCATTTAGAATTCTTCCACTGATTTTTTTTTTTCTTCCTTTTTTTTTTTTTTCCCTTGCTTGGTATTTCTGAGCAAGCTGAGGAAAACTCTTCAAATACAGATGAAGGACTAATGCATTTTGGTAACTTTTCATGTCTTGTAAATTTGAACTATTCCCCTCAGTGTCTGGCCTTCTCTAGTAATGACTGACTTCTTCCAAAGCAAGAAGCCTCCCAGAATTTTGCTTCTTCTAAGAAAGTTGAAGAAAGAACGAGGTGTAAGAAATGATACTTTAACAAGACTGAAAAGACCTACAAAACATTTAACCTTTGCTGGACCTGCAGTTTGAGTAACCATTGTACATATTTTCCTGTCCTTGTTTCTGCATCTCTTCACTCTGCATATCACACTTTCTTGCTAGCAATGTTTTAGCCTGACAGTTTGCTCTGAAACCTTTCTGAAATCCCTTGTTGTATTTGCCAGAACAAATTTGTTGCTACTACAGACGCATTTGGAGTGCATCCAAATACCTAGCACTCCACATAAAGGAAAAGAGTCAGATGCCATGACTTCAGAGACCAAGCCTTACTGAAGACAGCCCTCTACGCACGTTGGGGTGGAGGGTGCCTGTGAAAGCTGGCAGCTATTCCCTGCTCCCTGCATCTCTCTGCAGCTGACTGCTGCCCCCGGGTGCTGGGAGCTGGAGGGAAGGAGAAGAAGATGGTTTGCAGAAGCCACCGACCGCTGCCTGCCCTGGGTCGGTGAATTCTTACTGCAGCATCGCCACTGAATTTCACTGTCACAACCATCTAGTTTGATCTCCTACTCAATAAGGTAGGTTGTGGTCTTGACAGTGCTAATTTTTGGTACGGAAAAACTCACTGTATTGGGGAATGTCTATAAAATGAATTGCTTAATCTCAGGTAGTGAACCAGCTCCTCACAGATCACAGAGGTGATGGAGGTGCAGGGCAGCACGCACAGGGAGGCTGGAGTTGTGCCACCACATCTTCAGCAGGTATAGACAAGGTGCATCCCTGTACTTCTTGTCCCTAGGCCTCCTTAACTGGAGCCAAGCCTTAGTTTGGGCATAAACAGCATCTCTAAAGCTGCTAGTGACCAAAATGACACCTAGCTGATCCATGGAATGGATCCTGCAAACCGAAAATCACTTTAAAATTCTGTCTGTCTTTTCCCCACAGAGGATCTCATCACAGCTGGGGGACATGGAAAGTTGGGTGTTTCTAGTGGAGACAATATGATCTTTCAGGAAGAAATGGCCATCTTCTGGCAGCTGTTTCATTGATTTACCTTCCCTGTGAATTAAAGGGGGGGGTCCTACTTACCACAGCACCTTCCCAAACTCCTCAAGCCGCTGTAGACCAAAGTGCTGCTTCAGGTTGGAACTACTAAAACTATTGCTTCTGAACTCTTAGGAAGTTGTCAAGAAAAAAAACAGACCTGGAAGCCTTGTCCTTCATCGTCTATTTGTATCTCTGTTACAGGTATTGTAATGCTGGTGTGGCATTGCTTCGTGGAAGCACGGTGCAGGGGTTGCCTGTTACTATTATCTAGTGATAGTAGGTGCCAGCTTTCAGTCTTTAGAAGTTAGAGTAGTGTCCCTGTGACCTGCTCACTGAAGACCCAAAGCACGCAATGCTGATTGCAGAAGTGTTGTTGCCTGGTTTTCCCTATAGCAAGAATTCACTACCTTGGCCTCCTTCATTCTTTCCAGAGCTCTGATATTCCTTTAAGCTACACCAGGTTCTGCAATTCATCTTAGCAAGGGTTGTTGCCAATGCTTGGTGGAGCGTTTGCTCCATGATGACGGTACAGCAGCTCACACTGCCTTAACAGGGGACCTGCACCTCCTGGTGCCTGGTGGAACTGCTAACAGTGTACCTGACAGGACTGTGGCAAACAAGAACTCAAGGAAGCATGGCATGAGGCTAAATGCATGCTCTTTTTTTAACAGACGGTTTCTTCCTCAGCCCCTGCAGGTACGATCTCCTCATTCTCTTGTAGCCTTTTAGTCTTGTTGCCAAAGTATCCAAGCTGAACATAACTTAATTGCTTTTATGATTTGATATGGTTTTGGTTGTACATATCCCTGTTCTAATAGTACCTTCTGTGCTATTATTTTTTTTTAAATGTGAACTGCTAGTAAGCCAATACTAGCTTTCTGAAATTATATCAAAATATTTGAAAATCCCTTCTCTAATTTACAAGTTAGTGCCTGGCTTATTGCTGCTTCAAACCACTTGCCAGCATTGAGGCATGACTGTCGTCTCCTTGGTGTTTATAAAACTCCTGTGAAGAAGGCCCCCACAGTTGTAACCCCTCCAGTTCTTCCCCTGCTTATAAACGTGGCATGAATACGATCATCAGCATCAAGAGCAGAAGATGAGAAGGGCAGATGTCACTTTTGACTGTTAAGAACAACTCCTTGGGGTCAGAGTCTAAGTCAACAATTCTGTTTGTTTCACAAACATCTAGCACAGTCTTGTTGTACAGAAATGGGCTTGGTAGAAGAAAATGCTTCATAGGGTTTGTGTTGTACTGTTGTTCATACAACCTGTTCATACAACTAGACAACCTGGTCTAGGGGGAGGTGTCCCTGCCTGTGGCAGGGGGCTTGGAATTAGATGATCTTTAGGTCCCTTCCAACCCAAACCATTCTATGATTCTATGATTCACAGTTTCCAATTAGAGACTATGATGCGTTTAGCCTATAAACATTTTCTTGTAACTAAATGCACGCTGAGGTGTTGCTGCACTCTCTGAGATGACTGAGTTGTGTTTGCTGTATACACAGAAAAACCTATGCCTCCTTCCAGCCCTCTTCAGTTTCCTGTCCTTAAGGACATAAACCTGAAACCTGACTTCTCCTTACCTCAGCCTTCTGCAAGCCTATTGCAGAAGTATTACCTTTCTTTTTTTTTTTTTTTTTTTTTTTTTTTATTTCTCAGTTTTCCATATATATTTTCCCTGTTCTGAGAAATAATGTTAAGTCAGGTAAGGCTTTTCAAACAGGTGAAAGGATAACTTGTACTATTTGGCCTTAAATATTCTGAAGCAGGGAGCCTGAAATGCATTTGATTTTTAATATCAAGGCATAGAGATACTCAGAAAATATGGCATCAAAGTATTTGTTAATAACTTTGAGGCCCAAATACGAAAAATTTTGACAGATATGACTGGTGCTTTATGTGTTGTTTTATCGTTGGAAAACTAGGACCTGGTTGCCTAGCAGACCACTGGTTAAGCTAGGAAAGAAAACAAAAATACCTCTCTTTTCCCTGGAATCAGTCTAGTATTTATTCAGTTTGCACCCCGGGCTGTACAGAGCCCGTCTTCTATGGCAGGAGTACAGCACCTCTTACCCAGATCAGCTAACACTTTGGGTATGCTGGTAGGAAGTGGGGTACATAAGTTCGAAGTGCCTCAGGCTGAAAAGGCTACTGAAGCTAGGTCTTCTGATACTCAGATAGTGAGAGACAGGGAAGTTTCTTTCAGCTTTTTTGTTTATTTTTTTCTACTAGTGAGTCGGTAGTGTAGGTCTGCATGAAGCAAGAGCATGTTTGTGGCTGGTAAAGCTTCACAGAGCTTCCCACCACAGAGAGGGCTTCAGAACGATGCTCCTTCTCTCCCTCTTGGCTGGCATGGGCATTTCTTCTCTTAGCACGGTAGGTAGTGGATACCCTTCTCTTTAGGACCATACTCCTTCACACATTGAATAAAGAGAGTTTGCCATTTACCTTGGCACTGAGATTTCTACCTCCCATATTTATTTATTTATTTATTTATTTATCTAGCGTCTACTGTTCCAGCTAACAGACTATTATATAGTACAACAGCATAAATTTATATTCTAATGCCTATGCCTTGATCTCATTTATGGAGATCTCTGTCATAGACTGATACATACAAAGCAGTACAAAGGAGTACTTTACTGAAGTAAAGCAGATGAATTGGGATACAATACACGAAGTCTTTAAAATTAGTTCCAAATAACTTTGCTTTCAGGGTGATACCTAAGATGATCATCAAGGGAAAAATAACAGTCCATTCATATTCTTCTGTAAAGGAAGATGGGTTTGTGAAATGAGAAAACATAGGCATAGTTGGAGACCATTGAACCCACCTTCATTAACTATTGTGGTAGTTAATGCCAAGACAAAAAGAAGGAGCAGGAATTAGTCCTGGTTTAAATCCCCACTTACTGTTCTCTTGGTTCTCTTTTTGTAGGATGAGTAGAGGGAAGGGCTCAGATGATCACCTTGATGCACATAATTCAGTTTTAGATTTTAAGAGTTGTTTGGAGGTCATTAGGATCTTTTCAAACATTGTAATGAGAAAATATAAAAATTTGACCACATCAGGGAAGATGTCTGTGAGGTACTCTATCTATGGGGTAAGTGACATTGTCAAGCAGTGAGACACTTCATGTCTCCATGGACCACCACGCCCTGAGTGAGTTGCTTGCATTTCTTTGCAAATTCTTCACACTGCAGCAGTGAATGATGTGGTGTGAGCACCTATGGTGGCAGATGCAGATGCTGCAATAATAAGAAGCTCATGGAACGGAGTATCACTGTAGTGAGCAGTATTTGAAATCCATACCCGGTTCCTGAAATGGTAATAGAATGTGATCAAATATTGATGAATTAAACATGTGCGATTAATATGATACATAATACAGGAAAGCTTTTTAATGCTCACTGCCTCTTTTTAATTAAGAAACTACAAAAGCACTAGACTACCACAGAGCTCTAACCCAAGGGTTCATGTGATTGTTAAGAAGATCAAGATCCTTCTGGAGTTCATAAGTCATTAAGGGAAAGTACTTAGTAACTCAGTTCATACACATACAATTCTGCATTGATTTGCAAGGGAGATGAATCAGGTTCACTAACCTAAATGATGATATTTCCTGATGCGTTTCATTGTATCTTTCTATACCTTCTTAGAAATACAATATAAAGTTATTTACATGAGAAAAGTTGAGGAATTGCTCCATGTAATATCAGAAGTTGTTGTGAACTGGTTTATTATACCTGCGATATACTATTACATTTTTATAAAAAAAATCAGCAAAGGTCTTAGAAGTGTCTTGCAAGCATCCTTGTAATTAATCTTCCAGTTATTTTGCTTATGAAAACTTATAAACATCTAATGTAATTAATTTGCTGAATTTACAGCCAAGGAAACTATCTGGAGTAAAGTTGAATTTATTCAATATATTATAGAGGTAGCCTGAGACCATTAACTTCTACCTATCAGTCCATTAGATTATGTAATTTTGTTACTTGATTACAGCAGTTTCCACTTAGGCTGAACTGTTTTTGTCTTTAGAAAGGCAGAGAGATTACTTTTATTTTCCCATTCCCTAGAGAAATAGACATTTTCTGAAGTAGAAGTTAAACCTGAGATCCTTCTTGTCTTGCCTAGTGGATAACTACTCACAGGAAATGGTGTTAAGCATTTTTCCCATTAGCAATAAAAGAACTCAACATTCTGATGAAGTCTGATGGTGCCACAAAAACACTATGTGCCTAATGCCATCTAATCCAGTTGCACAGCATCTTCAGTGCCATGAGGCAGCAAATACTGGGGACTTCTTTTTGAGCTGGTAGTGCCGATTACATATGTGTTTCCTGAGTGTCTGCTGGTACAGAACCTGAGTAAGCCAATAATGTAGCATGTTCTGGGATCAAAGCAGAATAGGCTTAATGCAATATCCTCATTGGCACTTGATGAAACTGCTTTTCAGTGTTCTTTGGAAGTTGTGTCTCTTCTGTGTAAAAGTTACTGAGATGAGTATAAAAGCTGAAAGACAAGTCTTATCCAAAGGAGACCTGTATCTTTCATACAAATGAGCTAGTGTGGAGTCTAGATTGAAATTTCCACATTGACAATCAACATGAAGAAGACAGAAGTAGAGGCCATTAAATTCATGTCTACTTACACGGAATTTTGGAAGATGCCTCATCTTCTGGTGTACATGACAAACATCAGTGTGCTCTATATATCAGTATTTTAGATTAGTAGAGCATTATTTTAAAAGTTTATAATTAACACCATTCTGATTAGTTTCTATCTGTACTCATATTGCTAGTATGAAGGCAAATGCAACATTATTAACTTTGCATACTAAAGGAACCATTTAATTCTGCAAAGATCATTTGACTTCATATCTTGGAGATAAATGAAGCTCAGATCTGCAAGCACAGCACAGAATAATTCCAGAAGGTGAAGGTCTGCTTTACAAGAAAGGAGAGCAACCAAGAACTGATACCAGCTACATAATTTAGTCTTCATGCTGAAGTGGCAACTTTCCCCTCTGAGACTGTCAAGTGCAACTACAGTACTTCAAGCTCAGATTTCTCTCTTCCAAATTTCAGAGGCAAGGTGATCTGCCTCCTGCCTGACCTTTTTCTTCAAGTTTGATTGTACTGGTTAAAGTAACATCTCCGAAAAGGGAAAGCTATGTTGCGCATAGAGAGAAATTGATTCCAGTTCTAGAAAAAAATCTGCTTATTACTTGTGTTATTTGGATTATTACTATCCAAAGTCACAATGAGTTAAATCTCTGTGTTGTCAGATTGTTGGCTGGATAGCCAAATTCTCAATCTGCTTATAGGCAAGAGGGTAGTCTGTGCTTGGGCAGCCTTGGTGGATGTAATCTTTCTGGATTTCAGTAGGGCCTTTGATACTGTCCCTCTTGGCATCCTTCTGGACAAATTGTCTAACTGTTAGGTAAAAAGGTTCATGCTATGCTTGGTGATGAACTGGCCCAATAGTAGTGCTCAAAAGGTTGCAGTAAATGGAGGTACATCTGGCTGGTGTAAGGTCACCAGCGGTGTTCCCCAAGGCCCAGTTCTAGGGCCAGTCCTGTTCAACATTTTTATCAGTGATCTGGATGCAGAAGTGGAGTGCATCCTCAGCAAGTTTGCTGACAATACTGAAGTGCAAGATGCTGTTGACTCCCTGGAGGGATGAGAGGCCTGGTGGAGGGATTTAGGCAGATTGAAGCACTGGGCCATCAGCAACAACAAAGTTCAACAGTTCAACAAAGGAACATGCCTGGTTCTGCACTGGGGATGGAGCAGTGCTGGACACAGGTACACACTGGGAGATGGGTGGCTGGAGAGCAGCTCAGCAGAAAGGGGTTTGGGGGTGCTGGCTTGCAGCAGGCTCAACGTGAGCCAGCAGTATGCCCTGGCAGCCAAGAGGGCACATGGCATTTTGGGGTGTATTAAGCACAGCATGGCCAGTCAAAGGTCACAAGAGGTGATTCTCCTGATATATATAGCATTGGTGTGGCCTCACCTTAAATATCATATGCAGTTCTGGGCTCTGCAGTATAAAAAGGATGTTAAGGTCCTTGAAAGCATCCAGAGGAGGGCAACAAAGCTGGTAAAAGGGCTGGAAGGCATGTCCTGTGAGGGGAGGCTGAGGACTCTTGGATTGTGGAGAAGAGGAGGCCAAGAGGTGACCTCCTTGCTTTTTGCAGCTTCCTGAGGAGGGGAAGCAGAGGGAGGTGCTGGTCTCTTCTCTCTGGTAACTGAGGACAAGACACATGGGAATGCCATAAAGCTGTGCCAGGGAAGGTTCAGACCAGACATTAGAAAAATTTCTTTACCATGCGGGTGGTCAAACACCAGAACAGGCTTCCTGGAGAGGTGGTTGATGCCCCATGCCTGTCATTGTTCCAGAGGCATTTGGACAATGCCCTCATTAATATGCTTTAACTTTTGGTCAGCTTTTTCTTTGCCCTCCTTCCCCAAGCAGGCAGAAGAAACAAAACAAAACAAAAAACAAAACAAAACAAAACAAAACAAAACAAAACCTTTCTCTGCTGAAAAAAAAAAAAAGAGAGAGAGAGAGAGAGGAAAAAAAGAGCAGTCAGTGAGCTAGAGATGTGTCAGTCTGTGATCTTTTCTGACCTGCTTTAAGATGTGAATACGAGGGCCAGCACTGCCAAGAACAAGAGCACAGCTTCTTGCAGAGTAAAGTGCTTCTCTCTCTCTTAAATTAGGTCTAGCTAATGTAGTCAAGATGAATTGTAAGGCAAGCAGAGTCCAAGTAGCCACTTCAGTGACTCAGTTGAAAACTGAGCTAAATCTTCAAGTCATTCAAGTTTGTGAAAAGGCAAAGGCAAAACAGAAGAGGATCATTGCTCTGTTTATTCATTGCTGTATACATTTGTAACTCTTCATGCTACGGGATTTCTTATACTCACTTCCTACTCTTCAAACTCAAGCCCTTCTTGCGCTGTGGAAGCCTTTGTCTTCACCACCTTTCTGAGGCCCAGCTATTCAAGTCTTCCTCTCAAGTACTGAATCTATTTTTTTTTCCCTCCTTCTACATTCCTCCCAGACGAGGTTTATTTGAATATTTGGACAACTCAGTCTCCAAGAGACATTTTTAATTTTTGGTATCACTTTTACTAACAAATGTTTGCAAGAGTATGTGCCATTTGCTGCTACCTAGCTGTGTTTATAAGCATAATCAAAGGTATTAATGGGTGGCTCTTGACTTGTGTCTGCTCAGCATCCCTAGGAGAAGAAGGTGTAGGCAAGCTGCAAGTGCTGGGCTTCAAGCTGTGCCTTGGTAGCCCAACATTTCAACCTTCTGTGGAAAGACTTCAAGGGAAACCTACTTTGTAAATGTGGAAAAATTCAAGGAAAAGCTCATGAATATTCTTTTTTTCCTTAGCAGGATTTTAAAGTTAAGTCTTTTGTTCATTTAGTGCAAAATCTACTTTAAAATTAAATGTTTTATTCTTTTTCCTGAGTCATACAGTATTCTTTTAATATGATATAAGTGAGGAAACAGTGACCATTCTCAGGATTAGCTTAGCTTTCTGGGATCAGGAGAGTAAAAGGAAGGTCACAGATTTGCCCGGATAAGTAAGGAATGAAGCAGGCTTGTGGTGGAAGTTAAGTGTACCAGCTATAGGGACCAAGCAAATTGTCTGTTCACTGAAAGACCTACTCTTTCCAGGATTATCTAGGGATTTACTTCAAAGCAGTGTATAGTTTCTGGCGTCTGGAAGAGGTGGTTCATTTGCACATGTTTAACATTCTTATTGGAGATTCTGTGTTGTGATATGGCTCCAATAAGCCAGCTTGTATAAAAGATTGCAATTAAACTCCAGACTCAATCCCTAAGAGCATCTGGACTTTTAAAGTAATTCAATCTTCAGAGCACTGAAATAAATGTCACTGTGTATTGGCTATTTCTGCATGTCCCCATCTCAGATCATCATGTACCTACAAACCAGAAATTGAAGTTGGCTTGGATCTTGAACTTCAGTTGTGATAATTAAAGGCAGATAATTTTAATTCAGTCATAAAGTTGTCATTTGCTGAACTGCAGTAAGGCTAATTCATCAGCTGTTATATGGCCATTAAGAGAGCAATCTGTATTTGGACTATGCCCTTGTGGCTCCAGCCTATGGCAAACACAGGGTTTAGCTCTCTAATTCTTGGTTAAGGCAGGCTGAATCATTTCCTATTTTATGGCTACTGTGGCTTGGCTGATATCTCGGATGGCACTGTCCTGAATAAATGTAGATGTCTAAAAGATGGGTATCTACATCAAAACAAGTCACTTTGGATTCCTCTTTATACTCAACAGAGGCCCGATGTTGGAACACAGAGTGTAAAAGCTCTCATTTTAAGGTCATTGCCTATTCTAGAGGATTTTTTTTTTCTGTAAATTGCATTAATGCCTTGTAAAATGAGCAAGAGTGCTCCTACACAGGCCTACAATGTGTATGTCTGTATCTTCATGTCAAAACATTGATGACATGAGATACGATCTACTCAATGGTGATGATAATGATGAGAGTAGGATGCACTCAAGGCTTTTATCCATTTGAATTGACCAAATTTGAGTAGCTGAGGGATTATAAATTTATGGTTGTCCCTGTCTTTAGTAATTAGTGCTTTTCTCTTGAATTAGAATCTAGATAATTTGTAGGACATCAAGTGTTATTATCCAACCGTACCCCGAAACACTGGTCAGCATTCAATCTTCTGCATTCAGGACACAAAGCCATGTATCATTTTCTTGATCTTTAAGTCATTTTGCTCTTTGTAGTTCTACTGTCCAGATGATGTCTTGGCCCTAAGTACCTGCTGCTTTGTATCTCTGTAATCACTGGGGAACTAACGCGTGTAGTAGATGAAATAATCTCAGAGGTGTTATCTGTAATAGTCTGACTTTTTTTTTCTCTCTTCCTTTTTTAAATCATGCTGCCACTTCCTTTGGTGAGAGTAGGAGGTTTAATAATTGGATTTCTTTTCATAGATACCTAACTCTTTCCATGAAATGCACAGCAGTCCTATATGACCAATGCATGTTATACTGGGTCAGGTTGGGATGGAGTTAATTTTCTTCATAGCAGCCCCTATGGTGCCTAATTGCTGACTGGAGTCAACCCACCACAGACCAACACAGTTAAATTTGACTGGTTGACCACATAGTTGAAAATGCAAAGGTAAATGTTTCAGTGCATGAATCCTGGGCTGAATTTTCCAGACAGCAGATAACAAAATGCTATGCAAAATGTGAGCTTGTTTGGTAGTTTATTTTCCCTGCTTGACAGGCAGAGTTGTGCAAAATGAATTTAAATTTCTCTGCAAGTTGCTTTTATCTGTTCAATCTCAACTGATTTCATGAGATATCCATTAGATTATGTTAACAAACTGAAAGGACCAGATGTTTTACTCAGCTGAAGGACAAATTTTCCTTCCTTTTATCTTGCTGATAAGATGTGCAGATAACACAAAGATTTGCAGAATGACGGTCTAAATATATACAATATTTTGCTAAATAAATAAAGTCTAAATTAAGTCTAAATAAACAATATACTGCAGCACCTTCCTAGAATTGTGGATGTGATGTGCCATATTTAAAATAAAGAAAATAAATAATGACAGATTAAGGGCTAGTAATGCAGCAAGAGCTGGAACTGGTAACATAGAATGTGCTACAGTATGCATATAAAATAGGATTCTGGAAAATGGTGATTCTAAAAGTATTTTGACCAAACAATACATTGTAAAATCCAGTCTAATGGTGTGACTGACATACAGGGCCAACAAGATTCTTGAGAGTATTAAGAGAAGTTGAGGGAGTGCAATCTTTTTATATCATTAAGGGTGCTGGATGCACTTTATAGATCTATTATGTGTCTTGTACGTGTTCAAGAGAAAGTTCATTAAAGAGCTGCACAAATTTTCTGAGGTGATGAAAAGATGTCTCTCAGTGAGGGGCATGCATATATTGAGTTGTACATAGAAAGCTTGAGAAGCAAGTTTAACGCAGTATAATCATCTCACCTTCAATGCAGATACACAGCAAAATATATTACATTTGAAATCACCTCTTATACTAAGGCATAAAAGAATCTTTGTCTGAAAGCTGAAACTTGAAAAAACTAATATGACATTGAGGTTATGCTACCTGAGTGAGTGAAATTAATAAAACAAAATAGAAATTCTCTGCATCTTGTTTCAAAGTCAACACTAGTTGTTTTTCATTATCAGGCCTCTGGAAGATGTGTTTTTGTCAAATTCACATTATCTTTTCCATTTGCAGGCACTACTGAGTGAAGTTGAATGACTTAGGAAATACAGAAAACTTGGCAGATAATAACTTCTATGATTTTATTGCAGGAAAAAAACACCCCTTATAGTCTTTTAAAATCCCAGGTCCTGTCTTTTCCTGTGAATGAAATCTTAGTTTCAATTTCAGTATTTTTTTCCAAAAGCAGTTGGATTTCACAAATATTCTGGTTGATAATCTGCAGGTGTTTTTTGTTCTCTGGAAATACAGGCAATTTAAAGGGAACCATTCTTTCTTTCTTTCACAGTTCCGTAGTCATCTGGTGTGGTTTCATTAAACTTCTCACCCACTATGAAGGAGACTGTGACTCTCTAAAAGCACTTTTTATTTTGGTGGGGATCATATTCCCTCCAGCCTTCTCAAGTTTCCTGGAGGCTAGAACCAATAAATAAACAAAACAAACAAACAAACAAAAAGAATGAAATAAAATAAAATAGAATAAAATAGAATAAAATAAAACAAAACAAAACAAAACAAAACAATCGAACTGTGTAATCTCTGCCAGAAACCTGAGCAAACTCTTGGGGAATTGAATGTCTTGTGAAGAGAAAAGTGGCACTGATGGGAAATGCAAACATTTCCCAGCATGTGGTCTTGAAGAACTCTTAGCATCTACAGTACTTTTTTTCCTACTGAGGACAGGATATGGTGTATCATCTATTAAAGTCGGGATGTTATTTATGAAGTATGAAAGACACTTTCCATCATTATCAGGTCACTGCACCCCACTTCCATCTCTTATAACTGTCTTGTAAATACATTACAGGATCCTCTGTGAGTGTGTTGAACTGTCGCATGGACCCTGGACTTCATGAGGTGAATGTAACAGCATATTTTAGACCATCCTCATAATATGAATGTTCATAATATGAATTATTGCAATGATGAATTCCCCTTCTTAGCTTTCCTGGTTGGACAGAGCATTACTGAGCTCTAAATGGGAAGCTGATCACAAATAGGGCTACATGCTTTTGGCATGTGTACTGGCTCTGCAAAGAAAACTAGATTCAAAATAACACTTAGAACTGTTGGGTTTCTGCCCGCCAGCTCCATTTACTGCCAAAGCTGCTCATGACCAGACAAGTTGGAGTACAAGATTCAAACATTCCACCAGGTTCAGGCCAAAAAACAAACTCAGGAGAGAGGCAGATTGACTCACACCTGTATCAGGACACTTCCAGAGTCTGGGGGTACTTTGTGCTGTCCTTTAAACCGGTAACTGAAGAATGAAAATCATGCAACACCCTCACTGCTTGAATCTTGTTATCCTCTCCTGAGATGCTGCTTACAAAGTAGGGTGACTCTGCAGAACATATTGTTGCCGTATGGTATCGACCTATACATTGCAATGACACCATCCCATTTCATAATGACATAAGAAAGGATTGTAAAAGTTTAATGTAAAACCCTATCTTGTATCAGAGGATCCAGAGTTTCACATGGGTTTGGTACTGAAGACAAACATGACTGTGGCTGCAGAAGCCAAAGATATTGAGAAACAGCAAAATACAGTGTTCTGCTAATCCCCAAGGTGATACCAAGTTGTTGCCAGGCTGCCCAATGTTAAAAGCAACAGACTTTATTTTGAGCTTGCATCCTCACTGCCTGGTCCAAAGCTGAAAACAGCCAAGGTTATTGCATGCACTACATGCAATAAACTCAGCACAGATGTATGAATGTTGCCTGAAGAGGAAGATGCTGTATGTGACTGCTCCGTCTAGAGACTGGAAGACATTCTCACCTGGAAAGGAGTCCCTGCAGATCAGCAGTATGGTGCTCCAGGCTTGTATCTACCTGGCCATACAGCTGCACAATCAAAACTTCTGCCAAGCTGACTGAGGATAAACTGTAAGCCCGAAGGAAATATCCAGGAATTCCCAGAACTGCTAACAGGCTGAGCAAGCTGAAACAACTCCACCTGATCAATCTCAAGAAAAGTATTTGCAGCGCTGGTAGTTCTCTGCCCTTTCCCTTTGTGAGCTGTTAGAAACCTGCTCCAGAGACTGGCCTGCCAAAACTGCACATTTCCTTCCAGCTTTGGCTTTTCGAAAGTGGCAGGCAATAATGCGATGTATGTGCATTCCTGCTACGGCAAGGGTCCTTATGTCTGTGGCTCAGTGAGTTTTTTCCTGAGCATCAATCACTACCGTGCTCTGAACTGTACATGATTGGCTTGCTTAGTGCTGCATGAAGATATTTTATGGAGAGCAGTTTTGCAAGCAATTTTTATGCAGACATCAGTAATTTTACAGTTCGTACAAACTGAGTCAAAAAGAAATCTCCAGACTTCATTCCTTTCACAGATAAGTCTGAAGGAAGGACTATGACAAGAAAATCTTGTTAGAAGTCCCTTAGGGGTGTTCTGTTACACCTCTATGAAGGTAAATTTGAACCAACAAGCAGAGTTTATTTTGAGAAACTGAAAACTTTAGACCCATGGCTTACTTTTTTTTTTTTTTGATGTAATGTGAATTCTCACATTTAATTTAGATTTTGATTTTGATCACAAGATTTCCAAGAATGGTTAATAGAAAGAGGTTGTGTGCTAAAGATAGAGCATGTCAGAGCTCGGGGAACACACACCAGAGCCAGCTGGATTATTGCACAGGCATATATCAGGGCAGGAAAGGTGTCTGAAATAAGCTCTCCAATGATTTCTTCCAAATGTCGGTTCTTTTGAAATTATTCTTGGTATTTACACAAATTTTCATCAAAACATTGTTTCTTTGCTTTCTAGATGTAGAATTTTGTCCACTTGATTGGAGTCTTGAATTCATTTTTCTCATGGTAGAATAGAAATGATCATTAAAATATTAAAACTTAGCTTACCTTTTAACATTATTTCTGAGATAAAGATACTGTCTTTAGCAGAACTGCTTGAGTCAGAAGACTGACAGATAGGTTATTAGTAAGTGTCTGCAATAGCAGAGACTTGACACTCCCTTACAAATGAAGCAGATTACATAAGCATTTTCCTCACAAAATAGGCTACTCCCTGCAGTTTCATTTCCAGTCTTTGCCCAGTCTACTGTTCCTTCTCTCCCTGCATGATATTCTCTATCTTCATTGTTGCCTTCTTATTCTTGCAAATAAGGTAGTAAATGATTTCATACCTTCTTCCGTAGACCTATTTCTATTATTTCTATTTTAAAATGGTTTAGAACAATTATTTATAAGATAATCTCATATATATATTTACATATACATATGCTTATATGTATATATATGTAGTGTGTATATATACATAAATATGTAAAAAGTACATCTCATCTAATTCTTTTATGTATTCTTCTATTTTTTCCACAGGAAAGTTCCCAAAATATGATCAACCACCTTGCTGGATATGGTAAAGTACTGCTTATGAAAGAGAAAATAAAACAACAGTTTTACTAGCATAAAGGAAGTCATTTGCAATCTGTCCCTAAGTGTCCCTATACATGCAACACATAGAAAACAAAATTTTCTAATGATGGCATGTGCCACTTTGTCATGACTGATGGAAAATGTGCCTCAGAAGTCAATTCACAAGCACTGTACTTTGACATCTCAATCTTCACCCTGCAATATTTCACTTTTCTCATACCTGGAACCATTATCAATTCAGGAAAGTAAAACAGCCTACGTGAGGCTGAATAGAAGCAGCAACTGGAACCAAACACAACAGTGCGGGGTCTGCTTCCTGCTCCTCCACTCTGCTTACCCAGGCATCCAAAGCCAAGCTTAGACAACTGATTCTGCAGTTTTGTAGGGAGGTAGATGATGGTGGGCTGGATTCCCAGAGGCAATGGATGTTCAGTGCTCTGGTCCTTGGCTGAAAAATAGCAAGAAGCAGACGGATGGAAGGTCACCTCGAGAGAAGTGGGGATACTTAGTAAATGAGAGTTTAAGATGTGGCAGATGAAGGCTTAAGGCTAGTTTACAGCGATGCAGAAGAAAAAAAAAAAAGTAGAGGAAGAAATGTGAGTTAATAAAAAGGTAGGAAAACGTTTTTGAAAAGTTGATTCCATAGGGACAAAAAAAAAATAAAAAAAATTGAAAGAGTTGAAAAGGAGGTGGGGGGATTCAAGGATCTACTGGAAGTACGGAAGAGATGAGGTCACTGTTGGAAGTTGGCAGCAAACAAAAAAAGAATAATATAAGCATCAAGAGCTCTGCTTGAATAGTCTGAGTGGCTGGGGGAAACCTGCCAAACACAGTTTCAAAAATCCAGTGAAGAAAAAAGAGCTGGGTGTTATCCAGCTAGGATTCAAGGACTTCTCTGTGTAGTTGCTGGAGATGCTGTTGTCACAGGCTGAAAGCTGTCTCTCTGTATTTAAATAGTAACTAAACAACTGCCCTTGCCTTTTGCTGGTGCTAAATATTTTTGGTCTGGGTTTTGAGCCTGCTTCTCTTTCCATTGCAGCATCAGAGGGTTGGAGCTGTGAGACTTGACTGATGGCACAAATCACTGCAAAAGGGGAAAGTCACATCTCAAAGCAGTTTTCAACAACCCTTCCTTCCTTCCTTCCTTTCTTCCTTCCCTCCCTCCTTCCTTCCTTCCTTCCTTCCTTCCTTCCTTCCTTCCTTCCTTCCTTCCTTCCTTCCTTCCTTCCTTCCTTCCTTCCTTCCCTCCTTCCTTCCTTCCTTCCTTCCCTCCTTCCTTCCTCCCTTCCTTCCCTCCTTCCTTCTTTCCTTCCTTCATTTCCTTCCTTCCTTCCTTCCTTCCTTCCTTCCTTCCTTCCTTCCTTCCTTTTTTTTTTATTTCTGCAAAGGTCAGCAAGACGGTGACTGATGCAGCACTTGAATGATATTCCTGTAGAGAAACTGAAGAAAAAAGTAAATTTGTTGAGCAGAGGGGTGTGCTGAAACCTCATGTGCGCTTCTATTGCTTCGGTCCTTCCCTGGTGCTAGAAGTGGTAGCTCATTCTGTGATCCTCTATCATCATAATGTGATCGTTTTTTCAACTATTTGAAATCCAATAGGGAGGTAATATCTTTTATTAGACAAACTGAAATAGCTGAGAAAAAAAACCAAACGCTTCTACTCATGTAAGGGTTTTCTTCAGATCTGAAATGGAAGTAATGGTCTGAAAACCTAAGGACATGTTGGAAATAGCAAGATTTTCTCATAAGAATTTCTTACTGCTGTCGAGATGTATTTGGCTTTGCTCCCTGCTGCTAGTGAAGCACCATTTTTCCCCCCACATTTTAGATTCCAGAGGTTTTTATGATCACATAGCACAGTAGAATACCACTGTTTCCTTGGGAGTGAACTTGAAGGGGTTTTTTGATGTCTGGGTTACATCAGATCAAACCTATCACTGTATAAAATCTGATGTGATGCTGAGGGTGAGCATAGCCCGTCACCATGGAGGTTTAGGAAGCTGTTTCATGTCTATGCTTGGGGAGAGAGGTTGGGTGACACTCTTCTCAGTCCTGGACCCACCTGAGGACACCAGCACAGGCCTTGTGTCCAAAGGAGAAGGCTGTCCAGGCTGATGTGAGTGGTTACAGCCACTAAAACAGATTAACACTCCTACTGAAGGACCGTCACCCCATGACTCTCTGTAAAAGGACCTAGGAATATCAGGTGTGTTGGAGCTTAGTCGGTATGAGATGCATACCACTATAGCTAATACTGGCCTCTTATTCAAGCTACCAGTGTATTATTTCTGGTGGGCAGTTCTCCATGCCCTTAAAGTTTCTCTAATCTTCTTTTCACTAAATTCCATTCTAAACAAATACTTAAGAGGGAAAGTGGTACTGGGTAGAGCAGGATTAAAATACTGATCTTCTCAATGAGCTGAGACTCAGGAAAATGAAGGTATCTCACAAATATAAAAGTCACTAAGGCTTAGGCTTATTTCTATTGAGTAGGATTAAAAAGAACTTGACAACCTGCTAATGTTTCACCTCAGTCTTTTGCCCCCAACACACTCCCCTGGATAAATGCATAACATAAGGAACTGCAGAAATATATTGAAGAAATTCAAGATTACTCCAAATCTGAAGTTTTAAAATGAATCCTTGACTGGCGAGAGAGTGAGAGCCATGAACTTTGCATATAAGAAACGTTGAAATGCATCTATCATGGATAAAGTTTTGAGACATGGTGAAAACTTGTTATTCAAGGATACTCACTTTAAACCATGGTTTTATCACCCCTGAGGCATAACAGTCCAAATACTGCTTCCCACCCTTTCACAAGGCTTGAGCGGTTTGCCCTTGATACCTGGAAAAATCTGTGCATACCTGGAAAATATCTGTGCATACCTGGAAAAATCTGTGCAGTTTCAGTACCTGCTGGAAGTCTTATGTGTGCAAGCAGGGTTGGCTGATAGAAGTCTCACAAGTGCCAGCAAGGCTGGCAGATTGCTGCCATAATGCTTTCTCTCTGGGGAAATGAAATTATATCAAAATCCAGAACGTCTCTTTCTAAAAAAATGTAATTCAAGTAGTGCACCACAGCCCTGACAGGAATTGTGGATGAAAATAGCCTTTGAGTTCACCTTTGGTGAGTGCAGCTGTGTTCTGGAAGTCTTGTCACTAATAAGAAGACTGATCAGCTAGGAAAAGGGAAAAGGAAAAGGAAAAGGGAAAAGGAAAAGGGAAACGGAAAGGGAAAGGGAAAGGGAAAGGGAAAGGGAAAGGGAAAGGGAAAGGGAAAGGGAAAGGGAAAGGGAAAGGGAAAGAGAAAGGGAAAGGGAAAGGGAAAGGGAAAGGGAAAGGAAAAATGGTCAGTTTTGGTGATATTTCCCATAGCAACTGCACAGAATATTTCTATCGTGCTATGAGCATTGCCAGCTGATGGGTTTACCTGCATCTCTCAACATCTAGTAGTTTCCTTCATGTCCTACGGGAGACATAACATTTCATTTAAAATCTGATTTTCTAGCTTTGATGACTGTGGGAAAAAATAAAAATAACTGAAAATGTATACTCAAAAAGAAATAAGGTCTCATTTATAGATTCAAGTCTATAAACCATCTGTACCATCAGAAAAGTGTTAATTTTTGCCAATCCAAAACCACAAAGTTGTCTAAGAGAGTGGTGGGGTTTGTAAGGACAGTAACAGTATTTATAGACCATCTGATCTTTAGGAAATAAATGGACAAGCATCTGAGCACTTCGTCTCTTCCAAGGCCTTCTTTGCTTTTCTGTCTTTTATGCACATAGGACTGGCAGTGCATCATCCCTGGGGGCTCCTGACCATGAGACAAAAGCCACATGCAGTCATCCTATGCCTAAAATCACCCAAACTGCAACAGCAGCCCCAAAGCTTGCAGAAATTCACTGTCTGGCCATGACTTCTGCCAGCAAGGTCCTGGCGAGCTGGATTGCTTGCTTCTTTGTGGAGGGCTCCCTGTCAGGCATTAACATTGGTTGCAGCAGTGCTTAGGGCTCTACGGTTATGGTGTCAGTGGTTCCAGAAGAATCGTGTGTGTGTAACATTGCTGTTGGTACTCATGCCCTAGTTATTTGTCCTCTCCTCACTTGCCCAGGTCACACTCGTTGTGCATGGTGTCTCACTCCCGTCACCCATCACTGCAGCCTCCACCACGGAGTGAGGTCTCCTGAAGGCAGGTCCCAGCTCCAGAGGCAGATCTGGTCGGCTGGTAATGGAGCTAAGCAGAGCAGATGGGATGTCCATTATCCAAGAAACTTTAAAGTTACTAGTGACTTATAAATACTTTCATATTACTAACATAACACATTCAAATGGGTTTCTTACCCATATACATTGTGCATGTATATGCATACACAGAAAGCTTGGTGGGTTGTTTGAAAAACACAAGGCTCTTCAACCTTGGCCTTCTGTTTCTGCTTGAAAAATAAAAGTACAGAGGCCAAGCTACTGCCCCCTGATTTTGTCGAGTAAAGGGGCAGGGATTCTTGCATTTCAGAGACAAACTGTGACAGAGCTTTCATCAAACAGAAGAGAATAAAACCCAAACTAAAGCTTACTTGTGCCTTGCACTGTCACCTCTGTCTCCATCTCCCCAAATGAGATTCCCTTAAAAATAAACTTGAACTGAATTATATAGTTTTTTGTTTGTTTGTTTGTTTTTCTTTCCATTTACCTCTGGGCCTTCAGATTGCTCTGAATTTCTCTGCATTTAGGAGAGTGAGGGACACATAATTTTCAGAGAGAAACTGTAAGCCTAGTGCAATTGTGCAATTGCTTGGCTCCTGGCTCTGGGTTTTGAAAATAGAAGAACTCAAAATGAGAAGAAGAAGAAGAAGGAAAAAAAAAAAAAAAGCAAACATAAATACATGAGACACTCTGCAGCTTGAGATAAGCACACAGAGTTAGCTGCAATGTGGCCATAAAAGGGGCTGCCACTCTTTATGAAGCCCAGTGATGCCCAGAAGATTAATGACTTGGGTAGGAAATTAAGGGTTTTGCTTTTTCTTGGTAAATATGATGTATGTTATTGCCGAACTGATATACAGAAACAACTAGCAAAAGCAAAGGAAAGGCACTAGAGAAAGGGCACAGCTTGCTGTGGATGAACAGTTTAAAATGAAAGGGCTGAACAAGGAAAGGCCTCTATGAATAGCATGAGCGACAGCCATCTCGTTGCGTGAGGGCTGCCCAGTCCAGGCAGAGCACACACAACTGAAAGTGAAGTTGGGTGTGATTCCCTTTGGAAATTATGGCTGTCAGTATGTTTTACGAGTACCCGAAACCAGTGTCTGAAGGATGGAAGGGACTCCTATAAACGCGTCTCTACTTTCATCTTGCGCACTAATACTATTCATCACACTCAGCATCACCCACTTCTAATAAGCCAGGAGCAACAGATTTTAACCGCATTTTTTTAGGGGATTCTCTTTCTAAAAATAACAGCATCTCAAAGATCTTATCCAGTAATCTTTTTCTCTCCTTTTTGGCCCCAAAATATGGCTCATACACAGTCGAACATTGTCAAAACAAAGAATGAGACAGAAACACCCTGTGGTTTTTCAACGAGGTGATTTGTCTGAAAAGGAGTTTGCTGTGCCAAATTAGGGGTAGAAAGTAATGTAACCTGGGTTTCCCATTTCAGATTATTCCAGTTATGGAGATCCTTGGCAACAGGTTCCTCACTAGCTTCCCCTGCATGAGCAAGAAATGATCCAGCTCTTGAGAAGACTGGTCTTTAGCTGGATGGGTGAGTCTTTCCCTGTCCTGGGCAAAAATCAGGTGAATCTGAGCTGTATGGGGCTCCTTCCACTCCTTTACTACTCTGAATTTCTTCCAACCGTGCTTAGGCAGAAGACAATTCTGGACAACTGGGGTCAGGGTCCCTGGCACCTCCTGGGGCATGCATTGGTCACCCCATCAAGGTACAGAACCCATATTTCTATGTCTATTACTACTTTGCAACTTGGGTTGGATCCTATTATTTCTCCATTTGTTCACTGAACTTCCTCAAGCCATCTCAGCCCACAGGCTGTGAAATCCAGCTGTGCCAGAATACTCATAAAATTCTAGTTTGAGAATTTTTCAAGTGGTCAAAATATGTTTATTTTTACAGAAACATCTTTTTGCTCTTTTTCTGGATTGCATAACAGGAGGTGTTTGGTTGCATTGTGAAATGCCTGGGCTGGGCTGCTTGCATTTTGCTGCAAACGTGGCTGAGTCTGGAGGGAGGATGTCCAAAAGGCTGAGGTCAGAAATCAGCAGGTCTTGTTTTAACAAGACAGCTGAATTCATTACAGGCTTTTTGCTGAGCATGCAAGCAGCAGCAAAGGAAAAAAAATCGTCTCTCAAGTGGTGCAACTGCTCCTAGCTCTTCTCTGGTGGCTCATGTCTGACATGATGATTTTAACCTGCTAGATTGAAATCTGCAGATGAAATGGAACACCTTCGTCCCTTCTCAGGAATATCTAAGAACATCTTTTCCCACCTCTTGCTGGTCAAAAGACAAATGACAGCATCTGGTGCATTGTACCTCTTAAAGGTGAGGATTTTGTGTACCTAGCTTCAGTTCTACTATTTTGTTACAAGTTTAATTAACTTCATAATTAATTTATAAGTTTCTGATGGTGCTGCCATCAGAGCTGTCAGACTCACTTGACTGCTGCAGTAGTGATGCATACAAATGATTAGAGGACTTTGTTCCCATTGCAGATAATGAGAAACCTACTATTATTACCTATTAATGTAAATATTTATACATCTTCCAGCTCTGCTGCAACCCCAAGAACAATAAAATATTCTCTTTCCATCTTCTAAGTGTCTTTATGCAACTTAAGCAAAAGTTTTGGTTTCTGCTTCCATATTTTCTTTGCTTTTTGTATTCAGACACTGCCTCGTGGAGCTTCTGTTCTCTTGAGACACAGCAGTGAAGGAGAAGAACCTGCTAAAGGTTTTTAATAGTTGGATTTTCTTCTGGTTGCTAACATCTCCTGTCATATCTGCATCTGTTTTGTATCTTATCACAGAGGTACAGACAACGTGGCTGGAAGGGACATTAAGAGGTCCTTGTCCCTGAAGGGACGATCACTAACGCCTCATTTCAGATAGGTATCTGCATAACCTGTTCTTGACAACTTGCAGGTACAGGTATTTCCCAATCACTCTAAGCTTTTTTTTTTTTTCCTAATGAGAATTAATATTTCTTGCTGTAACTTAAGCCTATTATTTCTTGTTCTATAACCAGTCAGTGTTTATTTCCTTTTCTTTTTGCATCACCTGCATAACCATTTTAAATAACACTAAGTAACTCCTCAGATTTCTCATCCCTGTTTAGCAACCTTCCCTCTTCAAAGCCCCAGTGAAGTATCTTCCCAGGTATTTTCCAGATACCTGATCCTTCCTGTTGCCTTTTCCTGAACTCCCACTGGCAAACACCTTGAGACAGGCTTCTCCAACATGCTTGTTTTTCCATTGCTTTTGATGTAAAGTCATTTTAGTAATGACCAGCAAGAAAGGCTTCAAATAGTCCCTGCAGCTGGTCCTTTTGCAGGAACCAGTTTAAAAAATACGTTTATCCTGAGGTGTATAAAGACAGTTTATGAGCATAGTCATGGTCTTTGGCTTTGTTTTCTTAGTTGTCCTGCTGGCAGGAGTACAACACTTCTGCACAAGCAGCACCAGAAGTCTTCCACGTGAAGACCTGCAAGTAGGAGGAAAGGCAAATAATGGCTTATTGACATATGGAAGGAGAAGCGGCTTCTTTGTGAAGGAATTAAACAGGATTTGGAGAGGTGGATTTCCAGATCAGGCATCAACAGCTGTAACTGGAGAGCTTTGGGTGTTGCTGCGCTCAGCCACGTGGTGAAGCTGTGCGATCAGAGGAGGGCTGGGAGCTGGGCCACAGGCTCACCTCAGCCGCTCACACCAGCGATGTTCACCCCTCATGGGCTCCATTTGGCTGGGCAGGTGGCTGGTTTGGTGGCACCGCCACATGAGGCCTGGCAGCTGCCTCCCCATGGTGCCCCCGTCAGTGAATTTTCACCTCCAGCTGCCTCCCATTATTCTGAGAAGAGGTGAGTGTCCACATGAAGAAATGCTCACACTCAGCCCGGAACATTTTCTCCGAGGCCAGAATATTTCCTTTTGTCACCAAAAAGCAAAGCAGAGGCTTGTGCTGGCTCCAAGCCTCTTCTCTTGACACTTGCAACGTACTCAGTGACGGTCGAGGTAAGGTGAGCCTTTACGGAGGTTTTATGAGGGTTTTAGATGCTGTTTTCACTAAATAAACTTTGATGGAGCGTGAAGCTACAGGTAACATGACAGGTTTGGATCTAGTGCTGTAATCAAGATGAAGAGGCTGCTGTGCACGCACAGTGTGAAGCAATCATTACAGACATAGGTGTCTGAATCATAGGAAATTATGGCTGGAAAGGGCTTCCGCAGATCATCCCTTCTACCTCCCACCCAAACCCTGGATAAACTCTACCTATGACTTCCTGGCAGATATTTGTCTGATCTTTTGTTAAAAGTTTCCAGTAATGAAGCTTTTCACAGATTTTCTGGGGCAATTCATTCCGGTGCTTGACTACACTCACTCATTTTCATAATGTATAATTTAGGCAGGACTAACGTGTAACTTATCTTTAGACAAGAAAGCAGTATCATCAGAGAAAGGTAATATTTCTACTTATCTGTAGTAGAACTGCAGTTAGAGCGTAACACACTGAAATACTATGAAGAAGCTAAACCAGAGAGACCTGTGTGGATATGTACGTGGGTCTGAGCATGGCAGCAGCGAACTCGTCAGGGAGCTATGTAAATTAGGCAGCTGGAAGTGCTGAGGTCTGATGTTTTTCCTAAGTTTCTCTCTCTCTGGGCCCTAGGTGTCTTAGTCAGTGCTGTGAAGTGATGCTTCCCTCCGTGCAGGTTTCACAGCTCGGACCCTCTCCTTTAGAGGCAGAGCTGACTCCCGTTCTGCAACACACACTGCAAGGAGGAACGAACTGTATGGATCACGCAGTTGTGGAGTACTCAGCAGGATGAGGGAAATTGGGTTCAAGCTCCTCTTTTGCCTGAGGAGACTGGGTTCACAGCTTGCACTAAGATGCCTTGTCCACAGACTGTTCACAGTCTTCTCCTGTTGCAATGTTCTGCCTGGTGTAAAATAATCAAAGTTTTCATTACGTTGGAAAGCAAGACTGAGATTTTTAGCCTTGCAATTAGATGCCTGCATGAAAGCTTGAAACAGTGGGTTTGGGCCTGGCCAGCAGGATTGCATCAATATTTTATGCAATATTTGTTTCATGTAAAATGCATACACAAACTTTGGCTCGAAGAGCAGGTATCGCCCTCCACCCCCAACCACTTTTCTCAGGAGCCGTGCACACTTTCAGTGACTCACTGAACATTTCACTTTTCCGCACAGTGGAACAAGTTTAGCAGGTGAAGCAGAGCCTACCCTGCCCTCGGTTACACACCCTTTGGGAGGTGAGTAACGGTGGTTTGAATCCTTTCCCACAAAGGGAAGAACTGAACTTTATGGCCCACTTCTTCGTGGCTATGTAATCCCATAGCCCACTTCATGGTGGCTATGTACCCTTATCGCTCCCTTCCAGCTCCCCTCGTGCCAAAAAGACCCGTTCCTTTGTGGTGAATGACCAAGGAGCAAAGATCCTGAGGGCCCCAACTGGATTTAGATTTAAATGGCCTCTCCATGAACATGCAAGAAATCTACAGATCTGAAAATCTCTCATGCTCCTGTGTAGCGAACTAACTCACACATTAAACTTAGTAATGTGTTAAGGGATTTTGACTGCTTTTAAAATGGTTATCCTACATCTTAGAGAATGGGACACCAATTAATTAACATATCCTTCTTGCTATTATTCATCAAAGAATTTTTATCTAATTATGGTAGTCTACTACAAACTTTTCCCCAGGGAGTTTCAGACTGTGGTATTGCTAGGTGTGTTGAATAAGTTAAGGGCGCACATTTCTAATTCAGCCATTCAGGACTATTTTAGAGTCTAATTCCCATAGATTTTCTTCTTTCTTTTGTTTTAATCTCAGATGTGGTTAAATTAATTCTGGAAAATTAATTAACAACCTGTATAGAGAAAATGAGATTGAAAGCAGTTTGCATGAATATGGCCAAAAGAAAGAGGATTCCCAGTTTAAGGGGAGAAGAAAAAGGGCAACAAGCAAAACAAAACAATAGACCTCGAGAAGGCAGATTTGAGCAAATTCAGGTAATGCATGAATAAAATTTCAGGGGGAGCAAATGAGAGAGAAGGGTAAGTTAAAGAGAAAGGCTGTCATTCAGAAAGGAGCAGTATGAAGGACAGGCACAGAGAAATTCCAAGAGCAGCACTAAGGCAGGACACACAGGCCTGCCTTTCTGTGAGTTTGTCACTGTACTCAAAGGCGAGTTGAAAAAGAACAGAACGGAAAGGAGGTCATATGAATGAATAGTTACGGGAAAAGAAGAATAGCATGAACAATTAGGGATAGGATCCAAAAGGTGAAAGCATAAAGCAAGATGCAACTTGTAAAAAGTTGACAACAAGAAATTTGGCTTTAAGCAGGCTTACTAAGGGAAGAGCCAGGCAAGAGGAAGGCCTCTACCTCACTAAACAGCTTGATGTAGAGAAGGTTGGAATACTCTTCTTTTTTTTTTTGCTCAGCTTTCCCTAAAAAGTTCAATGATGATCAAATCTGTAATAACTAATACCAGCCAAAAAAGTAAGATTTCAGCCTAGAATAGGGGAAGGATGATCTGGAGACATCTTGGAAGGCAAAGTTCTTAGGCGTTCGGTGTTTCAGCGTGACTGATAAATTGCCCAGTATATTTAAAGTCAGGCTGTGGCAATCTCAGTGGAGAATGTACAGGAGGTGAACGGGAGCCCAGGATAAGTGCCCCTGTAGCACCCATGCCTAGAAGGGAGGGAGGAACAGAAGAAGAAATAAGGAATTAGAGGCCTTACTGACAACTGTTGAAAATCTAATCGGAAGTATCTGGATGATGAAAAAAAATATGGTACTTGCCAACACAGATGTCAAGAACAAATTATGTCAATTCAGCTATATTTGCTTTCAAAGGGGTAATTGGTCTTATGGTTATGGAAGAAGTAACATGCCACCTGTCCTGACAGCAGCTGTTTACAGGGTCCCTTTGGATACTCTTACAAGGGTGTTAAGGAGACAGAGGTAGGATGAAATTAATACAAAAGCACAGATAAAGCTGAATTTTCCACAATTTATTTTTAAAATGGAAGAGCTGGGGTTTCTATAAGGCCCTTACTTAGGTTCAACTCTGTTAAGTTTTCTACTTACTACAAGAATTTATTTTTTTTACATGCCCACAATAGATGGAACAAGAAGTAATGACCTTAAGTTTCAGCAAGATTAATTTTAGACATTACTAAGAACTTTTCTAACTGTAAGTAGCACAAGCAGAAGCAGACAACTGCAGAGTTTCCATCACTGGACATCTCTAATAACAGGCTAAACAAAGACCTGCCAGGGATGAAAAAATGCAGTTGACCCTGCCTTGAAACAGAGGCATAGGTTAGGTCTCTCCCTCCTTTTTTATGTGATTAAAGGTATTCAAAAAAAAATCTTCACTGCAAATGCAATAAAAATAAATAAATAAAAATCCCGACTTTAAAAAGAGAATAAGCTTCCCATTGGTTTCTGAAGTCATGCACTTACACACCTTTGAGAATCTAAGCCTCTGTCACATCAAATGCTAGTGATGTTTGTGAACATCACTATTTATCTATCCTTTATCTGCATTTCTAGCATCTGTAATCACAATTAAATTTCAACATTGCTGTTGTGGTTCATGTTAAAGCTCCTTGCTTTGCATGGTTATTGCTGAGACACTGATCAGTCTCTGGAGCTTCTAATTAAAGGATGAACATTCATGGCAGAGAACTATAAAATATATGTTTGTTGTGGTAGACTAAGTGCTAAATGGAAATGCAGGGGTTTATCAAAGGAAGCAGTAGCAACACAGAGAAAATAATTCCAATTAAGAGAAAGCTTCAGCAAACACAGTTACTGAAAGAAATTATGTCAGTGTTGTCTTCTTGGGTTCAGCACATGCATTGTTGCCTGCTGGGGTGTAGGGCTCTGCTCCAGCAAAACCCTAAAGTTTTGCATATTACCAGGCACGTGCTTAGTTTCCCTAAGTACTCCCTGATGCAACTGGGAACACATGTAAACCTAAAGGTAAGCATACAACAAAATGTTTTTCTGGATGTACTTGAAGCTGTAAAAAATCAAAAACATCCCACCAACTGACAAGATCGTGTAGGAGGTTCAAGGAAGGGAAAATACACAACACCTGTGTTAATCAAATGGCTTGTCATTCACTGGTGGCCTGCGAGACTACACTGCTCTCTTCATTCAGATCAGCAGGGTTGCAGGGTTGGACTGCTGAGCACGCAGCGACTCACAAGTCAGATGCACCTGAAGAAGCAGCTGGTGATCTAACACTTGTTGCCAGAAGCTGGGGAAAAAAAGGACTGTTTGTCAGTGCCGCCTGCTCCTCTCTGACAGGGACCAGTTGGTCCCTGCTAAGACCAGTCCCTGCAGGCTCAGTGATGTAAGCACTTAGGCGGTGGTAAGCAGAAAATGTGTTTTGGCACCAGGTCTCCTAGCCCAGACAAGAAAAAAAGCAAATTGGTGGGGACAAGTTAAATTAGAATATATGCAAAGTTAAAGTTTAATAATCTAAACTTCATCATACATGAATTCATACAAGAATTTTAGCTTCTCCAAACCATTTTTTACTGTGATACATGCAAATATTGGCTAGGTAGTACTATAATATAATTAATATAATATAATATAACAAAGATGCGTATGGATTTTTGGATTTTGGCTTAGTAACATCAAACATTTTCTCATGATGATATCAGGAGTCATTTCTGTGATTCACGACTCCATGACTTATGTTTCCAGCATGAAATCTGTGCAGTTACACCAAGAACCCTCCTGACCTTACAGGCTTTCCCCCCTGCTTTCAGTGACCTAATTAGCTCAAATTGCATCAACTACAAAGTGGTTTAATATGTCAAAGTGCCTGCCTGATGTCTCTCAGGCACACTTATGGACCTGCTGTGAATGAGCCTGTTTTAAAAAGCCAGTGAACTAAGAGCTGAAATGAAACCAAACCAAGCATCCTTTGCTGCATGAAGCTTTGGTTTCCCTAATGTCTTCATTGTAGCAGAAGGCTATTACAAAATGTCTTCTCTACCACCAGTTTGCCTGATCTCTGCCCCATAAGAGAGCGCTCACCTGCCCTTTTCAAAAATAAGTGCGTGCTGTCCTTAATGGCACTTCAGTATGAGTTCATTAAGGTCATGTTGCCTCTGAACTCATCGACAGAAGACATTACAACAGGCGGGGTGGAGCAGATTACGGGACATCATCTGCTGTGGCGTGTCTAGAAACAGCAGGGACAAATTTTAACAGGCTGGGAGGGAAGAGTCACGTACCTGGGACGCTGCCTTCACATATCACCTTATATATCACCATACATCCCAGAATATATGAAGCAAGTGGGGGAAAAAAAAAAAGCCTTCATATGAAACAATTTAAAAACTTATGCGGTACCATCTGGCCTTTGAGTCTTTCTGTCATAATTCAAATAATATTATTAATGTATTTACAAAACTCATTTTATTTGGTGCTTACATTATCTCAATAGCTGTGATTAGATTTGAGAGGGTTTTTTTTAGTGTAGCTGTATGTTAACCAACATACAGTCACATAGACAACAAATGGTCCTCCAGAGGACACAAGCTCACAAATAACTATTGTTCACTGGGGCCACTGCCTTCCAGAGAGCGCTCTCTAAAAACTCTGCTCTGGATTATGATCGTAAGGCCACTCCACAGGGTTCCACATGGGTACTGTCCCCACCTGAGCAGAGCCTCATCTAAAATTGGAAGTAACCAGCTTTATTTTTCATTTTCCAGGTATTCACTCAAACTTGTTACCACAGAATACAAGTTAAATAATAAACACCTGAGAGATTTCATTCAGGCAGCCTGTTAAATGCACAAGTGCATGCCCAAGCCAGTTGAACAGTCTCACTGGAATCAGAGAGTTATTTCTCCCATTAAATATGTACAAATGACTCTGCTGGATCAGATTGTGGATTTGATCCTGTACTACTCAAATGAAAAATACCCCATTAAGATCAGATTATTCCAGTAATTTTTTTCATTCAGACAGGTAACCATAATAGAATGGAGTTATAGAAAGGGAAAAAAAAAAAAACAAAAAAAAACACCCAACATCAACCTTCTGTAATGAGTCTGTATCTTGCGTTACTTGCACGCCACAGACTGGGAAATGTCAGCTTTTATACTGCTTTTTTTTTGTTGTTGTTCTGTATATTCTATTTTCTTTTCCCTGTGAGTAGAAGGAAAGAAGTCTGTCATGGCTTCTCAGTTCTCAGGAAAAATACCATCTCTGAACCATATCAATTAATATCTGTTTTCTAGAAGTGAAGATGATTGTATAGCATCAAGGGTACGCTGCCTGCCTGTGTTTGGCTGCGGCACGTTCATACGGGGTGATCTGAGTCCCCCTGCTGGTACAGGACATCCAGAAGTGACGGCCACGAACAGAGCAGGTGCTGAAGCACCTTCAGCACAGTAAAACATAGATAGGTGCTTAAGACTCCTAATTAATTATTTGAATAATATGCTCCTGGATCCCACTGGAGGCACCTAAACTCGCTTACCACTTCACTATTTCTCTTGAGAATTCCTCAGGTGCCCATGAGGTACTCTGCAAATGCCCAGAATTGCCTAGTAGTGTCAGTACTGAATACATTGGGCACCTCAATTTGGCAAATATTTTATCTGCAAATCTGTCTGAGAATGAAAACCAGCAAACTTCACCCCCACAGTCTCTCTTGCTTGCTCTCTAGTCCAATGAACACCAAATTCTTCTTTGGTAGTTAGGGGACTCTCCAAGAATGGAGCCATGAGTCCTTTCAAGCACTGAAGGAGCAATAAGAACAGGAGAAACACACAAAAAAATAACAAGCAAACAAACAAACAAAAAAACCCTCTCACTCCTAGCTATAAACCATTTTTAGCTCAGGAACTTCCTGAGACAGATATAATTTCTTTACATTTAATAATTCGCAGTGATTTTCACTTCATTGGTAACTTCAGTCTACCCTACATCCTTTTTTGAGGTCTGGTTTTAAGTTTCTGCTAGGAATAGGATTCAAGCCATAATACTACTCTTCAGCTTTGTTTACTGATTAATTTTAAGTACTTTCAACTAAAGAGTGCTCTGTTTTGGGGAGTCCCTAGTTCACTATGTCTATTGCATATGAAGACCAAGCAAACAACTCTACTCTGGATTCCCAAGGGGATATAATCAACACATCTTCAACTGAGGCACATTGATACACTCCTGTTGAAGATTACGATGAAAACTTCAGGAAGAAAACAAAACAAATACTAGTAACAGAGCCTGCTGAACTGGTGGGACTAACTTGAGTATGGAGTTGGGCTGACATTTCCTACAGCTTCAAGTATTAGGCTTAGTAGTTGGCAGGTACATAGAGGACAGAAAGAAATACTTGTAGGCTCTTTAAGTTATTCATTTTCCACAAAAGTTAAATAAAAGACAGAATGAATTAGCTGAACAGGAGCACACACTAGTGAATAACTTATTTTCTCTCTTAATTCATTTGGTTGACTTATTAGTGGTGTTTTTCAGCATCGGACACACAAATAACTGTTGATGGAAATCATTATTTCAGGGTCTACACTGCCTTTTGGTGAAAACAGCTATTAAGACCTAAGTGTCTACAGAACTAAAGCTTTTAACCTCCCCCTGCTGTGATAGTTTATCATTATGGATTCCATTTCAACATAGTGAGCTGAAAAAGGTGCACAGATGAAGTGGGATACAATTTACTTTTACACAGCTAATACATTGCTAATTATACCCAAGTAAATATTGAAACAGAAATTTCTGACAACATTAATCATTACTCTCTTTTAAATGTGCTTTGCTGGAGGACTTTTAAGAACTGTAATCACAATT
Organism: Cygnus olor; assembly: GCF_009769625.2. NCBI lineage: Eukaryota > Metazoa > Chordata > Aves > Anseriformes > Anatidae > Cygnus > Cygnus olor. The sequence goes on from NC_049170.1 coordinate 131,170,030, forward strand.
TCAAGTATAATGAGGCATAAATAAAAGGAGTTTTTACTATTTTTATCTTTCAGTAGCGATGTGAAAATAATAAGCATTTTTTTAGCTGTTTGCCTACTTGAGGCCAATGCTAACATTCAGTAATATGGAGGTTTCTGTCATTAATAACAAATAAAGTCATCATAGACTTGAATTAACTTTTTGTTGTTGTTGCTCAGGGAAAGCTATAGAAAATAGAAAATCTCTCCAGAGGCTTTCTGTATAGCTGTATAGAAAACCTACAGAGATCTCAACCTGCCTGTTCATTGTGAAAGCTGGAAAAGAATGACTTTCTTAAACAAGAAAATTTTGCCATAGCTATGTATGCTAGCCCCAAGCTAGGACCTCTTGTCCATGTTGCAGCTACCTGCTGCTGTCAGCCTTCCCTGGCCAGTCCCTCTCCTACCTCCTTAAGATGGAACACCCCATGCATTCCCCAAGTGATTCTTCATTCCCACATCGACACATTCCCTCAGCTGGGGCTCTCCTTCTGCAGCTGTTTGTCCTCAGCCAAACTCCCCACTGCCAGGAACAATATTTAGAGGTTTTATTTTCTCCAAAGGGGAATTTGCAGCTGAGGATAGTGGGAGGGAGAGCAGACCTCTTTCCATCACCACGTAGGTCAGAGGGGAGGAAAGTTATATCCTTCTGATTCCATGCTAGAGTAACTTGGTTATGTTAAGCCACCCTGGCTTGTAGCAAAAGTGCGTTGCTCCTGGACATCTCTCTCCTCTGGCTAGTAGGATGCAGAGCACCCTGGAGCCTGACCCGTTGCCTGTGCAGATGTGCTAACACCGGGCATGTTTTGGATGGCATGTTCCAGCAGGGCATCTCCAGCTGTATTATAGGGAGGGCAAGAAAATCTTGTCCTGAGAGCAGCTGAGGCGATCCTTGACATAAATAGTGAACTGTTAGCCTGTAATGCTTTGGCATTACTTTATCTCCCTGCCGCTACCTTCCTGGGCAAGGCCACAAATACAGAGAAACTTTTTCTAGAATGCAGCACATAGACCTGTGAGAGAGTGAAATAAGGGGATGAGTTACCTATCCACACTAGAACAGCTTCTGAAAAAGTCTTCATATATGCTGTGCTATACAGTTTATTGGCAATGCAGACATCTGGTAAAGCTCCTTCACATCGTCACAAGAAGTTTGGAAGTAAAATAGTTCTCAGTGGGCTTCTGTTCTCTTTGGAAAATAAAACAGTAGCATCTCTAAGATGATAAAGAGCTGCTCATTTGTGTCGGGGTTTGTGGCCCAAGGGCTGTCGTATCTGCATACAGATTGATGCATGCATACCCTGAAGGTTATCTAGTAGTTTTAAAAAAGGCTTCAAAATGCCATGTCCTAATTTATGACAGCAAAACTCCAGGGGAAATGACTACAGCCTTAAGTACAGTATAATCTAATATTTTGTACAGCTTCGGTAAATCAAAGAGACTTTTTTTTTTTTTATATATAATTCAGATTCAAGTTCTTGTGATAAATACCACAATCTTTCAATACACTTAAGCTGACAAGGAGGGAATGTCAATGCTGCTGGCACAAAAGTCCTGCTTCAAATTTCTTGTCAAGACACAGACACACAGAGAGCAAGTACTCCAGGTATAATTCTTCTGAGTAATTATCAGATATGGTCTTGATTGTATTAAACATTAATTAGGGCCAGCAGAAGGAGAATGGAAGGGAGTGGAAAGGGAACGTTGCGTATAAAAAAGTAACTGTGGACCTTAGGGTGTTTCCCTGGCTCTGGCTGCCATCTAGTGTTTTGTCAGGCACGGTGAAGCACAGCTTAGTTTGAGACTGCGTGAATCTTCTCTGAGCCTGAACTCCATTCGTGTACGCAGATAGGATAAATAGTACAGATCCACCTCTCCAAGGGACAGCAGAGGAGGAAGATTTAACACAGCAAGTGAAGGAAGAGCTTCTATGACATTAGTTGCCAAGTATTTAAGGTAGCATCACTTCCTCTGAGTTAGCTGCCTTACATGATTGCAGTCATGGTTTGACTGAGCTAAGGCCAGACATACCAAAACGTAAACTTTGATCTTTCACTGCTTAAAAACAGGGCAGGTTTCTATTCTTCACTACTGCTGTTGTGCAGTAGTTGCTGTTGCATTTTGTGCTTCTTTTCCTCTTACTTAAATGGGAGTACCAATGGCCTGATTCCTAACTGAAGAAATGTTGGTGTAGAAAAAAAAAATAGTGCAAAATTCTTGACCACTACTGTGCAAACCAAGTGCAAGTATGACACACAATGTGCAGCCTCAACTTAATGTAGTAGTAGCATTCATCGGCATAAGCATTAAGCTTCTGGAACAGGATGGACATACACCATCATTTTTAGCATCTTACCAGCCTTAATTGTGGTAGGAAATGATTTCTGCTCTACCGTGGGAGACAACCATCTTCCTCCAACAGGCATGAGTTTGTAGCTCTTTAATACAATGGCACAATGTTCTTTCAGCAGAGCATGCTCCTCCAGTTTGTTTGTTCTGGAGGCTGCACATGGCTTTGAAGTGTGGCAGCTTTTGTTTGCCGTGTTGTTGCAGCAGGCAGACAGCAGACAGCGGGCGCAGAGGACATTTCCGAAGCTCCTGCTGATCTGAAGCCACAGAACTGTGCGTGAAGATTGTGCAAACTGAGGAGTGATGTGACAGACTGCATTCACCGTCACTTCTGGTGCAGGACAGGCACTAAGCCAGAAGCTGAATGGATTATGTTGTCCTGGAGATGTGGCTGGCTCTGGCAGAGGCTCTTGAGGCGTCACATCACCAACAATAACCTTCTGATGCCTGGAGCTTGCACAAACAATGGAAGCCATGCCACCTGCCGTAAATCCAATGGCAATGTGCTGCTGGAGAGTTGCGTGTCAGCACTGTAACAGCAGGATCAGACTTGTGAAGCAATTACTTCACTCACAGGTAATGAATAGAGCTGAATTAGCAGCTGTGTTTGAGAGGATGGGAAGAAGTTCAGGAAAAGAAAGAGATCTCCTGTACTTAAGTTGCTTCATACTGAGTTCACAGGTTGACATTTTGTGTCTGGTCAGAGTGTCTATCTAGGTCAGCCGTAGGCATTAGACTCTGCAGAAGCTCTGCAAAACCATAGCTTTTGGTCACAGATATTAGGAATAATGATCCATATTTGATTTGTTAGTGAAGGGAAAAAAGTGGTTCTTCGGAGCTGCTTAACAGGACTGGAAAAAAGCCTGAAGCATCTTTCGCTTTGGCAACATTTTACACTGGGAAAAGCTCTGAAGGATTAAATTTACCAGAACTCCCTGCTTTGAAGAAGCAGAGAAGCTCTGTGGTTTGTCGTAGACAATTATCACAATCTCCCCCTCTACTCTGGTCTTGTGAGATGCCCACCTGGAGTGCCGTGCTCAGCTCTGGGGCCCCAGTGTAAGGACATGAACATGTTGGAGCACCTCTCCTATGAAGACAGGCTGTGAGAGCTGGGGTTTACCCTAGACAAGAGAAGACTCTGGGGAGACCTTACAGCGGCCTTCCAGTACCTAAAGGGGGCCTACAGGAAAGCTGGGGAGGGGCTCTGTGTCAGGGGGTGTAGTGATAGGACAAGGGGGAATGGCTTTAAACTAAAAGAGGGGGGACTTAGACTAGATATAGGGAAGAAATTCTTCACTCAGAGGGTGGTGAGGCACTGGCACAGGCTGCCCAGAAGCTGTGGATGCCCCATCCCTGGAGGTGCTCAAGGCCAGGTTGGATGGGGCTTTGGGCAACCTGGTCTGGTGGGAGGTGTCCCTGCCCATGGCAGGGGAGGTTGGAACCAAATGATCTTTAAAGTCCCTTCCAACCCAAACCATTCTATGATTCTATACATGGTGACTGGCTTTCCTTTCTGATTGATACGAATTGCTCAGCAAAAGCTACCTTGTAGGTATATAACCTTATATTAAATTATATTTTTAAACGATTACCAATTTCAAAATTATTAACTTTGTCACTCTTTCAGAACAAAATAGGTGCTTTATTGTTTTGCAGATTCTGGGAATACCTCATATATAATATCTCAAAAGCATTTTGATTACACAGTGATCATAACTTCTCCACATTACTACAACTTTTGTCAAAATTGCACACTAGCACAGATCTAAAAAGATAATGCCTCTACACAACTACATTCAGGTGTCCTTTCATGTGACTAAAAGAAGTGGTCACATTAGATGAAGACTTATTTGAGAGAATTACAATTTACCAAAGTAGCAAACAGGGATTTCTGATCCCCCTGTAAGGGAGATTGAAATTAAAAAGAAAGCAGACAATTCATAAAAGTTGACTTTTATGGAGTCCATAAATAAATAAATAGATTGATTACGTTGAAGACCAGGGTAGAGTGAGAAAGCAAAGATTGAAAATGGCACTTCAAAAATTCTCCCTCAAAGAGCATTAGGAAAGCTAATGATGAGAAAGCTACATGCTTCAACCAGCTGAGGGCCTCAGAAACGAATCATAAGCAACGTATCTGCAAAGTTTGAGCTCTGAGGACTGACATCATTACTGTTATCTCATAGGAAGATGTTGGAATAGCCTCCCTAAAAACCTAGTGCAGGTGTATACACAACCCCACTTCTGTAAAGGCTCCACAGCTTATGATCTTTGTGCATCAGAGCCTAAGAAGAGGAATTCAGAGCAATCTTTAAGCCCACAAGACCAGCTTGTTGGGACCCTGCACCAAACTACAAGTCATACTTTTCTTCCTAGTAGCTGGTATGGTGCTGCGTTCTGGATTTCAGAAGAGAATGCTGATAACACCCTGATCTTTTAGTTGTTGCTGAGCAGCGCTTACACAGACCCAAGGACTGGCTTCTCACACTGCCCTGCCAGTGAGGAGGCTGGGGGTGCACGAGGAGCTGGGAGGGGACACAGCCAGGGCAGCAGACGCCAACTGGCCACAGGGGTGTCCCATAACATATGGTGACATGCTGAACAATGAAACCGAGAATGAGGGCCACTGCTTAGGATCTAACAGGACATCAGTCAGCAGGTGGATAACAACTGCATTACACATCAGTTGTTCAGTGTATTTCTTTAGCATGATTATTTTCCCTTTCATTGTTGTTCTAGTGAACTGACTTTATCCAACACATAAGTTCTACCTTTTTACTTCTCAATTCTCTCCCCAACCCCCATGTGAGCAAACAGCTGCATGGGGCTTAGCTGCTTGCTGGGTTAAACCACATCACCACCTCATTTTTCTTCTCATTTATTTTTTTTTTTAAGGTATGCCTCCATTTCACAAATTATTAGTTTAAAAAAAAAAGTTCTGCAGGATTTGCTCTACCACAGAAACGGTATAATAAACATACTTCAAGAAATAATGATGATCCCACATCATTTACAGCAATAAAGTTACAGTGAAACGTTCAAGCAGTTCCTTTTCTTGTCAAATAGGTACTTTTAAAAGTAAAATTAAGGTGTGTTTTTTTTGACAAGACCTTCAAGTATCAGGCAATTGCTGATCTCATTCATATTAATAAATTGGCATTAGATACTATTTCAAATTAAATATTTCTGCAAAATCTGCAAGAAAAAAATCAACACATATAGGAGACTCAAATTTACAACAATAGAGCCGTTGGAACTTACAAGACAGAGAACATTTTCCAAAATAAAAATAGTGGGACAGCAGTACAAAAAGCCAGGTTTTCTAAAGCATTGCTGTGATTTCACTGGACCATCACTATAAGATAATTTTCTTTTGGAAACCTCAGACACAAAAATCAGTCTAAAAATTGAGCTAAGTTAAATAATTTTTAAAGTGCATTAAAAAACCAGTAGACTGATATTTTTAAATACAAAAATGAAAAGAATCAATTTTAGAAGTTTAGAACAATGAACATAAAGTATTAAATTACTAACACCTCTAGATTTATAAACACTTTAGGTTTATATACACTTCTTTTGTGCCTGTACACAATGGAAACCTGATACTGCTTGGTCACTGCTTTTATAACTTACAAAAAGATGTAAAAAACCTGGACTATTGACTTACTTTTTGCCAGATGAGTTGCTGCAAATTCTCTTGAACTTTAAGGATTCCTTACGTTTTTAAACACATTCATCCATGGAGAAACCCAAACAAGAATAATGACTGTTATAACTGCCAAGAATAAGCTGATTTCAAAGGCCAAATGCAAATCATACTTCATCGTAATTTGGAGGAAGTCCATTTGTCGAGAGGAGATATGCTCTGAACTTATTCCTGGGAGAATCCTGTGGTTTTTGGCACAATATTATTTTTCCAACTGTAACGAATTTGCAAGTATACTGGCCACATACGAGGCAGAAGAATATATTGCGTTTATCTACCATAAGAAAGGCAGAACAATGACTACTAAAACAAAGACAGGCAACAAAGGCTTTAAATTAAGAGTCAAAACTACACGCAACTAAAAAGGTCTGGAAACGCGTGAACTACCTCTAGAAAATACATAACAACACTGATAACACTGAAGAAAGCAACAAACAGGAGAAGGAGGGATAGAGACTGGAAAACAGTACTGCCTTGATCTTTTTGGGTTCGGGGTCAGGTGTCATTACGTGGTGTTTAGCCAGTGAATTTTGTTTTGTCACTTATGGAACTATACATCAGAGTTTCTTGCTATGTCTTCCAGTGTAGTATAAAACTTGAAAATTGTAGCTTTATCTATATGTTTCTTTTCATAACTCTATGTGTGATTGTGATGTGAAATAGAATACCTAGCAATAAAAGCTTACTTAGATGTTGGTCCAATCTCAAAACACTACTTCACAGTCACATCATGAACTACCAGTACTGAAAGACTACCGTCTATTTATCTACCTTTTTATCAGGTTTAAGGTGTAGAACAGCCACCACGTAACAGAGACAACCATTGCATAATTACATTTAAGGCATAGTTTTGGTATTCAATTAGTTGCATCATCCCTTTTCAGAGGAATTATTTGAAGTGCTTTGGCTATTCTCTCAGCAATAGCTCGACTACTTGCTGCAATTATTCTTCGAGACATCAAGTCAAACGGTCCACCTAAAAATAAAAACAAGCAAAGTAACTATCTTATGGCTGGAGAAAAATTAGAAGTTGGTAAGAAAATAAGCATTAAAAAAAACATGAATGATTCAGGACCAAGTTCTGCTCCTGGATAAAAATGCATTTAACTCTACAGATACAGCATATGAACTATATTTAAATTTTCTTCATTGTGTGTTTACTGCCTTTTTCTTCCAGGTACTTAGCCAAGAGGGTAAAGGTTGCATTGCAGATTAAGAAAATTAAATTGACTCTCTCCATTAACTGGATGAGAACTCTGTTCAGTAGTGGTAACTCAGAGGACTGAAAAACCTCTCTGCCATTTCAGCTATCTTTTGCTCCAAATTAGCTATTTAAAAGGATGACAGAGTATCATGCATTCCCCTGTATTTACCTGATACATCTAGGAGCACACCACCTGCTTCAGTAATAATGATTCCAGCCCCTGCCATATCCCAGCAGTGAATCCCCATTTCATAATAGGCATCAGCTCCACCCGTTGCCACAAGGCACATGTTCACAGCTGCTGTACCAACAGCTCTAATCCTAAAGGAAACATAGTTGGTTTTTAGTTGAGAACAGTTTGTAAGAAAGTCACAATGTCTGTGTACACAGCACAGAGAACACAAAAGCATCATACACAAATGAATTGAGAGAGAGAAAGCGTGATGGAATGCTGCAGTGAAGCAAGTATGTGCAACTAAATTCCCAATTATTTTTTTAGTAGCTTGAACAGCTCTGTGAGTATAGAAAATTTCTGGAAGTAACATTTATAAATTTCATTAAATAATTTGGTTTACAGTGAAAATATATTTTGAATAATTTCTTAACCTAAAAAAAAATATTATGGAAGATATCTACCCATGAAACAGTAAGAGATACTGTACTTTACTTTTTGAATACAAGAATTCAAGTAGCATGTATATTGTTCTCAAACTGCAAAAGCAGTTACTTCAGTTTTTCTGGAGATGGTCAGTAAGCATCTCTGACTTGCAAAATACACTAACAGCAGTAATCACAAAAAATAAATTACATAGTATAAATTCAGTCTGGATAGCGATCAAAGCATTTTTGGTGTTCCAAATACCAATTTCTTTTGGAAATGTTGATGTAATTAATAACTGGCTTGTACAAATAATTATAATTTAATTACCAGTAAAATTTACATTAAAATGTAACTGTACAGCTTCTTGCTGCAACTTTCTAAGCAACTTAAATTGACTTTAATCTATTTACTCTTTAGAAGTAAAATACCAAAGTTGAACTGAAAACACACCTAAAATACATTCCCTACTTACAATTTAGCATATATTCTTTAATGACATCAGAAAGCTTTCTGAAAGTACAAAGCATCCAAATGTTAGATGTCAAAACAAGAATCCTGAGAATCTCAGCATAAAACTACAATTGCTTTTAGATTAGAAATGAGAGTAGAAACGTGGTCGAACAACAGAAAACCGTCTACTGAAATCACCTTTGTACAAAATAATTTGTGGAAATATAGGCTTCAGCTTATCCGTAAAAGAGCAAACGGAATACATTGAAGTAAGACCAGTTTGTAGCTAATTTAAATTACTTCAACAAATTCAAAAAATTGGTACAGCACTGAAAGACAAAAGGGAGATCTACTTTTGTCTTCTATATTAAAAAATTCAAAAATTACTATCATTACTACAGGGAAAGGGAACTAGAACTTAATACAGCTGCTTTAATCTAACTTAGCTGCTCCAGTTTTACTCCATGTGTCTTTCTCAAAAGAATGCGTAGAATTTTTTTTAACCTACAAAATACAATACTTTTTACTCCTACAAACCCAAACATGCTTCAATTCTCACTACTATCTGATTGTTAGGGTTTTCTTATCTATGTCCCAGTCTGAAAAAAGTTGCAACACACTTGGATAGTTTCTCTGCAGAAGCTACTAGACAATAACATTTAGATCACATTTCACTTTTATGTTATATGGAATGTAACTGACCCATCCTAAAAATGCCAGTATATAGCACTATCAGTAAAGATCAAAAATAAACAGTATCTTACCCATGAATAGGAATACTGAGAAGTCTTTCCATGTTAGAAAGAATTATTTTTATAGTCTCTGGATCACGATTAGATCCCAATTCTGTTACTAAAAGGGATTTTGTAATGTCTGGAAAAGAAATAAAACCTCACTTTTCCAACAGTACAACTTAGATACCTAATTACAGTTATTATGCAAGTTGAATTTGAACAGAGTTTACCTCATTGCTCTCTTATACAACTAAATAACAGTAAGGTATTTTAGTGTTAATATTCCATATACTGGATGTAAGTATCTTTTCTTGCAGGGACAATGGCAGGATAAAATAAAATAAAGCCAACAAAGCTTGAGATTGTTCAACTGAGTATATCTATTAATTTATGTCACTTACTGAATTAAATTCTACTGCTAGAAAAATTGTAACAGTTTTCAGATTTTTAAAAGCCTCCCATTTTACATGTGGATTTTGTTTTGCATAGGGTATAGTATACTAGAGTGATACTGATTTACACCCATGCTAGTTCACACCTGGAAGAAGTCAAATTTTTTTTGATAGATTTGTTACAGTTTCTAAAGAACAAATGGAGAGGGATTACAGACATATAGGGAATAAAATAAATAATAAAAAAAACACAGACACACAAGGAATAAAATCTTCAACTCCTGAGTGCTGATCTTGCAAAGATCATAAGCACATTAAATGCATAAAAGAGAACATAAAAGCCGTTTCTGAAACCTGAACAACCCATAGTCATAAAAGCCTATCTTTGCAAAGAAAAACATGGATATATTCCAGTTTTTTAGCACAAGCCCTAAAGTGTGGACGCATCACTTTCAAAATAAATTGAATTATTATAAAAAAACTACTTTGTTCCACTTACCTTCTTGGCCTGATACTTGCAGTTTCTGACCATTGCAAAATGCACCTTTTCCTTTTCTGGCAGTATACATCTTGTCTTCTACACAACTATACACAATTCCAAACTCTATCTGCAAAATAAAGATACCTTAAGGTTGGTGTTTTTTTCCCCCTCTTTTCTTCCTATTTACTATGAAAATACAAACCTTAGTAATAACTAGAAACAATAAATTATTCGGTTTTGTTTGATCAGATAAAAAGTAATAAAAAGTATACCTTTTTGTTTACAACAAAGCCAATTGAAACTGCCACAAATGGAAACCTACAAAACAAAACATTTCACTAATTTATAGTGAGATACTATACTTCTTTAATTACCATGCTTATGCTTAACAAAAATGATGTTCACTTAAATGTAACATATTTGAAAAAGAAACACGAGAAACGTAAGAAATACTGGTTTTCTGGGATTTGCACCATTTACTACAAAAATAGACCCAACAACACTATTTACCACTGCAAATACCAACTTTTCCACCCACTGAAGTTAGGCATGTTACATCTGGGCTTAGGGACTGTCACTATTTTACAGCCAAAGAACACAAGGAAGCCTCTATGCTACTAACAGTTGTTTTCAGAGGGAACAAACTGTCTGGCCAAAATGGTTTCATCAGAATAAGCAAGTCATCTCCCCTTCCTCCCCCCTCCATCAAAGCAATACAGAAGATATTGAAATGTGAAGCGAGAATGCAGAAGAAAGAGGGAAGGCGGTACAAGTGTATACAACATACTGGGCTGCATCCCAGTTTTGCTAAGTCTTTTAACGATCAACCAATTTTTAAATTTTATTTATTTTACAATTTACAGTTCTAAAGAATTTGCTTTAATTAACCTCTGCAAAAATTACAGACTTAAGTTCTTTTCTTGCAGCTTGTTAAACATGTTATTTAGCAGGATTCAAGAGCTGTTTAAAGCTGTGGCCCAGATAGTAACAGTCGTTTCAAAACTAGAATCAAGTGTGTTCAGAAAAGCTCACCGGTGCCAAAATGTATCATGTTTCAAAGATGAGGGAATAGGCAATTGTCATTACCCTAAAAGTACCATCATCACCCTGATGAAAAATACCACTAGGCAGTCACTGGTGATAATTCTGCTTTCTTTCATGGCAGCAGATCATAGATCTCAGTGAATTTGAGATTTGTTAGAAATCAGCACTGGGAGCTGTTAGTGCCTTTCACCAAAACCTCTCTGAAGACATAACCCAGAATTCTGACTCATGCTGCTTTACTTTTAAAAATCTGTCCATTTATCTTTGACGCCTGTGCCAGCACAGTACAGGCCTCACATGGAATTTCTGCTCTTGGTTACAGTGAGACTACCATAACCGTTACAGAATTACAAAGATGATAATGAGAGGTTTGCCCAATGTGTCTCAGTAAATTCCAACAACAATTTGTAACCATTAAGAGTTGCACAGTATCTCTTTTAAAACTATTTAGAAGTGAAAAAGCCTTACTTTCCTGAAATTGAAGAAAGAAAACAGTTTATCAGTTAAGCAGCTAACACATCTTCAGCAGCTAACATAAAAAAGAAAGGTAAACCTGTGTACGAAGTTGGTAGTTCCATCAATAGGGTCTATAATCCATGTGGGGTTATCTGTTAAAATGCTGCCCTCCCCAGCAGCAACAGATTCTTCTCCGATGAAGCTGAAGTAGCAAATTCATTAAAAAGATACAAAGAAATTGTTTTAAAAGTCTGAATCACAGTATTGTCCTTGAAATTAAAATTCTTAAAGTGAGATGGAGGTTTTTGCACCATCAGTGCAATATGTAAGAAGTTGAGAAATGCAGAACTTAGCTGGAAAGCATCAACTGCATCTGATCAAGCTTGCATTGAAATTTATCATGTCAGAAATGAACCCCAAATATGGGGAAATAAACATTATGTGTTAATATCCCTTACCAGAATTTACCATTAAGAACACTGAAGTTTTCATATTTTTTCCAGTAATGACATCATTCATTTTTGGCTAGAACACTTGCATCTATTTATACCTCTCAGTTTATTCGTACCATAAAGCATGGGTTTTTGCCTGTATTTTAACTGAAGAAAGCTACTGTGGTCAGGTACTGTTGGTTAGACCGCTGCTGTAACTGCTAGTCTGATTTCAACCCAAATACGACAGGAAGTTATAAAGTCTCAGAACTGTTTATTTTTACAAGTGCTATGAAAAAAGGTAACTTGGTAAAGGTATGAATTCCAAATCAGAGCTCTTCCTGAATGAGGGAATAGTGCACGATTAAACTAAAATATTTTAAAATGTTTATGAATGTCATAGAAGCTTATTTCATGGTCATTACGCACATCTGTATGCTTACACTGATTTGGTCAGGTTACTGACATCTTTCATCACTTTAGTTCTTCTAGCCCTATACATATTATGTTTCACATATACTGATACATTAAGAAAATTTCCAGGAAAATGCAAGAAAAATTAGCAAGTCTGGTTAAAAAAATAATACAGAAATTAGTATTTTGTAGAACAGACTCCCAGTTACGCAGAATCAGAAGAGCCTGCGTTCTTTCAGGGACACTTGATGTTCTTACACTATAGGAGATTTGCCAGAGGTGCACCCAGTACCACGGAAGCCATCCAGCTTAGACAATGAATGCATGCTAGTTTCAACAACAAACAAGAAATTTGGTACCCTGGGGCCACCCTTGATTCTCCAACACAAACGATCAAGAAGTTATTTACAGCTGGCTCAGTCTGATGGGTCTTTCAGCACAAGCCTTGAGCAGGACTAAACTTACATCACTAGACTCCGTGGAGGCCCTGTTTTGTTACTACAGCTCTCTAACTTAATGATAAAATTAGTGAGCAATTAATTTAGAAGAATTTGGGAAAAACTACTTCTTTAAAACACTCAATGTACTAAGACTAAGGGAGATTTCTATAATTTTCCAGCATGACAATGACAATGAAATTTTACCAAGCAAAGTCTAAGTTTTCCATTTTGTCACCTCTTCAACACTAACAAAAGTGTACTACTGATGAGAAGCCGTACCTGTGAGAAGGATACTTTTCTTTTATCAAAGAAATAATGAAGCTTTCTACTTTTTGATCAGTTTCAGTCACTAGATCTACAGATGAACTTTTAGTCATAATGGATTTTTCTTCTTTGAGTGCTCCACAGATTATCTGTTAACAAATGGGGAGAAGGAAAAAAAAAAAGCTTTCTTCATTAACAGTACGGAAAATTAGTTTGCACAAGAATTTAAGCATCATTTTTACCATAACATTCTATACTACACATACAAAACACAAACAGTGACAAAACCTGGATTTAATTGCAGGAGCTGTGACTCATCATTGCATTTTTCTCCAGTCCCTATTCCGCACAAACTTTTACATGACCTTTACAATGGTACATGAAATTGAGCTTTATTTTATTAGGACAAGTGGTGAATTTACAAACTTAAGTACCACAGTGTTGAATGAAACACTTAGGACTGAGCTTATGTCATGCATTTTTAACTAGGCCTTGCATTTACGATCTTAAAATTGTCAGAATCAGCTTGAATAAGTATCCATGCCTCACAGCCCACAAAATTATTTTACTGTAACTTAGAAAGTTTTTCTGGAGGAAGACTTTAATGGGACAACATTCTGCAGAGTTTACACCTGCAGGGGACAGAATTAATATATGTGCCATCTCCTCTGGCTGCAAACAGATGTACCAAACAGAACCACCACGAATAACTAAACATTTGCTAACCACTCTTACGACAAGGGTCTGTTGAAACGTGCAAGCTTTTTCTTGTTCTAAGCCATCTTAGATTGAGAAACAGTACAGTACTGCCACCATAAGAGATACTTCTTTCTTGCAGATGCAAAGCAGTCTTCATAAAGAGAAAACAATATGATATCTTGTGCCAACAGAACAAGACACCGCTGTGTAAAGTTGACTGAGGTGCTCACAAAAAAGACTGTCAACAGCTTTTAGGTGCTCAAAAGGTAAGGGGGACAGGTATGGCTTAAGGGAAAAAACAGATGCTCTTTGTTTACCCCTATTCAGAAACCTTTTTTTTTTTTTTTAAAATATGTATTTAAGAAATAAAAGATACTCCTTAGCCTTTATCAGACTGGTCCAAAGGAAGATGCAAAGTTGTCTTCTTGAATTAACCAAGCTGAAAACATGAAAGATAATCTTGAACTTGAATATCATTGAACAATTGTTTGTTTTTTTTTTAAAAAGAAAAAACTCCTCAGAAGAATATCTCAACAACAAAGCTCACTCAAAAGCTACATACATAGCTTCAATAAATAACATTAGTAGTTATACATAGTTTGTCCTTACCTCCCCAGCTTTTCTTGCTAAAGTAACTGCATAATCCATACATTCTTGCCAAGGATCCGCCATGTTTTCCTTGATGGATAGCCTACCAAAAGGACATATTCACACAAAAATTAGTATGACTTTAAATATATATATATTTTTTAATAAATTCCACTTCTTTTACTCCCCCTGTTCTGGACTGCAATGTTTTCTCCTGACTGGAATACAGAAGTCTGTTCTAGTCTTCACCCTAGAAAAATTAATTTCAAAAGTATGAAAACTTTTGTCTAAGTTACACAATGTTTTCTACGCTTTGTGATTATAAAGGTATAACATAAAAACATTATCAAGTACAGAACCTCAGTCTCAAAAGACAGATGTATATACAGGATTCTACATTTAGATACTGACCTCAATGCATATGAATGCTTTGCAAAGTAAGTGTGGTTACAGACAAGCACATTTTTAGATACAGTATACAACCCAGGGTCTGTTTGTTTAAAAATAGAATCTTCACTGTAATTTACTACAAGACTGTTGACATACAGCTTGGTCTATTTTTAAGTATGGTTTAAATGAATTTATCTATCCTAAATTAGAAGGGAACAACCCCCCAATTTATTTTTTGATGTTTATTCTGCTATGCTTTTAGGGTTTTATTCCAAACACAAATATGAAACGGTTTTGATTCTACATAAAAATGCAGCATCTCACAGTCATTCTAAAGTATCGTCTGTATTCTCGAGTATTATTAAATAATACAAGCTACCAATATTTAATTTATGCATGTCTATTTGGCAGAAACCATGTGAAATACAAATCAGCATATCATACATTATGTCTGACACACCCACCACAGAACCACAAGTTCATTCAATGCCACAACGGTATTCTGAACTTTGCAGGTTTGTTTCCTTTTTGCAACCTAGCCCTTTCGTAAGCCTTCCAGATAACTTCCTACTTGAGTGGTTTCATCTTTGAGATGGGATGACCCGGACAATAGTTGTGTAACTCGCTGCAGACGTGCTCATAAAAAACAGCACTGGGAAGCGTCAAAAAAAATGAAATGCAATCACCACAACCCATGAGCCCCCAGTACAACCATCCTGATCTAGACACCCTTGCTTCTTTTAGTCTTGGTCCTAAGCACCTGGAGAAGGCAAAACCAACCAAACAGATAGTTACAAAATGCAAACAGGAGGATGGTTCCACTGCATCGATAATGCACTTAAATCACACGGGGGCATCCCTGCCAGTGACAGGGGGCTAGAACTAGCTGATTTTTAAGGTCCCTTCCAAACCAACTGCATGGCTCCACACAGCCCTCTAAACACAGGGTCTGTCGCGACAGGCACCCTCGAGTGCCTTCACACCCAGCACCACAGCCTCACGCACCGGAGGGAAAATAGTCATTTACACGTAAAAACTTGTCAGAACAGCAAGCCTACACACAGTCTAACTAAACATCGACACTTGCAGTTACAAAAAGAAGCGTATTTTCTCCCAGCTCACTCTCGCCCCGTGACCGCTGTGTCCCGCAAGCTCAGACCCGCACGGAGGGCGGAGGTGCGGCGGCGGAGCAGCCACGGGTCCCAGCAGGGCACAGGGCACCGGCACCCAGCCGCCCCGAAGGCTCACAGGGCTCCGAAAGGCTCCGAAGGGTCCCACCGGGCCGGCAGGGCTGGAAGCGAAAAGCGCCGCTCAGCCGCAGGGGCGGCAGCGCGCCCACAAAATGGCGGCCGGGGGGCTCGTGGCTCACCTGGCCTGGCAGCGCGCCCCGAAATGGCGGCCGGGGGAGTCGGGGCTCACCGCACCTCAGGGCACCTCCGCTCCCTGTCAGCGCGCTGCCGGGGCAGCACTGCGCATGCGCGCACGGCGGAGCCGGGGCTAGTCCTTCCCCTACACGGCGGGAGCCGCGTTCTGCTGCGCATGCGCGGTGGGGGAGCGGGACCTGCCCTGAGGCGGGTGTGAGGAGGGGCGCGGTGCCCGCCGCTGGGGCGGTGCGAGTCACAGTAACTGCAAAGAGCTGAGTCAGCCAGTTGCCTGCGGGGCTTGTTCTTCTTCCTTACGTCTTGCTTTTTCCCTAAAAGCCGTGAAACGGCCTCTTTTGCTTCCTCACTGGCTCCCCCTGCTGCCAGGTCTGGTGGTCAGGTTAACATCAAACCAGCAAACTGAAAGACCACTAGTACTGTACATTTCTAAAACGCACAGTAAATACTAACTTATTTTCCAGAAAAATAGCTTTCAAACAATGATTTTTTTTAAAAAAAATTGCAGTTCAAAGTCTGCATTTTCACAGTGACTATAATAAAAGTGGTATAGAGGCGAAAACAAAGATCATCGCTTTCTGTTGTAAGGTTGCATGAACACAGTCTCATTTTTCCGTGAAGTCTTTCGACCCTGTTGTCCTTCATCAAGTAAAGATAAAACAATGAGGTGTTCTTTTCACAGAATCACCGGATCATACAATCACAGGATGGTTTGGGTTGCAAGGGACCTTGATCTCATCTGCTTCTAACCCCCCTGCCATGGGCAGGGACACCTCCCACCAGACCAGGTTGCCATAATGGCCCTAGTCACTTCACCTTTCTATGTTTCATCCTTCCCATTTTGTAAACAGGCATAGTCATAGAGAACTTTATCAGTATATAACAGTCTTTAAAGAACTGCACAAATACCTTTCTTTTTTTTTTTGTAACTATTTTGCACATCATTCTCTGCAAGATTATAGTAAAACCACAGAGCCAACTCAAAGAGTTACTTTGGCTGTGATTCAGCTTTTGTTGAGACAAGCTTCCAAACAAGCGTCAGTACACACTATAGAGAACTGCAGCAGTATTTTTAAAGTGGCTTTTTTTTTTTTAAGCATTAATGGCATACTGACCATCACAGCAAGTTTTACGAGCTCCATAAGGGTGTTTCAGAATCTGCATTGATACAGAAATCACCATAATTAAAACAAAAATGCTTGAAATTATCTCCTTGTGAGTTTAGGAATTTACCTAATCCATATCACAGCAAAATGGTAATTTCCATTCCACATGAAAGAAAATCTTGTTGTTCACGCAAGAGACTGCTAAGAGAATTGAGCTGCAGGGCTATGTATTTTTACGTGACATCTGATAAGCAAGATGAACAGAGGTGATCTGTTGACAAAAGTCTTCACACCAGACAGATCACACTCCAGGGCACACACATTTGTGTCTTTCTAAAAGACACGCAAAAGGAAAGTGATGCAAATAAAAGTATGAGAGGTAATTTTCTGCTTTCTCAGTGTGATGTGGTATTGTTTGCTTTGGCATTGCCCTGCTGATCTAACAGGTAATGTACCCAAGCAGAGTTTAAAAATAAATTTAGGTCTTTCCAAACTTTGTTCTGTATGTCACCAATACATGCAAGGAGATTTTGTGTGTGAAATGGCACAAGGCCTGGATATGCGACCAACAGCACCCTCAGTGGTATAACATTTGCAAAGCCCAGACCTGCATTCGCTAAAAGTATATAGCTAAATAACAAACAACAAGCTTGATGTTCATCTATTTAACTTTGAGCAAAAGTACTGTTAATTATAAATTCATTAAATATTTTTCTTGACAAATTTGTTTGCTCAACTGAGTAATTTTGAGTAGATCCTCAGTATAGATAATGTATGCAAAGTGTTTTACATCTTATTTATTAATTTTCAAGCAAGAGCTAGTGATGTAAAACTGGGAGGAGTAGCTGGTACTCCAGAGGGCTGTGCTGCCATTCACAGGGACCTGAACAGGCTGGAGAGTTGGGCAGTGAGGAACCTCCTCAAGTTAACCAAGGCAAGTGGGTCCTTCACCTAGGGAAAAATAAGCCCATGAACTAGTATAGGCTGGGGGCTGATCTGTTGGAAAGTGCTGCATTCCCAACTAAATGAAATCTGTTCTTGCAGATTTAGAAAAGATGCTGCAAGAGTGTAATATGTTTCCTTCCTTCGCAGAACCAACACACTCTTTTACAGAAACCAACATACTCTTTCAAAGAACCAACATACTGTAAGTTTCCATTTTCACTATTTGTTTTTAATATACACTTTTCCCATAATTTACACAAATATAAATAAAAATTTAGGAAAATATTATTGACATCTTACAGTTAAATAAAGCGCAAATTTATTCTAGATAGTATCTGTAGTATTAGTTAATATAATAACTAATATTCCTTTTAGGACATAGCTCTTCTGCCAGTTATGCAACTGAGGAATTGATGGGACCTGTGTCTTCACAAGTGAGGACATATTCTGGCATACTAGTGATTTAAAAGGAAAATGGCCTTGGTTTTAATACCAGAATTCTTAAAAAAAATTTTGTTGTCTGCAATAATTTACTAATTAACTTAAGTATGACTCTGTATCTTCTATAAATAGAACATCATTATCAAGATACTCCAAAATTATATTTCCACCATTGAATAATGGACATTCTTTATCAGATAGCCATTTTTCCAATGTGTCCTCAAATGGCAAGGCTTCTCCAGAGGTAGTATGGCATAACCTCAATTTCTGCAAGACACATAACGCAGAAATTAACATCAGGATTTGCCTAAGATGCAAGAAGTGGAGGAAGAGGGAAGAAGGGTTAAAAAAAGAAAAAAACAACCTGGAAAATGTTTATCATCATCACTGATTTACCTGGGCTGTTGATCTGTTGTTGTCATTTTTAAGGCTTGCTAAGGAAGCTGCGAAGTCTACTACTTTGCCAATACTCCACTTACTGCAAAAGAACATGGGCTTGCTTTTCTCTCTGTTTCCCTTTGGTAAAAATACTTGAAAGTAAATTCTTTCCGTCTAGAAAAACATAAAAAATTACGCAAAACAAAAGTTACAGAAGAAACACATAACTACAGACATATGCATTTTTCAGTTAAAGGTAAATTTCAACCCCCAAATTCTAAACTTTAGTTGTTCTATTCCATCAGGACAAAGGCCCCATTCCTATGCAGAACAGAAGAAATAGCTCAGAATGTCAAGTCCAATCTCCTCCAACTGCAGGCACATATATGATGGACAGTAAGTTCAGAAAATTGGAAAGAACGTCTTTCAGACTTCAAGAGGTATAGAGTATTATATACAGACAGATATGAAAAATGTCTGTCCTGTGTTTATTAGATAGAAGTGACTGCTTTGAAGACAAAAAGGTGAATTTAAACAGGCAGTGCTGGCTTCTGGCAGCAGTACAATCTGTCTCAATTTGGAATGCAAAGCCTATTAAAACAGAATAATTCATTGTTCTAGAAATGTCTGTTTCACAAATGAACACTTCAGTCAGGGCCACCTACTCATTTATCCTGTTTTTTATCCTTTTATCTACTAATAGTTCTTTCAATATCTGCTAGGCTGAACCATTTGTTTAAGAAATTTCAAGGGTAACCTATAAGAATGATTCTGAATGGGACCGGGACAACCCCTTCTTCAGGTTTATTTCTTCTTGACACTCATGCATAGACAAGTACAACTGGTATATCCATCAGTTGACTGCCCTTTATGAGTCCAAGCCAGACAGTATCAAACAAGCAAGTCTTATTTTTTAAGATTTTTGCCTTCCCTAGAAAAATATGGATCTAGCCTGCTCCCAGTTGTGTTCATAAAACTGAGAATGAATTTCAATCTGTGAATTTTCCCAAGAACTTAAGTGCTCTCCACACACAAAAATCTGTAACACTCAGGAATATTACAAAGGGGCAAGGGAAGCAGGACATGAATTTTCCTAAATTGTAAACAACCACAGCTTTTGAAACAGGTAGCACAGACATCCTATTACAGACACACGCTAACAACTCATCTGCTAACAGTGCCCTGGTACCTTCCTCCAGTTCTAAGGAGGATGAGACAGTCTCCCAGAGCTCACTGGAACATAATTCACAAAACTGCTCATTCTACTGTTGCACCCCTAAGATGGGACATGCCTCCTGGAATTTCTGTGCAATACTCAAGAGATTATCAGTCAATCAAGGACACACTAACTAACACTACTTTGCAGTATGGCCCTCCTGTTTTGAGCCAGTCAGTCTTGAAAAGGTATACCCGAAGGAAGCAATTAGCAGCAGAAAACTAATCGCAACAGAAGAGGTCAGAGAAAAGATGTATCCAGTATAGCCTGATTCTCCTGATCACAGAGTAAGAAAGGTCAGGAAGCACTGCTGGGGTCATGTGGTCCAAACCACGCTCAAAGTAGGCCAAATTTAAAGCTGGACCTAACTACAAATCAGGTTGCTTCAAGTCAGATTCAGTCAAGTTTTGAACATCCCAAAGATACCACGTATTTTCAGAGCAGCTTATTCAAAAGTCTGACCACCCACACTGCAAATGTTTTTCCTAGTATCTAATTGGAATTTCACATATTACAGCTTGTGCACATTGCCCTCTGTCCTTTCGTTGGGTGTACCTCCAAGAAACATTTATCAATCTTCACTATATAGTGATGAGAGAGCTAATGTGCCTAAGAGGCATTCCAGAAACTTCATATTAAAAAAAAAAATCTGTTAAACTGAAACAAGCTGGGCAACAGAAGACAGTAAAAAATGATAGCCAGAAGGAGTCTAGCAAGCAATTTAAATAGAGAGAGGTGCTGGAGGATAACAGGCTTATTTATCAGTGTTAAAATTATCACCGTTCTACATGGTTGAAGAATTAACATCCACATAAAAGAAAATTAATGAGAGAAATTAGCATATAGTAATTTCTGCTACACTTGTTAGAGCTTACTGGCTTTGGAATTAGGAAGCAACTTTTTAAATTTTCTTGTAAATACTAAGGGCAGATTTTTTTATTATGCTCCACAATGTTTGAAATGAATCACTCTCCCTCCAGCATACATTTATTTAAATGGCACTATCTGTGATGAGTGGTACAAGCAGGTCTTTGTATTATGTCATCTGCCTAAGTAGAATTATCTAATTTTTCAGGATGACAAAGTATAGAAAAGAGAAATTCATAAGAGGTCTCGGTAACTGAATAGCTGTAGTTGTTGTAAAAACAATTAAATGTACCTAACAATAAAATTATCATGTAGAATGTTTTCAATATTATAAATTTAACATAAGAGGCCTAAATTCGGTGTGCTCCAGCCCAACAGCATGGTCTAAAGTAATTTAAAATAGTTATTTTAAGAGAATGCCTAAGTAAAGATCTAAAGTGAAACTCTAGATGAAGGAATTAAGTTGTTTCCAAACCAAACATAATCCGCAAAAAAGATCTAAACACCACATTCAACTGGCCACTGTAGTGAAAAACACTAAGGAATCTCTGAAATACTTCAAGATTCAGAGAAGTTAAAGGCATAAGATATACATAAAGCAACTGTCAAGACCCTCTTCCAATACAAAGGCAGGAACAACTGACTTCAGATCCCTTCCTACCTCAACCAGAAACATAATAAATGTGGCTTCAATCTGAGCAGCAGAAATAAGAACGAAGCTTTGCAGAACGCAGAGCTCAGTTTAGTATGAGACAAGTTCAATCTGACTGGTACAGAGCTGTGCAAACTGTATCCTGTGTGAGTCAGAAGCCTCTCAGTACCCATCACAAAAAGTATCTCATGAAATGGGTTTGCTGTGTGGCAGGCAAACACGTTTCTGCTATAAAGGAATTTGTCCTGAATGCTCTGAACTCTACATACGTATCTTATAAAAGACATGAGACTAGTGAGATTGATTTTGGATGCCAGCCTGAGATCTATGTATAAATGACCAAGGGCTTAGAGAATTAAATCCAAAACCAAACTGAGGGAACTAGATGAAGAACCAGAAATTTAGAAAGCTTCTCTTTCCTTTGAGAAGTCAATCACTGAAAGCAAGTACAACTGACCTGAGGCAAGGATTTGTCCCCAGACGCGTGCATTTTCAGTTTCATTAATGCCACTTTTGCTGCTGTTTCACTGTTTTTTGCTCCTTTACGTTTTTTGCTTTTTGCTTCTTCATTTTTTTTAGAATCTGAGAACAATATTATTCCTGTTAGCATGAGTCACATTTCTCCTGAACATATTTTGGAGTAAGTCTATTGGGCCTCACTATATTTCTAAGGTGTCAACCCCTGTCATGCCCTCCTGAGGCCATGATATTAGGTACTCCCATTCAAGAATATCTGGAATGGCTACAGTCCTAACAGAACTCCTTTGCACAGAAAAGCAGATGAGCACCGGAACCAGGTAAACAGGTTGCAAAAGCCTATGCTTTCAATGTTTCTGTACCTGTGGCGATCATGGTATTCATATGGCAACAGGTTCAGGTCCTCCCTTCTACACTTAATACCTAATGTCCAGTTGTTCTCTTTCCTGCCCCAGATCTTGCTTAAAAGTACAAAACATTACATCACGGAGTCACATTTTTTTGCCAGTTTGGTTACATATGTATAAACTCAGCACACTGGCATGTGCACCCAATACAACTACATTATTTGCATATGAATTAATATGCAAATATAAATGACTAGCTACAATTATAGTACTTGGAGAACAAGAACAAGACAATCATTCTGAAACTAAGCCCCATTTAATCTTCAAAGACTCTCTTCCTAGACATCTGCTCATGCTGTCTTATGTGAGTCTTGATGAACAAATTACATGTTGACAGGGGAATTTAGGGCTGTTAAAACAAAGAACTGTCACCCTTTCTCTTCTTTTGGTCAAAGCTAGACCCTTACAGAAGGTCATGAGGCTTCTGAAGAAAATTCTAAGATATATATCCCATTGTACTTGCCTATAATATGTGTAACTAGCTGTTGGGTGGCAGCCATTCGGGGTTTTGGTGTGTCCAGTTTCTCACACTCATGGTCTGATTGATGCCGGTGTCTGTAAACAACAGTGAAAAATTTGTATTAATTTTTTCCCCTATGCATTAATGAACAAATATTTATGTTTAAACACTTTGTTTAAACCTAAACACCTTAGGCAAACACCTCACCTCAGGCAAAAATGTTTTTCACAGTAGGGACAGAGAACTGGTAAAAGCTCCTTTGCATTGCAGTCCTTATATGAGCATGGGTAAGATCTGTGCTGATCTGGTTTCACAGAATTGTTTCTTATATTCACCTAAGAATTAGCACAAAATATTCTGTCTAAATAAACAGCTATTACAGACAAATCACCACCACAGTGTCCCAAAAGAACTGTGCTTGCTCTCCATTCTATGGGATAAAGTAGTTCAGTAACTCTCTCCTACTTTTCTTGCCCTGGTTAAGTTTAGCTCAGATAGAAAAAGAACCATCCCCCTCCTCAAACTTAATTAAATTCTGACACACAGTAAAAGAGTACATTAATTTCTTAAGCTTGTCACATTCTAAGTTGAATAATTCATACTTATATACTGTGCATATAAGTCTAATAGCTAGTTAAGCTGCATGGAAATTTAAGGTAGTCATTTATTATTACATTACCTCAGAACACCCATGAGCATCCCGGCTCCTGTGCTCAAGGCTTAGTGGCAAAAGAAGAAAATACCACACCATTATCAACATTTCAAGAGGAAAAAAACATTTAAGTGTCTTAAGAGCCATCTGACAAGTTTTATCATGGCAACACAGTTAAATTTTCTTAGAATTTGTTCTAATCTATTGATTTCGCAACTTGAATGGATTGGTTATGCTATTCCTCATTATATAATTTATCTCTTAGGATTTCTGCCCCATGCCAACAAAGCATTTCAAAAGAATAAGGTCATTAGCATGCTTATGAATTCATCTCAAAGGAACTGAAATTCGTCCATTTTAATGGTTTTTGGATCACCTTCCACAGGATCAGAAATGCCTTCTAACATTTTAAAGAGACATTTCAGATCTGCTCTCAACTTTAGGCTGCTAATTTTAAGTGTAAATCACAGTGCAGGCTCTGATTTGAGACTGTGGAAGAAATTTAGGTTTTCTTCCTACACGGAAACAACAAAAGCAAAACAACCAAACACAAATCAGTACAAACCAGGCTCCCATACACAACTTCCATAATAAGTTATCTGTATTCTAGATATTCCCTCTGATTTCAAATCTCCACAACAGCCGCTTGGGAGCAAAGCTGCGAGGTCAGTAAACAAACTATTTTTTTAACTGAATGTATCTACATTGAATTACAGTATATTTCATACAACATTTAGGTCTAAAAAAAACTGCCACACTAAACTCTCAACAGGAAAACTCACCAAAAGACACCTGAACAGCCATCACATACAAAGGGGAGAAAATCTGAAAGAAGAAGAGGTTTGTATTAGTTGGGCATCATGGTTATTGTTTTGCTCATAGTTTTTAGTTTTTACATGGTTAACTTTTGCTTTACATGATTTACTTTTCCATGGGGCAGTTATCTTTACAAAGACACTTAGCAACTGCATCTACACAGTACTTAGGCTTTTGTAACACAGTTACACCACTAACTCCTCTAGTTAGTATTACTGAAAAATACACCAGGAGGTAAACTATATACATTCTGGAATTATGCTTTAAATTCCTAAAAAAGTGCTTCTTTCCCCCCTCCCAGTATCAAATTTAGAAACTAGAACATTTAGCTAGCCATCAGACAAACATTTATTACTTACACTAAAAACTTAATTTGTCTTGAGACCACTCAGAATACTGTTTACTGAATGCAGATGCACTGGACAATTTACATTTTTATTATATGGCTTGCCAACTGGAGAAGACACCAACCCTTCTAAAAGGCAGCATCTCCTCCATTTGATGGTCCTGATTGTCCTGCTCCTTCCTATCTTTTACACCATGCATACCGTTCTTGTGTATTTAAATTGCATGTAACTTCTTAAGTCTGCACATGTTCCCCATCTACTGTATTAACTGTTACAGATAAAACCACTTCACCATCTGCTGAACTCAGCCATGTCAACTACGACAACAAATGCCCACTTTTAGGCCATTACTCGAGTCTTCCATCCTTCAGTTTGAACTTGATGGACTGGCATACAACTGGACTACAAAGCTCGGGTCACAAAAACTTTGGTCACTTTATCTGTGAGACTGACTACCTGCCTCAGAAAACCTTCAATAGGAGTACTTTTGCTGCCCAGTTAAAAAACAAACAAACAAAGAAACCCAGCATTTTAGTGGTTACATTTTCATTAACATCATCTCCTGAAAGCAACGAAGGCTGGTGAGAGTGAAGAATGGAAAAAATGAGCAATAACGATTAGCAAAAATAGGGATTAAACAACTAGTGATGGCACTGAAATAGCAGGCAATGGCAATGTATCACGTAGGGCTGCTGCACGTTGTGCCAACAAGACCTGGCTTTGGGAAATCAACCCTAACAAATAAAACCGGATTTTTTAATTTATTTTTTTATTATGCAGCTTTTCTTGTCTTTTTGACTGTTCCTCTCAATAAAACCCCTCTCAGACCCGCTGCCCAGCAGCAAAACGACCTCTTGGCTGTATACCTGCCCACTACAAGCATTAACACCAGGAGCCAAGACACAGCACGAAAAAAAACCGCGAAACCCGTGTGAAAACCCCAAAACCAAGAGAAGCGAGGCCCGGAGCCAGCGCCGGAGACACCCCGACAGGGAACTCCCACATGGAGGCCCTCACAGCTGCTCCACTCCTCCCTCTGCCAGCAGGGGGAAGCCGTGCCGTGCCGTGCCGAGCCGAGCCATGCCATGCCGAGCCGAGCCACCCCAGCCACCCTTACCGAGCTGCCGGCAGCCCTCCGCCTGGCAGTGCCTCCCCACCTCCAGCTCCGCCATTTTCTTCCCGGATGGGCGGGCGGGGACAGGCGGGGCACTGCATGCAGACGGACCGGGTGTCCCCGCCCCGGGGCGGTGCTGCTACCGGCGCCGTTACCGGCCTCGGTCCCACCGCCTGCTCGTCCTTAACCCAGCCCCTAACCCGCCCCGCCCCGCCCCGTCGCCAGGTGCGGAGCTCCGGAAGCGCCGCGGCGGCAGCGGGGAGCCCCGGTCCTCCCCGACCCGACCCGAGGCCGCCGAGATGAGCAAGATCTCCAAGTTCTTCAAGGGGGGCGGCTCTGCGGCCCACAAGGGCCGCGGGGGGCCCACGCCGCAGGAGGCCCTGGCCCGGCTGCGGGAGACGGAGGAGATGCTGAGCAAGAAGCAGCAGTACCTGGAGACGCGCATCGAGAGGGAGCTGGAGGCGGCCCGGCAGCACGGCACCAAGAACAAGCGAGGTGAGGGAGCCCCGGGAGAGGGGAGCCTCTCTGCTGGCCTGAGAGCCCGGGTTGTGCCCTTCAGGAGAGACCTTGGTGGCTTACGAGGCTTTAAATCGTGGGTGTCACGGGCATCTATTAGTGCCTGATGCACTGTGGATGTGTTATGGCAGGCTGATAACAGGACTCTTTACTTGTAACTAACTTCAGGTCTGCGGTTCGCTGTGCGATGCTTGTGTCTGTGCTTTGCACCGCACTCGCCGCAGGTGCCAGCTGGATAAATGGTGCTGCAAGGTGCTGTTCGGCACAGCAAGGGGAGCACAGCGGGGATGCTGAGCGCTGGTAGTGTGGATAAGTGGGAAATTGAGGCACGCGAGGATCTCGTGTAAATTCGTGGTGGTATTCACGTTATCCCCACTGGGAGAGCTGGAGAATGGACTGCTGGCAACTGAGGACCACAGTGAATAAATGTTTTGGCTCAAGTTACATGTGATAAAACTGAAAAACAAAGGTTCAGAGTATTTGTAGTTGCTGCTGGTCCTGTGCTTCTGAGGAGAGGGTACTAAGGGATAATAAGGTTTGGATCTTGCTTACACCAATATTGTCATCTCTGGGAAGCAAATGATTGAAACTGCAGGTAGGCAGTGTCTTAGGGACATACAGGCCTTTGCGAAGCAGGATAATTACTTCCTAAAGTCACCTGGAATCCTGTTTGTCTGCTCTGAGATTTATTGTCCCTTGAATGCTTCAAAACAGAGGCAAAATGTTTTGAATTCAAGATTCACAATGTAACAAGAAACTAGCTCCTTCATGCCTTCTTTCTATTGCCGGATACTTTAAGAAAGTTAATGGCATGTAATTTAGAGCTTGTGAGGAGCTGCACTTTAAAGGTGTTCCGGTTAGCCCTTTAAGGTATTTGTGATACTTTAGCATAGATACTTACTAATCATTAGCAAAAAGCATTTAGTTAGGATTTAAAAACATCAGTAGGGACTTTAAGGCACAAACAGTCCGAGGGAGTAAAGCCAGTTCAGCAACCGACCCAGTCTGCAGCACGTGAGCTGTCGGGTTGTCACGTTTTGGGTTGTCGTGGCCCCAAACTCCTTACTTCTCTGGCTTCAGCTCAAGCGTCTCTTGTTCCTTTGTGCAGGCACTGGCACTTGTGAGCTGGCCCAGCGATTTAGATCAGGGAGGTGACGCAGCTGCAGCTCTACTGCAGGACTAAGTGACCGGATGGCTCCCAGAGCTGGGTCACCCTGCAGTTGCACGAGTGGCGGGCTGACTCAAGAGATCAGGCTCCTTCTGGTGTTTGTAGCAACTCCTACCAAGGTCCAGACACGCTACTGTAGAACTTGATGCCAAGTCTGCCCTTCAGGCTGGTGTTGCTGCAGGAAGAAGCAGTGTTTCCTGCCTCATTCCTGCCCCATGCTACTCCCTTCTGTTGACAGAGCTCCCTGAAGGGTGTGTTCTAGAAAGCTGAGATGCAGAGTTAAAATGGCTTGGTTTTTCAGCTACGTTATTTTTACCCAGAGTAGGTTAAGTTTCTCTGGCTCCACAGCTGCCAAAGAGCTTGGACACCTGTGAAGGTGCAGAGGCTGCAATGAGGACCCATTACTGGGAGAAGGTGGATCTGCTTTAGGATTCCCCTTTAACCTGGCTGGCCTATGCTGGTTCCAGGTGTTAGCCTATCACCTTGTGCTTCAAGCATGCAGCATTTGACACGTGACGTTTTTCGCCCAGGTGTTTGTGTCCACTGCTATGCTCAGTATGCAATACCCCTAGTTTTATCTATATAGCGTTTTGCAGAGTTGTGCTACAAACTGGATCGTTGGGCTGATTGTGGTTAAAAATAACTCCCTTTTTTTTTTCCTTTCTTGTCATTTGCACAGTGACCTACAGTTAAGGACAGTAAAGAGACAGCAAGGCAATAAGTACAGAGTGGGAATTTTTTAATGAAAAAATTGGCTTTAACGCCAAAACTGGATGATGAAACTACAATCATGAGAAACAAGAGAAACTCACCTTGCCATGCTGAAATGATTGAATTTGGCAGGCTAGTGAGTGAGCTTAATTCCCCAAGGATACCCCTCATTTGATACGACATTTGTGCTAGTTTAATCACTGTTGATTAATGTATTAGCAGCTTTACCATACTGTAGTTCTGAAGAAAGCTGTACTAGCCTTAAGTAGCATTATGTAAACATACATGCAAATGAGAGAATAAAAGTTTTAACTTACACTGCTTTGTTAAAACAAATATTTCAAAAGGACCTGGTGGTTAATCTTTGATATGTTCTTTCCATAATTGCATCTGTGGAGAAGCTTGTGGAACCTAAAATGGGAGTGTCTGGGACAGAACAGGATGTATCCAGGTATAGAAAATGCACCAAATTAGTATGATCTCATTTGAT
Organism: Cygnus olor; assembly: GCF_009769625.2. Lineage (NCBI taxonomy): Eukaryota > Metazoa > Chordata > Aves > Anseriformes > Anatidae > Cygnus > Cygnus olor. Next base: position 131,198,832 of record NC_049170.1, read on the forward strand.
TTTTAGGCGCATGAGTGTGAGTCAGTTACACTGACACAAGTGAAATTATCTTCAAGGACTAGCAAGTTTTCATGAGCTCAAATGATTCTTGGATGGGTTCATGTGACATCAGAAGACTTGACTTAAAGCCGTAACACATTAGCTATGCAAGTACACATGAAACATCACTTAAATATCTTTGGCTCCTCCTTTGTGGAGTGTGCATCTCTGTAGTTCCTGTGCCTAATTTGAAATTAGCTATGCTTTGGGGGTGATACATTTCCAGTATTCCCTATTAATATTTTACGGTAGCTAGACTACCTCAGGATTTTCTGAAGAGTGATTTGTGTTGGAATTCCCCTTTCAGAGGTTATACCATGATAAGCAGTATTTTTTTTTTTATATCTCTTGCTGTATTTTTTGGGGTATCTCTTGATTGATTTTGTCAAGTGCATAGCTGCTAACTCCAGCAGCAAATTGGCCTTTCATCTTCACTACTGTGAAGGTCGTGCAGGAAACCTTAAAAGACAAAGTGATCCCAAATATCAAAATTGATGAGGCTTGAAGCAAGAAACTGGGGCTAGTGCTAGGTAGATGCAGGCTCTTATGTTTTCTTTGTGCTTCTACAGAACACCATATCCAGGTTAGTAATGACAATAGCAGGTTTCTTTATGGCTGTGGGTTAGGACAATAGCCATTACAATGCAGATCACCATGTAGAGAAGTGTTTTCATCCAAAACTTCCCACCTTCATGGTGGTCATTCACTTAGCATGTGGAAGGGTACTGCCTCCACATGCTGACTGAACAATGACCATAGTGGCTCTTTGCTTATTTGTTTAAAGCAAGTTTATCAGCAATGCTGCATTTATGGGTAAGCACAAAGTACAAGAAAATATTACTACAGGGTAGTCCTGGGAAATGTTTTTCCTCTGTTCTTCAAAAGCTGCCTTATTTTTATTTCTTACTCTCTCCTACAATAATCCCTATGCTTTTGAATCTTCCTTCCCGTCCCATCTCACACCCCATACACACACACTAAGCCTTTGATTCCTAGTTTGCTGTGTGAGAACTCTGTTTAAAAGGAAATAAAGGAAATGGGTTTCCTGAAGTGCATCTGTGCTTGTGAAAATAGCATAAATGTGCATGTTGTCTCAGCCTGGCATCTTTCACAGATCCTAAAAAAAAAAAAAAAAAAAAAAAACGCTAAATGAAGAGAAATTAGAAGTAAGTTAAAAGAAGCCATAGTTTTTGTTTGTTTGTTTTTCCCATCCAGAGTAGGAATAAAGCTTAACCATGGAGAGCCACATAATACTACTGAGGACAAAACCTATGCAAAAAGTTGGGATAACAGTAGGTTTTCGCAAGTAGGTGCTGTAAGTATGCTGTGTGGTGCATTTGGGCAGGGTTGGTGTAGCCATGTAGCATTCCTTTTCAATGAGCTAGTTGTACCCAGAACATTACTGAAACTAAAGAGTGATGCAGTAGTTGCATGGTGACACAGACAGGGCTGTCATCCCTGTAGCGGGGTGTGTGACAGGTAGGGACTGAAGGCAGGGAGATATGGGGAAGCCTTTAAGCACATCTTTGTTCTGTGAATTACAGCCATTGTTCTCTGCTCTTCTTGATCGCATTTAAAGTGTCTTGCTGCCAGCCGGAATGGTTAAAATGAGTCAAGAGCATCGTTATTAATGAATTACTGCCTCAGTTTTAACTGTATATGCCTTCCCCCACGAGTTTTTAAGGATTATGAATGCTGATAATGTAAGGTGGTATGATTTTTGTGGCCTCAGCAGCATTTCTTCTGGTTGTTGCTAGTGTGAGATCAGATTCTGTAATCCGTCAGTCCTTTACAGGGACTGAAGGAGAGGTTTTGTGAACTGTATCCAAGGATGAGATCCAGTATTTTCAGTGATGTTATGTCTTCTGAATACGTAACCAGTTTTTCCCTGGGAATTTTAAGGTCTGTTGGATAACATTCTTATTTCTACTTCATAATATGAGATGAGCAATTCCTGTGCTGATAGATAGTGGTGGTGGTGGGCTTGACAGGTAAAGGTGTTAATTATCACTGTGCTTTCTCATTTTATTCTGATCTGTCATGAGACCGTGATGAAGGTGCCCAACTCTTTCTGTCACTATTTTTGTTCTTTGTTTTAGAAACCTGGATATTCAGTGTGGTCAGAATTACTATTGCCATTGCCGGAAATGGCCAGGATTGGTCATTTCTCCTTCCTTACTAAAGCATAAGTATAGTGGTGACTCTGGAAATGTGTTTGTATGTTAATAACAGTGGTTCTTTAATACATGTGCTTAAACTGACATCATAGTCTACTGTTGTTCCAGCCGCTTAACTTGAAGATAAAATAAAAATTCAGTTTAAAAACAGTGGCTCCTAATCTATGAGCTCTATCCTGCTTGCTGGAGTTGGAAGTAGAGCACAAGAAAAGTGCTAAAGCTCAAGCAATTGCTGACTGCTCAATTATGAAATACAGGAGTTGAATCTGCTTCTTTGTAGCACAACGTTGGGAATGTCTGAGATGACTTGTTTTCCTGGGGAAGACCTCTACCTCTTCTTGGTTAAATGGGTATTCCTCTTGCTTCCTCAGACTCTGCCCCTGCTTAGACTCTTCCTACCTGGGCTGTCTTCCTTTTCTGAAATCTTGGAAATGGGCATGCCTTCTTTCAGTGCCATTCTTAGACCTTCAGTGAAGTAAGTTGATGTTCTCCCCTCAGTTTTTTTTCTTTTTTTTTTTTTAATAATATGCTGTCTTTCAGTGTGGTTATTCTGTGATAGCTTTTCTGTAGCATTTAGATGTAGTTCTTCTGAGAATTGGCACACACTTTAAAATGAGTGTATACACAGTAGAAAAGCACTTATTATTAATGAAATTCACTTTGATTCTGTACAACAACAAAAAAAGCAGACTGCAAGTAACAAGGAAATTCTCCTTTCTCACCTGTGGGAGCTATGATTGCAATAGACTGTGCAAGGAAAGGGATTCCTTTAATATAAATGAAAAAATCATATAAGATATTCCTACACCACACTATACTTTGCTTGATAAGAAAGGAGTATGAATTGATTTGCTATCAAGTGCTTTGTTCTACAAGTCACTGGTAAAACTCAAGAGAACTAAGTAAAATGATGTGGCAGTACAATAATTAGGAAAAGCTGTTTATGAATAGGGGAAGTCTCATAGTTGACCTTCTTCTGAGGTTTCTTAATTTGGGTGTGGTTTAATTAAATATTTATACAGGAACCTTCAGGATTTTGAAAACAACTGCTGTGCATGTAACTGAGGAAGTCCATTTTCTCTTTGAGCAGTTGATAAGAACAGCACCATCACAGAGCCCCATTCCTGAAAAAGACTGGCTGGAAATATTTTTCCATGGTAGCTGTTTCTTTCAGTTGAAGCCTTTCTGCACCACCCAGTTAGAGTTCCTCTGTCCACAGGGTGTTGCAGTCCTCTCTGGTACAGCCACTCTTATGCAAATTCAGAACATTAAGTTTACCTGGAATATCTGGCCTAATCTAAGAATACAGGATCAAATTTTGATTGAATTGAAGCTGAGGAAGGAAGTGTCTGGTGTCATAACAGTACCAATAATAACCATATATAAGGAGGGAAGATAAGTAGGTAGAAAGACTATTTGGGATTAAGTCAAATTGATATACTTTGGAATTGCCACAACAATTAGAATTTTTACATTTGCCATTTGCATGACTTCATCTGGGGTTCAGGCATATTTTCATAGTTTAAATGTTCACAGAATCATAGAATGCTTTTGGTTGGAAGGGACCTTAAAGACCACCTACTTCCAACCCCCTGCCATGGGCAGGGACACCTCCCACCAGACCAGGTTGCCCAAAGCCCCACCCAGCCTGGCCTTGAGCACCTCCAGGGATGGGGCATCCACAGCTTCTGGGCAGCCTGTGCCAGGGCCTCACCACCCTCTGAGTGAAGAATTTCCTCCTTATATCTAATCTAAGCCTACCCTCTTTTAGTATAAATCCACTCCCCCTTGTCCTATCACTGCACTCCCTGACACAGAGTCCCTCCCCAGCTTTCCTGTAGGCCCCCTTTAGGCACTGGAAGACCGCTGTAAGGTCTCCCCAGAGCCTTCTCTTCTCCAGGCTGGACGACCCCAACTCCTTCAGCCTATCTTCACAGGAGAGGTGCTCCAGCCCTCTGAGCATCTTTGTGGTCCTCCCCTGGACTCACTCTAACAGGTTGCGGTTGGCTTTCTCAGCTGAAAGCATGCACTGCTGGCTCATGTTCAGTTTTTCATCAACCGATACCCCCAGGTCCTTCTCCTCAGGGCTGCTCTCAGTCCACTCACTGCCCAGACTGTATTTGGTGCTTAGGACTGCAAATCTTGAGAGCATGCCCCAAAAGCTCGGAAAACGTTCAATTTGAATACCGTTTTATCTATTGGGGTTGTGGTTTGCTGTCACTACAGGTGTTAAAGACATTCTGTATTTCAAAGTCTCTGTGAATATCTGTCCTTGTGTGACTAATGAGCAGCAACTGTGACCTTATTGATTCAAACACTTGTCAGAAAAGCAGTCAGTATTTTAGTATGTAGCTACACACTGTAAGTCAGTGCCCCTCTTTGGAGGGATCCTAGCTTCATTTGGAAACCCTATTGTCTAGATTCAGTGTTACTGCATTTGGGTAATCGTTTAAACAGGACACCCACAGTAATTGCTGCTATCTGTTTTTCAAGTATGGGGGGCTGCAGTTGCTTCCTGGCTCTGAACCTGATTAAAAAATTAAAGCAAGAGATAGGAAGAAAGATTCAGGTATTAATTAGCATTGAAAAAACAATGGGTTAACTCAGTCTCTCTTTTTCTTTTTTTTTTTTTTTTTTTTTTATTGCCTGGCACGTGTACAGTTTGGAAAGAACAGAGGTCAGGAAATACTTGTGGCAAGATTGTGTGTTCCACACACAGAGACCGAGTGAAAGCCTTTCTCCTTCTGCTTGTCACATGCATTTATGCTGGTAATGATTTACTCTGGGCAAAGTATTCTGCTTATAACTTATCAAATACAAAACAGTAATCTCGCTGATTTACAGAGGTAATCAAGAGTTGCTACATTTTATTGTGGCCCTTTACAAAGGCTATGTATCTTCTATATATTTTCAAGTTCTAAGGATTAAAGATCATGCTCCTCAGTGACTGTTATGGAAAATACAACTGAAAGCCAGAGGAGTCCTTCCTCTGATCTAACCCACCTGCGAGGTTAGGTCATTTGGGCTTTCCATTATACTTGACACTCTGCTGCTGCAACAAAACTTAGAAAGCAGTATTCATGGAGATGTGGTCATCATGACAGATCTTCTTGCTCTGTCTTTCTTAGTTTTTACTCAGGTTTTGCAACCTCTTCCTTTGATTCTCTCTCACGTCCTCCTTTCTGATTTCTCTTTGATGTTTTTCTTTTCCTTTCCCGTCTTCCCTGTTTTGCCCATGTGCACAGGATGGAATTCAAGATCTCCTGTAGTGGAGGAAGAAGCTGCTCTTCCCTGTGGTGCTAAAAGGAGTTAATCTAAACGAGGTTCCCTGTTCATGCAAACTGCATGTTGGTGGTCTGGTGTGGTCAAAGTTTGCCTTTCTACTAGTAAGGTAGGAGGGTGAGAATTATAACTTCTCCAGGTTGTATTGTTAATGAAGTACTTGTACTTGTGTTTTGCTATGAAAATACACAGTGTACTGTGCTCCTCTGCATTACAGCTGCCTTACAAGCACTGAAGAGGAAAAAGAGATATGAGAAACAATTGAATCAAATTGATGGGACGCTCTCAACCATCGAGTTCCAGAGAGAGGCGCTGGAAAATTCACACACAAACACAGAAGTGCTCAGGAATATGGGTTATGCTGCACAAGCTATGAAGAAAGTACATGAAAATATGTAAGTCCTTTCTACTAGCTTTCAAGATGAGCTTGGCAGTAGCTTTTAAACTATTTCATTGCTATGTACCAAGTCAGCCAGTTTTGACTTCATTTTGGTTCAGGCATTTAATGTCAGGAATGCTATTGGTGCTGTAATGTTGTATTTGGCAGAAAAATACCTTTTCTTAACAGCAAGTCTAGAAGGAAGTCCAACTACCTTAGGAGATCCAGCTGGTACCAGTTTTTATTAAATCTGCCTTGGCTTCTGCCCTCAATTTTTACAGAAGAAAACTTAGTTGAGGAAACTGTGTACTTCTTCAAAATCCATAAGCTAGACTGTGATTCAAAGTACTAACTGGACTTGAATAAAAGGGAAGGTAATTTTTTTGCGTGAGTGTATTATTTTTATATGTCCTATATTGTTTCATGGGGCATTTTCCTGCCTGAATAAACAGAGTTAAATCAGAAAGGTTGTTCTGGCAGAAGTAAACAGGAATTGAAACAATACTGTAGTTAACAATAAGGGGAAGCATTTAAATGGGGTCCTGTTAAGCTCCCCCTAGTTCTGATGAATGCTTAACATCAGAAAAGATCCATCTAACAAAGATGCTGACCTTGGGAAGGAGATATGGTCTGCCTAGAGAATGTGACTGTTGGCCGATGGATCTGTGAGAAGCACAGAGGTGGGGAGAGGGACAGGCTGCTGCATTATGACTTTTGTTATAATCCCAAAGTGGAAGAAATTGGAGTGGCTAAAACATACAGAAGCTTGCCAGGAAATATTAAGGTTTAGGTAGGGGAAATTATTCCATGTGAGTTCTATCACTTAAACATCCATGGGCTTAAAATAAAATAGGGTCTGTTCAGCTGTTTCTGAGCCTCTTCTGTAGGATTTGATTTACGTACCTTTAAAAACTTTGTTATTTTGCCAGGGACTTGAACAAAATTGATGATTTGATGCAAGATATCACTGACCAGCAAAATGTTGCTCAGGAAATTTCAGAAGCTATCTCAAACCGAGCTGGATTTGGTGATGAGTTTGATGAGGTTAGTACTTTACTAAAGACTGGGAGTTTTGACTATAAAATAGTTATTTTGTGGTGCAGTGGCTTGTTCCAGAGATTGCAATTTCACATCCTCACCTTTTGAGAAATCATTGTTCTAGCTTACCGTATCTAGCACATTTTATATTTATTTATATATTTATAAAAAAAAAAAAGAATTAAATATATAAAATGAAAATGAGGGGTTTAGCTGTATTCCTGTAGTTAGTATTCTCAATTGTAGTATTTTCCATTGTACCATGGAAGGAGGTCACTAAAGCATATAATTTGTACTTCTCCAAAGGGGCACTGCAACATATAATTTGTTGTACTCAAAATAGGCATAGTGATATTCCTTTCACTACACTGTGAACTGGCTACCATTCACAATTTTGAATATATGGGCCAAATTTAAGGGGTTTTATTTTGTGCTTGGAGATGCTGGTCCTTTCATTATTTTCCAAATTTTCCACAGAAATAAATTAATGAGGTAGAAATAATTGCTGTTAGAAGCAACAAGAATTCTGTCCTCAAACACTTTTCTTCTGAAAACCTCTCAAAAAAGGTATCTAGGACCTTCTGGAAACTTGTTGCAGTAGCTTTCATCCAATATTGCTGGACTTGATTTTGTGTATCTAAGGAGGACATAGTGTTCAAGGGCAGAGTACATGCAAAGAGACTTTATATGAGTATACGAGACTGTACATCCTACAGTCTGTGGGATGCAGAGCTGAGGTTCAAACCCACTATCACAAACAGTTTGGTTTTGTATTTTAACTGTGTGTTAAAATGACCAAGCGCTAGGAATCATATGAATAATGCCTTAAAGAATCAAACAGTTCCCACCCTTCCCAATTAATTTATTCTTACATACCCAAATGGACAATAGAGAAAAATACATATGCTATATATTTGTGCTTGATTAATATTTTGCCTTTTCATTCACAAGTTATCCTTTGGAGTTTTTGAAAATAGTAGTGATTCTTTGTATTTTTCTCCCTATTATCTGCTTTTCTATTTTTGTACTTTGAATGAAAATCAACTTTTCAAGAAACATTTAATCAATACTGATATAAGGAATGGGATTTATCTGGTATAAACTGGTCTTCAGACAACTGAAAAAACATACTGCCATCCTGAACAGTGTCACTTTCTTTTCATCCATGCTTAACTTATTGAGTCTAGACTCAGTAATGATGTTGCAGATTGACCTGAAAGTTTCTAAGAGATGCTTGTTTGTCCAAGTTAACGGACGTGTTTCCTGTTCTGGGAAAATAAGCCACTGTCACATGGGCTATCACTGTACCAGCACCTACTTTTGCATGAGAGCCTAATAGTTACCGTACTTGTTCAGTCATTGGGAAGCCTGGATTGCATACCACTTCAGTTTAAGAGTGCCAGAATTTGTGACTTAATCCCTAGTTTTTGAGGTCACTTGTGTTGGAGGAGGATGCTTAGTTTTTATTTATTTTGAAGAATTTTTTGACCACGCACTTGATTGCCTCTTTACATGTGTGCCATGGGTGTAAGGAGGTCATTGAAACATGTAATTTATACTGCTCAAAACAGACATGTAAACACGGGGTTCTTTCTCCCTGGGATGACACGGTATATGTAAGGAAGAATGAAAAAAAAAAAAAAAAAAAAAAAAAAAAAGCTCCAACCTACCTAAGTAGGATGCTCTTGGGTGAATCCTTGCCTGGAGACATGTTTTCTGATACTCAGATGTGAAATACACACATTCCAGTGGGTGAAGTCTAGACCCTGAGAGTTTTGATCCTCTCCACATGGTATTTGCCCTCTGCTTCCTTTTTGGCCTAAGTTCAAGAGGAGAAAGGGGATTATTTATTGTAGCTACTACAATACTCCACAGCCTAGTTGTACAGCAGTTCCTGAGTTATGGGAAACACAAGTTAGATCTATGCTTGAGGAGGAGGAGAACTTAAAACTTGAGTCTCCCACTTTGAGAACTAATGTTCTAGCCATTGTATCACTATGTTAAAGACCATGGCCACTGTTTATTCCGCTATTCCATCTCTCTCTCTCTCTCCCTCTCTCTATATTTTTTATTTTTTAATTTATTTTTTTTATTTAATAAAGAGCCTGTCATGGCCGATACTACCTCCTTGATATTTTATGTATTCAGCAGAGGCTGCTGAGGCTTAATTTGGTGTTGGAAAGGGTTAGATGGTTGTCTAGAGGTCTTCAGGAATACTTGTTTCCATTGACTACAACAGCTTGGACACTACCTTCTGAAGATGATATTCACACCACTGACTGAAGTACTTAAAGTACAGATACCTTTGCACCTAACTAAATGCGTTAGACAGCCATGGGGCCCCACCCTGCACGTCTCTGAGAGAGCTGCCATCGATTGAACATCTTCAGGTGCAGACCTGATGCTGAAATTTTTAGATGATATTCTAGAGCTTGCATTGTGAACTAGGTCAGACTTGTGAACTGTAGCCTTTTTTGGCCTTGTATATATAAAAGAAAAACTTAGGTAGGCCTGTGCTGGCTACATAATCATCATTTTAACGTCTACATTGGTGATAAGCAAGGTATAAATGGGTAGGCAAAGCCCATTTTGAACCCTAGATCTCACTTTGTTCCAGCCACTCTTTTGCCCAGCCACATTTGCCCAACAGCGGTTCTTTCTGAACCATTTTATCAATGTGGCAAAGATCTATTTCTCTATACTGTGATTGATATTTAGCTTCCTTTCTTTGGGAAACTCCGACTAAGGAATAAGTCCTTGGCTTTTTAAAAAATGTAAAGCATTTTTATTTTTAGTATTATACAATGAGATTTGATCGTATGTCCAAGTTAGCTTCTGCAGCTAAAAGCCCAAGAGTGTTACGTGCTTCAAGAGTGAGTAACAGGGCTCACGAGATCAGTGCTGCTTTGAAATTAGATGTAATCCAGGACTTAGTGTGATAGAGCTGAAGCACAACACTTAATGACAGTCTGTCTTATACCCAGTGGAAGTTGTATGGTTTTTAAAATGGGAGAAGTCACACACTATAATTAGAATCTGCTTAAAATGTACAGACTTTAGATTTGGAAAAAAAATGATGAAGGCAGTTGGACTTTTTCCTCTGTTTGATTTTGACATGAATACTAACTACACTGGCATTTTTCTTTCTAATTTTATTCCTTGTCCTGTTTCTAGCTTTCATTGTCCTTGTTTAAACTTTCGGTTAAGTTTTACTGTTTTTCCCCACAGTTGGTGAAAATTATACTTGCAATATGCTGACTTTTGATATGACTGACTTCTAACTTTGTTTTCAAGCATGAGCTGTTATTTCAGTAAAGCTTTGCTTTATAGTGGTTACAAGTGCTCTTGACTCAAATTGCTGTCAGGACAATGAATTTATTAACATTTTCCTTGAATTTAGGATGAGTTGATGGCAGAATTAGAAGAACTGGAGCAAGAAGAAATGAACAAGAGAATGGCAGATGTCAGACTGCCAAGTGTTCCATCCACCTCGCTACCTTCTCGCCCTGGTAAACTGCTTACTTTCCATTTCAAGTTTCTCTTTACTAAGCCATGCTGTGAGAAGGAGGAGGGGAAGAATGAATCATAGATATGTATTTAGCTCTTTTAATTTTTAAAGCATTATAGAATTCTTATCCTAATTTTTGCATATGTGTATTATAAAAAGCAAAGTGGAATTCGAATTTGCTGTATGAAAGTATTTAGGACCAAATTTTCTGTAGATTAGAGGAAGCAAATTCAGGGGGCTTGAACTTTCATGTACTGTGATGTGGATCAGATAGGTCGCTGGGGAATGGGGAGATCTTTTTTGTCTTCTGGCAATTTAAATCCTCAGTCTTTTTTAATTAGAGCCTGACCTAGATTCAAAATGTTTGCATGAGGAAGTTTCAGCTTTATAGAGTAGTAATTTGATACTTGCCACTGGTATTTTAAGTAGAGATGAATGAGGTAGCAGGAAGTACAAATTTAAAGAAATACTGTCTGTCATTCCTTTTCTTTCTATAGAACAGACATTCCTGGCATTAAGCAGTAGTCTTGATTTGCTGTAGTTCTGCCCTGTTTGTTTTGAATTAAGCCAGAGACAGTCAACTTTTAACTCTGTCTCTCACTGTGTCCCTGTTGCTCTTTATCAACTGAAAGACTTGCTGTATACGGATGCTTGTAAAAAGAGTATAAATATTTGGTGGCAAGGATAGCACGCACGCAGCATGAGCTCCGTGGTGCATTCTGCTGCAGAACAGGTTACCTAGATCAGCTCATCCTGAAGACTTTTATGCGTGTTTTGGCAGTCAACACTTAAATCCCTGAGAAGCAGTTTAAAATGTTCAAACTGGGACCGTGGCCTCATCTACTTATGTAAACTGTAGAATAGCTAGTAAAAAGTGGATTTAGGAAAACTCAGTGCAAATTGCAGTCTGGGCACTTACGGCTTGTTCATGCATTCTTTTCCAGAGCCAGCTGTGCCAGCTGACATTTTTATTAAACCCAGGCCATCTCCGTGTGCTTCTCACTATCTCAGATTTGCTACCTCATCTCTCTATATGACTGCTTCAGGCAAAATTAGTTAGCTACGTTTACGCAGTTTAAGGCCTTGTAAAACTGGCTAATCTTTTCTGTAACTGTATGCTTACAGAACACAGAAATGACAAAATATGAACAGTTAATGGTTCTGTAATGCTTCTAATCGGACATGCACGTTAATCTCCTGATTTTAGAGATGGGGAAAACTGAGGTGGAACAAGGCACAAATGACCTTCTCCAGCTGCACAGTAAGCCAGTGGCACTTGCAGAGTAGGGACTGGACCCAGGGTCTCCCATGTCCTTCTCCCATCTTTAGCCCCAAGAAGTGGTACTCCATCTCCCTGGAGATGGTGGTTCCCAGCAGTGGGGCTGCCACAGGCAGGAGCCAACTGGCTGCTGTAAAACATACACACAAGGGTGGTGCCACCCAGTAACGCAAATCCTGACGCACACAGCACAAAGCTGGGGAGAGCCAAAGGCTGAACCTGGGCAGTAGGGCATGTAGTTTGTAGGTTGCTGAATGAAGGCTGTTTATATGAGGTTTTAGTTCAAGTAACATGAAGATGTGCGATAGGAGATTTGGATTAAAAAAAAAAAAGTGAGAAAGCATGTGTGGGACCTAGAACGGAGCTGGGCATTGCTGCTGTTGTGACCATAGCAGTTATCTGAGTAGTCACAGATACTACCCGAGCAATGTAAGTTCAGGACTTTTTTCCCTTTTAATAAATGGTAACTCTTGTTAAAATGTGTTGATTCTATGTTGAGACTGGACCTGCACGTGCAGAACCCTTCGGCACTATTTGGAAAGGTAGCAGGATGCACAGCTGGCAAGGGGCAGGTCATTCATGCCTGCTTGAATGAATCACAGAATTGTAGCGGTTGGAAGGGACCTGGATGTGAGAGAACTGGCGATGTTGTGGTGTGTGCTTACTCTCTGTGTACAGGTTAAATAAATTTTCTGTGGGAGTCTTTCAGTAGGAGGTAAATCAGGCCTATAATTGTTAACATCAGGGTTATGTGTGAGCTAACGGTGGGAGCTAACGGTAGTCACAGTGAGCTAACGGTAGTCACAGCATCATCACTATGTTACCTACATTTAGCTTGCTACTCAGTAAAGTGACTTGAGATCTTCAAACTGAGCACTATACAAGTCCTAATGTTAACAAATAAAATGTTTCTGTTTCTGCTGCTATTAGTTGATGATTATTGTTAATCTCTTTCTGTGCAGCATCAACCAGGAAGAGAGCGGAGGATGAAGATGATATGAAACATCTAGCTGCCTGGGCTTCATAAGAGCATGGTGCTTTTATGGCATGGAACATTACAGTAAAGATGCAAAGAGCTATAATGCTGTTGTTAATTTGTAATAGTTACAAATTTAGTGTGGTTGTGTTTCATACGGACTTTTTTTAATGGCCAATCTTGCTAAAAGTGTGACTTCCATATTTCAAAATTAGTTTAAACACAAACAAAAATAATAGTTGCCAAAACCTCCATAGTGTTTTTTTTCTTTCTTTTTTTTTTTTTTTCAGTGTAGGCCAGAGATTTGTTTTGCTGTCAGTATCAGGTTTTATTATGTTACGTCTTGTGGTTTTGGTGAGACCTGTGCCTCACTTGTGCACAAAACTGGATGCATCGTTGAAATGAAAAAGTTAAATAATTGGTCAAAGCCCTATCCTTAGAGGGTCCAAAACAGCTTTATATGCGTCCTTTGCACCCAAGAGCTAACGGCCATTCATTTGGGCATGGAGATTTATCCAGTTTGCCTGGAGCACCTTGTGGTGTCCTAGATATTAAGCGGAGACTCTTCTGTAGATCTTCTGAAGTGCGATAATTTATTAATTTTCTGTTATTGTTTTAACTTTGGCAACACTATCCTATGCACATGTATATGGTCTACTTGAATCATGTGTCAAACTATTTCCAACTTGGTTAAATAACAGCTTTGCTATGACAATGACTATGATTTTATAGATCCCTGACAAACAAAATTGATTTCCACTAACCCTGTCAAAAAGCCAGAAGAGATCTAGCCTTTCTGTCTTCCACCATGACTTTCTGGGGTGAGTCTTTACTTTGTATGAAAATACCCATTCTCAAAGGAATTAATAACACAATTTTTAATTTTGCATTTTCAAAATAATTTTCATTTCTGAGCATTTGGTTTCTGAGTGGAAACTATCAATGTGTTGTCTTTGAAATGCCTTTTTAGCTCTGTTTAAAAGCTGATTCTAAATTATTTGTAAATTTGTAATATTATTGTCCAACTGATGGCTTTTTAGCTTAAGGAACAAATGCCACTGAGTGCTGAACTACTATATGTAGGGAGAAATCACTGTTCACATATAAAAAAAAAAAATGATATGCTGCTTTGTACAAAGAAATTTTATTAAGTAAGACTTAAGCTCTATGCTAGTAGCTTGCTATAAATCACAAGGATGTAGTAAAACACTGGAGTTCCAAGGAAAGTGGGAAGCAGAGTCACATTGATCTTAATTTCTTATTTTCAAATTAATTTATATATATATGATTGAACCACTTGGGGAATGATGGGAGACTTGGTTTCTGTAGATCTACAGCATCAGAAGACTGATCTGTGGGGCTTTAGCCTGTGATTTGCTGGGTGTTCATAGCCTACAATAGGCTCTAGCCTATTGTATTTTAGGTTAAGCATAAGCTAATGTGTGTTTATGGACATGGTATTCTCGTGTGCTCAGCCTGTTGAGTTGAGTTCTGTGAATGAAACACAAAATTTACTAGCACATTGTAAAACTTTCAGGACTTCATTCTTTGTAGTGGAATTGCTTTTTGTTTACATCTATTTGAAAGAAGAACTAAGCCTTGTCACTTGTGGAGAAAAAAAGTTTCTGATTCTACTACGGAGTTTGGGGGTACCAGGAAAATTATCCCTTTCTGTTGGGAGTCAAGTAAAAACTGGAAGTATTCCATTTTTGTTTAAAACAAAAATTAAAGCACTTCCTTAAATTTGAAAATGTATTTTGAATTCTCAGTAGGAAACCAAACACTAACAAAATGTCATTCAGTTTTAATGCTTACTGAAATTCAGGATAAGATGCCAGCTGAAAACTTCCTTGATGGGCATATTTAATAAAATAATAAATATTCAGAGTTATCTAGAATCAATTCCCTAGTCCTGTTGGCTGAAATCCCATTCTCAAGGTTGAAGCAGTGTATACAATTCTGAATTTGGTACAGAAAGTGTTAGTATACACTGATTTAGCAAGTCTGCAAGGCTGACTGGCAGTGTACTTCTGGACACATCTTGTATTTCTTAATGTAAGTCCACGCCAACATAGTCCTGTGCTTAGCTCTGGAAAACTGTATTATAGCATCTGTTCTTGGTCGCATTAGTAGTTTTCCAATGCTTAGCGTACTTAAAGGGTTCTATAGCCTAACCAAAATAGGTGTCTAGGCTTCCATTTTAAAGTGATTTTTTCAGTCTGCTCTGGAAAATGTGTACCTGCAGGATTTTATGCAAGAACTTTCCATGTGAACATCCTGCAGGGGAGAAGAAATTCTAGGGAAGGCCTTCTCCTTTGCAAACGAGTGTCAGACTGCTAACCTCTGGCAGTGTTTTGGCCACATGTTGATCCTTCTGCTTATTGACTTCGGACCAGGCACTTAAAGAACAAAGTTTGTGGAGGATGAGGAATAAAAAACATGGTCATTCAGGTGAGCTTCTCTAAAAGCTGGCATGTAGTGGCTGCTGATTCTGGAGGACAGTCACATACCAGTTCACGGGCTAGGACGTGTCTGGTCTAACCTTCATGGTGAAGCTATTCTCAGAAATACTGTAGTCATGTACACAAATCAAAATACAGTATAAACCCCCAAAACTGGAGTGTTTCTTGTATTTGTTTGAGAGACAGTAGATGACTGATTTTCTTCAAAAGCAAAGGAGTTTTAGGGATTTAATTCAGCTGAGGAGGTGGCTCTTTCCTGTGTAAATTCAGATGAAGCTGTGACAAATGCTTCTTTCATTTTTTGAACATATGTCTCTCTTCATGCCAAGATGGTATTTGTTTAGCACATAAGCAGACTAGAGTGAATAGTGTCAATGTGTTATTGTAAATGCAATTAACTACTAACTCAAACACATTTTACAAGAGGACTGTGGAAGCAGATGGTGTACTGTAGCTGACTTTATTTCCTGATTCTTATTTATTTTGAGAATGTTTTCTTCTCTTAACAGGCTTGGGCATTTTAAACCTGGATAGCTTTACAAAGGGGAAATATTAAATAAAGAATAAAAATTAACATATACATATCCTGTAAATAAACATTTTTCATCACACTTGTGCTACCTGTATTATTTTCCTATTAGGGAAAACTTTACATGCTCTTCTTACACCATCATTAGGATGCAGTACTCTCTTTAGCGAGTGCAAAGATTGTTGGAAACACTTTTTGATGTATTAGTCTTTCAACACCAGCTTAGAATTCAATAATTCTTCAAAGGTAATCTGGCTTTAATTTAGAAAAAAAAGGGGGGGGGGAGAGAGGATAGAAAGCAGAGTGTATGCAACAGTGTTTGAGCTTCATTCATTTGCACACAGCATTTGTGTTACAAGAGATTATTTTATTTCAGTGTGTCCAAAAATTCTACTTTTTTTTCCTTTGCAAAAGATCTCTTCAACGTTTCAGAATTGTGTATTTCTCGTTTTCTAGATCTCAGTTAAAAGGTGAAAGGGTTGAGTCTTTGTAAAAAGAAAAAATACTATAGGAAATGATGAATTTAAGTAAATAAAATGTTTTATTTTCTTATGAATATGAGAATCTCCTTTAAACTAAGTGCGTGTACAGTATCTTGCATTTCATGTATACACCTGTACACACGTACATATAAAGTGTTGGTGCAGTACTTAAGACCATTGCTCATTATCTGGTCTGGAAAGATTTCCATTGCTTGGGCAGCTGATCATGTCAGTTTGTAAAGCGTAAGGCTTCATCATGTAATACCAAGGAATTGCTCAGTATGTACGCATGCCCCATGTGTGTATAGCCATCAGGAGAGAAGGACGTAGGCATGTATAGGGAATAGATTACTAAAGAGCAGGGACTAGTTTAGACATCTGAAGTAATGCTAAGTATCACAAGTCTAATCTCACGTAGCTGTCATATTTTCTCACATCTGTCCCGATTGCAGAGACTTGCAAAGGCTGCCAATGCAGCACTGTTCAGTCTGGTGTATATTGCAGGCAAAACCTGCCTAGTTCATGTGATTTAAATCAAATTGGGATCTGAGTGATTTACTGGCTTATCAACAAGTAAGTAACTGGCAATTCATGATACACTTGGGACCGGTGCTGGCAGTGCAACAGATAAACTAGGTTTTACCAGAAGTCTCCTGGTAATCTCTTTGCTGCTGTCTAATCCAGTTGATGGTTGTCTTTGCTTTACCAAGATGAGTTTGGGGCAAACACCCTCTCACCCCACCCTTACCCCTGCTGTGCTATCTGACCTGGTGCTGCCCCAGCCCAATTTGAGGCTGTGCCCTGCTGGCGACCCCACAGCTGGCCTTCTCAAAGAGCAGCCACCGGCCTCTCCTACATTTTAGTGGATTTTAACGTGTTTAAACTGAGGAGCTGAGCTTTGTGAGCAAGTAAATATAAGAAAACCAGTGGAGGTGTAATCGTTCTGAGCTAGAGGTCTGTTCCCACACAGGTGACAGATCTCGATACCTCTCACTAGTATGACATCAGCTTGCAAAAAAATAAAATGTACACTTCATATACATCTATACAAAGATATATACATCATATTCTGTATATACCCAGGCATATGTGTATATTTGGGTTGGACTCAGCACACCAAAGGGCACAGCCGCTGAAGGAGCCGCAGTCGGCCGGGCCTGCCCCTGTGCCGCCCATGGCAGGCGCCGAGCTGCGCCTCAGCGGCCTCCAGGCGGAGCTCTGGGCTCGGCGTTCAGCGAGACGCCACCGAAGGCTCAAAGGCTGCGAGTCTCACACAAGACCCGGCTTCAGGCTTTCTTATTGCTCGTAGTGGAAGGAAAAAGGCCTGCTAGAAAGTGATGCTTGAAAAGGAGACACCGCCTCCTCCTCCCCCCCCGCCCATTTCTACCCCCCCCCCCCCCCCCCCCAGTTCGGCAGATTGGCCCCACCTTCAAAACTGGCTACTCAGTAGAGCTGGACTGGGTTTGGGCTCTTTGACCACTAGGAACGAATTCTGCAGTTTGAAATCTAGTTCTAGTGCAAGAACTATGTGCAATTAAGGTCATTTACAGGCTTCTCCAGAAAAAGCTTCTCTAGGCTTAAAGAAGTATTGCTATGTCCTGGGGCATCTTAAGTATTCCAATTCAGGTACCACAGGAGTAGCTGAAGTAGGGCACTACACAACATTCATCCTGAAGGATTATAATAGTCTGGAAAGAGGAACTCATAATAGGAGAATACCAACAAGGAGAATAAATCATACATATAGTGCTTTAATTCTTTCACTGTGCATTACAAGCGTACTTTTTACACTATATCCGCAAGAGTTTGAGAGAACAAGCCCTTCATCTGCAACAAAAGGCTGTTGGAGTGTCTTGCTGTCATGGTTTAACCCAGCAGGCAGCTAAGCGCCACACAGCCATTCACTCACTGCCTCCCAGTGAGATGGGGGAGAGAATCATGGAAACAGTAAAACTTGTGGGTTGAGATAAAGACAGTTTAATAGGACAACAAAGGAAAGGAAAATAATAATAATTATGATAAGGGAATATACAGAACAACTGATGCACAGTGCAATTGCTTACCACCCGCTGACTGATGCCCAGCCAGACCCCAAGCAGTGGGCCTCATCCCCAGCCAACCTTCCCCCCCCATTGTTCAGCATGTCACCATATGTTATGGGACAGCCCTATGGCCCAGCTGGGGTCAGCTGCCCTGGCTGTGTCCCCTCCCAGCTCCTCGTGCACCCCCAGCCTCCTCCCTGGCAGGGTGCTGTGAGAAGCCAAACAGTCCTTTGGACTGTGTAAGCGCTGCTCAGCAACAATTAAAACATTGGGGTGTTATCAGCATTATTCTCATCCTAAATCCAAAACAGCACCATACCAGCTACTAGGAAGAAAATTAACTCTATCCCAGACAAAACCAAGGCACTTAACTAAGGTAGGAATCATGGCTGTTGCAAATTTGGTGGCAAGAGCAGGTAGCTCGGGGCTCCTCAGCAATGCTCTGAAACCACCACCCTGTTTACTTTAATCCCTGTGCTTGACTTTCTTCAGTAGTATTATGAAGGCAAAGAGTTAGAGTGCTCCAAAAAATGATGCCGTTGGTTTAGGTCATTTCCTGTAATACAAACAAAGGAGACCATGTATGGATGACCTAGTTAAATGGGTTGTGTTATTAATGACTTTCCTATGGCTGTAATAACACTTCAAAAGTTAATAGCTGAATGTAGGTAGCAGAGATCACCTCATATTTCATGGGTTAAAACCTTCAGCTCCCAATGCCTTGGAAGCTCTGCCAGAAAACAAAACAAAACAAAACCCACCACCATCAACAATCAAACAAAAAAACACATCTAATTGAATAAGCTTCCTGAGCTGGGAGAAACAATCCTACTTTGTGGACTGAGAAATTCTAGAAAATGTTGGTAATATGGGATTAGCTTGACTGTGGATCTTATCTCTGTGTTGTATCAGATACTTGCGGCTGAACACAAAGGGTTTTGTTTCACAAAAGACAGGAGAAAAAAATGATGGGGGAAAATGATAAGTAGTCAGGACATTAATTTATGTAAACTGAGAATCTGTCTAGAGCACATATTGTGTCTGAGTAAACTGAAATCTGAGCCAACATTTGCTTCACCAGAGGCAGAACAGAGAAGTCCCTTTGTTGAGAGAAGAGATCTTGCGCTCTGACCTTTGGAATATCATGAGTCTTTTGTAACTCGTCATTTGGGAAGTGAATATATTGGCCTTGTCATGGATTTCTAGATGCAGAACTGAAACATTCGCGGGGCACACAGACGGTGACTCCAGCATCCCAGGAGCAAAAGATAAAAGTAGTCATTTGCACATGCTGTCTTTCTCAAGTTAACTAACACCAAGATTGAACTTATTTTTTTTTGTTAATACTCCTCCTTAACACATCAGCTTGCCATTAATTTTGCAACACTCACCTTATTTTTTTAATTGCTCGTTTAAGTAGGGATGATTAAGCTGGATCTCACTGGTGACTGAAAAAGAAATGATTACCACAAGAGGCTTGCTTATCTGGGCCCTACTTGCACATGCAAGCGGAAACACCACCTCTATAGACACCGTCACCATTTTACTGATTGTCTGGTTTTGATTTTTCTTTCAAAAGATTACACACAATGACACAGTTTTCTCATCTGCTTGTTACCATGGAAGTTATTATCCCCTTACTCAACTCAAAGAAGAATTGCATAATGGTTTAATCAAGTTAACATTACCCTACAAGCTAAGTTTTCTATATTAACACATCAACACACACAAAAAATAAACTCAGGGCAAGACTCTCTCTAAATGTACAGAGTAACTGCCATAATAAGGCAGATTCCTTACCTGATGCCTCTGCTTATGTCTGTAACAAAAGTATAGGTACTACAGAATGAGGGAGCCGTTCCCATCATGAGCTATCCAGTAAGACGGTTATTAAAACCACTGAGGTCTTCTAGGGAAGAGTCACAGGAAATCTGAAAACAAAGATTCTGTAGGACGTTTGCCATATAGTGCAGATCCTTCCTAAACTGCATTGTTAAATTTACTTATTTATTGTCAAACATGCAAAGCTGCGATGAGATCTTGAAAGGTCAATGTGCAACCTTCTCCCATTAGGCACTTGCTAGATGAGCAATACCTGACAGAACAACATTAATTGCAAACCAAATGACCGAGAAGCACTTCATAGTCATCCTCAATATTTCCATAAAACAGCTGCGATTTCTTCTAGATGAAAGCTTCTAGATGAAAGGCATTAATTCCCAGGGGATTCAGAGAGCAGAGGCTTCTTTCTCCACCACATTAAAGCAAATTCCCTAGCGTCCTGTTTAATGTGATGGAAGAAAAGAGTATTATAAAATCTAGAACAGGCTAATAATTTACGATCTGGGATATTTAGATTTACTTGAAATTCAGTCAAGACATCCCAAGACACAGTTCCTGTATACAGACAGTAGACTCACCAGATCAGCGAATCATCTAATTTTAACCTGCTGACAGGTCTACGGGATCAGCAGTAACACGAGGACAACACCAACTGGCTTACTATGCAATTAGAGTGAATCATGTAATTGCTTTCTTCCTCATTTTCAAAGTAGAGGTAATACAATACCTCCCAGATACAGAGCTGGGACAAATTCCTGTTTTGGAGATCACTTTGATGACTCTTGAGTCACAGGAGTGCTGAGCATGAAACAATGAGCATTGAAGATCTCCATGAAGATTTTAAAATGGGCAAAAGGGTAAAGGCCTCCTTGAAGATTGTGCTGAAAAACATGAAAACAGCTCAAAATACTACTCCTGAAGGCTCAACAACAGCTTGTGCAGAACCTGCCAAACTTTCAACATAGCTGAGACTCAGCCAGCACTGGGAGTTGAGCCCAGAGTCCCATTTATTAGGCCAGTGCTTTCATCAGGTGAGCCACGGCACAGGTGAAACCCACCCTGACGGTTTCTGCACTGAGGGGGTGAATTTCTTCTCTGATGTTACAATAACCCGCGTTGGAAGGGAGCCACAAGGGCCATTGAGTTACCCATTCTCAAAGTTCAAACAAAGAAACATGGATGTGAGGACACAGTTCAATACCCTAGCATCCCTTAAAGTATGACTTATACTTTATAGCAATAATACTTATCTGGTTTTCCATGTTGCATCTGCCCAGAAATCTGAATGCTCTCACTCTGGGACAAAGATTTAACTGAAATGAAGAAAGGAATGATAGGAATAAAGATCCCCTAGACCTAGTATTCTATGAAGGGATGGTCTCTTGCATCTTTCTTCCCTTCCTTGGTGGTTCATGACTGTGGACTAGTTCACAAAACAAACAATTATAAAAAAAAAAATTAAAAACAAATCCCCAAAACAACTGTAATAGCAGCAACTTCAGAGCTCAAATCTTCAAAATTACTCCCTGCTTATTAGTGTTTGCTGTACATAGAAAAACAAAAACATCTAAAACTTCTATAGAAAGTTTCTCGTTATCAGTGCTACTACTAGAAACTCATATCTGCTAGGATAATTGCTATTTCTTCACAGTTGTATTTCAGCAAAGAAATAGAAGCCACATATAGAAAAAAATCAAGCTGCAGTTTAATGAAGATTTACAAGGTCGAAACAATTTGGGACAGACATACTCATAGAACACTAGCTTTCCACATCCCTTTCTTCTGCAACCATGAATCCCCAGAGCAACAAAGAGATGCTTAACACCAAAAGATGAGGACAGCAGCATACTGGAAAACAGACTGGATAGGCTATTCTGTCTTCCAACTGTCAGGTGTGATTTTGAGAAGTAGCGAATTTGCTTCCTTCCTTAAGCTGGTTCAATGAGAGTATTATACTCACAGTAACGCATGGGAACAGTGGGAAAGGTATGAAGTGGGAGTTTTACAGGGACTCATTCTTGACTGAATACAGTCAGCATTTTTATTAATTTGGGAGTATACAAATCAAAAGCAGAGAAGTGGTGTGGGCAGGCTGCAAGTGCTGTGGAAGAACAAAAATGCTGCAGGATTATTGAATTTTAGTAGTAACAAAAAATAAAATGCCCAGTTTAAGACAATCACCGTTGGAACGGAACAGTGTTACTGCTTGCAACCCTTGTAATTAGTTCACTCTGCTGCAATTTCAGCTTGAGCACTCCTTTGCTCCTTGTAAAGACCACAATTCCACTGTTACATTCTAATGAATGAAATGATTGAAAGCTGGCTTCTGTTGTACTAAAATCATGAGGAAATGGGTGGGAAATAGTGCCAAAAGAGGCACTAGAAATAGGACATTAGAAAAAAAAACATCAGTACAAGACAGAGTTGGAAACCATCCCCATCAGAACGTTAGAGGCTGCCATGGATTGCACGCCTCAAAGAAAGAATTCTGCATTTCCCTTACTGGGATAACCATTCAGTAACCAATAACATCGGCTAAGCAATATGACAGACTACTAAGCAGAATCACATTTTCCACCTCAGGTTAGGGAAACCTTGATTTTTAACTGAACAGAAATGTCTACATATGTGATAATAAATGTTTTGAGACAGCAAAATATAAGCTTTAACAACAGCGCAACAAAATGCACATTGCTTTGTCTTCTCATGACTAAACTGTAAGACGTTTATGTTGTTTTATCCTTAGTGACTAGATTTGCGTGTTTACCTGCAGTACTTTAGAACAGCCTAACATATACGATCCAAGCACCTTTTCAAGATTTTTTGAAACATTTATAGTTGTAAAGCTAACGCTACTTTAATATACAGAGTTCAATTACCATCTCAAATATACAAGTGACATCTGACAAAAGATAACATGAGTTTTCAATACGGTGACATAACTTTATTGAGTTCACTCAACGTCTCTGAGGATTCAGGTAGACTATAAAAAAAGATTAGTTCCTTTTATATTTTAATCTTCAACAGAAATACAGTAAGTTTTTTGATGTCTTGTTACAACATTCTCATTCATTTACACGCAAATGATTTTTGGTACAAACAGAACTCAGACTTAAAGCTGAGTAACTGTACGAAATTGTGAGGTAAGAAATGTCTCTTTCTAATAATATTTTTATTCTTTTACCAGGCAAAGCATCGAACATTTTTTCTACAATGGAAAAGAGAAGACAGGTGTTTTGTCCATAGTTTTATTTCACCAGGAAGGTTCATACAGTTCTGCATAAAGGTCATTGTATGCACAGTCTGATGTACAAAGCTCCCTTTGAAAACTCCAGCACAAAGACACTGCATATTAACAACATTAAACAACGATGTGGGTGGTATGGGGGGGGGGGATTAAAACAAAACAGCATTCTTCCTATCGGAAAAGCAGAATAAAACAAGGCACTTTCAGTAAATAAGTGAAGAACAGAAACAATCTGTATCAAATATTCCACAAAGCTGAGCAAGAGCACTGTAACAAAATTCTGCAGTAATGAACAAGTAAAATACAAAAAGGCACTACATAATCCTCTCCCTGCAACTCCCCTTTCTCAACCAATTAGCCAACTGAACTTGGCACAATGGAGTCTTAATTATAAAGTGCATCTCCTGTCTCAATATGTTTTGAAAAATAGGCTTTAGAACACATGTAGCGATATCCCCACATGTACAATACATTGAAACAAAAACACATTGCAACTAGACTCAATCTAGTACTGAACTGTGCAGAGAAAAATATGGCTTCTTTACAAGTCTTTCATTTATCTCCATATAATCTGGAATATTTTTAAACAAACATGAATGCATTAGCAAGATGATAAGAGGTAGTATTCCAAGTAAAAGGCAAACTCACCGATTTTATTGTTACATGGATATACGGCAAAGGTATCCCAGGTTTTAAAAGCAGCATTATCAAACTAAAAGTATTACAGCATGCTATCTTGGGATGAAAATACACAGTGTTTTGGGGGTCTCGTATTAGTTCCTTCAGCAAAAATGACCGTTTCTTTTTTTTTTCTTAAAATGTCATACTATAATGTTGTTTCATAAGTATTTTTCTCTTGGTTAAGTTTTCCTATTGCATTGCATTAAAATTTCCAGAGAAATATTCTTCAACTTTAGAATTTAAAAACAACATATGCTACAATCTTATTAAACGTAAGATGAGTCCATCTTTACTTTAACAATCATTAATGTATGGCTATTAAGAATATGAAAACACAAACACCAAACAGATGAACACATTGAATGTGTCACATCAGTGGCAACGTATGACATGCTAATTAAATGTGTTTGGTGATTTAAAGTTCATGCCACTCAGCTATGAAAGTCAGCCAAATTGTGTAGGTACACTATCTAAATTTTAGCTGATTTTAGCCCTTATTAGACTTTAATATATTAAATATATAAAGGCTAGATAAAAACTGAACTCAAAGCAGCACTGGGTATATTTCTTATGTTAACAATTTGTAAGGATTTATGTAAACATTCAATATGTGCATTCTTGCTCTTTGCTGTAAATTCTTTACAGCTACTATACGCCCCTACCCACAGAGTATGTCCCAAGCACGAAACTTTCCCAGATAACAGCAGATGCTACTGATCTATTCTTCTTCATCAGCAGTATATGCTACTTCAGCGACTTCAATTTCTGGTACAGAATTTTCAGGCAGAGAGCCACTCCAGCATGCCTCGTGGTTCTCTTTATCTGGGCTGCAACAACAGATCAATAAGCTTTGTCAAATGGAAACTAATAGCACTCTCTACAGTCATTTTATGCCTGCAATCCACCAAACATTTACAAAGCTTGTTCAGCTTATCACTTACACTAGATCTAAGAACTAAAATCATCCATCCTGATGGCCTTTATGAAACATGGGATAGCTACAGAGAGGTGCAAAAAAAAATGCTGAATTCCTCAGCTGTGCAGAATAAGACCAACCATTTAAAAACATACTTTAAGAAAAATTAAAAACACATTTTAAGTAAAGTAATAGTATTTACCAGCCATTCTCACCCAGGGTACCCTGGTCTGCTTCTACTGCAGAAGACTCCACCTCACCACTGCACTCACTTTCTTCTCCTGATATTTGACGAGTCATTTTTCCTGAAGATAAATCCCTGTAACAAATAAGAACAGAGTGCCACCAATCTATTTATAACAAGCATTCATCAGCAAAAAGCTGTTTGTTTCATTTTAAACTTTACAGTTTCTGGGAACCTATCGATCTCACTCCTAACATGACCCATATTCTTTTTATTACTACAGAGGTGCAGGGTTTGCACTGGATAGCTATTTAAACTATTTAAACAAAATTCAATCCTCTTCTTGTATCTCAATTTGGTAGCTGTACAAAATAATTCAGGTCCCGGAGAAGTGACTATGACTTTAGGTATGAAATTAGAAGCATATGATCTAAGCCATGTTCATCTTGCTTCAATGGCAGAAGGAACAAAGCCAAAACACAGAAGGAAGACAGACAAGATGATAAAAAGATGTCTTCAACAATTTCACAAGTTTCTCCATTGTAACTTTAGATGCAAGTTTGCCAGAGTAATACAACCTCCTATTAAAGGGATAGGTAATACTTTTTTTCTTAACAGCAACGTAAATTGATGGTCCAACTAACCTGACTAGAAATGGAAACTTGGTCATGTAAAATTATCTACAAAAAACAAAACCAATAGAACCCTAGTCTCCAAAATATTTATCTGTATGGAAAACAAACAATTTTAGTGTTGAAATCCATCACTTGAATTGGAAAGTGTTGTGAACAATTTCACGTTGAAAATAATTTTACTATATTCACTTTTAAAATACATATATATATTTGAACAACTATTGTTTCGATACCTTTAACATGATTTTTAAGTAATACTTCAGCATTAATTATCTAATTAATTATTGGTCTATCTTTGGGCCAAACCCAGCACGGTATGTAAAAGCCTGTAAGTCTGATACTTAATCCAGTTTTTCACATGCATTTTAGGCACCTGGCCTTTAGAGTGTAAAGGCAGAAGACGCTTAATTGTTGTTGGGCCATCAGATCAAAACATTTCAACAAGGCAAAAGTAATGTTCATTCCTTTTGGGTTCCATTCCTATCAGACAAACTTATTATTGTTTTTTAAACAAAGTCACAGCATTACTTGGTATCTTACTTTTACAACTAAAAATCACAGGTGTTATTTTCCATCAGCACTTCAGCTACTACTTGGCTGATTTTCAATACTTTTAAAGCATCTTGAAAACAGACAGGGTATATCCGTATTAAAATAAAAAAAAGAACAATGAAACAAAACATCTGTCTTCCAGGAAAACAGTAAAGAAGAGAAGTACTTCTTGTTACTCATGGCTTCTTATTTTAGTTTTAATCATACAAAATTTCTTTCCACAATGTTTTGGCCAAATACAAGTTACTTAGTTTTCATTGGCTATTTCAGAATTTTTGCCAGTACTAAATCATGATTTTCTTAAAAAAGAGGAAAAGCATCCTTTAAACTCTCAAACAGTTACTTGTCTTCAGGAGTAGAGTTACAAACTAAATATAGTATCAGAAATCTCAATAAAATACACCAATTCCATTTAAATCCTTTTCCAAATCTAGCCCACTTAAACCATATATTCAAAAATGTAACTTGTTAGTCAACCTGGAAATGCCAGAATCAGCAACCTAAGCAATACTGAGTTACACACACTAAAGCATCCATGGGAATTTAGTCCTTTGCTAAGGAAACCCCACAAAGACTGGCTCAGCAGGCCTAGCAGGACACTGAGTATTAACTCCCCTGCACCTGCTGCAAAATTTAGCAGACATGCGCCACGAAGCTTTCCTATGAAACGCCTCTGATTTTTTTTCTTTGGATTGAAACGGACAATCTCCAGTGATATTTAAAAGCTATCTGTGGCAACATTCCAGGCAATTCAGAACTAAGTTAGACATTAAAACAGGCATATAGTCGCTTTATCATGATGTTCTGTCAAAGCTTTGAGTACAGGGGAAATACTGTAACTCAAAGCAATTTTTCCACTGCTCTCACCTCTATCAGGGAACTTCACATATCCAACATTTCAAAAGCAGAATAGAATCTTTACCTTTTCTTTACAAGATTTAAAGGATTAACAAACATAGTCCTAGTTACTTTAGAGGGAGAAGACAGGACAACACTTTTGCAGTTATTTGTATTGAACAAAAGCTTTCAGCCAGAGAAAGATTACTGAAAATACTGCCTTGTGTGCAGTTATGTGGGAAAATTGTTTTCAAGAATACATTTAAAGCTGGTGCTTCCAACTATCCAGAGAAAATGCCTTCATGTCAAAAAACTCCTAAAAGTCCTACAATTTCTACATACCTAATTCTTCTTTCAATAGCATCTATATGAAGTTGTTTTTCATTTAACAATTTCTTCAGTGATTCCACCTCCCTTTGTTTTTCAAGCAGTTCTTTTTGTAGACGGTAATTTGTTTCCTCCAGAGTTTCACAGAAAGCCTAAGAGAGATTTAAGAACATCTTCAATTTTACGTCAGTGGACTGCCTTTGATTTTTCTTTTAGAAATATCAAACTGCAACAGAATTGTAGCTGCTTTTCTTTGTATTGATTACCATAAAGAGCAACATACTTAAAAAAAAAAAGGTGTCTTTAATAAAACATGCCACTTTGCTTTGAGCAATGAATTTATTATACTATATTGCAATACAAATACTTTACTGCATCCTTTGTTTGTGTCACAATAAAATAAAAGGTTTTAGAGAAAGAGGTTTCCCTCTTCTGAATTGCAGTCCCTAATATTGAACCTTTTTGCCTATACAGAATATCAGCTGAAATCACTTACTCCCTTTGTCCTTCATATAAACTTTGGTTTCACATAACTTTGAAGTCAGTTTCCTAGATCTAAGTAACAGCGATGCTAAAAATATTCAGAAAAAGTGAATATTCTTCACTTATACCAGATAAAGATAGAAAGTTACAGTTGGGAACCAAATAGCTGTTGCAAATATGACAATCATAAAAACTCTAAGACCAGTATTTTTTTTTTTTTTAAGAAGCTTAAAGAAATGTTAAGAGTACTATTGACTCAGTCACAGCAGGTATTTTGCGTTACTCCGCTGAGGATGACATGTACATTGCACACCCTGAAGAATTTGACAGTAAGCAGTCTCAAGACTTCACATGAAGAGCTAACATATAGTGCAATATTCACTGAATGCAGGAAACAAAGTGTTGGCACAGAGCCTAGTGATCTACTACTGGTAAAAGTGAGCCTACCGACAGTCATGTGCAATTCTGATTTAATAATTTACATGTTCTTGCTAAATAAGGAAACCCATTTCGGAGGCTCTTTTGGATTAAGATTACATGCAACTAAACACTAATTCATAGAATTCACTATATATAAACATTTTATATGATGTTAACTGATTCTCACTTAAAAATGCTGCTACGACTGCATTCCTAAAAGTGCGGTGTTTTTCAACCCAATAACCATTTCTAATTTTTTTTTGTATTGAGTTTTCATTTCTTTTATTGACAGAGATAGCAAATTTATCTTAGATGACAAGCATTTAAGACCAATCATCAGTTAAGACACAGCTTTATCCACATCTTCTAGAGCCAAGAACACATTACACACAATTCAATCTTCACGCAGCATTTTAGGTGAACCCTAGTAATCATTTCCATTAAGCATTACTCCTGTTTCATCCAAGCTAATTAAATGAATTTTAGTGCATGTTGTAGAACTGTTTGGGTTGCTGCTGGCCTAACTGAAAGTTGGCCATCGTCTCCTTAAGAATATCATTAAGTTATATAATTTCTACCTTTGTATTATGTACATACAAATTTCCCTATTCACAGAAAAAAAAATATTCTATAAAATATTTATAAAAAATAAAAATTTCAGGAGATCAGACTTCAAGCTCTTCAAAAAAAACTGCTTAGAAGAAAGAATCCATGGGATACCAGCCTGGAAAGAAGATGGGTCCAGGAGAGCTCGTTGATATTCAGTGACTACCCCCTCCAAGCTCGAGACAGGTTCATCCCAACAAGTAGGAAATCAAGCAAAGGTGACAGGAAACATGCATGAATGAGCAAGGAAGTGCACAAGCAGTGGAAACATAGAAAGATGACCCAGGAAGAGCTGCTCTCTGATCTTGCACTGATA
Organism: Cygnus olor; assembly: GCF_009769625.2. Lineage (NCBI taxonomy): Eukaryota > Metazoa > Chordata > Aves > Anseriformes > Anatidae > Cygnus > Cygnus olor. The sequence continues at coordinate 131,228,071 of NC_049170.1, forward strand.
AGAATTAGGAAAGTAAAAGCCCAACTGGAACTTAATCTGGATGTGAAAAGAAAGAAGGAAGTACTCTGTACACGTACATATTCAACAAAAGGAAGACTAGGGAAACTGTGGACCTGCTGCTGAATGGAGTGTGAGAACTGGTGACAGATGGCACTGAACAGGTTGAGGTACCTGATGCCATCTTCTCCTCAGTTTTGACCGGTAATGCTGGTCTTCAGAAATGCAGGCCTCTGTGACCAGAGGAAAAGACAAAGAAGGGCAAGCAGCCCTTGGTAGAAGAGGATCAAGTTAGGGAGCACAAACTGGACATATGTAAATCCATTGGGCCTGACAGTTTGCACCCATGAGTGTTGAGGGAACTAGCTGATTTTTAGCTTAGTGTCCAACAGGACCCCAGAGACCAGGATTCAAAGATCATCATCAAAAGATAATTAAGGGACTGGAATATCCTTCACATGAGGAGAGAGGCTGAGAGAGCTGATACTCTTCAGTCTGGAAAGAGAAGGCTCAGGGTGATCTTATCAATATGTATAAATACCTGACAGGAGGGAATGAAGAAGAGCGAGCGACACTGCTCAGCAGAGCCCACTGACAGGAGGCAATGAGCACAAATTTAAAAAAAGACGAGATTCAATCTGAACACAAGAAAACACTTTTTTTTAAAAAAAAAAGCAAACAGAAAACAAACAAAAAAACCCCTCTCCCATTGTGAAAGTGATCAAAAACTGGAGCAGGTTACCCAGAGAAGTCATGAAGTCTCTGCCTGTGGAGATGCTCAAAACCTGACCGGACATTGGTCCTGGGCAACCTGCAGCAGCTGACCCTGCTGAAGCAGGGTGTTTGGACTAGGTGATCTCCTGCAGGTCCCTTCCAACCCCAACCACTCTGTAACAAGATGTACTAACCCCAGAGACCAGAACTTCATGACAGCTACGTCTGATAAATTTCTAGAAATGGTTAATGGACAAAACTACAGCAGCACAACTATTTTAATAGTTTGTCTAAATTTGTATGGTGGAAGAATATCCCTGACACTTCACCACAGTATGCATAATTAAAATTTCTAGAGAAGGTACTTTAATTATCTTAATTATCTGAACAAGTAATTCCTGTAATTTTAATCTTAGCTATTTAATGGTAAGTTGCTTAAGATGAAAAATAACCATGTAGAAAATCAAACAGGAGTCCAATACACAAAATATACCAAATCCTTCAGACATAACATAGCAATGGAACAAAAGCCAAAGCACTCCCACTTGCACACAAAACAACAAAATGGAAAGTATAAATTTAATTGCAGGAGCTTCACTTAACATTCATAATTCTGCAGTATTAACAATGCACAAGCAATTCCGAAGCACTTTTATTTTATCAAGTAAGAAAACTAAGATGACCAGTTCTAGACACACTTCATATAGCTAAGCATGCCAGTGAAACATACTTCTAACAAAACAGACTGCAGCATACAGTATTTATTAGTTGTCCACTGTGCTCACATGCATGTTGTAAGTCTGCTGCCTTACAAACTACTTGACGCTTACTTGCCACTACTCAGTTATCTGCAAGAATACTATTTTCAGTGGTAACAATTACTCCCTTCATTACATCTCATAGGAAGAATATTTTACAGCAAGGCTTGAAGTTTATGGTGTACACATTGTGACAATGTGTTGAGTAAGCCTTAAAAAAACACCTCTACTTATATTCAGAACAGGACTACTTCTACCACTAGTAGTTGCCTTTAAACAAACAAACAAATTTCATACACTATTCATAAGGGCAAAAAGGAAGTGACTGTATCTTGGGACAGGGATCAAGTATAGCAGTCAAAGATCATCAGTGCGCACCAACTATCAGCAAACTCTTGTCAGTTTTAGAAATACATACATTTGCAAACGTTTGTGAAAGGATGGAAATGTTCCATTTGCAACATCCCAGCGTATTTTACAATATTTCAACAACTACTGCTTTCTACTGCTATCATATTACATAGCACTTACCCTGCTCTCTTCTAGACTATCAAAAGGACCTGGAGGATCATCCAGACAAAGAAATTCTCTCACTGCAAGGCTTTAACAGATAAAATAGAGTGAATTACTTAAAGTACAAAAAAGCAACAATACTTACAGATGATGATACAAGGTCATATTACTTTAAGGATGCAAACATACAACCTCGTATTACTCTCAAGTATTCAAAATAATGTCAATAAACTAGTAAGTCTCACTGGTATGTGTTAACTAGGGACAGTATTTAAAATAAAACTTAAGAAGTCGCACAAGTACACTGAAAAGTTTTCAAACAAAAATAGTATTCAATTTAGGACAGTTTTTTCAAATCTTCACAAACTGTATCTTCAGAATACTACAATTAATTACCAAGTAATCTATTAGCAATTCTGTGCTTGCACTCACTGCTTACAAATCCCTAAATCATTTCTTATTGCAATGAATGAAAAGAAAAAAAAGAATCCAAACTAATTCCCTGTCTCTTCCTCCTAAGTCAAAAGGCGAAGGCAAGAGGAAGAAGTTTTCTGCCCTGCTCTCATTCTCTACAATTGAGGCAAATGCGAAGTACAAACACAAGAAAGAAAACTTCTGTCTAGCTACCAATCTGACCAAACAGCTTCAGATTCAGCAAGGAGAATGGAAAGTGACACATTTTTTCAGCTAACATTGGTTATGACATCACTTTCAGTTTTACAAAGACTCTGAAGAGTATTGATCTAAAATGAATCCTGTACTGAACCTTTATTTTGTTGCTGGATTTGTGTAAGCCTGTTTCAATTGCTTTTTACAGATCTGAAGATGCAGGGGTTTATTCAGCCAATGGTTGGTGAAAATTTTTGTCTTCATATCCACTTTCACCCAAGCAGCTCTTACACCAACATGAAAAATTCCTCCTATAATAATGATCCATTCCTTTCTCCACTTAAACTATGTGAAAATTCTCTTTTTTTTTTTTTTTTTTTTTGTAAGTCCTCTCCACTGGCTTACATAAATCATTCCATGACTTGTGCAAGCCACGGCCTGAACTTTCTTCCACATAAATTAATAAAATTCTACTACTAAAACTAACATTATCACCCCAACTAGCTCAGAAAGTGATCGATGGTAAAAGTCAATAAAACTGTTAAATTATTAGAAAAATAATCCCAAACCAACTGAAAAGTTATTCAGCCGTATGAAGTACATTTTCAAGGAAGTTTGTTTTTTTTTTTCCATCCAGATAGTTTCATCAGGTTGTTTGAAGTGACCCTTCTCTACCATGGTGCTCAAACCCATTTTTTAATGGTTGAATCGCTCTTTTCATAAAGATGAAAAGTTGTGCTGAATGAACTCACATGTGCCTAATGCAGAAGAATTCATTATATGGAAACACTTGTGCTCATCATTCCTCTCCAGTATCTTCATGCTTGACTCATACAGCTCAGTTCAAATATTTTAAAATATTTATTTTCTACATGTCATTAGTAATTTTATTTTGAAGTGTAATATCAGAATGACAGAACATACAGTAATGTTTGTGCATGAAAAAGCAAATACGCAGAAGATAAATGTGCAAAAATATTCAATCTACAAACTACTTCTGAAAAGCCATACCCATTTTTTGTTCTCCCTACAGCTGCTGGCAGAACGTTGTCTTTTTATATTGCCTTGGAAACTTCTCGAAAGCTGTAGATTCACTATTTAATGTACGTCAAGAAACTGAAAGCCACAGGTCACTGCAACATAAGACTACTGAAAATTTTTATTTTTTTTTAACTAACTTACCCATCTGATGGCATAAATATTCACTTGCAGCCTAGCTTTACTCTGAAAGCCCGCTTTCCCCTCCATGTGTTATACCTCTTCCTTTCATTTAGCAAAAAGAAGAAAATTCTGCCTCTAGAGTGACAGTTCACAGAAACCTTCCACATCACATAACAGAGACTGCTGTACATGGCTTCCTTTCCTTTATGCTGCTAAGCCAGCTGACATCCTTCTCAATGGAGGCAGCAACGCCAGCGCACACCCGTACTGAAAAGGGCAGGAAGGAGCAGGAAGGACAGTGCTGCACGAGAGATCTGTGACAAGACTCAGCAGCCGAGTTTCTCCCTTTCAAACTGCTTCTTGTACAGGGTGGGGGCAGAGGAGAGCCATGTCATTTATAAAGCCTGATGATACTTATGTTTAGCAGGTTAAACTTTTTTCTCACACTTTGTGGAATTTTCTTGAACACATTAAACTCTGTATGCGGATTTCAATTTGATCTTCCACTGAATTCTCAATATAAGGCAAAAGATAAGAAATCTGCAGAATGCAGAGACTCTAAATTTACTCCTCTGCATGCCAACCTAATATTTTATCTTTAAGCCGCTTGGTATATCTATTTTAAATAGATTCACAAAATGACTTCTTTATCTGGAGTGCAGATTTTCCTCACAGTCAATACACCTCAATGATAATACAGTGCATAAAGAGAAACGAAAGAGACTCTTCTTCAAAGAGAAAAGGTCCTTCGCTTTTGGTATGACCTAAACATTTGATGTATTTGCAAAATCAGAGAAGGGTGAGATTTTAAAGAGGAAGCAGGGTCAGATTCTCACCACTGCTCATGTAAGGTGTAAATAATAATCGAACAGTAACTATTACTCTCTGGTAAGTGGATAAGAAATGAGACAGATCAAATTTATCTAATTTTAATCATATCATGAGGAATCCAGATTTTCCACTGATACAAACATTATATCCTATCAGGATATCTTACGTTTCAGAGTTTATATTCTTCATACAGAGCTTTACACAGCCAAGAGCCAGGTTTTCTTCAAAGTCACGTTACAGTTAACTACCTGCTCATTAATCAAAGTAAAAACAGATTCCGCAAACATTTAAATTCCCTTCTGCATCTGATGAGTGAGTTGCCTTCACAACTTTTTTTTTATATAATTATTACAGACTATTTTATCCAGCATACACCACCATCAAGATATAAACAAGCTACCGCAAATACCTAGCTAGCTGCAACAACATGAAGCTCAGTACAAACCCTTCAGAACTATTCAAGAAGACTAAAAGCCCATCCAGCTCACTGGGTTATCACACAGCAGCGTAACAAAACTGACATTTACAGAATTCCTTTTCTTGGCACACCTATTACTGTGCAACCTAAAAAACAGGAAGTTCTTAAACTTCACAGCCATATATTTGATCCAGATGATCATGTTTAATAGCTACTGACAGAGAAACCCAGACGTTGATGTTTCTGTTTTGAATTGAACCCATTTATGTTTTGAACCAGTTTCTGTTTGAATCCATTTATGTTTCCTGTCTCAAACATCTCACAACAAACCTTCACCCGGTAGCATGACTTACTGAGAGATGACTATGAATCATCCGAAAAATTAGCATCATTTACTCAGCCTTCTCTATCCCCTTGATGATTTCACGTGCCTTGTGTAGCCAAGCCTTTCCCAAGATGACAAAGTAGAGCTGAACTTTTCTGTGGATGTTTTTCTGTAGTTTTCTCAATATTTCTAGCAGACCATCTTTTGAAACTGAATACTGTGTTTTACTACTGTACTATGTGGAAGTGCAATTCAGACTCCCACAGCAATAAAGTATATTTTTGTTTACTTTCAAGTTCCTCTTCATCAATTTTTATTTATCCTTTTGACTATTTCTGGATACTGAATTGATTGAGAAAACTATTTATATCAGTGCAAATGATTCTCTTCAATGTTGTAAAATCCAATTGAGTTTATGATTCTGTATGTATATGCTTACTGCCATTTTGCACTTGTAACATGTTATTTCATCTGTTAGTCATTCAGTGCCTAACAATCCTTCCACAATACTTCATGATCTCTTTGCTCACTTCCAGATATTCTGAACATTGGTGTCTAGAACTGTGATCCAGGATTCCATATGTAATATCCCTAAATTTCCAAAAACCCTTTTTTCCTTACCTTTCAACTATTTTATATGATTTCTCTCCTAACTACTTGTAAGACAGATTTTCCTCTGCAAAAGATATTACTTTTCCAAATATTATTTGTTAATCTGCTTACAATATATATTTTTTTTAAATCGCAAGCAGTACCACAAGTGAAACTTACTTACTGATCTATAGTTCCCAGACTTGACACTCAAATTCCTTATGAAAATTGCCAAATGTAGTAACAGCCATTCTTCCAAAAACCTAAAATAGATGTGGGCAGTAGATACTCTCATACAACAGCCTAGCTATTTTATGTTTTAGTTTACCTAAAATTAAGGGAACGCTGTTTGCTCTACACAGTTTCTTACTCCTCATTTTTTAATGAAGTTTCAGTTAAAGGCAGTTCCTCAGACTGATTCCTCAAAGAATGGTTTTGATACAGTAACCTCAGAACTTTAAATCTGAAAACCTTCTCCAACATCAGAAATAACTGCTCTGCCTCTAGCAACTTACTTACTAAATTCCTCTTTTGGCCTATATTAGTATGATTTTACATTTCATTTGCCAAAATTATATTCTTCTCATCCTCCAGCTTTGGGAGAATCTTCCAGCTGGTATGAAAAATAACATTGTTCAAAGATACCTCTGCACTTTGTTGCTTAAACACATTATGATTTTTAGACTTACATCTTTTTTTTTTTGTTTTGTCATTTACATTTACTCATGTAAAGCAATCCGTAAAGGTATTTCTATTACTATCATGTCATGTAAATTAAAAAACTTTACTTTAATGCACATTTTAAGAATTTATTGCATAACAGTGTAGGTACTTAGCACTGTGCAAGCCTAACACTTAATCTTAGTATAGTTTTCAGTTAACTATGTGCAACTCCTCTTTTTTGCTTAGATTAAAATGTGATTAAATTAATAGGAAACCAAATAATTAATATTACGAACAACATCAACGCTAACAAAAATCCATTACTTTGTAGCTCAAAGATACATTGTTAGAATCTAGTAGCCTATATGATGGGTTGGAACACAAAACACCAAATGCATAGGAAAATTTAATCACATACCAGTTAGCAATATCTTTGTGAGCTACTAGGTTCTGGAGGAATGCTTGTAGTCCCAACTGTCGATCTTCCAAGAAGTCAGGATTATAATTATCCTTGAACCAGCGCTTTGGTGGAAGGGCCAATCGAAAGCCAGGAAACATATCTTTTAACTAAAATAGAAATCAAAGATGAATGAAAATAAGAAGTCTATATGAAATACTGAATCTGATAAAGGCATTGACTTTATTGAGAATCACAGGTTCCTTCTGTCTTCTGTTAAGTTCAAGCACTAGGTAAGTTTCACAACAGTAAATAAATTTAAATTATATACAGTATAAGTTTTGGGCACAGTTCTGTCACTTTACCTTAGGCAATCAAATGACCTCTCAAATTTAGCCTATAAAAAACAGGACTGAAAAGCTTTGCTTTGTTATGTAATGTCTTTGAGTCAGTAAATGTAAGAAAACTACGTAAGTAAAAAGTAGCAAATGAGTAAGCATTTCAGTGGTGCTTCTTCTATTGTATGCAGAGATAGCAAATACTACATAAATAAAATATATAAAGCTCACTACAGACCTGTAACTCTGCAACTCATCTTTTCTTGAGGACTTTAAGAATGAATGATGACATATGAATGGGATCCTTCTAGTAAAGAGTAGCTCTTTGTACATGGAGAATATTAAAGTTTCAATATGCATGGATGTGGCACAAACCTTAGTACTGAGACACGCAAAAGTATATTTTTGGCTTACTTTATTTTTAATGATCTTTACTAAAATGGCAGAAGTATCTAGAGTTTTTCTGTGAATTCAAAATTGAAATATGCGAGTGGAAGATGAAATTTATATAACGATTGAGCCATCCAAGCCTGCCTGTTACCTATTTTTCTAATATGCATGAAAACCAAAAAACATTAAAACTTTAAAAGAAAATTTCTAGATGCCTTTTCTTAGAAGGTATGCTTCAGACACAAAACCTCAAGCAGGATTTAGAATCAATAGAAAAAGCAAACAGCTTTTTACAAAAATAGCTTTCCCTCAATTGCCTCAAGAACAGTTTAATCTTTTTGCGAAGATGGGATCAAAGAAATTTCCACCAGAGATACTGGCATATAAAGCAAATACATTCATATGTATCTTCCAGTGATAGGAATTCCACAAACTGTCTTGAAAACAGTTTAGTCATCCATGTTTACAGAGCTCCAAAATAATTCTTCACTGGGTATCTTGATTCTTGCATGGAAAAATTTTAGCCTTCTGACAATAAGCTTTATTTTTGTATTTTTTAATTACTTTTTATAGACTCTTGGAAGAGGTACCGGGTGGTTCAGTTAAAAAGAGATACTGTATTCCAGCTAGAATCTCCCTACAGCTTAACAGAATAACCACACGTGGGTCACAGATGCTTACAGAAGTACTATCTCATAGCATGCAAAGGATGCTTTTTTAAAAACCACATAATTGCATATTTAATTTGTAGCCCACGATAACTACTAGTTTCTTATTTATAGAATGGCTTATTCTCAAAGCCTTGGTTCTTATTTGTGCATTTAAATCTTCCCACTTTCCTGTTTGCTTACTGAATTTTATCTTCGTATTAGACTCTTCTTGATATTTTTATCTTTGGTCATCCAAAGTTCCTTCATCTCTACCAATTTAATACGACACACGTAAGTATCCTTCGTGATCCATAAGCCCTCTTAGTTAACGAAATACTGAACAGAACCAAACTCAGAAAAGATTACAAAAGGAGTTCCTGTGTTATCTTAGTTGTACAGACGACCACTGCCGGGAAAGCTTTTCAAGCAGATGGATTTCTGCTTTAATGACTTCATTTGTCTGGTTACGTAGATCACACCATTTATTTCTGAGGAAAGAGTATGCCTACACACAGATTACTCCTGTGAACAAACATGGTATGAGAAAGCTAGCAGCTATCAGCACACCGATTTTCAATGGCAAGTCCTGAGGCGTTCTTTCTTGAATGCTACTTGGATGCATAAGGAAAAACCATGGGGTCAAACAAGTTATGCTGGGTGTGGCTTCTTGCTTGGATGCAGCATCTTTTCTAGACATCTCTCCCCTACATTGTCATGTGATAGCTCACGCGTGTCACATGAGGCAGTGTCTCAGGGAAAATTAGCTAACTTCTTTGTTCTTAAGATGGGCCATTTCATTCTTCGCTCAGTAGCTCTCCAGGCATAGTGATAGCCTTGACAAAGCTTCTCTTCCCACTGTTTTTGGGAGAGAACAGCACTTCCCATACACTTCTTCAATCCACTACATGTTCTTAAGAGATAAAACTTACACATCTAGCCAAATTTTAGCCTCTGCCCCTAACATGTCAAGTTCTGTCATGTTCAACATACTCTCCAATTTTGTTATTACAGCTAGAGACAGAATATTTCAGTCTTCGTTGTATCATTTGCTTTCTGCAGTTTGTTCTCAAGTATTGGCTTTTTATTTTCCTGCCTTCTTCCCTTACTTCTGTTTCTTATGATTTATAGAAGTTTACCTATTGCTCTTGGCTTCCTGTGACAGCTTATCTTGCACCTCAGCATTTCTGCCGTAGTCTTTACAAGTTTGTACTAAACTTCTTGTACTGATCTGTATGTGTACATGTTTTTTTTTTTTTTGATCTTTTTGACTTATTCTTTTCAAGTCTTAACCTTCTGCTGCACTTATTTATTTTGTTCCTAACAGGAGAGTTCATGGTTTTCAGCTCTTTCACTTCCATTCATTTTTATTTTATTAGCTGCTCTGTACTAAAAACATTTCAGAAACTAGTGGAAGTTATGTCCAAAACACTTTCCAGGGTCCTACTGCTATCTGTTTTGCTCGTTTATTTCTCACAGAGGTCAGGACAAATAAAGAATGATATTACCAAATTCACTAGCTGCTTCTATAGTTAGCCAAGTTGCATTCATTTTACCTAGTCCTTCTGAGTTTATCTACACACATCCGAGTTCTTTTCACCTTTTCCTCATTTTAGTCACTGCTGAAGTTTAACTCTCAGTTCAGTTTGGACATCTGAATACACATACATCTTATATGTGTCAGGCATATACTTTACCTGGTCCTCCTGAAAAGCCCTTCCCCCTCAGTTAATACTTCAAATCAGGATTCTCATTGCTATCAGTTATTCAATTCTGCTGTCATTTAATGCCAAGCTTCTAATATAATTTCAGGGAAAAAATAATTTGCCACCAACCTCAAAAAAGATGGTAGTTTCTTCTACTTTTTTGCTCTATATAAATGATAGTAACTGAATTACTAAACTTTATTTACCAATTCAAAGACTTTTTGCTTTTTATATAATTTCTTTTTACTTTTTTGAATATTGTAAAAAAATTAATGTTGCTCACCCAGAACTTTTTAGTAGGAGTCTGTATCTTCAGCTTTAAAGATCTAATATTTCACAATTAATGTCCAAGACACTAAAACCAACTGAAAACTGACCAACATAATTAGAATTTTCAGTATTCACTAAACATCAGTTTTATCAGCCTGTGCCCCTAGAAAAAACAGTTTGTTGCACTGATGAAGAATAAATAATTATTGAATCATTCCTGCAAAAATATACAGGCTCCTAGTTCTTTTTCCACACAGGGGATGCAACTAGTGAATGTTATTTCTAATCCATCCAATAAAGGAAATTAGATATAAAGTATGAAGTACACTAACAGACGGAGATGAAAAAAATATCTTCTTTACACTAAATATATGTTTATATGTGTCATATATGTTTGTATGTCTATTCACATATGTAGTCTTCGCAAAAATGAGATACTGTTTGTCTTTCATTAAGACAGTATATTTTATGTGCAGTTAAGAAGCAAGGAAAGAAAACAAGTGACAAAAAAAAAGTAAGACAAGGAAAACAAAACAAGAAATAAGAGTAAAGTAAGTCAGATGAGAATTTACCAGCGTGTAGTTCTCACCTTGTCATTAAGCCTGGAGAAGTCGGTGTACCGTCTGAAAACCACCCAGCTTTCCTCTGGACTTCTTTTTACTAGTATTTTGTACACCTGTGTGGAAAAACAGGCATATCAGAAAAACATGCAGAACTTCAAAATGCATTGGCTGTCAGGCTGAAATTACCCTTTACTTCTTAATGAAAAAGAACTCTCAGAAAAAAATGATCAGTATAAACACTATGAATGAATTTCAGATTTATAAAAGGACTTTCCATAAACCCCTAACATCTTTAACTACTTTCTGTCTGAAAGAAATGGTTTGTGAAACTGCATCTGGATTTCTTCTCCAGAAAGAAGAAAGCTATCAGCTTTCTTCTATAGTCTCAGCTATCAAAGAGATAACTGACCTACTTTAACTATTGCTGAATTATCGTTTTACTTCATAATCCTTAAAGCCAATCTGCCTTTAAGATGACTGTAATAATCACTTACTGAGTGTTGTATTATTTGAAAAGGTCTCATCTGACTTGACTCACAATCAAAAGTGACGCAGGATAAAAATAAGATGCTGCTTTGGTCCATTTATAGTGCATGTTACTCTGCCTAGAAAGACAGGAACTATGACCACTTCCTCTGTTAGCAGTGTCAGAATTATGATACTAGCACTGTAGAACTGAAGTAATGGAACCTTAGAAACAGATTTAGCAAAACAGCAGCACAGCAGTTAACACTGTTTAAAAGCCAATGGATAAAAACAAAAGACCCTTTAGAAGGGCGATCTACAAGTCAAACAGATTAATAATTAAATGCAATGAATCTAACAAACACAACTTTATCTAGAAAATATTAAACCATGTCTAGGAAAAAGAATTCTCATGTCACAACCTTACTTTTTCCAACATAAGGAAAAGGACTTTGCACTTGCTTTTTTTTTTTGGATTAGCTTTTCCAGAAGGTGTTCTCTAATTAAAAATGATAAAATACAAGGAAGAAAGAGGTATTTTTTGGAATTGTTATGATAGACATTTCACTTAATTACTTTTTAAACACTTTTTAATCTGTTTCATAAAATCTTTCATTTTTTTCCACAGCAGGTTAACTAATAAATATATTTTTATTGTTGCAGTCCCAACATATAGCCATATAGCTACCCAGCTTCTATACACCAGACACTTAACCGTTTTCAACATTTCTTCTTTAAAATCTTGTAATTGTTTGCAGTTTAATACATTACACAGGCTACACATAACTACAGTGAAAAATAAAAGCATTCCTTGAGCAAATACTTCTCTTATCTACTTTTTAAACACAGAACTCTACTTTCAAGCAGCAGCATATGTAGACGTCATGGACTATGGTAGAGGCACTATTGCAGTCATGAGCAAAAGGTTATTAGCTTTTCAAATTTATTCTGTAAGAGATGCCTCCAAAGATAGCATGAAAACGTAACTCTTCTTTCTTGCATTTTCTGTACTTGCCCAAATGTTTTAGCTTTCCTGTCGTAGCAAGAGTATAAACACTTTTATGTTACAAAAAATACATGAAGCGTAACTGCTAAATAAAATTGTGAAGACTTATTGCTAGTACGGAGGAAAACACAGAACAAGCGGCTTTGCAGTAGTTTTTCTGATTTACAGGATGTTCAACTAAAAGTTCTGCAAATACATTGTTTATAAATGCACATAAAAAAACAAGCAAACAAAACCCCACCAAACAGCTAGTCTGGCCCTCGCTTTGAGCGGCTAAATAAATATTAGACAATGTAAAAAAATTCTTTTCAAGTTATGTGTACATAATTGCAATAAAGAGCACAATCAGCTCGTGATTACTGACTAAAAAAATACAGTTAACCTGAATCAAACATTTCTGGTTTTCTTGCCAAAAAAAAAAAAAAGGCTTCCTTTCAAGATTTGTAATTAATAAACAAACAGGACTAGGCTATTACAAAACCAATTGTCAGTTCCTTCACACAATTTTTTGGGAAAAACTACACTACAGAGTGAAGGAATTTCAGTTAATCCTTAATCGCCTTATTCCACAGAGACAAGATATTCAATGAAAATATGCAGTATTCAGTAACAACTTTTTAGCTGATTCAGCATCTCATCGCTTTTTACTTAAACCACCTAGAAATGATAACTGAACAATTCAGGGTTGTTAACAAATGTGAGATCAACTGCTTACAGGCGGTGACATTTTTTTAACCTAGCATTTTCCTCCCCATGTTTCAGCAGCTATGCACTCCAACATACACTAACATTTAACTTTTTACATTTGCCCATCACCCAGCTGGAGCAATTCAGATTCACACTTTTGAGAAGTATGACATTAACAAACAGTTAAAAAACAAACAAAATTTGCAACAACAAAAAACCCTTTAGCAAGTGAGTCTCCTCTCTAACTTCTACTGGTGGTTTCAATTTAATTTCCACTGCCTTCCATCTCATTGATTTTTGCATTATGGAAGCAACCAAAATTTCTAGCACTAATGACTTACTAGTTTTAATGCACAATAGCACGCTTATTTTCAGCATGCAACTGAAAACATAAACAGTTAATTACATGCTTTCAGAAACAAAAAAAAAGCAACAGAAGTGAATTAAGAAAGAACAAAAATGCACCCAAGCAGTTTAACCACGAAGAATGCTTCATTTGTTCTGTAACCTGGACTTCTAAATTCAGTGACAACTTTGACTCCTTAATTTCAGTGCAGCTGAAGCACATCCTACGTGCACAGTTTATTAAGCCTTGGCATATTTTCAGATTAAACTGTGTCATCTTAACAATACTACTCATTGTCTTATTTTTGAATGTATTGTTTAAAAAGGAATCTTCTCATCTATATGTCACAAAAATTTGGCTCTTATGCTACCATGCATGAAGATGTTAGAAATTGAAAACCTTATGGCAAGTCCATCATTATCAAGTAATTAAAAAGCAAAGTTATTTAATTCTTTGCAAGAAGAACTTGATGATTTAACTTGGTTTTTCAAATACTAGTAATTAGCTTCCACACATACCTATCTAAAAGAAAATTGGAGAAAAAACGTCTGCTATTTCCTCCTTTCTACCTATTTGTGACAAACATTGGTCTCCTAAGGAACGTAATTAATTAGTAACAAAACTTCCACCAGTCCCACAAGCATTGCCTAATAATCTCTTAGAAATGTTTCAACCAGTTCCACAAAAACAAGTGCACAAAGGCTTTAATATATTTATGGCTTGTCAAAAATCTCAATGGCCAGCTACTGAACATTTTCAGAAAAATCAATACAAATCAGTTTCGCTGGTGTTCTGTCATAAGATACTCCGTGTGATATCACTCCATGTGATATGTATTCAGGACAGAAGATTTCCAGTAATTAGAAACTAAACCTAGCGATGCAAGAAGCTGTGAACGTTTGTACTTCAATGCAACTGTTGTATGTTACTAATAACTGTGAAAGGGAAATAATACCAGGTTGTTTTATCATTAATTTCAAATACAAGACTGCATTTTGAGATGTTTAACGATCCAGAACTTCTAGAAGTTCAATTTCACAAGAAATGGCAACTTTGCAAGATTTCTGACTTTTTGAGCAGATATACTTGACACCTGAAGTACAATGAAACACTTCCATTCCACATACACAGTTACATGACAGACTGTTTCTGAGGCTGTTTTTTCCACCTGTATAGTGGGAGTGATATTTTCCTGTCAGGCTGCAGAACTCTGAAACAAGACTAGTGTTTGTGCAGTGGTCCAACATCCCCGCAAGATTAATTAGCGAAAAAGAATGCAAAGCACGTTCAATGATTATCTTGTCATTACAGAATGAACTATACCATCCCAAAAACTTACAGTGAATTTGGCCCTTTCCTCCATCACCTCATAACCCAGTATAGTAGGCGTGGACGGTCGATCCTCCCAGCTCCTGGAATCTGTATTCTGCTCTATTTCTTCTACGGGCTGAGTACAGTATTCAATGGATGTATCCATACCTGTAAATTTAGTCCTAACAAGTGGACTACTACACACAGATGACGCAGAACCAATCTGGTCAGGCACGCTCATCTTTTTAAAACTACCAACAGCAGAGTCCTCTAGCTGTCCTTTTGAGGAGCTGGAACTTGTTGAGATGCTCCCAAAAGAAGAACGTCTTTGGTTTCTGTTTGTAAAGCTGGATGATGAGCTTCCAATAGGAATAGGAACAGGAACGTATGGTGTTGCCATCCTTCACGGAAAAAACACTCAGTTTCAAGTCCAAGAGTTTAAGGTTTGTTCAGTGTATATGCCATGCTTTCTCTTCTTTTCAAAAACAGCACCTGCAGTGAAGGTCAGAAAAAAAAAAAGGCTTTATTTATTTATTTATTAAATGAAAGAAACACTAAGATACCGCTTTGGAAGAATTTGTATCCGTACTGGGATAGTAAATAGCAATACTGATGGGTAAACATTTTCATAAAGAATTTTGCTTCATATAAAATACTGCTTTCAAATTATCTCTACAGTTCGAGGGATAGCTCTTCAGGAGTTCTCTGCTTTTCACAACTATTGAAATAAAAATGATGGAAAGTGAAAGTTAAGATTACGAAAGAGAAATATTTTTTCCTTTATGAGATAAGTAAAAATTTTATTGAAAAGGTAAGCAACTTTTAGGCATAACCTAAAAAGTTCGTGGAGGTTTAGTGGCTGTTTAGTACAAAGAGTAGAAAAGCCCTTCTCAGGATTGTTTCTATACAATGTCCATGAGCCATACATGCAGGCAACAATATGCATGACATGAGCAACAAGAACACACAGTAAACAACACGGGTGAGAAAACATGTTTGCATATACTATATATATATATATATATATATATATATATATATATACACACACATTCACTGAAGTATGATGCATCTGTTTTCAAAGCAAAATATTTTTTTTCAAAACAACTGTTGCATATAATGGTGCAGATATCTGTAACAATTAACTGGGCACGCTTTCTGTAGCTTGAACTACGGCAATTAAGTTTTACATGCATGTACATTAAAAGCAGCGTTGTACTAGTAACTAGTTTTCCATTTCAGGAGATTAAAATGGAAAAAAGTTCAAGCAAACATGATGAATCAAAGATTTGATATTGTTCTACAAGAAAATCATTTCAAGCTAAAATTAATCTTTTGTGTACACGTACGTATGTTTCTATAAAAAAAATTAAAACAACAGGCTCAACCTGCCAAAAAAGCACCATCATCTCATACCAAAAGGAGTGTTCTTACAAGATGCAAACGAGATGCTATCTCTTTGGATTAATGGGATTTGAGTCACCACCCATTTCACCCAGGAGTACACCAATCAACCATGAAGCTGCAGGCGGCTGTGAAATGGGAAACTGTCAGCCTGATTCATACCATATATACAATCAATCATCTACTGAAGCAAAAACCAAATGAGTTTTTTAATTGCCAGGGTGAAGCGAAGTTTTCATTCTCTTCTTTTGAATAAATATTAGAGATCATCAATAAGTAAATAAATACAAAATGAACCAGTATCGAAAAGAAAGGCTGAAAAATGCTCCTGAAAGAATTCATTCGGGGAAAACAAACCAACAAACAAACTTCCTGAGCCCTTCAGGAACATAGGTGAAGGCTTCACATGCTCTCTATGTGTGAAAACTCAGGAAAGATGACCTAAAGAAGCTGTTTCAAACTGGCAGCAACTCTGCAGAAGTAACTCTGCTTCACCATGGAGTGAGGCTGGACAACCAGCTGCATCTGAGAAAACAGAAACGCCAGTGTCATAAAACACTCCTGGTTTACTTTGCTGGTCAGGTGCAGGATTTGGACTATCCAGCAGCTTCTATTGCAGCACAGTCCTGTGCTTGGCTGCGTGACTTAACTCCACAGATCAGATGGCTGATGTGCTTCAGCATCGCACAGCTGGAAAGAAGCAAGTCACACCTGTCTTGAAAATGACATTCTCCACTAGCAAGACTACGATCTAAATCCCTCTTTTCCACCTGGATCTCAGTAAGCAAATCTGCCCTCTGCCTCAAATTAACTTTGCTTTGATTTTTAAGACAGGCAGAAATATCAAGATGTGATGTTTTCTCAGGTAGATTTCTCCAGCACTACAGTAGCCCATGTAAAATACTGAACAACACAACACCTGGCTCCAGTAAATGTTACCAGCATGAGGAACTGAAAGCATCCCCTTAAAGAATGCCCTACCCAGCGATGTTCCTGGGAGGTGTGGGATTAAATCCCCATAAACAGAAGAATACAGCTGAGTATAAGGTTTACAACAAATCAAAGGACCTGTAAATAAATAAATTAGTATTTAGTATTAGTATTATCTCCTGCTGATTTATGAATCTAAACAAAGACATTACGAATCAAAACAAAGGAAAATAAACCCACACCTCAGGGAACCTGTGATATTCACCCAGGAGTTCTCAGAACTTGGTGCAGGAAAAAAGCCTGTGCTTTTCACCACTTTGTCTTTTTGTCATTGTTGTTAAAAAAGACATTTTCACGTTACAATGGCTTCTGGAGAGTGCCTTTTCTAGAAGAACTCCCTTCTTTAAAGTGAAATGCCAGTCAAGAACTTACTACCTTGAACTTACTAACACCCTGAAATGCATACACACATTACTGAAAGGATTAACATGAAAGGATCTGTAGTGCAAAGCACCTGGTATTAAGAATCCTACATCCACGCTACACAAGCTTCAGCAACTTTTATTTCAGACTAGCTATAATTTGGTACCATTGCCATTGAATGTTTATTTGTAGCTGGACTGCGTTAGGTCTGCTCCCAGAGTGCATTTTTGGTTTTATTTTCTTCTGTACACTTTAAGACCATCCCAAATTGTGAGCCAGTTCATACTAAAGAGTGGCGATCCCAACGTTTGCTTGTAAAAGTCATTCTTTGCTCAAGCTCACAGTATACATGCCCATAGTTAAATAAAAGGAGCTGATGCTATCAGTATCTCACCCATGTTCCTATAATTCTGAAGAGTAACAGAAGAGTATTCTTTGAGTAATGGAAGCATCCGGTCAAGTGAGCTAACGGCATGCCATGTCATTTAATATGATATATGTTTTTCAAGGAAACAGAAAACATAGAAGGATATTAAATCAGAACTTACCATACTTATATACATATGCAAATTCATCTTAAACTGTAAAAGTATCAAAAACTCCAAATATCTAAAATATTTGTTATGAATTGAAACAGGGTGTAAAATCACATTAATATACACTTCATAAAGGCTAAAACTGTGAAAATGGCACAATGCTCAAACGAAGGTCACAACTTCAGGTCTTAAGTCTTTCTATGTATATAGAGGCTTACTGCCAATTCACGTCACAGAAGAAACAGAAAGCAATTTAATGAGATACTTTAGGACAAGTCAGAGTGCTCTTTGCTCACATCATTGCAACAAAGAATGAAGATTTAGGTGGGCACTATTCAAGCTTCACAGCAGCCTGGGCTCACATCACTGTGTTAAACCAGAGGAACGATCGCGCCCCACCAACTTTCCAAATAAACAGATCACTCGTGACACCTATAATATAAACCAGCTGCCGCACTCTCTTTCTTGTCTAAGTACTTAACTACCTTACTCGTTAATAAGAAATTTGCTCCCTGTTCAGAACCCGTGCTTGGTTCAGTCTGATCCCCAACTGCAAATTAAGAATGAAATAAAAAGGTGACAACATTTACTGGACTTGACTGCTAAGTGTGAAACAGGATAGGACGGAGTCCCAGGAGCCCTGCCGTCACATGCCACAGGACAGCCTCACAGCAACGTACCCTGCCGGGTGTTTACAGCGCTCGCCTCCCTTTTTGTAGGTGAGGCGAGAAGACTACAACAAAACCACTTAAAAGGCTTTGCCTCCAATTCGAAGCTGTTGCAATTCCAACCCCTTTTAAAAGCTAATGGCTTTTAAGCTCAGGGAGAAACACGCAGGCCATCCAATTCAAGGATAACAGATCATAAAGCAGAACAATCCTTATTTAAGGCTTGTAATGGGATTTAGAAGAGTTTCGGCTACGCGACACCACTCGGTTACAGTCACCAGGTCTCTGCCTCGGCGACCAAGCCCGGGGTGACCCCTGTTTTTAGGATTTAAGCACTACAGCAGACTGTTTCCTTAAGAACTATAGCAAAAAATTAAAGAAACTTCTTGCTGTGTTCGCTTTTACAACTCTAAAACAGAACCAACCAACCAACCACCCCACGACGACTCGGTGCCGGCTCGGCTCACCTACGGCCCCCACCTCCCCCCTCACAACCCCTCACGGGGGCCCAGGCCGCCCCCCCCGCGCCCCAAACTAACCGCCGCGGGCCCCCAACCGCCTCAGCGCCGCCGTACCCCCGCTGCCGGCCGCCCCCACCCCGCTCACCCGCTCGCCTCCCGCCGCCGCCGCCGCCCCGCTCGGCTCGGCCCGGCCCCGCCCCGCCCCGCCTCGGCTGCCGGGGAGGCGGGCTCGCGGCTCGGTACCTGAGCTTAGGAGAAGGAAGAAGGAGCGGGGCGGCGCGCGGACTACAAGTCCCGTCATGCCCCGCCAAGGTAGCGCCGGGCGGCTTACGGCGGCGGCTTGCCGCGCGGCGTTTCGGGAGCTGTAGGCGGCGCGTGGCGTGGTGGGGATTGTAGTTCCAGAGGGAAGGGGCGGAACGGGGGGGGCCCGCGGGCCTTGTGCGCGGCCGTCACCGCAGCGCTGCCCCGAGGGCGGGCAGGGAACTGCGGGACCCCGGCAGGGCGAGCCTGGCCCTGGGCCTGGCGGAGGGACGAGGCGGGCTGCGAGTCTCTGCTGCGCAACCCCCGTGCTCTGCAAGTGGCCTGCTTTTACCGTCATGTCGCTTTAACGTCATATAACTTTAACGCCATGTCGCGCCACAGCGCTGCAGATCACTGCTATGTCGCGATAGATTTTGGCGTGACTGCTTAACAGCTGTGGTAGTGGGGTTCCGTGTTAAATTTCACGGATAAAGGCGACGAGTGTTCTCCGCAGGAGGAAATCATTATTTTTCTTGAAAATGTGGGAAATAAACCAGCCTTGCAGTAGCTCAGTGACTTGTGCATGTAATGAGGAGCGTGATACTGTGGAGAAAGTGAAAGCAGCACAATTTGTGTCCAAAAGTGCATTAGCTTCATACACCTTATATTTATACACCATACATTTATACACCATACAGACACAATACACACAATTTCTGAGAAAGTCCCTCCGTTGAGTTTCCATCTTGAGGCTGCCACATGTCTATTTTTCTGGAATTGCCTTTATTTTTATTCCCCTACACCCTGCCCTTCAGTCCTTTATCTGGAAGGCATTTGAGGACTTTGGATATTTGGGATTTCTGTGTGTCAGCAGCTTGCTAGCACAGTAGCAGTGACTGCTGTCAGACATCTCCCCGTGCTCACAGCTGTGGGCGCTGTTAGATGCTGGAACAGAAAATATTCCCCCTCGTGTTCGAACCCAGCACAGTTGATTTGATTGCTTATAACATGCCTGGTACCTTAAAACCTGGCCAGTGAGATGATCCGATCTGTGACCGCAAACAGTAGTGTAGTCCTGTTGCATTACCCCGTCAATATATACTAGTCTGGGAGATAGTGTCACCACTGGAGTGTAATGCTTCTTCTGCTGGGATTATATTCCTAAAGTCAAAGGAAATTGTGTTTTTATTTTTATTTTATTTTTTTCTGTCATTGTTTAAATAGCACATCAGACTGTTTAGAATTTATTTTGAATTTATTTTTTTAATCGATGTTGTTCTTTTCAACTAATTTTCTCAGATTTGGCAGGGTAGCTTGCATTCATCATGAATAGAATTAATAGAGTTGAAACGCATTTGTCAAGGACTGGTACAGAAGCCATTTTTGGATCTAATTATCTGTTTAAATTTCCAAGTCTGTTTCAAATATGTAGTACTCAACAGGGGTAATATACTGAATTTTTGAAATGCGTTATATAATGTCTGAGGAGATTTAATCAATTGCATTCTGAAAATCACACTGCTGAACGTGATATGCTCAACATTTCACTTTGTCTCAGTCAAGATACAAATGTCCTCTAGCATATAGAGGTGGAAGAGAAAAACTGCTAGAAACAAGAGAATTTGAACTTCTATTTGCTCAGAACATTTTTTTTTCTATAGTAGTCAATCACATCTGAACCATTATCATAGTTTAGTTTTTATTTTTTTTACTGTAAATATTTTAAAGTTTGCTACCTGTTGCAAGCTATGTAAAAATAAATAAATAAATAAATCCATCTCTATCAACACTTGATAATTATGTATCTTTTTCAGTCTGTTAGACAGTCATCTATCCTAGCAGCTTGTGACATGACATTTAGTGTACAGTTTAACACTATGTTTTTAACAGCCCCCCAAACAATATTGAAGTCAGTTTTCATTATGACAGTGTCAATAAAGAAGAGTCCTATCCCAGATTCTTTGAAGAGGACAGGGTATCTCTCATCACAGTGAGCAGGTATAGGAAGGAGTGAGGTCACATTTCTTCGGTGATTCGGAAATTCAACGGAAGTCAGTGGAATTTCTGGCTGCTGAGGAATGTCGACTCAGTGCCTTCACATCACAAGACACTATTCACCCACAGAGTCATCAGGGATGACTGCTTCTTCGCTAGGGTAAGAGAAGCTATGCGGGATTAAGGTGAATTAAAATGCGGTCTGTTTCTTTCCTGCCTTTTTCTGCAGTACTTCTTCCCTGTATGCTCTGGCTGGAGCAATGTGTAAAGCTTTGCTTCATTTGCTTCTGTTAGCACAAAACCTGTGGTTTTCATTGCAGGTTGGACTGAGCCACCCTGTGGCAGTACCATGAATTTCACTTTATTGGGTTGAGATGACTGCAAAACGAGTTACTAAAAATCTAGGAGACTGGACAGTATTTGCTGGACTTCCCCGGAGTTTTTTTCTGCACATGTTGGTACCAGATTCCACCTGTGTTCTGCCTCCATCCACTGGTTAGTTGGTTCTCTAGAGGACTAGTAGATTTATTATAGACTCAATCAAAATATTTTAGGCCATTGTAATCCGTTGTGTCAAAGACAAGAATTTGCTAATGCTAGCTGCTTAGCTAGCTTAATTTAACATTGCATAGGGCATAGGGGTTGCAGAATCAGAAAAGCCCATTAGTGTAAAATAACTTTATGCAACCTCTATGGACCTCCCAGCACTTTCTCCGCTGTGAAAACAAATGCAGGAACTGCTAAATTGTGTAACACTAATGGTCTACCAATTCCACTTTAAGTTGTTTAAAAAAAATGTTATAGGTAACTCTGGGATAATCTGTTACTGAACTAAATGTAGCTTCTGCTGTGCTACTTGAGGTATACCTCAAGCAGTATGTTTTCAAAGTCCCACCTGCCCTCACGATCACTTGAAACACTGAGGGTAGATTATCAATGAGATTATGAGATTTAGGCAAATCTTATATTTAAATTGGGTTGTAGACACTCAGATTCGATTGTATTTTAGAATTCAGGCATTCAGTCCCATTATGTTTCATTGGGATTTATGCGTTTCTCTCTCAGGATACGGTGAAACCTATGACTAAAAGTATATTTGTTTTATGACAAAGAAGACAATTTTGTTTCTCAGCTGTAGAACCTTCAGCATTACAAGTAATGGAATTTCTCCTAAACGCAATTGTTTCTGGAAGGCAATTCTTTCCAGTTTCAAAGCTACATAACCTTAAAGAAGTACAACTAGATGTTCTGAAAGGAGACATAAGCACTGAAATGGAGATTCTCATAACATATGGGCGTCCAAATCCTGAGTTGTAATGCTGAAATACTTTAAGCAGTTGCCAAGTCATTCTAATGTATATCTACATACATATCTACCTCATAGATACTACATACCTACATACATACTTACCTCATAAATACTACATGAGTGTGTGTGTGTGTTGCCTTTGAATACTTACTGTATTAGTGAGATGCTTCTTTAGCACTTCTTCAGAGGGACCTTGGCTTTTAAAGGGCTGAAAAAGTTGATGATTTATACATACTCTTTGAGAGCTCCTTGGAGATTGTACAAAGTTTCAAATGTCAAGTGGCCAAAAAGGACTGAGGGAAAGGTAAGACGTGGGTTTTAAACTCAGTTGCTGGCTCGCTTTTTGCACGTTTTGTCTGACTATTTGTGATTTGCTGCTCTGTGGCTGGGGCATCTCTGTCATGCAGTATAGGCTTCTGGAAGCCTGCACGCCTCATTCAGAGCTTGAAATATCACTCTGAGGGTTAAGCTCAGTTCTTTGTTCACTCTAGATCTTTCATGGTTTCTAGTACTTTTGTTTTAGCTCAACCTTTGAATTTCAGACTTGTCTCTTTTCCAAAACACTCAAGTGTGGGATACCAATTGCCCCTTTTTCTCCTAACTGATCGCTATCAATCTGGTAAGATCAATATATTATCTTCTGATGCCCGCCATAGACCTTAGTTGTGATATAGTTTTACACCTAAGTTGGTTTCAGGGTGTTACTTTGATAATAGACTTCTTATAGAACAAAAACAGTGACTTAATAGATGTTTTCCAGAATACCAGATTCATGGGTATAGTTCAGCTGCCATGTATTATTCTGGTAATTCACTGAGCTACAATGAGGATTTAAACATTGCTTTCTGTTCAGTTACGCCTGTTGTACTTCTCTCCTAGAATGGAGTCCTCAAGTAAGAAAGCAGAAGCAGTGGCCTCTAAAGAGTTAAGGAATCCCTGCCTATCAGAAGTTAGGCCTACTTTGACTTGTAGAGATTTTTTTCTCTTAGGGATTGTTTCTGGGTAGAGAAGCTTGCAGGCTTTATGACCAGTATTTTCAGATGAAAGAACTGTAAAATGGATTTTTAAATAATGAGGTACAACATTTACTTTCTTCCTGTGGCAGGTATTGAGATCTCAAGCACATGGTGTCCTACCTTCTTCCTTCCTTTTTGTCCTCACTGTTAGCATTGTCAGCCCCTGTCCTAGCTGGGTATATTTTGCTTTTACTCTAACATACAGAAGTCACTGTGATCACAGATTGATAATTGTGATGTATTATTAATAAGTAAGAATATAGAGAGGCAATCTGAGGAAATGATGGTATTAATGCTTGGACAAAATTGTCCTAGAAATTGACAACTAAAGAAACATTGGCAACTGTTTATTCTTCTGGAAAATGAGCAAAATATGTGTTTTTGACAATAGGTGGAAGGAATGACATTCCAGTGCAGACCAATGACAGTGCAAGGCCCCACCCAGTTGCCTTTGAAAGGTTTGGGAGTGGCTCCTGAGAAATGGTAGAAAGAAAATGTTGTACATATCTTCAAGAAGGACAAGAGAGTGATCCGGGGAGCTGTAGGCCTAATGTTAATACATGAGAATGTGATGAAATAAATAACCCAGGAAAACATTTCTCAACATGAAGGACATAAAGGTGAGCAAGAGTAGTCGGCATGTATTTATGAATGGAAAATCATCTTACCGACCTGTGAGCGTGATGTGATGAAATGACTTTGTAGGTGAGCACAGAGCAATGGAAGTTGTTCCTCTTGACTTAAGTGTGGCTTTTGACACTGTTTCAGATAACACTGTCATAGATAAACTGATCAAGTACGGGCTAGGCAAGCGGACAATAAGGTGGACTGAAAACTGGCTGAACAGCTTGGCCTGGAGGCTTATGATCAGTGGCACAAAGTTGGATGCCAGACACTACTGGTGTATCCCAGGGTTGATACTGGATCCAATCCTGTTTAACATCGTTATGTCCATGATGATGGTACAGAGTACACCTTTAAGTTTGTAAACAATATAAAACTATGAGAAGTGGTTGATAATACCAATTAGGTCTGTTGCCATTCAGAGGGTCCTTAACAGGCTGGAGAAATGGTCTGGCAGGAATTTCATGAAGGGAAATGCAACGTCCTGCTCCTGGGGAGTCATAACCCCATGGAAAACAAAACAAAACAAAACAAACAAACAAAAAAACAAAATAGGCTGGGAACCAACCATCTGGGAAGCAACTTTGCAGAAGATGCCCTGGGGCTTCTGGTGGACACCAAGTTGAAAAGGAGCCAGCAATTGTGCCCTTGCTGCAAAGAAGCCCAAGAGTATCCTGGGCTCTGTTGTCAGGAGTGTTGCCAGCAGGTTGAAGGAAGTGATCGTTTCCCTCTGCTCTGTACTGGTGAGTCCACACTTGGGGTACTGTGTCCACTTCTGGGCTCCCCAGTATAAGAGAGAGATGATACTGGAGAGAGTCCAGCGAAGGGCACGATGACGATTAAGGGCTTGGAGCATCTGACAGTGAGGAGAAGCTGAGAGATCTGGGATTGTTCAGCCTAGAGAAGAGAAGGCTCAGGGGTTACAACATTTGCTCATAATACTGTTTACATTAGTAAAAAATAAAGCTAGCTGCAAAAAGCTGTGTAAGCAACTCAGAGAATAGCACAAATGGGACAAGTGCAGCCCAGCAATGTCCTTGTAGAAAGCTGCACTGCTCTCTGGTTGAGCGATGGAGGTCCTGGTCTGGTCACGTCCCCTCTCCGGGTCTGTCTGTTTCATGTGTCCCTGACGGCCAGGAGGCACCCCTCCTGGGCCAGCCATGCCGCCCACCCCGTTGTGACATGGGCCACCACCAATGTTCTGCCCACTGTGACATGGCCACCACATCACCAGGGAGGTGCCAGGAGCTGGTGGCTGCCTGCTGTGATATGGCCACCACATCACCAGGGCTGCTGTAGCACTGAGACATGGCTGTCACCTTCCACCATTCAGGCAAGAAGAAATAATCACATAAAATAATAATAATAATAATAATAATAATAATAATAATAATAATCATCATCATCATCATCAACTGAATACTCTGGGGAGGGAAATTAAGTAGCTGTAGCAGCAATTTAAAAAACAGAAGCTCAGGAAAGGTTAAA
The DNA here is from genome assembly GCF_009769625.2 of Cygnus olor. Lineage (NCBI taxonomy): Eukaryota > Metazoa > Chordata > Aves > Anseriformes > Anatidae > Cygnus > Cygnus olor. The sequence goes on from NC_049170.1 coordinate 131,253,871, forward strand.
GGAGAATTAAAAGTGGCAGGTCCTATCCACTTCCCAATTTTAAAGACTCGTGCTGTTGCCTGTTGTTGGGAATTGTGGGCTTGAAGGCTAAGTTCTGGAAGAAAAATGCAAGTCAAGTTGGCTGCAGGTAATATTTCATACCTTTGGTATTAAAGACATCTGTGGGGACATTCAGTGTGAACTGTAAAGACTTGCATCTTTCTCTCCCTTTCTCTCCCTGACACAAAGCGTGTATTCTGTGATACACACTTCAGTGGGACACTGGAACAAAATGCATCTCCTTGGTACACTGCAAGCTATTACAGCCTCTTTAACTGTCAGGACAAGAGGCAATGGGCACAAACTGGAACACGGGAGGCTCCCTCTGAACACCAGAAGCACTTCTGTATGGTGCGGGTGACAGAGCATTGGCACATGGCAGAGGCGGTGGAACTAGATGATCTTTAAGGTCCCTTCCAACCCAAGCCATTTTATGATTCTTTGATTCTAGCTTATCCATGTGCATAAATACCTGATGGGAGAGTGTAAAGAAGATGGAGCCAGGCTTTTCACAGCAGTGTCCGGTGAAAGGTCAAGAATTAGTGAGCATAGACTGAAACACAAAATTCCATCTGAACATAAGAAAATGCATTTTATGTTACTGTTATGGTGATCCAGCACTGGAACATGTTTTCCAGAGAGTTTGCTGCTTCGCGGTACTTAAAACCTAACAATGCAGCCCTGAGCAACCTGCTCTAGCTGACCTTGCTTTGAGCAGGGGATGGACTAGACAGTCTTGAAAAGTCCCTTGCATAGAATCGTAAAATAGAATCATAGAATATCCTGAGTTGGAAGAAACCCACGAGGATCATTGAGTCCAACTCTTGGGTCTGCGCAGAACCACCCAAAAATCAGGCTGTGTGTCTGAGAGCGTTATCCAACCACTTCTTGAACTCCAGCAGGCTCAGTGCTCTGATCACTTCCCTGGGGTGCCTGTTCCAGTCCCCGACCACCCTCTTGGTGAAGAACCTTTCCCTAACACCCAGCCTGACCCTCCCCTGTCCCAGCTCCATGCCGTTCCCTCGGGTCCTGTCGCTGTCCCCAGAGAGCAGAGCTCAGCGCCTGACCCTCCGCTCCCCTCGTGAGGGAGCTGCAGGCCGCCATGAGGCCTCCCCTCAGCCTGCTCTGCTCTGGGCTGAACAAACCAAGGGACCTCAGCTGCTCCTCATACATTCTCCCCTCACTATCTTTGTAGCCCTCCTTTAGACACTCTTTGATAGTTTTATAACCTTACAGCCTCAACTCTTCTGTGATTCTGTGAGTTTAGGGGCCTGTCATCCCATCCTGCTGTTGCTGTGGAACAAAAAGATACCAGATGCAGTTTCTATTTCTGTTTTCTTAAAAGCATCTAAAAGCACCTACCTACTGATCAAAGAGTTTGGGAGCACAATTTGTTCTTCTCATTTCTGTTGTGTGATGAAGTAAAATTCAACTTGTTGCAAGTAGACAGGTAATCTTTGAACATACTTTCTGATGCTTTTTTTTTCTGAATAAGGATTTTTTTCCCCTCCCTGTAATCAATGTAAAAAGAGAAGAAAATTGTAAGGAAAACCCAGGGAGTAGAGAATAAAGAATAATTGTTAATTGAATAGTAGTCTACATGGTTTCTTTTCAATTTGAATAAAATTATTATGGCAGAGATTTCAGGCATTTTGATTGAGGAGTCATATTCATGTGCAATAATGGCTTCATTACATGCACTTGAAGCTTCGAGCTTAAAAATGATTAGTTTACTTTTAGCTAGAAGAAGTGGTTTTAAATGTCCTTTGTTTTACGTCATTGAAGCATCCACTCACTTTCCTTTTCAGTTTGCTATGAAATGTGTAGGGAAGAGGTTGTTCTTTTCCAGCAATAACCTTTTGGACAGAGTGGTACCCCGAATTGTAATTTGACAGGGCAAAGCTTCTGGTCCTTTGGTACTTCCTTTGTGGAAGGTCTTGAGGTCTTGGTTTTCCCTCATAATGCTCTGCAGCTTAGTGACTTCTATAGCATGATGTATTTTAGCTTTGATTTGTGACTGGTCTCAAAAGTATATATAAATATGTATATTTTTTTTGTGGGGCCTAAGAAGAAACTTAGGCTTGTTAAAATATGAATTGAACTCAACTCCTCTCCTAGCTGTTTCATGAGTTTCTGTGTGACTTTGGACAAACCACTTTACTGTTCATTCCCACGGTTTGCTATAGGCTTACCTAAGTGAGCTAATAAAGTTACAGTAAATATAATTTTCTTCTAAATCTGGATGGCAGGCATCACTATTACTTGCACAACCTTGTGTTCTGAATTTAAAGTGATGCTCATCTTCCCTGCACATTTCCCTGTCACAATACACTGCTGCACACAGTCACTAAAAAGGGCAGTGTACATTAACTCTAACCCGTGCACAAAGGATGTGAGTTTCGTTGTTTTTAACGATAATACAGAAACCTTTTCATTTGTTTACAAAGTTCAAATAGTAGCACTGGTGTGAAACAGCTTTTTCTTGGAGAAACATGTGGCGTATTGATATGGAAATAAGCACAGCCTGTGCTTCAGTATGTGCCAGGATGGCTGCCTTCTGTACTGCCACACTTAAGTGAACTTCTGCATTGTGCTAAGCTTGTGTTCAAGCTAGCCAAAATTCTAGCAGTGTTTCCTTCCCTGTGAGTGGTAGGCTTTGAAATACTGCTATACCTGGCATCTTTGCAGGTGAAGTTGGACAGACTTATGCTCCTACCCTTTTCTTGTGAAATAGCAACATGTAGTTGGTTATTGTTAGATGAATATCATGCAATGTTTGTTTCACTTATAGCAAAAACAAACGCAACAACAAGAAGGCAACCAAACACCAGAAAATTTTGACGGTTGGCTTTGAAAAAGAAAAAAAAATCTCTGTCCTTCAGAAGGACCCTGTATCCATTGCTTTCTGTTTATTTGCCTTTTAGACTTTTCCTTTTTCAACCCCACCGTATGAACTGCAATTCAAGAGTATGTTGCACACAGACATTAATTTAGCACTAACATTTGCAGGCTCTAGTGGGGCTGGAGGCTACTGTTTAATAGTTATTATTACTGCTATCTTACAGAACCCAGAAGTATGCTAAAAAATTGCAGATGAATAGAAAAAACATCATTATTTTCAGTATGGATTTGTAATTTTACGTTGAACAGGATGGGACAGGTCAAGGTAACAAATATTTCAGGCAGAAATTGATAAGAGAGCAAGAGTTATGACATGAAGATCAACCACTTGTTTTAGGCCTTTGACCTACAAGCTTTTATTATCAAACAGTATTCATCATGATGGATGATTACATAGAACAAAGACTCTAAGGAGAGAGGAGCTCTAGTGGGAATGCCTCGGGTGATCTCAGCTGTGGCAAATTTCACTGAGCAGTGTGGTAGGAAACCCCCAAATCACAAAAACTGAGAGGCAAGTCTATCGTACAATGTATTCTTCACTACTTGTCTTGCTGCCATCCAGACATAGACTCACTGGACGGAAAGTCTGTCATTTCCTTTTGAATTGCCCATGTGCTTTATTTCCTAATGAATGTAAGAGTATGGGAGGGAAGCAGAGGGTGGGATGATCCCAACATGCCAGTAGGGCACAGCCACATCTTACACCCTCACCAAACACTGGAAAAGAGCTCCTGGGCACGCATTTCAGGGACAGTGATAGATGGCTAAAATGTCATTCCCCTTAGAAACGTCAAGACAACTGTTCATTAGCATATTGCAACATTCTCAGAAACTCAGTGATTTTAAATGAAGGGGAAAAATTAGACACTTGTGTGAGTGAATAACACTTGTTATGTGCTGAGGAGGAAGGCAATCTTTAGGATCACTTTTGAACGAAAACATTGCTGTGGCTGGATATAATGGAAACAACAGGCACTGCGACCGTAGGGTGAGATGGCAGAAAACATGAGGGCACTTATAAGAAAGGTAAGCGAACATCAGATGGAGTTTTGCTGTTAGAATTATTACAGATATTTCTAAGGAGATATAGTATGTGATATAACAAAAACAATAGTAAAAATTGTCAGTCTTTAATAAGAAATCAATTTAGTCATTCCAGTCATGAATTCCCGTGTCTGCACAAGTGCATACTGCCCGCATAATTTAAAAGCAAACTTAATTTTGATGGTGTTAATTTCAATGGAATAAATGTTCCTTAGTGGTCTGATGTGTTAGCCTGACTCTGTCACTATACAATATTAAGGACTTGATGTTTCAGCATAAAGACCTTGGCCTACTTAGTCCTGTGGTAGAAAATTGCAATTGAATTTTTTTTTAATCTTTTAAAAAAAATACAGAAAAAGGAGAGAAGTAATTAAAGCATTTGAAGTGTAAATTATTAAGTGAATTTTTAAAATATAAATTTAAAAATAAAAACCGTAACTATAAACAGAATATACTATAATAGAACTATAATAGAATAAAAAGTAGAAAGTTTTTATTTCATCAGCAACCCCTAATTGCTTTAACTTATATATATAAAGATTTAACTATATATATGTAAATATATTATAAGGAAATCCTGCCTTATGTTAAACTGTATTATATTATTAGATTTTTTATTGAATGTCTTTTGGGGAAAAAGACATTTTTTCCAAACAAATCCATGTTTTATCTGAGGTGGATTCAAGCTGTTGCTCTTCCTAGATGTTAAGCTCTGACATGGTTTTACTGAGAACAAAACAAGACAAAGAAGACCCAAAGGGAACAACAAAAGTTTTTATGGTTGATGCTGATTTTTAGCTGGCAGCTTTGCCAGTTGAAATGACAGGCTATGCCATCTTAGCATCTAACCCAAGACCCAGAAAGCCTGCATTAGCTACCTTTCAGGTCATGTGTTGACAATGAAAAGATGTGTTGTTTCAGTTGGTTAAATCGGACTCCTTTCACACTAAACAGGTAAAGAGAAGTAGGAAAGAGCAAAAATAAACCAGAGCAAGAAAAAGAGGTAGAGAAGAAATGTTACGTGTAGAAACCAAACATTACGTATTCTGGATTATAGACTAATCTAAAGAGCAGTGAGCAATTATATTACAAAGGGAGCTGGACTTCTCTTCCTCTGTGCCATGCAGAATACAGAACTTTATGCTGCAAAGCTCAGTGTATGAATTCTCTGTGCCTGATCCTAAATGGAGCTTCTTTGGTGTGAAATGAGTTGTGTGCTGTATGATTTGAATGGCAGCAGTCTGACTTCTGTGCAAGAGAGATAGTTGAGAGGAAGCATAAATAATACTTTACCTTTTCTTTTTGACGTGTAGATCATGCTGCGCCTTAGATGATGAAGATATTTTTGTTCTTTGATATCCTGTGTTCTCACAACAAATTATTATACATCAAAGAAATGAGCTCTGAGTCAAAATGATAGTAAAAGTGATGAGCTAGAAAATAATGAAAAGAGATGGTACCTATGAAATTACTGCATATGTCTGAAGAAATGGGGGTAAAGGAAATTGCTCACAAAGTTGTTCAAATGACTTAAGCTGCTGTCTGAAAAATAAATATTTTGGGGTATGACTATTAAAAATGCAGTGTGGTTAAAAGCTGAAGTTTTTGAAGCACTGTATCCAATGCAAAATAAAATTACTGTGTTAAATATTCACACTGAAAATATTTATGGTGAAGCTTACTTTGATGGAGGGCAAGAAGCAGTGTTTTCTGTTACTCAGAGCACAGATTTTCCTCAGGTTCATGAAGTGTCATCTTGTCTTTGATAGTTCTTCTTCCTGGGGCTTCAGTTTAATTACTGAGTTCTCCATTTCAGTTTCTCAGCCAATAAAAAGGAGATAACAGTTCTTTCTACCTCCCTCAAAAATGTTACAGAAGAATTCAGTATTGAATTGTAGGTGAACAGTGGGAGGTATGTGTTGTATGTACTGAAAGGCCTGGACTGGCACCAGGATCTCCTGAAGCGGTTGGTACAGACTTAACTTAGATATGTAACTACCACATTTCTATCAGCAAACATTTATAAGCTGGCCATATGTTTTTCAGCTGTAGCTTTGGAGCCTTGCCTTGTGCTCCCTTTTTGCTTGTGGTGCTATATATATTTCTTCTTTCAGAGGGAAAATACAGAGCAGAAGGGTTACTCTAAGCTCTGTTCTGGCGATGTATTTTGATGTTACGGAAAACTGGAAAACAAATTATTGTCATGTCTTATTAAAGATCCATGTGTCTAGACCAGACGTTTATTCTGCAGCCAGCTCTTCTAATGAGGGGAAGGGTAACTAGCCATAACATGATTGATCTCTGGATAAAGTTCCATCGTTGCCTCTAACCCTAGCAGGTGTGTGTATAAAACTAAACATTTTCTTTATTGCAGAGAACATTGTATAGCCCATCTACAATCAGGACTTACAAATGAGCATATGTTGCGAAAGACCAACAGATCAGCAGTCTTCCTTTTGATAAAAAAACGAACAAAAAAACCCATTATTTATTAAAAATATGTAGACAAATGGCAAGTAGATTTTCCTTGATTACGCTTACGCTACTGCTTTTGTTGCCTTGAATTATGATTGCTTGGATAAATGCACCTGAAGACTGACTGTTGGCCTCCAGAAGCATCTCTTTACGTTTTTCAGTGAGATACTGTTTTGTAATTTGCAACATTAGTCTCATTGTGTGAATCTCTACAGATACCTCAGAAACCTTTTCAGCAATAATACAATGGAGGTATGATTTCCCTTTGCTTTCCAGCAGTGAAAGAATAATGCTGTCACAAAACGGTGCTGAATTAGAAGACTAGCTTTTTTTTGTGCTAAGTCCCCATTGTTATGGTATGATTTCAGTCAGTATAGATAAAGAAAAGGATGAAGCATCCCAGCTTTCTGGGTAGTCTAAAAATCCTGTCATCTCCACTCAGTTTTCACAAATGTACTTCTACTTTCCTTAAGTCTCATGTCTAAATTTGAGAGTCTCAATAAAGGGAAGAAAGAAGAAAGAAAGAGATTTAAGGAATCTCCAAATGTAACTTTTAGAAGTTGGTATTAGGACTAATGAAATCTCAGTGTGGGTCTCTGAGAGATAATTTAGTGGCAGGCACTGAACAGAGCATGCTGTGTGATTTGCTGATGAATTCTGTGGGATTTACTTAGATTCAGGATCAACTGCATTGAGAGCAGAACAATAATTCAAGCACTTCTCCTGGATGACAAAATTGCTGTCTTCCCATTAGCTGAGTTAGTGCTGAAAGGTGTAACAAGCTAGCTCATATATTTTCAATAGGATTTTTTTTAAAATAAAAGTCAATAAATTTAAAGCATCCATCTGTTCTATAAAGGCATCATAAAGAAAGGACATTGTGTAATAAATTACCCTTCATTTATTTAAAAAAAGAGTTTCTAATGAAAGCTTAGCACTAATTGGATCAAATCACACGGGGAATAATTGGCAATTTCCCAAGGCATTTAGATCCAGTTCTTAGCTATTCTACTGTAACACTTTCTAGATTTCTGTCTCATCTGCCATATGTCCAATGTTCTTCAAAATTATTTTTTCCCTAAAGACCAGGGACTGCATTTCCCATTATGAACTATATAGGCAAGCAGAATTTAAATCTTAACTAGTCCTACTTACAGAGCTAATTTTTCCTTTTACAGCAAAAAAAAAAAGTGGTCATATTAGCTGTTAGCAATGTATGTTTACTCTCAGTTAGTCCTTAATCTCTTACTCTATATTTTGTTAGCTTAAGTGTTACTTTGTCTGCTCAACAGAAAAAAAGTTTTGAGGTTGTTGGTTGTTTTTTTTCCTTTCTTTTTTTTTTTTTTTTCTTTTCCTGTCACTCTCATTCTAAATTTATCCCCATTTAACTGCGTATGCTGTCTGCTTGCTTGGGGATTTAGTTTAAATCTCTTCTGTACTTGATTGCATTCTTCATTATCATTTGCTATGCTTCCAATTAAGTGTCATCTGAAAATTTGGCCATTTCCCAAGGCATTTAAACAATTCATATTTTTCTTCTTGCCTACTTTCTTTTCCATTTCTTTAGAAACTCTTTAAAACTAAAGCAAACCAAAATTAACCTGACCCTTAGATATGTTAACACCCCAGAAAGGGAAGAGGTCTTGTTAAATAAATGGGGCTCTATTTGCTCTAAAAAAACGCCTCTTCTTATTTAACTTACTTCATTATGTTTAAGTCTATTCAATGATTTTTTACTGAAGAATATGAAAAATACACAGTTTAATGGAGAATAAAGACACTGATACATATAATTTTGCATTTAATACAATCAAATACTCTCTATTTTTCATCTATGCAAACAGAGGATGCTTTCAAGGACAGTGAGAGTGAAACCATGGAAATTGACTGGTTTCTTCTCTAATCGTTTTGAAAGATTTTTTAGATATTTCTGCTCCTTTAGTCTGAGGAGGCTTCTAACCTCAGAAACTCTCTGTAACTGAGTGAGATATCAATGCTTCTTAGCACTTATAGAATAATGCCCTGCCATATATTTGAAGATGGTGGGTTGATCACTCAGGTGTTTGTCCAAGCCACATTCTCAGGATTTCAGGGTAGAGGCAAAAATGTTGCTTTTGTCCATGCTTTCTTTTACCTCAGAAGGCGCTGAGAAATCAGGTGAGCTGAAGTAGGTCTTTTTAGGAGAGAAGCTTGCCTGAAGGCATTTTTACATTTCTACCTTGAACTTGGTTCATGTACTTGGTTTAAATATTTTGCCTCCTTCTAAGCAAACAGAAATAACATTGCTTGTAGTTGGTAGAAAATTACTTAATTTCCTTCAAATCTGATCTTATCAGGTGATGATAAGATTTTTAAGGATTTTTTTTTTTTAATGACACCTTTCTTTTAGTGAGTTTTGACCCATAGTTCTTTGGACCCCAGTCACGTCTCAACATTTATGACAGACCAATACGACGACTTACAGTATTTGTAGTAGAAAGAATTATGAAAGCTTCTGTGGCCTCAGGGACTCGCCACTGGTAGTCTAAGGGCTGTGGTTGCCTCTGCTGCTGTAGTAGGGCATTTGCCTTTCTTCCTTTTATATGCAAGTATCTATTTGGCCATTTGGCCTTTGCGGTGTGCATACACAGAAGAGTGTGTGGGATGGGTCTGCTTTTTATCTAATGTTGACATTTGCACCCATCTCAAGGTTCTTTTGTGCTGTCAGAACAGTGTAAACAGGCGGTAGTGGTGTGTACCTGAGAATTAAGGCCTTTTTAAACAGAAAAGCCTCAGTGCTGTCATTCTGACTCAATTTCATGTAATACTTTCCTGTATAAGTAGTATTACCAGATTCACTGGGTCTGTGTACGCAGCAAAATACCATTTATGTGAGATAGGGCAGCAAAATTGGGCTGCTCGCACTTAAGCCCAATGCGCAATAGGTTATTAACTGAGTGTAACTGGAGAAGAGCTGTTGTAAAAGAAGCAGTTGACACTGAGAAAGAAAGAACAGGTCAGCAGGATAACCCACACTGAAGAACACAAACAGTGATTATGTGTCATTAGTTGTCAGTATTCCTCTTCCGTGATATAAAGCTGTGTTGGCAAAGTTAGCTGCAAAGCTCAGGAGTAGCTCTAATGGGATGTTGGCATACCCGAATGGCTTCAGTAATGTGAGCTGAGTGTGATACACCTTTATTGGCAGCAAGCAAGCAGAAGGCAATTGATCAAAATTCCTTCTATTATGTTTTCAAGGATGTTCTCTGTAGAAGAAAACATTATTTTGAAATGTATTTGTTTTCAAACACATCTACAGAGCTCACAACACCTCTGAGAGCTCAAGAATAAAGACTGGAGGAGAACTGAAGAGACCTCTGTGCACAACAGACGCTATGCTTATGAACTACTTTTTCCCAGAATGCATAAATCTAAATATTGAACAAATACAAAATGCAATTACTAAGGGCATTTGGAGAGTGGGGCATTGAGGAGTGTTGCGGTATTATATTAGTAATGGGTAATAGCTTCTGAATTTAGAACAGCGATGTGAAAATCAGACTGCTTCTTCAGAAGTTCAATTTGAAAGCTGGGAGAGTCACACAAGATGACAGATCAGTGCCAACGCAGGAAATGTCTTAGAGGCAGATAACTGCTGTTTTATGCATAAGTAGTCAGGATCCCAATATTTTTCCTATGTAAATCAATGTCAAAATTCAGGTTAACCTGATTAGGATCGTTTCCTTGCAGAGAAGAATTATCTGTTGCTATATCACAGAGAAGAATTATAATTACATTATAGGTGGAGAAAAGTTATGAGTTCTATCATTTACATAATATGTTGAATCTAGCGGTCCCAGGAAAGTTCTTAATATCACTTATTGTTGGTATAGAACACTTTTGTTCAGAGAAACAAATGAGGAAGGTACTTTTTCATGAATTTAGGAAGGCATTTTGAATTGGTATGCATGGTATGCATTCATGCTGATCCTGCAGTGTGCGTTTCTCAAAGACATATTCCTAAACTGCACTTACATTTGGTGAGAGTACATTGAACATTCCAGCAGACTGCTCGCTCATCTTTGGTAGTTTGCCTAAAACTGTGATCTCCATAGCTAATGATGCTTAAGGTTTTTTGTTGCATCTTATCCCTCATCTACATGGGGTCACCTTTCCCATTTTTGAAGAAAGACTCCTGCAAAAGAATCCTGATAAGAGTGTTCAGGAGACATTGGCAGAGACCTGCAATATGTCTCAGGGAGGAAAGAGGATTCCTTCTAATCTGTGCTATAAGTAATAAAATGTGGCCAGGCAAATCATTCTTCTCTGGAAAAGTTCAAATAAACCACAAGGGAGATATTACAAACTCATCAGCATGAAAAAAACTCATGTTCTCATTTATTCACGAAGTGACAATAAAGAATTTATTTTGTGTCTTGCATATTTATCATTTTTGGATGACAGAAGTATTGCTTTCTGTTACCCCTTAAAAAGATTTTCTCGTGAACTACTCACTTCTTCCCAGGAGGTATATTACACTAGGAAAAATGTTCTTTTTAACTTTATTCACAAATATACTGGTTTTAACCCCTGGGCAGCTAGATTAGGACTGTTGCTGTTGTAAACAGAATTTCCCAAATATGGGAAAATGTTATAAACGTGGAATTATTTTGGACCGTGCAGAAACTTAGTGAATATAACAGTATATCAGTCTCGAGATTTTCATAAATTGTGCCTGGTTAACCACAAATTTATGTTGAAATGTTTAGTAGGATGTTTTGCACAAATATAAAAACATTCAATACTCTTGGTGAATATATCATTTCAAAGTTAGTTCCCCTGGTTTATCTATATTTGTTATCTCGTTCTCCCTTTCCAAATAATGATATTTCTATTTCTAGAATGTTATCTAGTTTATAAACGTTAATCTTTAATAACCAATGTTAATCTTTAGCTGATAAATCCAGACATAAATGTAAATTTTTTTTGGTATATTTTCTGTATATGCTCTTTCAAAGTCATTTCTTTGCTCCTTTGTTCCAATGCTACTTTTTTCTTTTGTACAACCTGATTTTCTTTAAGGGGTCTGACAAAAATAAATGTGCTGCTGTTTAGATTGTTGCTCATATTATTTTAGGATTAAAAATGGAATTGTTGTGCTGTGATGTGTTACTGAGTATTTATAGTGATATGCATCCTTGATTATTAGGATGAGAAGCAATTTTTTTTTCTTTTTTTCTTTTTTTGGCAGAATATAAAAGGAAAGGAAAACAGAAAAATGCACTAATTTTGAACATATGGATTCCTATTGTTGTCTTGGATGTAACCACATTGATTAAGTAGCAAGGCTCATGCTAATTGTAAGTAGAGAATAGCTGTGTAATTATTAGTGCTTAAAGTCAGGTTTGGTTTTGTGTCCCTTGACAGTTCTGGCTGCTGTTTCTTAGCTATTGCTTTAGATTTCAAGCAAAGCATAATGTAAGTGAACCTAAAATTCAGAGATGAAAGTGGATTGTGTTATGCACTGAGTCTGACTCCATTATGTGACAGTACATGTTTATGACAAGACCTATTATATTATTACCTGACCTGGACTAGTTTTTGTACAATTCCTGTATTAAGTCTCATAAGCTTTCATTTTCTAAGTAATTTTCTGAAAGGGATTTAAGAGAGGAAATGGTAGGGGGATATTTTCTGTTTAAAGCAAACACTCTGGCTTCTCTCCTAGGATTTGCTGCTGGTATCTCCATCTTCTTTTCTTGATAACTCTAAAGAAGGGAAGTGAAAATACAGTAAATCTCAGTGCATACTGTAAATTATATTTTTAGTTATACCTGTTCCCTGATAGAGAGGTAAGAACTTTAACATTCCCAGGGCTGCAATCTGAAGTTACTATTTGTTGTAGATTTTCTTCTTCCTAATTAAATGTCATGAAAGTACAGTGAAAGTACAGTGAAGCTTCCTTTCTGGAATAGAATTGAGGTTTTTTTTTTTTTTCCTGCCATTCAAGAAACTTGAAAACAATAGGAAACTCTTGTATTTGGTGCATTTGAATGTACTTGGAAAAAGTCTACTTTTAGATAGGACAGCACTGTATCATTTTAAAGCACTGAAGAGTCAGTAATATAAAATCAACCAAGAAGATAATCTCTGACATTTACAAACATTTATAATGGCATTAGTTCCAGGTAAGTTAGCTGAGGCAATTTGAACCTGTAGACCTGAACAAATAAATAAGCATGGCTTGCCATCAGCTATTTCAGAAATGTGCCAGCATAGCCGTGGAGCTTTGTGCATCCAAATAAGTGGAGAGATCTACCAGATTTCTCTGGGGTTTCCTTTAGACAAGACATTGCTTTACTAGGAAGTATTTTCACAAACAAGTGAAAATGCAGTGTTGTAGACATTTCTGGGCTTTCTGGAATTTCTGCTGCTGTGTTTTAGAGCTGGTCTAAGAATAATGGGTTTACAAAGGACTAAGGGGTAGGGCTTAAAGGTGAAATTCGTTTCAAAGAAATGCCCCTGACTGGCAGGTGTGACAATAGTTTT